>NC_141669.1:126149363-126813529 GCF_028749965.1 Puma concolor
CAAGAAACTGTTTCAGACTGGAGAAGACCAGAGTGGCATGACAATTAGATGTAACACATGCTCCTAGAGTGATCCTTTCTATTAAAAAGGGGGATACTGGAACAATTGGCAGAATTTGAGTAGGACATCTAAACAAAGAGTGTAAGACACTTCTCCACACTATTCTTACGATGCTGTATGAACCTATTTTATTTTGTTGTCATTGCTGCTGTTTATTTTTGAGAGAGAGAGAGAGAGACAGAAAGTGCACATGGGAGGATCAGAGAAAGAGAGACACAGAATCTGAAGCAGGCTCCAGACTCTGAGCCGTCAGCACAGAGCCCAATATGGGGCTCAAACCCATGAACCATGAGATCATGATCTGAGCCGAAATCAGAGGCTCAACCGACTGAGCCACTCAGGCGCCCTGAGTATGAACCTATTTTCAAATATTTTCTTTTTTTTAACTCACTCTGATTTCTGGGGCACCTGGATGGCTCAGTCAGTGAAGCATCCGACTTCGGCTCAGGTCATGATCTCACAGTTCTTGAGTTTGAGCCCCATATCAGACTCTCTGCTGTCATCTCAGAACCCATTTGGGATCCTCTGTTCCCCCCTCTCTCTCTGCCCCTCCCCTACTCTCTCTCTCTCTCTCTCTCTCTCTCTCAAAAACAAATAAAAATTTTTTAAAAAATACTCACTCTGATTTCTATAGAGAGTAAACTAAATCAGACCACAGGTAGAGTGAGGGAGACCAGTTGAGAGCTCTGGTAGACACCCAAGTGCAGAATGACCATAGCATGGGCTGGAGAGGGGTGGTAGAAAAGAGAGAAGTGAACACAGTAGGGACATCTTTTGAGATAAAATTAAAAGGATTTGTAAATAGACAGGACGATGGTGATATGCATTAGAAGGAGGTATGGATGCCTCCCAGGTGAGCTTGGTTAAGTAGGTGAATGTGTCATTCACTAATACATGTAAGAATGAGAAGGAAAGACCTGGCTTGTCCAAAACATGTGAGTGGGTATGTTCAATAGATAGTTCAACATGTGGGCATGGCGCTCAGATGAGAGGTTGTATTATCTTCCAATCCAAGTGGCTTTAGAATAACCAACATTATCTATTTTTGGATACATGTATATATGTAAAATAAAATATCCATATACATGGATACATGTATGTATGTATATATTTAGAGTTTTTGTGTTTTTGATCTCTTAGTTTCTCATAAAGGTATATTAAAAATCTTACATTATGGGGCACCTGGGTGGCTCAGTAGGCCTGCTTCAGATTCTGTGTCTCCTTCTCTCTCTCTCTTTCTCTCTGCCCCTCCCCTGCTCATGCTCTCTGTCTCTCAAAAATAAATAAATGTTAAAAAAAAAACTTTAAAAAATCTTACATTATAATTCGGATTGCCAATTGGTCCAATTCTGTCAATATTCTGTTTGTTTCTCTGTAATCAAATCTAAACTCTTACTGCTCTCAACGGGATAGGCTCAAATGTCAACAGGCAAGATACCAGGGGCAGGGGAGCAGGAAAATGACTTTATTCAGAAAACCAGCAAACCAAGGAGATGGTAGACAACTGTCCTAAAGACTCATCTCCCCTCAGCATGAAATTTGAGCTTCTTTTATGTTAGCAGAAGGGGGAAGTGGGAAGGGCTTGGAGTCAAAAGGTGACAGACATCTATAACACAAGAGGAAGGTCATGTAAATTATTTGTCCTTGGTCAGTTGACCTCTGCATACAGGAATCTGATCTTGTCATTCTAGCAAATAAACATAGTATAGTCATTTCTGTATGTCCTTCTTTATCTCCTTGGGTGAGGTAGGTTTTGGAAAAAGAGCAGTTTTTACCACTCAGCTGTAACAAGCTTATGTGCAGAGCTAAGCAAAGGTTTCCTAGCTATACAGTTTCACAGCAGCAAGAGAAATAAAAGCAATATGGAGTCAGACGTGCTAAGTTACTCCCTGTTACATACCTTAGACCTCTGTGATTGGGAACATATACATTCACAAGCTAGAGTGTATTATGCTAAGCAAAATAAGTCAGAGAAAGATGAGTACCATATGATTTCATTCATATGTGGAATTTAAGAAGCAAAATTAACAAAAGAGGGGGAAAAAAGAGACAAACCAAAAAACAGAAGGTTAACCTCTTAACCATAGAGAACAGAGGGTTACAGAGGGGAGGTAGGTGGAAGGATGAGTAAAATAGATGATGGGGATTAAGAGCACACTTATTGTCCAACTCTTGGTTTCAGCTCAGGTCATGATCTCACAGTTTGTGAGATTGAGCCCCACGCTGTCAGCACAGAACCTATTAAGGTTCTCTCTCTCCCTCTCCCTGTGCCTTTCCTCCACTTGCGCTCTTTCTCACACTCTCTCAAAACAAGTAAACTTAAAAAAAATAGTACACTTACCATTATGAGGACTCAGTTACTATATTGTACCCCTGAAACTAATATAACATTGTATGTTAACTACACTAGAATTAAAATAATAATAATTCTTTTAACTTAGTAAAAAGTGTTGGCAAGAATATAAAGAAATTGGAGCCTTCATGCGTTGCTGGTATGAGTGGGAAATGGAGAGGCTGTTTTGCAGAGCAGCTTGGCAGTTCTTCAAAACGTTAAGCACACAGTTGCATGGGGCGCCTGGCTGGCTCAGTCAGTTGAGCGTCTGACTCTTGATGTTGGCTCAGGTCATGATCCCAGAGTCATGGGATCAAGCACTGCATCGGGCTCCACATGTGGAGCCTGCTGAAGATCCTCTCTCTCCCTCTCCTTCTCTCTCTCTCTCTCCCTCTGCCCCTCTCCCCAGCTAGTGCTCTCTCTTTCTTTTTAAAATTTAAAAAAAGGTGGGGTGGGGGACCAAGATGGCAGAACAGCACAGAAGATTTTTTTGCATCTCTTGTCCAAGAAATACAGCCAGATCAACACTAAACCATCCTGCACACCTAGAAAACTGATTTGAGGATTAATTAACACAACAATCTGCACAACCTGAACCACAGAACTCAGCGGTACCCAACTCAGAGAGGTGAACTGGGGGAAAGAGAAGCTGCTGGGGGCAGGGAGCTGTTTTTGCTTGTGGAGAGAGGACGGAGATCGGGGGAGAATATGGGAAAGCATCCCCCCAAAAGCAGCTGGAGAGAAAGTGGAAAAGTGGAAACAGTTGCAGGGACTGAACCAAAAAGGGAGAAAGGAGAGGGTCTAAATTCCATTAAGACTATAAACGGGGAATGCAGAGTCTGAAACTCTGCAGCTCGATACCTGGCGGTGCTCTGGTGAGAAGGGTGAATCCCCAGGAGCAGAGCAAAGTCTGGGGGTCTTTGGGCCACAGGGGAGAGGCGGTTTCCCTCTCTGGAGGACATCTGGTAGAGGCTGTGTGCCCCAGTGGACCCAGGAGAACAACCACATTCACTGGTGCTGGAACAAGGTCATTGGGGGTGAAGCCTGGTGCCAAATGCGTGTTGTGATATTCCATAATCCCTGAAGTGCTGCTGCTACACGATCGTGTGAACTCTTTCTGGGGCTGGCTGGCACCCAGCTGCGGTCTCTGGGCTTCAGCAGCAGCACGATCCCGCGAACAATCCTGGGTGTGGCCAGCACCCAGCCACTGCTCAGTGAGACTCTCCTGCAGAGGGGCAGAATGGGTCAAAGCCGCAGTCCCTCAGAAGTGAGGGGTTGGGAAACACAGCCGCATCTGAGATAAAACTAAAGAGGGAGGTGTTGCCTGGGGCTTGGTCACTGACAGTGTAAAAGCATGGAGTGGACAAAAGCTGGAGACGAAGAACAGGTGCACGATTGCTGATCGGGGAGAACTGAGTCCCAATACTAGAGACTGAGTAGCTGGGTGACGCCATTTTCACTGCTACTGCGCATGCGCATACCCACCTACAAGCGCCACACCAACCCACCCCAGTAGCTAAGCAGTGCCATCTAGTGGAGAGCAGAGCCATTACCCTAAGCCCCGTCCAACTGGGCCAACCTTCCTCTTCAGGAACACAAATCTCTCCAGCTGCTTAGTTTACGGACTACATAGTGCTTCAAAGTTTGACTTCTAGGTGAAAATGAAGTAATTTCAATCGTCTCTCAGTCTGTTCACTGGTCCAACTATTCAATTATTTTCTCTTTTGCATTTCCTTTCTTTTTCTTAAATGCAGAAAGAGAAAAAATTTATTTTTATTTTCAATTTCTATTAAAAATATTTTTAATTTTTTTCTATTATTTTTTTACTTTTGTGTACATTTTTTCAACTTCTATTTTACTTACATAATTTCATTTTATTCTATTTCAGTGTATTCGTTTTTTCAAATTTTCAAATGATTTCCTTTTTTTTCTTTCTCCATTTCTCTATCAAGACCCTTCCAACAACCAGACAAAAACACACTTAGGATCTGGGGCACCTGGGTGGCTCAGTGGATTGAGCGTCCGACTTCAGCTCAGGTCATGATCTCGCAGTCCATGAGTTTGAGCCCCGCATCAGGCCCTGTGCTGACAGTTCGGAGCCTTGAGCCTGATTCTGATTCTGTGTCTCCCTCTCTCTCTGCCCCTCCCCTGCTCATGCTCTGCCTCTATCACTCTCAAAAATGAATAAATGTTAAAAAAATTTTTTTAAAAACACACCTAGGATCTGACATCATTTATTTGATTTGTGTATGTGCATGTTGTTTTTAATTTTTTATTTCAATCTTCCTTTTTTAACTTAACTATTTTAATTTTTTTACCTCATTAATTCCTTGTCTCCCTTCAAAATGATGAAATGAAGGAATTCACCCCAAAAGAAAGAACAGGAAGAAACAACAGCCAGAGACTTAACCAACACAAATACAAGCAAGATGTCTGAACCAGAATTTAGAATCACGATAATAAGAATACTAGCTGCAGTCGAAAATAGATTAGAATCCCTCTCTGCGGAGATAAAAGAAGTAAAAGCTAGTCAGGATGAAATAAAAAATGTTGTAACTGAGGCAATCTCTAATGGATGCCACAGTGGCAAGGATGGATGAGGCAGAGCAGAGAATCAGTGACAAACTTATGGAGAATAATGAAGCAGAAAAAAAGAGGAAGACTAAAGCAGAAAAAAAGAGGGATATTAGGGCAAAAGAGCACAATTGAAGAATTAGAGAAATCAGTGACTCATTAAAAAAGGAACAACATCAGAATAACAGGGGTCCCAGAAGAGGAAGAGAAAGGAATAGGGGTAGAAGGGTTATGTGAGCAAATCATAGCAGAAAACTTTCCTAACCTGGGGAAAGACACAGACATCAAAATCCAGGAAGCAGAGGACTCCCATTAGATTCAACAAAAACTGACTATCAACAAGGCATATCATAGTCAAATTCACAAAATACTCAGGCAAGGAAAGAATCATGAAAACGGCAAAGGAAAAAAACTCCTTAACTTACAAGGAAAGACAGATCAGGTTTGCAGCAGACCTATCCACAGAAACATGGCAGGCCAGAAAGGAGTGGCAGGATATATTCAATGTGCTGTATCAGAAAAATATGCAGCCAAGAATTCTTTATCCAGCAAGGCTGTCATTCAAAATAGGAGAGATTAAAAGTTTCCCAGACAAACAAAAATTAAGGGACTTCATGACCACTAAACCAGTCCTGCAAGAAATTTTAAGGGGGACTCTATGAGGGGAGAAAAGACTAAAACAAACAAACAAACAAACAAACAAACAAATAAAGACCAAAAGCAACAAAGACTAGAAAGGACCAGAGAACCCCACCAGAAACTCCAACTCTACAAGCAACATAATGGTAATAAATACATATCTTTCAGTACTCACTGTAAATGTCAATGGACTAAATGCTGCAATCAAAAGACATACGGTAACAGAATGGATAAGAAAAAAAGATCCATCTATATGCTGTTTACAAGAGACCCATTTTAGACCTAAACCACCTTCAGATTGAAAATGAGGGGATGGAGAACCATCTATCATGCTAATGGTCAACAAAAGAAAGCCAGAGTAGCCATACTTATATCAGACAGTCTAGGCTTTAAAATAAAGACTGTAACAAGAGATGAAGAAGGGCATTATATCATAATTAAGAGGTCTATCCACCAAGAAGACCTAACAATTGTAAACATTGATGCTTCAAATGTGAGAGCACCCATACATATAAATCGATTAACCACAAACATAAAGAAACCCATTGATAATAATACCATAATAGTAGGGGACTTCAACACCCCACTTACAACAATGGACAGATCCTCTAATCAGAAAACCAACAAGGAAACAATGGCTTTGAATGACACACTGGATCAGATGACTTAATAGATACATTCAGAACATTTCATCCTAAAGCAGCAAAATTCACATTCTTCTCCAGTGCACATGGAACATTCTCCAGAATAGACCACATACTGGGACACAAATCAGCCCCAAGTAAGTACAAAAAGATTGAGATCATACCGTGCATATTTTCAGACCACAACGCTGTGGAACTCAAAAACAACCACAAGAAAAAAAAA
The DNA here is from genome assembly GCF_028749965.1 of Puma concolor. Classification (NCBI taxonomy): domain Eukaryota; kingdom Metazoa; phylum Chordata; class Mammalia; order Carnivora; family Felidae; genus Puma; species Puma concolor. The sequence goes on from NC_141669.1 coordinate 126,155,836, forward strand.
TTGGAAAGGGAACAAATACTTGGAGACTAAAGAACATCCTACTAAAGAATTCTTCATCCTCCAAGAATTTAAAGAGGAAATTAAAAAGTACATGGAAGCCAATGAAAATGATAATACCACAACCCAAAACCTCTGGGATGCAGGAAAGGTGGTCATAAGAGGAAAGTGTATAGCAATCCAGGACTTCCTAAAGAAGTAGGAAAGGTCTCAGATACACAACCTAAGCTTACACGTTAAAGATCTGGGAAAAGAACAACAAATAAACCCAAAACCAGCCAAAGGCAGGAAATAATAAAGATTAGAGCAGAAATTAATGCTATCGAAACCCAAAAAACAGTAGAACAGATCAATGAAACCAGCAGCTGGTTCTTTGAGAGAATTAACAAAATTGATAAACCCCTAGCCAGTTTAATCAAAAAGAAAAAGGAAAGGATCCAAATAAATAAAATCAAGAATGAAAGAGGAGAGATCACAACCAACACAGCAGAAATAAAAACAATAATAAGATAATATTATTTGCAATTGTATGCCAATAAAATGGGTAATCTGGAAGAAATGGACAAATTCCTAGAAACATATACACTACCAAAACTGAAACGGGAAGAAATAGGAAATTTGAACAAACCCATAACCAGTTAAGAAATCAAATTACTAATCAAAAGTCTCCCAAAAAACAAAAGTCCAGGGACAGATGGCTTTCCAGGGGAATTCTACCAAACATTTAAGGAAGAATTAACACCTATTCTCTTGAAGCTGTTCCAAAAAAATAGGAATGAAGGGAAATTTTCCAAACTCTTTCTATGAAACCAGCATTACCTTGATTCCAAAACCAGACAAAGACCCCGCTAAAAAGGAGAACTATAGACCAATTTCCCTGATGAACATGCAAGCAAAAATCCTCAATAAGATATTAGCCAACTAGATCCAACAGTACATTAAAAAAATTATTCACCATGACCAAGTGGGATTTATACCTGGGATGCAGGGCTGGTTCAATATCTACAAAACAATCAATGTGATTCATCACATCGATAAAAGAAAGGACAAGAACCATATGATCCTCTCAATAGATGCAGAGAAACCATTTGACAAAATGCGGTATCCTTTTTTGATAAAAAACCCTCAAGAAAGCAGGGGTAGAAAGATCATACCTCGATATCATAAAAGCCATATATGAGAGACCCAATGCTAATATCATCCTCAATGGGGAAAAACTGAGAGCTTTCCCCCTAAGGTCAGGAACAAGACAGGGATGTCCAATCTCGCCACTATTATTCAACATACTATTGCAAGTCTTAGCCTCTGCAATCAGACAACACAAAGAAATAAAAGGCATCCAAATCATCCAGGAGGAGGTCAAACTCACACTCTTCGCAGATGACAGGATACTCTATATGGAAAACCCAAAAGATTCCACCAAAAAACTGCTAGAACTGATCCATGAATTCAGCAAAGTGTCAGGATACAACATCAATGCACAGAAATCGGTTGCATTCCTATACACCAACAATGAAGCAACAGAGAAATCAAGGAATCGATCCCATTTACAGTTGCACCAAAAACCATAAAATACTTAGGAATAAATCTAACCGATGAGGTGAAAAATCTATACACTGAAAACTATAGAAAGCTTATGAAAGAAATTGAAGAAGACACAAAAATATGGGAAAATATTCCATGCTCCTGGATAGGAAGAACAAATATTGTTAAAATGTCAATACTAACCAAAGTAATCTACATATTCAATGCAATACCTTTCAAAATAACACCAGCATTCTTCACAGAGCTGGAACAAACAATCCTTAAATCTGTATGGAACCAGAAAAGACTCCAAATAGCCAAAGCAATCTTGAAAAAGAAAACCAAAGCAGGAAGCATCACAATCCTGGACTTTAAGCTGTATCACAAAGCTGTAATCATCAAGACAGTATGGTACTGGCACAAAAACAGACACTCAGATCAATGGAACAGAATAGAGAACCCAGAAATGGACCCACAAACGTATGGCCAACTAATCTTTGACAAAGAAGGAAAGAACATCCAATGGAATAAAGACGGTCTCTTCAGCAAGTGGTGCTGGGAAAACTGGGCGGCAACATGCAGAAAAATGAACCTGGACCACTTTCGTGCACCATACACAAAAATAAACTCAAAATGGATGAAAGGCCTAAATGTAAGACAAGAATCCATCAAAATCCTCGAGGAGAAAGCAGGCAAAAACCTCTTTGATATTGGCTGCAGCAACTTCTTACTCAACACATCTCCAGAGGCAAGGGAAACAAAAGCAAAAATGAACTACCGACACCTCATCAAAATAAAAAACTTCTGCACAGCAAAAGAAACAAGCAGCAAAACTAGAAGGCAACTGACAGAATGGGAAAAAAATATTTGCAAACGACATATCAGATAAAGGGTTAGTATCCAAAATCTTTAAAGAACTTCTCAAACTCAACACCCCAAAAACAAATAATCCAGTGAAAAAATGGGCAAAAGACATGAATAGACACTTCTCCAAAGAAGACATCCAGATGGCCAACCGACACATGAAAAAATGCTCAACATCACTCATCATCAGGGAAATACAAATCAAAACCACAATGAGATACCACCTCACACCTGTCAGGATGGCTAACATTAACAACCCAGGCGACAACAGATGTTGGCGAGGATGCAGAGAAAGAGGATCTCTTTCGCATTGTTGGTGGGAATGCAAGCTGGTGCAGCCACTCTGGAAAATAGTATGGAGGTTCCTCAAAAAATTAAAAATATAACTACCCTACAACCCAGCAATAGCACTACTAGGTATTTATCCAAGGGATACAGGTGTGCTCTTTCAAAGGGGCGCATGCACCCCAATGTTTATAGCAGCGCTATCAACAATAGCCAAAGTATGGAAAGAGCCAAAATGTCCATCAACTGATGAATGGATAAAGAAGATGTGGTATATGTATACGATGGAGTATTACTCGCCAATCAAAAAGAATGAAATCTTGCCATTTGCAACTACGTAGATGGAACTAGAGGGTATTATGCTAAGTGAAATTAGTCAGAGAAAGACAAGTATCATATGACTTCACTCATATGAAGCCGTTAAGACACAGAACAGATGAACACAAGGGAAGGGAAGTAAAAATAATATAAAAACAGTGAGGGGGACAAACATAACGGACTCTTAAATATGGATAACAAACAGAGGGTTACTGGAGGGGTTGTGGGAGGGGGGATGAGCTAACTGGGCAAGGGGCATTAAGGAATCTACTTGTGAAATCATTGTTGCGCTATATGCTAATTAACTTGGATGTAAATTTTAAAAATAAAAAATAATTAAATAATTTTAAAAATAAGAATAAAAAATAAAGTACAAATTTTTAATATTATTTGATAATTGTATTTTCTTTTTTCTACTACTCACTAATTTCAACTATCTTCATCAGTATCTGCATCAATATCTTCATCAATATCCCGTCTACTTTCTTTACATTTATTTTGCTGTTTTTGTTCCATTTTCTTAGGTTCAAGCCTACACTAACTTACTTTCAAATTTTTACATTTATATGTTAAATGTTCATTATAGAAATGCTGATGCCCTGAGCCTTAGATACGAAGAAGAGAGTGGGGGCACTGAGGCTCACCAGTCTAGCTGTGACAAACCATGACCTTGGATGCTACATGGTTGGGTACCCAAGCACTTAGTGTTCTGCTCACTAGGCTGATTTTGTATGCACCAGAACCCTGCCCAGGCTTGGGCCCTGGGGAGATGAAATCAAAAAGATGGGTTCAACTCCTCCCAAGAGAAGGAGCTCCATCCCCAATATAAAATGTCAGCCCAGTCCTAGACTCTCCTATCTCCTGCCTGCAACACCATGAAGACTGAATGGATCCTCTTTTCTCTATGTCTCCTCATCTTGTCTATGCCCCTCCAGACACTTTCAGGCATCCTGTTTCCTTTACCTCTCAGAAAACAATTGTGTGAAAGTGGACATCTTGGAGGTAAGGCAAAATAGGAAGGGCAGCCCAGGAGAACACTGTGAAGGTGAAGGTGATCTAGGCAGCCTGGGTGATAGGCAGTAATGAAGTCCTGCTTTTATCTTACACCACACAGCCCTAGAGCATCTAATTCCAGAAGTTTCATTCATTTCTGTCTATGGATTGGAGAAGGAGGAAGACAGAAAATAGAATCAAGTTTTTTCCAAGGGATTTCAGTGGAAGAGGAGGGGGATTGTGAAAATTGGATTAATGTAAGGAGTGTCCAGAAAACCTCTTTATTGTTGTGTGTGGGTGTGGGTGTGTGTGTATTAGATGAACTTTAATTCTACTTAAGGCATATATACAGGACCACTCTGCATTCCACAGATATGGAGAAGCAAAGGCCATCATTCACACACTTGGGGCACTCACAGCTACTTATCATGATGGACACATGTGGAAGACTCATGTATCCATGACTAAATGTGGCAAAGTCCCAGTTGTGGGTGAGGGCTGGAGTTGGACTTCAGGAAGACTGACATTAACTCATTCTTTGTCTCCAACATGGCCGTCATTGTTCCTGCTCTGACCACCCACCTCCATGGTCTCAGTGAGGCCAGGTGAGTCTGCATGGTAGGTAAAAGGGGAGGGGCGTAGCTAGATGGGAGAGGACACAGACACTGGTGGAAGGAAGGAAGATCTTTTGCAAATTAAGCATTTTGAGCCTATCCTTCAGGAGTAGATGTAGACAGACAAAGGCCTTTTTAGCTTGTGTTTGCAGAGACTCTGTAAAAGTAAAGTAAGGGCTCTGACCTATGGCCTTGGGGAAGCAGATGACATGTTTACTTCCAGTGCCATGGGAAAGCCCGTGGAGAGTCAGGAAATGGGATGTATTTAATATGAAATTCTGTGATAGAGCGCAGAAGCCTCAGGTCCTTCTTGCTGTCCACTCCACCTTACCGTCCTTCTCCAATTATCTGAGTCACTGACCCAGGCCGTAGTCTAGAATCATTGCCCCATATCACATATACAGTGATATTTTTGCTGAAGGAACTCTCCCAATGAAAAAGTAACAGGTAGATTCACATGGGCTGATGACCATCAGTCATCTGAGTCCATGAGGAAAAGAATGTCCGCTTGGCAGTAGAAAAGCAAACCTGGGGTGCCTGGATTACTCAGTCGGTTAAGCGATGGACTTTGGCTCAGGTCATGATCTCGTGGGTCACAAGTTTGAGCCCTGTGTAGGGCTCTGTGCTGACAGCTTGGAGCTGGAGGCTGCTTCGGATTCTGTGTCTCCCTCTCTCTCTGCCCCTCCCCCACTTGCTTTTGTGCTCTCTCTCTCTCTCTCTCTCTCTCTCTAAGATAAGTAAACATTAAAATTTTTTTAAAAAAAGAAAAGAAAAGAAAACCTGACTCTGGGATTCTCATGCCCAGAAATCTGCAACTATCCTCTGGTATTTGGCACCTGTAAGTCAGTTTATACGAGATTCTACTACAACACCTTGACATTTTTGTGTGAGCCCTTCGTCTTCTCTGGCTGTGGAGGCAACAGAAACAACTTTAAACATAAATTTCTCTGCGAAAAATTTTGTATTCCTGAAAAGTAAGTCTCTCAGCTCCTCACCCAACCCCCAATGACACCAAATACTAGAAACCCTGGTTTTTCAGTAAAAAGCAAGAAAGAGGCCAGGGGAAATTGAACAATGGGACAAGATTGTACCTGGGTTGGGGACGATCAGTCACAGGCACAAATTTCAAGGTCTCAGGTCATTTAGTCCAACAAAACTCTTTTGAAATTGTGAAAATCAGAGCCCAGAGAGGCTAACAACGAGAGGCTCATTCAGAAGAAGGACATGGGTCCAGACGCCCAAGCTCTCCACCCAACAACTCACCACTACCATGATCACCTCAGGTCTTTAAGATCCTATTCAACCCCTATTTTTGCACAGTTAAAAAGCAAAGTAGTGAGAATGGGCAGAGTAGTTCAGTATCTATAGTGAATGGCGACACAATAGCCTTAGACTCAAGAGCAGAGACCTCACTTTATTAATTTGTATGTCCTCAGAGTAGAGTACTATACTGGCTCACTAACATTTTATGGATGCATTGTGGATCAGGATGGTATAGGAATTAAAAACCCATTTGCAACTACATGGATGGAACTGGAGGATATTGTGCTAAGTGAAATTAGTCAGAGAAAGACAAAAGTCATATGACTTCACTCAAATGAGGACTTTAAGAGACAAAACAGATGAACATAAGGGAAAGGAAACAAAAATAATATAAAAACAGGGAGGGGGACAAAACAAAAGAGACTCATAAACATGGAGAACAAACTGAGGGTTGTTGGAGGGGTTGTGGGAGGGGGGATGGGCTAAATGGGTAAGGGGCATTAAGGAATCTACTGAAATCATTGCTTCACTATATACTAGTTTGGATGTAAATTTTAAAAAATTAAAAAATAAAGTTAAAAAAAAAAAAGCTCTGAAGTTCTGCTGAAATGTAAAAGACCCATGGATTCTACCAAAGGTGCTAACAATTGCTACATTTATTTATTAACAGAGACAGAGGCAGTGGAAGAAAGGAAACCCAACACAACATAAGGAAGAAATGAAGAAAAAGGAATATTCCTTATGCAAAAGTCTGCCAAAATAATTCTGAATATAAATGGGACTATTACTGGAAGATTTTGAATTCAGAATTCTTGCTGATTTCCTTGCTCAGATTTGCCTTTCACGCTGATTATATGTATAAAAATTTAACTGAAAACTTCCTGCATGTCAGCCCCGGTCTAAATTCATTCATCTCTCCCATCCTAGATTCTTCCAGTGTAAACCACTGATGACCTCTCTGAAGATACCAACCTACCCATGTAATGAATTCATCTGCATAAAGGCCATCATTGTTGGCACCTCCTTGGCATGACCCGCCAAAACTGAGTTTGCTCCTGTATTTTGTCACTGACCCCAGTGGATTTCCATATAAGTGGCACTAAAATAATCCTCATTAAGTTGTTTCATCTGCCCCAAATCAATGAGCATTCAACCCTCAACAATGCTCATATTCTAGGGAAATATCTCCAGTGCCCCAGGGACCAGGAATATAGAAATTATGACTTTACACCTGGAAGCTGCAAATCTTGAATGAAGCTGAACTTCTATAATCAGAGTATGGAGAGTCATTCCCCTTTGCCCTGACTTCCCTATTCACATTCTCATCAAGGACCCAGCTTCACAAAGGAGTCCAGTGATACGAGCATTCTAAGGACCATAAACACTGGGGGGCACTGTAGCCCAGGGTAAGTCCATATATGGGTATGCTAAGTCAATCCCAACAATGGCAACCCCTGCCTCTGGACTTTGGGCACAGCCTTGGAGACATCTCAGGAATTGGCAGGAAGCATAGGTTAAAGACGTCAGTCACCCTGGCCCTTCACCCAGGAACTGTTCCTGTGTAAAAAGGGACAAATGAAAAAGGTAGTTTCTGGGTATTGAACCAAAGTCTAGTAACCCAGACCATTCTGAATCCATAGAAAACTTCTTCCTAGGCCTGGCATCACGGGTATGACCTATCTGGTGCACATTCATGGATTCTGAAGACTTCCCACCCTCTGACTGTTGTGAAACACAGTGTCACATAAACAAGTATAAATGAGTGTAATTTCCTTGAAAACTCTTTCAGAACTGTAGTCTAGTATTCCAAAGAATTACTATAAGTAAAGTACTCTCTGAAGACAATTAGTATCCAAAGTCCATTTTAGCCTCAGGTTTTCAGATTTCTCCTGGGCGCTCAAGTGATTGTCCAAGTTTCCTTCTCACTCAATCCTAAATTTGCCTGTTGGATGGTTTGTGTGTGTGTTGTCTGAGGTGCTGAAGGATGATATTCACAAGTGCCAACAAAGATCAGTAAAAAGGCACAAAGCCACACAACATTTGCAGGCCTTCCTACAGAACTACATACCCAAGGAGTAATACAGGACATCAATTAATGAGAAACCCAAATGAATTTCACATTAAATTCAAGTGAGATATTTTGAGGGGGTGATCACTGATAAAAGGGGGGCCACAGATGACAACATAAAGCAAGGTCTTGGGGTACACCAAGGACAGAACGAAAAGATTACAGTCCTGAGTCTGGTCTCTTCCCAAGGTCATATCTGATCACCAGAGAAACTCGAAGGTTTGGTTTCTGATTCCAAGAGGCCCCAGAAAGAAGGAATTTGTGCAGCAGACCTTGGAATGTGGCACAAGTCTGCCTGTCATTCGAGAGATACTCAGTGCCTTCCACCCTCACATCTGGGTGCAGAGCAGAACCTGGGAGAAGATGGAAAGAAGGGAGATCTAATGATCATCATGAAGACACTGATCTCTTCCCCCATCTAACCATCCCATTCCATCCCCTGCAGGGGAATAAATAGGGTAGGAGAAAAGCTCCAACCCTTCCTCAGGCTAGCCTTCACTGGGTCTGGTAGATCATTCTCCCCACATGAAATTCCATATCCAGCAGCCTGACACCAGTTCCATCCTGCCAAGCTCTCTTTATCAGATCCGTCCTTGATCTGGCCACTTCAAAACCTCATTAGTTCTATCTGCTGTTGCCAGAATAATTATCCTCAAGCACCATTTCTGTTTCTCAGGCCCTTGATTCAAGACACACACTGCCTGTGGTTAAGATTTTAACCAAATATCCAGGTCTCCCATGTCTGCCCCATATTATTACTGTTTCCTATACTTTTGTCTCAACTTCACGAGTCTTTTTATGAGTAGCATGGACTTTGAGAGAGGAGAGTGACCTAATCCAATTCTGACCTATTGTACTTACTGGAACGAAAGGTCTGAAGTGTGAGGTGACTTGACAAATGCCCCTGTTATCTCATAGTTTCATTTATGTTTTATACCTCGACTCTCAGTTGGGAACTTTCTTCCATGCACGATGCATTCTCTCCTTCTTCATTCATTCAGCACGTTCGTTGAGCACCTACTGTAAGCCAGATACCATATGAGGCATGGGATAAAGTAGTGAGCAGAGAGGGCCATACCCTGTTCTCATGGAATTGACAATCTAAAGAGGAGACAGACATTTATCCAATAACCACCCAGGTACCTGATGATAAATGTTAATACACGATCTACAAGAAAGGCATAGGGTGTTATTAGCAGGTGCAGTAGAGGAACTTAACCTGTCAATAGATTCAGCAAATCCTTTCCAGAATAAATGATATTTAAGCTGACATCTGAAGCATAACAAGGCACAGGGGGGGACAGGCATTCCCACCAGAGAGAATGATAACGTGAATACCTTGAGGCAGGATAAAGCATAACATATTCTGAGAATTGAATGTGCTCCCATAGAGCTGGGGGCACAGTGAGGATATGGAGGTTAGCAGGCCCAGGTCATCTGTATGACTTTATATGTCAGGAAAAGAAGTTTAGATTTATTTCAACTGTGATGAATAAAAATGGAGGTTTTCAGGGGCACCTGGGTGGCTCAATCAGTTGAGCATCTGACTCTTGATTTCCACGCAGGTCATGATCTCACAGTCTGTGAGTTTGAGCCCCACATCGGGCTCAGCACTGACAGTGCACAGCCTTCTTGGGATTCTCTCTCTCCCTCTCTCTCTGCCCTTCCCACTCTGCCCCCAAATTAAATACATAATTTTTCTTTAGGGGCGCCTGGGTGGCGCAGTCGGTTAAGCGTCCGACTTCAGCCAGGTCACGATCTCGCGGTCCGCGAGTTCGAGCCCCGCGTCGGGCTCTGGGCTGATGGCTCCGAGCCTGGAGCCTGTTTCCGATTCTGTGTCTCCCTCTCTCTCTGCCCCTCGCCCGTTCGTGCTCTGTCTCTCTCTGTCCCAAAAATAAATAAACGTCGAAAAAAAAATTTTTTTAAATAAATACATAATTTTTCTTTAATGGAGGGTTTCAAAAAGAAGAACAATGTTTCTAAGAGACCAGTCAGGGAATTCTGGTTCTGAGCACGGCAGAATAGCTTATATCAAACTATTCTACAGATGACGATTATATTATCTTGACAAAATGGAAAAAACAACGGTTTTAAGTCACTGGAGAGTGACCAAAATTAAGCAGAAGCTGGATAGGATTTAATCCTTGAAAGAAAAGAGCCACGGTGGAAGAGATCCACACACGGCTTTTCTCAGAGGAAGACCCCCAATCCAGCCTGAGCGAGGCAGATAAAGCTCAAGCAGAAAGCCATAGTCTTATGTCCTGAGACGTCAGAAGACAGCACTCAGGATGGACTCCCAAAGCAACTATGTATCAAGGGAGGAAATCCAAAGAGGAGACAACCACAAGAGGGAATCTCCAACATTGTTATACAACCTCCTCTCAAATCCCTGATTGTCTCCCCAGTCTCTTATATGCAGGTGATATTCCAAGAATCCAGCCAGGACAGAGGTGCCAAATTATCAGATAGGTTTCATAGCTTTGATTTTTTTATTCAAATCCTAGTTTGCTAACATATAATGTAGTATTGGTTTCAGGAGTAGAATTTAGTGATTCATCACTTACATCTAACACCCAGTGCTCATCCCAACAAGCACCCTCCTTAATGCCCTTCACCCATTTAGCCCATCTCCCCACCTAGCTCCCTTCCAGAAACCCTCAGTTTATTCTCTGTATTTAAGAGTCTCTTACGGTTTGCCTCCCTCTCTGTTTTTATCTTATTTTTCCTTCCCTTCCCCTATGTTCATCTGTTTTGTTTCTTAAACCCCACATGAGTGAAATCATATATTTGTCTTTCTCTGATTTATTTTGCTTCGCATAATACACTCTAAGTTCCATCCACATTGTTGCAAATGGCAAGATTTCGTTCTTGATTGCTGAGTAATATTCTGATATATACAGATTATATATACTATATATATATATAGTATATATATAGTAGTATATATATAGTATATATATATACTATATATATATAGTATAGTATATATATATTATATATATATTATAGTATATATATTATATATATAGTATATATATATTATATATATAGTATAGTATATATATATAGTATATATATATACATATATATTATAAAAAGGTGATATATACAGATATACATATATATCTGTATATATCACCTTTTTATATTTTTTTTAAAATAAGCAAATATTACTTTTATGACTTTTAAGAAATTGTTGGATTTTTTTCAAAATATGAAATAACCTAAGGATGATAATCTAAAAAACAAAACAAACAAACAACAAACAAAAACCCCAGCAGCATCAGCACCATTTGGGAGCTTGTTAGAAACATGGAATCTCAGGCCCACCAGCGAATTGCCAAATTAGAATTGCGTTTTAAAACTATCAGTCTGCTGGGGCGCCTGGGTGGCTCAGTCAGTTAACCGTCCAACTTCAGCTCAGGTCATGATCTCACGGTTCAGGGTTCAAGACCCGCGTTGGGCTCAGGCTCTGTGCTCACAGCTCAGAAGCTGGAGCCTGCTTTGGATTCTGTGTCTCCCTCTCTCTACCCCTTCCCAGCTCATGCTCTGTCTCTCTGTCTCACTCTCAAAAATAAATAAACATTAAAACTATTAGTCTGCTTTCTGTCTCTGTGGGTTTGTCCTGGACGTTCATGTGAGTGGAATTATACAATGTGTTCTTTTGTGCCTGACTTCTTTCACTTGGCATGGTGCTTTCAGGGGTTGTCCAGGTTGTGGTATGTGTCAGTACTCCATTCTTTTGCTGCTGAATAATGTCCCGTTGTGTGGGTATACCATACTTTGTCCATTCATCGGTTGATGAATATTTAGGTCGTTTCCACTTTTTGGTTGTTATAAGTGGTGCTACTGTGAGCATCGATTTTTTTTTCTAATTTTTTAAATTTTATTTTTATTATTTATTTTTGAGAGAGAAACAGAGTGCGAGTGGGGAAGGGGCAGAGAGAGGGAGATACAGAATCTGAAGCAGGCTCCAGGCTCCAGGCTCTGAGCTGTCAGCACAGAGCCGGACGTGGGGCTCAAACTCATGAACCATGAGATGATGAGCCCAGCCAAAGTCGGATACTTAACTGACTGAGCCACCCAGGCACCCCGGCAGACTAATAGTTTTAAAACGCAATTCTAATTTGGCAATTCTCTGGTGGACCTGAGAATCAGTTTTATGTATCAGTTTTAATATGGACACGTGTTTTCATTTCTTTAGGGTAAATATCTAGGAGTACAATTTCTGGGTCATGTGATAATGCTATGTTTACATTTTTTTAATGTTTATTTATTTTTTGAGAGAGACAGAGCATGAGTGGGGGAGGGTCAGAGAGAGGGAAACACAGAATCCAAAGCAGGCTCCAGGCTCTGAGCTGTCAGCACAGAGCCCGATGCAGGGCTCGAACCCACGGAGTACGAGATCATGATCTGAGCCAAAGTTGGACGCCTAACCATCTGAGCCACCCATGTACCCCATACATTTTTGATAAACTACCAAATTGCTTTCCAAAGTGGCTGCGCCATTTTGTGTTCCTTCCAGTAATGTTTGGGGGTTCCAATTTCTCTATATCCTTACCAACGCTTGTTATTCCTCATTAAAGAAAAAGAAATTACAGCTATCCTATCCTAGTGAGGATGAACCCGTTTAATGTTTCATTGTGATTTTGACTTACATTTTCTTAATGACTGATATTGGGCATCTTCTCATATGCTTATTGGCCATTGGTGTATCTTCTTGCGAGAATGTCAACTCAAGGCCTTTCCCCGGTTTGTAAAAAAAAAAAAAAAGAAAAGAAAAGAAAAGAAAAAAGAATTTGCCTTTTAACAAGACCAGTTGGTGATTTGTATGCTCATTTTGCAAGTACGAGCCTACGGAAAATCAGGAAGCATCAGGAAAGGAAATCTACCTGAGTAGCTTCTTACAACAAAAGTTTCTCCTGCACCAGCTGCCTTCTACCCATAAAATGTGAAACTCTTCACAGAGTCTATATGGCCCTGAGGATTTACAGTGAGCTGCCTCCATCCCTTTCCTGTTCCTAGTAGTGGCTTCTCTTTCAGGGAATTCTCTCCCCCCGTTCTGTGATGTCTTGTGAGGGCCAATTCCAGGAGCCTGCTGACCAACTGAAGCCAGAGAACCAGACCATTTCTCCACACATGGGGTGTGTAGGGGGCAGCACATTAGTTAAGATCAAAATTCCCAGCTAGGCCATTTTGCTCCCAGAGGACATTTGGCAATATCCAGAGACACTTTGGGTTGTCACAAATGAGGGTGAAGTCTGCTGGCCTCCAGTGGGAAGAAGCCAGGGATGCTGCTAAACATCACATAATACACAGGACAGTCCCTCCACCACAACACAGAATTACCCAGTCTAAAATGATAGTAGATCCAAGGTTGAGAAACCTTCAATTAGGAATCATATTCTTCCTCTCTCAGAAAAGCTAAAGAGAAAGTGAACATCGCTGTCACAGCAGTGCCACCACAATCCAATCTAGATGACCTTCCTGCTTAGACAATGTACTTCTTCCTCGTTGACCCTCTCCAGTGCCATCAGTTCCCAACCGTGGAGCCCCAGCTTTCCATGAATCATGTGAGCACCAGTATCGTCCCAACACATTCCTGGGTTTGCTTGATGTGAGATGTAAGGGAGATGATTCATTTCAGAAATACTAAATAAAGGGTATGCTGTCTAATTAATAATAGGTTTAGAATTTTTGGAAATATGTATGGACTCCCCCACACAACGGAGTCCCAAACCCTTAGACACTTCACTTCCTGGTTCTTCTCCCCCTCTCCATTTCACGGGCTTATTTTCACGGGCTTTGCAATGAGCATGCACCAAAGAAACAAAGGGAGGAGGGACTAAAAGTCTCTGCATCACCCCAGGGAATGTACACTTTTTCCAATCAGACTACTTTTTGCCTTACATGGGCATAGGCAACATCCCAGTAAGGCTGTAACCTCTGTAGTACTCAGCCAGTGAGGAATCAGGGGAGGGACTTGCATGCTGGGAGATAAATTGTCTGCTGTAGCTGCCACAAGTGTGCCTGTCCATCAGATACCCGCTCTTGCAAGAACGTTGATTAAAGCCTCACTTCACTGTGCTCCGAGTCTCGGCATCCCTCCTTTGATAGGGTCATTGGTCTTATTTCTAACACTGAGTTAAGCCAGTATCTTTCCGTTGCTGGTAACAAAGAACCCTGACCCACAACTACCTAGTCAGATGAGGGCTCCACTCCAGGGAAGGGTAGCCTCACCCAGCTGCTAGGCTAAGCATGCACATAAAGCATCAGCGAAGTAACGAAAAGTGTGGCTTTAAGGAACTTCACTAGAACTTGTAATCAGAAAACCAGAAAGAAACTATTTTAATTTCAGTCTAAATGTAAGCTCTTCATCAAGTACCTTAAACTGTTCATTCTTAGGAGCCCGGTGGTCTGGGCCACTGGTTGGGTATTGAGGCAAGCTTGCTTTAGCTTTGAGTTTCAGTGCTAAGAAGGCAGAAGAAAACAAGGGAGAGGAAAGAGACTAGATTGTTTCCATCTGGGCTCAGGGGAGAGAATGGTATAAAAAGAAGCCTATGTTCAAAAGACCAAAAAAAAAAAAATGTTAAAACTGGAAAAATATTAAAAATGGAAGATGTAACCTATAAAATGGAGCACCACAGGACAAGAGAGCCTAAAAATTAAAACCAGTATCCCTATGTATCAGGAAACATCCGTAGCAATCTATCTGCAAGCCCAAGAAGCATTGCAAAAAATAGAGGCTTTGCATCTAAATACACTTATTGGTCTAATTGCAGTGAGATTGAGAGTAAAAGCCTCTGAGGCCATTTGGCAAAGAACATGGGAAACACAGCAAGCGGCAGCTACAGAGTTCCAGGGTGTGGTTAAATATAAAAAAAAAAATTCTTATATATTTAAAGAAACCGAACACTTTAACAATTAAAAATCATGTCTAGGGGCGCCTGGGTGGCGCAGTCGGTTAAGCGTCCGGCTTTAGCCAGGTCACGATCTCGCGGTCCGTGAGTTCGAGCCCCGCGTCAGGCTCTGGGCTGATGGCTCAGAGCCTGGAGCCTGTTTCTGATTCTGTGTCTCCCTCTCTCTCTGCCCCTGCCCCGTTCATGCTGTGTCTCTCTCTGTCCCAAAAATAAAAAATAATAATAATAATAAAAATAAACGTTGAAAAAAAAATCATGTCTAGAGGCACCTGGGTGGCTCAGTCGGTTGGGCGTCTGACTTTGGCTCAGGTCATGATCTCGCGGTCTGTGAGTTCGAGCCCCACATCGGGCTCTGCGCTGACAGCTTGGAGCCTGGAGCCTGCTTCGGATTCTGTGTCTCCCTCTCTCTCTGCCCCTCCCCCGCTCACGCTCTGTCTCTCAAAAATAAATCAACGTTAAAAAATTGTTTTTTCAAAAATCATGTCTATGACATACCGTTGAGTGACGAAAGCTATTACAGAACAGCAAGAACTTCCTTCCCACACTTGCTACCATATCAACATGAATACCTAAGACAAGGCTGGATGAATGTTCACCAGTTAGCAATCATTATCTATGGACGAGGGATCCTCTTCTTTGGACTTTTCTGTGTTGTTTGAATATCTCAACAGTGATTACACCTCCTTTCTCAAAAAAAAAAAAAAAAAAAAAACTGGAAAAGGAGGAGGAGGAGGCAGAAGGAAGGAAAGAAGAAAAAAAAAAAGATGCATAATCCCATAATCCTACTGAGTTAGGCTCCCATATCCTCAGAGCCCGGAAGGACTTTCACGAACTTCTAATTCAGAGATTACCAAACCGCATCACACGTTAGAATCCCCTGATAAGCTTTTTTGAAACGTAGCTCCTGGTAGACAAACAAGCAGTTTCTTTTGGCCGGCCCCCACCTTTGACCTACTGAATCAAAATACCTGGGATGAAACTTGGGAATCTGCACATTGACAAGCCCACTCAAGTAACTGTGTTCTAAAACCAGCCTCTGGCAACCTCTCGCCTGCTTTCTGTCTGTATGGATCTGCCTCTTCTAGATTTTTCGTATAAATGGAATCACCCACCGTCGGTGGCCTTCTGTGTCTGGCTTCTTTCACTTAGCACAGTGTTTCCAATGTCCATCCATATTGTAGCACGGATGAGTACTTCATCCCTTTTTGCAGCTGAATAATATTCCACTGGAGGGATAGGTGACATTTTTTTTTATCCATTTATCCTCTCATGGGTATCTGGTTTGCTTCCACCTTCCGGCTATTTCAAATCGCATGTCTATGAACACTGTTGAACAAGTTTTCCTTTGAACACCTGTCTTCTAGTCATTTGGTTACACAGCTGAGAGTGGATTCACTGAGCCATATGGTAATCCCATGCTTAACTTTTTGAGCCACCACCACACTTTTTATTACATTAAGTGGCTACTAGAAAATTTGCAATTATATGCATGGTTTGCATTATGTTCTATTGGAGAGCGCTGCTCTGGATGTTTCTTTTTTTTTTTTTTTAAACGTTTATTTATTTTTGAGACAGAGAGATACAGAGCATGAATGGGGGAGGGTCAGAGAGAGAGGGAGACACAGAATGTGAAACAGGCTCCAGGCTCTGAGCAGTCAGCACAGAGCCCTACACGGGGCTCGAACTCAGGGACCGCAAGATCATGACCCGAGCCGAAGTCGGGACACTTAACCGACTGAGCCACCCAGGCGCCCCTGGATGTTTCTTTCTGCCCCAAAATTTCACTGATGCTAACCTCTCATGTATACATACCACACCATCTTCCAAATAGGCATAGATTACAGGAAGCTGAAAATCATACCAAGAGTAAAAGAAAGCAAAGAGAATAATAAAAGAGGGTATCACGAAGAGATTCATCTTTTTTCAGAGAAACTGAATAACCATCGCTGGCATTTGTTGAATGTGCCCTTTTTGTGTCAGTTCTGTGCCGAGTGCTTTCTTTATATATTCACTCGGCAATCCTGTGAAGTGGGTAATGTGATAACATGATTGTCCTCGTTCATTTTGCACAGAGCCCATGAGCAGCAGCGGAGTCCAGATTTGAACCCAGGCCTCACTGCAAAACCCAAGCTCGTGGCTTCCTGGTAGCCGAGGCAAAAATGAAACATCGGCTCTAGAAAGCAGCTTTTCCCAGGGGCCAGTAACAGAGGTGATGCCAGTAAAGTTACTTCCCTGCCCATTCTCAGAATGGCTCATGGCCAGAGGGAAACTTTCTCCTGACCTTGAGCTCCACAAAGAACTTGCTCTGTGACTCTGTCCAAGAAACACTGTTACAAAGTGATCATGTCCCCAAGATAAGTGGTACCCAAACTGCAGGATCATTTCACTTGGTATGAAAAGGGAGGGCTTAATGTTATGTCTTAATTGGTGAAGTGCAATTCAGTACGGATCTGGATTATAGACCCTGCTATGTAACGTTTTTCTCAAAGCGACAGGAAACAGTTGGGAGGAACTCAGACAATACTGAACTTTTTCCCATCACTAGGCTTCTAGAATTTCGGAGCATCTTTCTCTTGCCTGGGAATGGCCTATGACTTAGACCTCTGCTGCCCTCTGGTGTCTCTGAGAATAAAGGCACCCAGCCAAGAATTCTTTCCACTCAAAACTGCCCAACCGTTGCTGTTCTCACAGGCCCGCAAAGCAGCGGAGCCCAGGGTCTGAGGAGAGGAGCATCTGAGCTCCCCCCGACTCCACACAGGCCTTGAGCCCTCTCTGAACACACACACCCCATCTTCAGGGTCTGGGCTCTGCCCCAGCCCTCACAAACTACATTTCATTTCCCTCCCCTGGGTGCACTGGTGTCCTGATTCAGGCTGGTGCTGGGACCCAGATTGTTGTTGGAAGACAACAATTCAGGAGTTGCTATCAGTATGAAAGACCAGGATGGCAGAGTGACCAGAATATGAATGAGAAAGCATGAAAGGGAGAGTATGAATAGGTCACAGATACCCAGGGCCAAGCTCTTCCCACCTGGGACCTGCTCAGCTGGACAGAATCTCAGGCCTGGAAGGGACTGTAAATCTCATGGAACCCGATGTCTCTCTCTGTCCCCTTCTCTTTCTCTCCCTGCCTCCCTCTCCCTCTCTCCCTCCCTGTCCTCTCTCTCTCTCTCTCACTCTCACTCTCTCCCTCCCTCCCTCCCCATTTCTCCCTGTCTCTCCCTCCCTGCATCTCTCTCCCTCTCTGACCTAGAGGGAGAAGCACCCTGCCCCAGCTCATGCAGCCAGTCTGGATTGGAACTCAGAGTTACCCCTACCTGTCTCTCTTTTCCTTACTTCCCAAACCATCACAGTTGATCCCAAGCCACTTGCCTACCACCATTTTATAGTGAGAGAAGGTAGAATACCAAAATTATTGCTCTCCTACAGACCAAGGTTCAAACCAGCCCTGCCACTCACTCTGAGGCCTTGGGCAAGTTATTTAAACTTTCCCAGTTTTCTCAGGACTTCCCAGGCCTACTGTGAGGATTAAATACGAGTGTGCACGTCAAGCCCAGCACCTGGGATATAGTCAGTGCTCGGTAAGGCTGGCCTTCTGGGCACCAATCCCCTTGACAAGAGGCCTTCACTTGGGTAGGAAAAGGAAGGTAGCCCTCAAGAGCACCCCCTCGCAGGGGGCACAGGTTCAGCCGCCTGCCCCTCTCACCCCACATATCCCACTTACCAATGACATTATGCCTCCCAGAGAGTAAGATCCAGAAGAGCAGCAGGGAGAGGACGTAGGGCCCGTGGTGTCACTGACGTGGCGTCACTGACGTGGCACATGGGTGTGCAGCCAGGGGTTCCCCCACCTGATGGTCAAGGAAAGGGATGGAGAAGCTGGGAACTGCAAGACCCACGGAGTGGTCAGAGAACAGGTCTCAGACGACTCACACTTGAGGACTGGCAATATCAGAGCCCCAGAAATCCCCGCCCACTGCAAGGAAGTGTTGGAGGAGGTCACAGAGAGGACATGGTGGCCGCCAGTTGACCTGCAAGCTGACCCTGGGCAGTTGGAGTTTCCTCCCCCTCCCCCGTCCTTGGAGCATAGGCTCCGCCCACCATTCCCACAGCGGGAGCCATTTTCACGGATGTAGCCTTGAGGGAGCAAAGTGTTGCTGAGACCCTCTGGCCGGTACCTGTGACCGAGCCTGGTTAAGGCCCCTCCGTAAACTGTTAAGGTTCTGGTGGGCAGGCGCTGAAATCCTCTGTCTTCCAGAGCCCAAGACCAGCATCGTGTGTAAATTCCCTTGCTTGTTACACCTGCCAGTGTGTAAATTCCCTTGCTTGTTACACCTGCCAGTGTGTAAATTCCCTTGCTTGTTACACCTGCCAGTGTGTAAATTCCCTTGCTTGTTACACCTGCCACCTGCTGCGATCAGAGTGGCCTCTTTTCTCTTTCCTCTGTCTTACCCTGCCCTCTGTGTCTGGGGGCCGGTTTCAGATTTCACCCCTCCCAAGGTGAACCACCTGGAAGCTGAGGATGGGGAGGGGCGTGTGTGTGGCCTTTCCATCTGGTCAGAAGCTAATTTCAGGGTGCAAGTTTGGGGCATCCATAGGAGCAGGGTCCACTGAGACCTGCTCCCCCAGGCCTGAGGTGGAAATGGCCTTAAACTCTGAGGAAGGAAAGGTTCTGATGGCTTTGGTTTAGGGTACAACAGTAGGAACAGAGGCCTAGAAAGGCCTAGGGGGGCGGGGGAGGCGAAGAATCTGGCTTTTGACCTCCAACTCCAACACAACCCCGAGGTCAAATGCCCTTCAGACCTGTTGGGATGAGCACAGGGTGTTGTATGGAAACGAATTTGACAATAAATTATATTTAAATTTTAAAAAATGTTTAAAAAAAAACAACAAATTCAGCCCTTCAGTTCATACTTTCTCTTTCTCTCTCTCCCTCTCCCCCCATCCCACCTCATTCTCTCCCCTCCCCTTCCCCCCCCCCCCAGCCCCATGTCATTGCTCCCAAGTGGACAAGGTGGGTAGCCCCAGATGAGGAGGGAAGACCTGGAAGGGACCTCTCTCCTGGTGCTCAGCCTGTGCTGTGCTGGGGCTCACACCTTCCTTTCCAGTCCCACCCCCATCCCGGCAGAAAAATCACCCTACTTTACAGTATTTTAAGGTTCTAGGACTGCTGTTTTTCATTGAAAGTTGCTCCACATTGTTTTTTTTTTTTAAGTGTGTGTGTGTTATTTTGATTTTTTTAATAAGCAATAACACGACAAGCAAAACAATGGAAGAGGAACCTGCTAAAATGTCAAGCAGCCTGTCACACTGACACCTGTGGGTCCTCCTAGTTCCCTGCGCTGTGAGCCCGGAGCCCTGGGATGGCCATGGATAGGCTCACACCATCTACTCTTGTTCAGATCAGGCAACAACGGACACGTCTGCTCAGAGAGAAGAGTGCTTGGATCATACAGAAACCGGAATTTCATAGGCCAGTGTGAAAACAGAGGGAAGGGAGGAACAAAAAAGACAGCAGTGATGGGAATTTTCTTCTTAAGTTGTAACTTGCCTTTTTCCACTAGACTTGGGAATTACAAAAACATCTTTGCAATATTCAAGGTGAGCACTAATACTCTTTTTTTCTTGTTATAAAAGCCCTGCCTACGTTAGCAATTTCTAAATTTTGAATGCATGTGTCCTTTGACCCAATATGACATGTGTGGTTCATTACCCACCTAACCCCAAAGTCATTCTCTCCTTCTTCCTTGCTAATAGAATCTCAGCTTTTATATACAGATGGGGCCATCCCTCAGCCTCAAGGATGAAGCATGTTTAATCAAAGACAGTCACATTTTCCCATTCCCATTTGCTTTTCTGGCCTCCCTTGTGGCAACAGTTCTGACCGATGAGAGGACAAGGGAAATCCGGGGAGGGGATGGCTTCTGGGGAAGATGGTCTCCATCATTAAAAGGAGAGCACCATCTGAGGTGAAGGTCTTTTCACCACTACATCTTCCTGCTGTGATGTCTGGAGCTACAGCAGCCATCCCACACCTGTGAGGTGACCCTCTCGAGGACAAAAGCCAGCATGCTGAGGTTGGTGGGGAAGGAAGGAATGAGTCTGCGCATTGGTGTTGAGGGTAAGCTGCCGAACCAGCCTCACTGCCTCTCTCCAGACTCTGATGTGAGAAAATTAAATGTCTTTATTGGCTAAGCCACTGTTAGTTGGGTTTTCTATTACTTGCAGCTCAAAAAATTCTTCTATTCATTCAATGAACATTGAGGGGCTTTTTGTGTGTGTGTGTGTGTCTTTTTTGTCAGACTCTATTTGAGAACCTAGAATTCTACTATTGAGAATTGTCCCCAGATTTACCTGCAAAAGTAGGCCAACATTAAACGTACACAGATTAAGGTCCAACAAGAGCTGACTAGCTAAATTAGCTATTTTCATGGAGTCCCATTACAAGAGTGTATGTGAGGACATAAATTTCTCAAAGATATAGAATGTGATCCATTTTGTATACCTAACAAATATAATTTTTTTTAATTTTTTTAATGTTTATTTTTGAGAGAGAGAGAATCCATAGCAGGCTCCAGGCTCTGAGCCCAACACAGAGCCCGACACAGGGCTCGAACTCAGGAATAGCGAGATCATGACCTGAGCCAAAGTCCAAAGCTTAACCGACTGAGACACCCAGATGCCCTCTAACAAATATAATTTTTAAAAACTGATCTTGATTCCAAGCACCTAAAGATAATTCCTCCCTACAGCAAAGTGACCTGGAGGGGACTTACTGCCTGTCTTGGAGCCACGGGCCAGCCCCTAAGGAAGGAGGTCCAAGGTAGGAACATCCAAACGACTGCAGTAAACCAGTTCCAAGCCCAACTCACATTCTGATAAAAGAAAGGTCAGCAGGCCCAAGAAGAGGCCTGAGGGTCCCACTCCTGAGGCTTGAGAGAGACTTCTGGAGCTCCCACCCTCCTCTGCCCTCGCCACCTGAGCAGCAACATTTCAGTGTTCTCAGAAAGGATGGATTGCCTAAGGTGCCATAATCCTGCAGCCATGCTCAGACCCCCTAGCTCTCTCTCCTCATCCTAGCCCTCAAACAGCACAGACAAGAAGGTCAGCATGAGCCTTTACTGGGGACAAGCAGCACCGAACACCATTGCCCAAATCCACGGCTATATTCCCACGCTCAGGGCAGCAGCAGGAACAGAAGCAGAGCAGGGAGGGCAGTGAGAGCCCCCCGGAGGGTCACAGCCCCAGGATATCTCCCTCTCCTGGCAGCCAGAACAAGCCCCCTGTAGCAGCTCAGGACAGCTAGGACACCCGGGTCTCTGCAAAAAGAAGAAACATCAGGTCACAACTGTGCCCTCCTGGCTCCAGCTCCCCTCTACCCTAGAGAGGTTTCCCTTCTACACCCTAGAGAAGCATGGCATACGTGGCTCCCCAAAGCCTCGAATGGTGCCCTGCTTCCCAGATAATCCAGTCCAAACTGGTGCTGAAGACTCTACTCCTTCAGATACCAACCTCATATCTCCTGGCATGAAAGCAGCCCAGCTGTTCCTTCACCCACACTTGCCCCACCCCCACCCAGTTCCCCAAACATGTCACACACATTCCACCCTCTGTGCCTGCTAACCACCAGACTCGCTGTCCAGCGTGTACTCTGTGCTATTCTCCCTCTGTCACTGCCCACCTAGCCTTTAGGACCCAGATCAGATCCCACTTCTGGCAGAAAGACCTTCCTAAGGAGCCACTCCCACACAGAGAGCCTAGAAGCCCCAGCTCGTCTATTCAAGGATTCTCATCTGTGACACATGACCTTTTTCTCCCAACTAGCCTCTGCAGGGCAAGAACTTTGTCTCGACCTTCTGAAGCCCCCTGCCGGCACCTAAGCCAGTGCTCGGCACCTCGCAGTTAAGTTGGCTGTTTTCAGCGATGACAGGCTGTACTCACCTAATTCAGAATCAGACCTGAGAGTCCAGCTGGGGTTTGTGGCCAGTTCGGCTCGCAGAATTGGTGGGACACAGAAGCGGCCGCAGCCTGACTTGCAGCACTTTTCCCCGGCCTGGCAGTTCTCATCCGTCATGCAACTGACGATGCACAAGCCCACCAAAATATTTGGACAATCACCACTCCGCCCTGCGAGATAAACAGGCACAGGTAAAGAGACAGGACAGTCGACTCCATGGACTCCACGTTCCGACTGGCACTGAGACTCAGAGGCTCCAGATGAATCCATCCCTGACTGTAACTAGATCTTAACCAAACATCTGGCTGAGAAACCAGGAAGCTACAGCCTCTGAGAATAGGCAGGTCCCCAAGAGAGCATCTGGACCAATAGTTTTCAAATGGCATCTCAGATTTCCCTATGGTGGTCCCTCGGGGCTTGACGGCTCTGTGGGCGAGGCTGCTCAGAGTCTGTCAAGACCACCACTCTCTCCCCCACACCTGGGCCTTATAGTGTTACTTCTTCAGGGAGGCCTTGTCTCCCAGACAAGGTTTGGTGCCCTGCTTTGTGTGCCTTTCATCAGAATTTATCACGATGCCTGATCTGTCTACCTTCCCTGATAAACTCTAAGCTACATAAGGAAGAGAATCTGTCTTCAGAACCTTGAACTCTGCCTGGGAATCCACGTGTTGTCTAAAAACAACATCTGAGCCAGTGATTCTGAAATGGAGTTCTACAGGGCCACGTGGGTGCTTCAGTCAGTTAAGCGTCTAACTCTTGATGTCAGCTCAGGTCATGATCTCGTGGTCGTGAGATCAAGCTCACTTCAGGCTCTGCACTGTCGGGGCAGAGCCTGCTTGGAATTCTCTCTCTCTCCCTCTCTCTCTGCTCCTCCCCAACTTGTGCACTTGTGCACGCGCTCTCTCTCTCTCTCTCTCTCAAAATAAATAAACTTAAAGAAAAATTTTTTAATGGAGTTCTACAGTCTGGTACAAAAGGAGCATTCAAACAGATGTATTTGTTTTTTAAAATATATTGAAGAGGGGCACCTGGGTGGCTCGGTCGGTTAAGCGTCTGACTTCGGCTCAGGTCATGATCTCACGGTCCGTGGGTTCGAGCCCCGCGTCGGGCTCTGTGCTGACAGCTCAGAGCCTGGAGCCTGTTTCAGATTCTGTGTCTCCCTCTCTCTGTGACCCTCCCCCGTTCATGCTCTGTCTCTCTCTGTCTCAAAAATAAACGTTAAAAAAAAAATTTTTTTTAATATATTGAAGAAACAAAGAAATCAGAGCAGCAATACTTTTATCTGTTGCATACGTGTTGCTAAGAAATCAGTCAGAAAATCCTGATCTTGGGCAACTCCCTCACTTTACAAACGAAGAAGCTGGCTCAATGAGAGGAGTTTGCTTCCCTGAGGTCACAGAGCCAGTCGGCAGCAGAATGAAGCCCAGAAGCCACGCTGCCCATCTTCCGGCCTCAGGACCCTTCCTACTAACCCACACTGCCTTCCCCTAGTTCTTTCAATGCCAACATGGGCCCCTGGGCCCTAGAAAGAGGGGTTGCTTTGGACTGGGGGGCTAGGAGGACAGGAAGCATGAGAACTCTCACCACCACCCCCCTCCAGAAAGGGAAAGACAGGAAGGCCAGAGATGGCTCCCTCCCCATCCCACCCTGGAACTCAGGACTTCTTCCCCAAGGAGCCAACATACCTCCCTTAATGTCTCCACGGCAGGAGTGGCCACAGCCGGTGCTACAGCATTTAAGCCCCTGGGGGCAGGACACGTCCCCATCACACAGCTCCTTACACGGAAGGGGGTCAGCCGGACATTCACCTCCAGGCTCTGCCATAGAATCATAGCATTGGGGACCAGAGGTGTTCAAGCCCAGTGTTTCTGGTTATTTTCACTGTGACTCTTGAGTGCAAAATACATCTTTCATTGTGTATGTTAATCTGTATGCATGCCTCAAACGTATATATTTATGTACACACATGTATATACTCTATAGTCTATTTCTTCTTTTTTTTAATGCTGGCCGTCAACTACTAAACTGATCTCAAGATTTGCAGTCTGGGAAACACTGCTGAGGTCTAACCCACTGTGGCAAACGTACCTATTGCCAGCCCCACAGTCACTCTCCGTCTCTCCTTCCTGTGGTAGGTGGTGGCCCCCAGTGAGCCACACCTCCCATACTGTCTCTGGGCTGGGCTGTAAGGGACTTGCTTTGACCAACAGGACACCAGCAAGTGTGATGCAGGCAGAGGCGTGGTAAGCACTTGCATACTGGGGCTCATTCTCTTAAAACAATCCCCCCACCACCACCGCCTCCTTGGAAACCAGCCGCTATGCTGTGAACCAGCTTGGGCTCCACTGCAGAATGATGAGATGCCCCGAAGAGACGCATGAAGAGAGGCATCCTGAACATTCCAGCCACCGTCAAGTTCCCCGCTGAGCTCCCAGCTGCAGGCAGCTTCATGAGTGACATGGCTGCACCATGTAGGTTATGAGAACTAAGCTCAGCCAACCCACACAGCTGTAAGAAAGAGTCAATTGCTGGGATTTTAAGCCACTAAGTTCAGGAAGTGTTATGTGTTAAGTGTTATGCAGCCATGGACAACAGAAACACTTGCTAATAAAGCCACAGGTTTGTGCAGAGTCAATGAGCCCAGCCAGCTACAGTGAGTTGCTTCCCCATATTACCTTGTAACTAGAGGGACCAGAAATGAAGACATAAGCTGGGAAAATTCTGCATTCCCGACCCAGGTAATGCTCCTTTCAAACTGCCCCCTGGCTTCTCTTTCTTCCAGTGCAAAGACAGACATAACACAGGAGGTAGAGCCGTCTTTTCTCAACCACGAGGCAACTACTATGAGGACAAAGTCAGGGAATGCAAAGGAGAAAGAAAAAAATAACCTCATCCTTGTTAGCATCATGGAGCCACCACACCAGCCCTGGTACCTGCCTCAGGACCTTTCGCTATATGAGAAAAATGTTATACCGACTCCGTTAATTTTCTGTTGCACACAGCCAAACATCCCTGATGCGCCCCTTCACCACCCCTATGAAGATCATGACGCTCAGAGAAGTGAAGGGGTTTGCCCAGAACTACAGAGTGAGTCAGCGGCAAAGCAGGACACAACTCAGCCTCTTGGTTTGCAAGGAAGCACTCTTTCTACTACACCATCCTTAAAACACGCAGGCACCAGGCCAGGTCCTCTGGAGCAGGCACTCCCTAAGAAGTCACACCCAAAACAAACTGATTCACCATGATTCATTCATCCCAGTGTTTGTTTCAAGTTTTTGAAATGGAGAAAAGAAGTGGCAGGCAATTAAAAGCATTGTAGAAAACCAAAGCAGGACCGGCCCAGGACCTTTGAGTAAGAACATGTGAGTACAAATGCATATGGCTGCCGGGAAGTCTGCCGTGATGGAAAAAGCAAGTGCTGGACTCCAAGAACACGTGCAGCTGAACAATCAAAGTCTAATAACCCTGCATCCCAGGATTTTCCTGAACAGCCCCCCTTTCAAAGATTCTAGGCCAATGGCACATCACATCAAACCTGATTTTTAAAAAATTTTATTCATTTTTGAAAGAGAGAGAGAGAGAGAGAGAGCACAAGCGGGGAGGGGACAGAGAGAGAGGGAGACACAGACTCCAAAGCAGGCTCCAGTTTCCGAGCTGTCAGCACAGAGCCTGATGTGGGGACTCAAACCCATAAACTGTGAGATCATGACCTGAGCCGAAGTCAGACACTCAACCAAATGAGCCATCCAGGCGCCCTTCAAACCTGATTTTTTATCCAGAAAATAGGGCCACTGTAACTGCCGATGTACCCCCCCACACCTCCCCTCCTGTTTGACAAACACTAAAAATCTATTTAACAAAGAACAAAGCCTTTCATCCACAGTTAAGAAGGCTGGGCATAAAACCAATCTTCCTGGTGAGAAAAACCTAGCAACATAACTCCTCACGGAATTATACTGAGCAGCACCCTTCCCAGATTTCACCACTTTGCTGAGCTTGGCCCCAAAGTGACCAATGCCAGGAGCACTCTGCACTTTCTGCCCTCATCCCCGGGACCAGGCATTGAGAACAAACCTCTACTCTCTTCCACGACAGGCTTCCTTGAGGTCCCTGGGGTTTTGTCAAATACCAGAAGCATTGAATGGACTCTTGGGGAACAGGCTAAAGCCCTGAGGGTCAGAACATATGCCCTTTGACCAGGGCCCAGCATGGGCCCCCATGTCTGATGCCTAAATCCCTACCAATAATTCCCTACTCTCAGCTCAAACACCGGAAAGGGGTGTCACGACCTCCAAGCCGGACTATCCCATCCTTGTACTTTATACTCAACTGAAATCTGGCTTTCTAGAAGTTCTATCCGTTGGCCCTTGTCCTATCCCCAGAGACCTGAGGAAAACATGGCTTGTGCCATCCCCCTTAGATAGGATCCTCTGCCCTTCACCATCTCAGCTTTCCCAGACTAGGTAAGCTCAGTTCCTCATACCGCATGGTTTCTAGGCACCTCACAGTTATCTTACCAGGAACCAGGATGAGAAATAGGGAAGAGAGTCAGGATGGGAATGGTCATCCCCACCCTGCAAATATCTCTCTATCCCAAGACCCCAAGCTATCACCAAAAAAAAGTGGAATAAAAAAATGAAGCCCAGGAAATACTCGGACATAGGCTTTACTGCTGCCCCAGCTCCAACCTTCCACTATATCTGAGGGAAGGACACCAGGTGCTGGCAGAAAAGTAAAACCTCAAAACTTCTTAAGCCAAGACAGGCCCTCAGAGCTATCAAACCTACTTCTCTTGCAAACAGACAGACAGACATCCAGGAAGAGGGGGCAGGATTGGCCTGAGGTCAATGGTGGCAGAATTGGGTCCCAAATTCCCAGCCCTGACACTAGATCCAGTGCCCTTTAAACCACATCATTATGACTCCCTACATTCCACGAGGATTACCCAAAAATGAATCAATAAGAGCTAGGACTTGCTTAGCTCAATTCTGACAAAAGAGAAGACCTAGTGGTAGAAAGTTTTAGGGATTAGGAAAATGTATCAATAAACCAGTGTGTTGGGAGTCTCAAAGACAACTCCTAGGCTGGGTGATTTGCTAGGATTCACAAGACTCAGAGTACAGTTGGACTCATGGCCATGATTTATTACAGCAGAAGGATACAAAGCAAAATCATCTAAGGGAAAAGGTGCATGAGGCAAAGCCCAGAAGAAACCAAGCACCAACAGTCTTCTTCCGGTGGAATCACATGACACATGAAAACACATGTGAAGTGTTGTCTCCCAGGAATGCTCACGAGAGACTCAGGGTTTTTACGGGGCACTCTCTGCCTAGCAGATACGACTCTTACCAGTTACGGTGGTAGGAACACTCTCAAAAATCTAACTTCCCAGAAGCCAGCCAGGGCCAATGTTACAGGCAGGCCTTTCTAAGAACATCAATCTCAGGCCTGCTACATTAACTCTTTTCTCAACAACCAGCAGTGAGGTTTCAGGAAAAGGTCATCCGAGCACACAGGGAGCCCATGCCACCCATCTGTCCAAAGGATATAATACACATGTTGTAATAAGCAAACCAGTGGTCACAGGTGATGGAGAGTGATCACGTTTCATGGTGTGAGAGAGGGGACCATGAGGGATCCAAAGGAGACAACTCTTAGACCATAATCTGAATCTTTGCTCCAATACCTCTTCCTCCCCAAGTGCTCCCATCACTCAACTTATTCAAGCCACATACCTAAGCACTGTTCTTGACACTTCCTCTCCCTCAGCACCCACATCCACTTACTTCTTCACCTGTCAACTCGACCTTGAAAAGTACTCCAAGCCTGCCAGTTTCCCACGTCCACACCGTCACCACCCTGGTCTAAACCGTGCTCACCTCTCCCCCAGCCTGCCACAACAGCCTCTTAACTGGCCTGCCATCTGCTACATTTGCCCCCATCCATTCTTCATACACCAGCAGGGTGGTGATTTTAAAATGAAAACCGGGGACATCTGAGTGGCTAAGTTGGTTGAGCATCCGACTCAATTTTAGCTCAGGTCATGATCCCAGGGTCGTAGGATGGAGTTCCCCATCAGGCTGTGCTCTGAGCATGGAACCTGCTCAGGATTTTCTCTCTCTCTCTCTCTCTCCCCCCTCCCTCCCTCTGCCCCTCCCCTGCCCATGTGCATGCTTTGTCTAAAAAATAATTTTTTTAAATGAAAACTGGACCAGGACTCTCCTTCCACACTTCTGTACTTCCAATGAGCAAATAAGTGAGTGAGCAAACAGGCCAGACTTCAGACAGGTGGAAAGCTGAACAGGGAGGCACTGGCATCAAGTCTGAGCTGTTAAGCATTATTTGGTAGGTTTTGTTCCGGCTTTTTAAATACATTTCTTCCAAACTGTATGATACAGACTGAATGTTCGTATTCCCCTAAAATTCGTATCTTGAAATCTAACCCGCAATGTGATGGTTTTAGGAGATGGGGCCTTCGGGAGGTGATGAGGTCAGGAGAGGGGAGCCCCCATGAATGGGATGATGCCCGTATTGCCCTTCCGCCATGTGAGGTCACGGTGAAAACACAGCAGTGTGTAAACCGGGAAGCTGGCCCACACCAGACACTGACTACGCTGGCACCTTAATCTTGGACTTCTCAGCCCCCAGAATCATAAGAAATTAATTGCTGTCATTTATAAGCTACTCAGCCCGTGACACTCTGTTAGCGCAGCCCAAAGGACTAAGACACTACATTACCACACTTTGAGGTAAACTTCCTCATCTCCACTTTTACAGATGAAAGAGGTGAGGTTCAGAGAGATGAAAGGACTTGCCCGAGGCCACACAGAAAGCAGAGAAGCCAAGACTCAGATGCAGGTGCAGACGAGAACTGCCTGAGGGGAGCAGGTCCCAGAGTCTGCCCTGAACCCTCTGGAGGCTTGACTGTCCCTCCACTGTACCAAACAGACCAGCACTGACGATGGTAAACCTCTGGCAATGTCAGAACTGAGGGAAAGCAGGAACCACCCAGAGCCCAAGACAGACGGCTTCCTGTGACCTTGAGTATAGCAACCAGTCCCATTGGGTGAGTGGGCCAGTGCAGGACTGAAGCTATAGAAAAGTCATGAACTATGGACACAGCAACCAGGATCGCTGCCGGCCAGTCTAGGAACCCCACTCGGCCAGTGCACTCTGGGAGTTCTTCAGGGGGATCACTACTGCAGCCTGCCTGGCTCGAAGGGAAGAGGAATCCCCATCAGGGCTGGCCAGGCCCCAGAGCAGCTCACAAAGTGCCTTGCCTGGGTGCCAGCCTCACCCTCGGCCCCCGTAATTCAGCCATCAGCTTCACACACTGGGAAGATTGTGCTGGGCCCTACCGGCTGGCAGGGAGTGACCCGCCTAACACAGATTCCCAGGCTCTGTGTCCAGAGCTGGGCCTCAAGAGTCCTGGCAAGGAGTACAACGCTCTATTCTCTTTTATGGGCAGGGCGCCCAAAAGATCTGCCTAAGCCAGACACAGCCCCACTGGGTTACAGGGAAGGGGCCCACCGCCTGGGGAGGTTTGGCCAGAAGGAAAGAGACTGTCACATGTTGTGGAGTTTCAGGGTCTCAGAGAGGGAGTGATCAGGGGAGGAGAAAGCAATCCTGATTCGCGACAAAAGGAGTTGGTTAGAAACTGTACTCCTGATGAAGCCCGCCTTAGTAGGCGAGAGGAAGGAAGCTAATGTGTAATGTATTACTAAACACCTTACATACTTTGAATCATTGCAACAACCTCTGAGGCTTTTCTTTCCATTTTATAGAGAAGGGAACTGAGGCTCGGGGAAGCAGAAGACACTTGACCAAGGACACGCTGGCCAGTAACTGGTGAGCCTTCAGGTTTGAACCCGGCTCTCTGACAACCAAAACCTACTCTTTCCTACTGTAATATTCTGCCACATGCACTCAGAGGCGAGAATGGTTCGTTTCTTCAGAAAACATAATGGGAGGAATGATGTAAGACCCCATTTAAGACAACAAAGAAGATAATAAAGTATCTTGGGCATTACCCTATCAAACGGTATTTTAAAACTATAAAATACCCTGAAACACACCAAATACACTTGGACAGTGGGAAGACAAAGATTCAACATAAAAATATCAGCTGTCCCTAAATTAATGTATACATCTAACACCTCTCCAATAAAAATAGCCTCTGTATTGGGGGGGGGAGTGATAGACAGTATGATAAT
This sequence comes from Puma concolor, assembly GCF_028749965.1. Classification (NCBI taxonomy): domain Eukaryota; kingdom Metazoa; phylum Chordata; class Mammalia; order Carnivora; family Felidae; genus Puma; species Puma concolor. Next base: position 126,186,851 of record NC_141669.1, read on the forward strand.
AAAATATATTTGGAAGCACAAACAAGCAAAATTAACCATAAAAATCTGGAAACAAGAGAGAAATGAGAAGGGGCTAGACACAGGAGACAGACACATCATCAATTCCTAATACCTTTGGCGGAGGCAGAGGGAGGGGGAGGGCCTCTCAGGGAACGAAGGAGGAGGCAAGCAATCGAGCAGAAAGTTCTGTCACTTCCACCTCCTGACCTCCAAATTCTCTCCACTGTGTCACCTTTCCTGCCAACCCCCTGATCTGACTGGACTCCATCCTCAGCAAGAAGCATCCGGTCCCTCCCTGTCTCTACTCCAACCATACCAGCTTTCTTTCCATTTCTCTAATGTGGCAAAGCTCCTCCTCATCTGGAGACCTTTGCACTTGCTTCTTCCTCTTCCTGGGATGCTCATCACACCCTTCGCCTGGCTAACCTCAACTCCAGGTGAAATGTCACTGCCCCAGACAGGCCTCCCTTGACCACCCAGTCCAAAGCCAGCACCCCCTCTTTCTATCTCTCAGCACCCATTAGTTTTCCTCCATATCCTTCTCACAGTTGGAAAGTGTATGTTCACCTGCTCATCTGGGAAACCTCTTTCTCCCGCAACAGACCACGAGCTCCAAGAAGGCCGGGATGGGAGCCCCTTTGTTAACCACAATATACCCGGAGCCCATGCTAGATCTAGGAAACAACAAACATTCAACAAATAATTGGTGAAGACATAATGTGTAAACGGAGAATTTGGGGCATGAGAATCCTGCAAAAGGTAGGAGAAATCTCTTTCAAACACCTCTCTACCAGAACCAGAATAAAACAGGGCACATTTCCAGTAGGAGATGGCCATCCTAGGTGCGGACAGAGGGGACATAAGGCCTCAGAAGCAAGTGAGCAGGGAAACGCTTGCTGCCTTGCATAGGTACCGAGATTCTATCTTGCTGTCTCCCTGCAGATTCTCGAGCTAAGAATTAATAGAGAAGACTGCAACTGACAAGGGGAATTGAGAATTCGCCAACAGCTTTCAAATCTGCCTGCCAATAAGGACACGCCAAGATTTCCATTCTGGCAGCCTCCTCTGCCTGCCTGGACCACATACCACAGATCACCATGGCTGGTAACCCTTCGTCTATCTTTTTTTTAGAAAAGTTCTCAGAACATGGCAGGCACTTAATTATTGTTTTTCAAAGTAAAGTAAAACCAGCAATAAGATGGTATGGGCTTACTTGAGAAAGAAACAAGCAGGCCCCCAAAGAGCCCATGGGGCCCGAGGTAGTGCTTCTTACCCAGCTTTGGTTGAGAGACTGGGACCACACAGCTCTTGTTGCAGCCAAACGCGCAGCATTTCTTTCTACCTGGACAAGTCTCATCAGTGACGCACCTTTGGAAACAGGATTGTTTCCGAACAGCCCTGGGACAATCTCCTTTCCTCCCTGTAGCAAAAAAGGGAGACAGCCACACACTCAAAAGAGAGAGAGAGAGAGATAATGGTGCCCGGTGGCACCCACGGGTGTAGCAAAAGGGAAAATCAAAGCAAGGAAGCCCTGAGCTTCTTTAGGACTCTCAGCTCTGGTGCTAGAGCAGAGACAGTGATAACAGCTCACATTTACTATAAGGTTTACTGAGTTTACCTGTGCCAGGAACCTCTCATTTGATCCTCACAACAATTATCCCCATTTTACACATGAGAAAATTGAGGCTTAAAAGCTTAACACTTACAAAGAGCTGTTTAAAGCTTACCTAAGGCAATCACTTCTCGGCCTTTTGGCTAAGATCAAGTGTAAAGCTTACCGGAGGCATGGAAAGCCTGCTTGGCTCGGGGGTCTACTCTTTTGATCACTACCTTTTTTTTTTTTTTAATGTTCATTTTATTTTTTAAGAGAGAGAGAGGGAGACAGAATGTGAGCAGGGGAGGTGCAGAGAGAGAGAGGGAGACACGGAATCCGAAGCAGGCTCCAGGCTCCGAGCTGTCAGCACAGAGCCTGACATGGGGCTCGAACCCACGGACCGCGAGATCATGGCCTGAGCCGAAGTCAGACACTCAACCAACTGAGCTACCCAGGTGCCCCTTTTGATCATCTACCTTTAACAGGCTTCCCTGCACAACTTTGCCCTCCAGTCTTCACAGGAACCCCAAGTTCAAATAAAAGACAGAGGGGCACCTGGGTGGCTCAGTCAGCTAAGCATCTGACTCTTGATTTTGGCTCAGGTTATGATCTCACAGTTTGTGGGTTCGAGCCCCGCGTTGGGCTCTGCACTGACCGCACAGAGCCTGCTTAGGATTCTCTCTCTCTGCCCTTCCCGCACTCATTTTCTCTCTCTCTCTCTCTCTCTCTCAATAAATAAATAAACATTAAAATAATAACAATAGGGGTGCCTGGGTGGCTCAGTCAGTTAAGTGCCTGACTTTGGCTCAGGGCACGATCTCATGGTTCATGGGTTCAAACCCCATATTGGGCTCTGTGCTGACAGCTCAGAGTCTGGAGCCTGCTTCAGTTTCTGTGTCTCTCTCTCTGCCCCTCCCCTGCTCATGCTCTGCGTCTCTCTTTCTCAAAAATAAATAAACATTAAAAAAGTAAAAATAAATAAATAAAATAACAATAAAAGACAGAGATCATCTGTTATGTGTTCTTTCCTGATAAAAGACAAAGAACTGGGAACTGAGTGATTAGAGACCCCAAAAGGGGGAGGAGGGTCTGCAAGCAAGCTAGATCTCAAGAACCAATCCAGGGGCACCTGAGTGGCTCAGTTGGCTGAGCGTCTGACTTTCACTCAGGTCATGATCTCGCAGTTCGTGGGTTCAAGCCCCATATCTGGCTTTGCTCTGCCTGCTTCAGAGTGTCTCCCTCTCTCTTTGCCCCTCCCCAGCTTGCACACACGTACGCTCTCTCTCTCTCAAAAATAAACATTAAAGTTCTGACTCATTTGGAGAACTGGATGCTTGAGTCTGAGAAGGGGCCAACAGGAGGGCCTTTAAATTTGCTTGTGCTTCTCAATGGTTGTCTTTTTACTTTTCTAGCATGATTATTCTAGAAGCCTACTTGGGGCAGTGCCCTTTCACAGATCAGTGTCTAATCTGGTGACTGAAAGGCTGAAGTTGGGAACTTAGCCTCTTGGAGAAGTGCTGTTGAGACTTCTGGGTCGCCTAGATAGTGGCTCCTGCCACTTGAATCTTTGGGCTGCAATGAGGAGTGAAAAGCCATGTCCTTTCTCCCTGGTTCCTATGGATTTTGCTAACGAGAGGATGTGTCTTATTTGGTGTTGAGCAAATCCTAGGAACTTCATCTAGCTGTCCTGCATTAACCTGTGAGCAGCTTTGAACTTGAGGAAAAAAAACTGCATAGAAATTTTGAGATATTTAAATATCATTCAGACCACTTTGCTTCATTGTAATCAAATACTTGGTCTTGTCAAAAGGATTCTAATAAAATGCTTTAGAGCAAAAAATAAATAAATAAAATAAAATAAACATTAAAAAAAAGAGAGAGAGAGAGCAATCTAGGAGGTAGGAAGCTCTCCAGGTCTTTCTAGCCCAGAGGCAAGGTCTGGGTTTTTGCCTGTCCAGCCAACATACCCTTCGGAATGCCTCCTCGGCAGACCCGACCACAGCCGTTGCTGCAGCACTTCTGCCCAGCCGGACATGATTCGTCCCCCCAGCACAGCTCTTTGCACAGGTTCTTATTAGGAGGGCATTCTCCTTCTTTCACTGCAAAAGATAGCACGCGAGATTGGGGTAACTGGCTGGGCCTCAAGAAACAGGGAATGAAAGCCAAGTGCACTTCAAGGATTTTTCAGGCTCTGCAAACATTCCTATCCAATATCTCTGCAACCACTTTCTCCTCCCCCCACACAACCAGTGACACGCACCCACCACGACTAAACAACCAGCCACTTTGTGGATAAAGAGAGGGAAAGGTTGGGGTGATCTTGTTCCCATTTAAGGAGCCCTAGGGAAAACCTAGAACCTCTAGTAAGCCAGACTGGAAGTCCTACCTCCAAGCCAGGAAGACCTACCCCGGCTGTCCTGAGAATCTACACATCCAGTCCTGTCCTACAGGGATCACCATTTCCACAAATAAGGACTCTCACTTCAGAAAGAGGCAGGGGATAATTTCTCCTTAGTCACTTTCTATTACTGTCAGCCAAGGAATCCAAGTAATAGCTCACCATGCTCTCCAGAAGCCACCCAGGATATCAGGGACCCAAGAGCAAGAAATGCCTTCAGGAGGAAAAGGCAGCTCAACATGACGATGGTGCTGAGAAGTGAGATGAGCACTTAGTCCAGGCCGGAGGTATACACCTTGCCCAGAGCATCAACCAAAGGAAGGGCAGGACTAGGAGACTGGCCCAAACCCAGCCCCAAAGTCTCCCCTTGTGCAATATCCCCCAGGATGTCTTCTCCTGACAAAAAGAAAAGTGACTGGTCGCTGGTGTGTGGGAAAATTCCTGGCACTCCCAAAAGGCCCATGTGATGATGGTGATCAGACTCTGTAATGCAATACACACAACATCCCTGGACAATGATGAGGAACCTGTTCAGTAGCTGGGGAAATGTAGGGAGGGCCACTAGATAAAGGAGCCTCTGGAAGGACCCAGCCGCAGCCAAAGTGACAGAGGGAAGGACCAGAGACACGACTTAATAATAACCAAAGCTAATAAAATGTACTGTGGCTCCTGTTCATCCTAGCAACCCAGAAAACAGAGAATGGAACAGACTACTTAGAAACCAGCAAACACACACACACACACACACAAAACAAAAAACAAAAAACCTACAGTAAAGCCATGTTTGAGTTTGTTCACAACTAATACAAATGCACCAAAAACCTACATCTTGGTCCCTCTAGCCATACAGGCCATTTTTGGATTGTGTGAAAGCAAGCTGACAGAATCCAAAAGAAGTTGCTATGACTCAAGTAGTCTAGACAATATATACCCTCCTTTCTTTATCTCCTCTTCCTCTGCTTGTTTTTACTTTATCTGTCTGTACTATTTGCGACTTTAGGCAGGCATGATATTTAATGGTATCCACTGACGCTGCTTAGCCCAGTAAGGTTAAAGGGCAGAGGAAATTCAAGGCCCAAAGTAAAAATCTCCTTAATAGAGCCAGAGTTTGGTGCCATATAGTTGCCTCGTCGTTTTAAGGCTGATGTGGGAGCATGGAGATAATTAACATTTGTTGATGACCTAACATCTGCTTTATTTGTATTATTTATTTTAATCCTCACAATAATCTTGCAGAGGTAAGAAAGGTGATTCAGAGGGGTTGAGAAAGAATGCCCAAGGTCATTAAGCTAGTAAGTAGTGGCTACCAGAATTTACTAATAGTAACAATAGATGACATTGCCTGAGGGTTTACTTGCGACACAGTTCTAAGTGCTCTACATGAATTAACTGCATGTAGTTAATCCTCACTGCAATCTTATAGGTTAGGTACTATTATCCCCACTCTACAGATGGAAAAACTGAGGCACAGAAAGAACCGTGGGTCAGTTAGTAGTAGACCAAAGGTAGGCAGCCCAATTGCATAGTCAATGTTGTTAATCACCATATCATATTGAATTGGAACTCAGATCTTTCTACATGTAAAACTCGTGCACTTTTTACTCCCCCATATTGTGACCTGGTAAAAGGAACTTTCTCTACCACCCATAAATCGATCCAGTTCTCTTCACGGACCTCTTAAATCTAAGCCAGAGCTAAGAGGAGCTCCATAGCTGTTAACCCCTTGCATCCCCTGCCCATCCCAGAATCACCCCTCTGGGGATAGAAGCCCAGCTCCCTGGGGCTTGGGGAGTCCACGGCCCAAGACTCAACCTTCATTATGATGCCTTCAGATGCTAGAGGCAGCCCCTGGCGTCTAGGCCTGGAGGGCCCCGGTGGGTAAGCGTTTGGGACGGCATGGGCCAGACCCCCTCTTGTTGGGTTATCGGGTCCTCGTAGTAGGCCCACTCCCTCCATTCCGTAGGGGATGAGTACGAGGCATATAAAATTCTACGGCTTTCAAAGACTGGACTGTAGGCGCCGCTGTGCTCCCCTCCGCTCCCCAACCCCAGCCCAGGGAGCCTGCTGCCCTCCTCCTGCCCCACACTTCTCCACCGGCCTTGACCCAACGGGGAGCGTTCCGGGACCAAACACCCACAGCCTACACGGGAGGCGCGGCCCCGCCCCGGACGCAGCCCCGGCGACCGCGCACTCAGCGCCTGTAGGCGTCTCAGACCCTGGCGAGACGCAGCCGTTTGGTTCCCATGGAAACGCCGCAGCTCCCCGCGGCGCGCTTCCGGGCCGGCGAACGGCGCGCTGCAATGACGTCACCAGGCCACTTTCCGGCCGGTGGTAGAGTCGGTCTGAAGTTGTGGGGGCCGGGGGAGCGATGGGGGCCACTGGCGACGCCGAGCAGCCGCGGGGACCCAGCGGGGCAGAGCGGGGCGGCCCCGACCTGGGCGACGCGGGCGCAGCGGGGCAGCTGGTTCTCACGGTGAGGGCGCCCCCGGGGAGGCCGGGGCTGGGCCTGGGCTCGGGCCGGCTGGGCCTCGGGCTCCCGGGACCCTGGCCCGCGGGTGAGAGAACGCGGCGGCTGGTGCTGCTGCCCAGGGAGTTGGCGTTTTCGCAGTCCAACGACCTGGATTCAAATTCTGATGCCGCCTTCCTAGCTAGGTGACGTGAGCAAGTCCTGCCAACCCCTGAGCTCCAGTTTCCTCTTCTGTAAAATGGAGATGATTAGTGCCTGCCTCATAAAGTTGTGGGGATGGGGTGTAAGTACGAGGAAAGCGCCCAGCACACCACCTGCCCCAGAGTAGCCAGCCCCTCGGTAAACACTGGTTACCTTCCAACTGCCGTTCCAGAAAAGGTGGGGTTGGGACCTTTCGAGGCAGGAAACTTTTCTTCAGTTCCTCCTCCCGGGCAGGGCCTTTCAACCGCTGCCCTCCCGCAAACCCCGTCCCAGAGAAGCGGGGATGTTTACGTTTAAGTTCATCTCCACCCTCCACCCCAGTGTCATGGACCTCAGTGACAACCGTTCCCTTGGTCCCCACAGAACCCTTGGAACATAATGATAAAACACCGGCAGGTGCAGCGAAGGGGCCGCCGCTCACAGATGACGACAAGGTAAGGCTGGTCTTGCGTATTTACCTCCCGGGCATTGGCTTGGATGGCACCTTTGGGGTCCCCACTGCACCGAGCTGAGAAGAGATAATGAGCCATTGGAAAGAGCACTGGACTAAGAAAGAGGAGACTAAGATTCTGTAACTCTGTGTGACCTTAGTTGAATCATTGTCTCCTCTGAACTGATGTACCAAATGAGGGATAGTCATGGATTCAACCGTGCCTAAGATCCCTAACACTCACTGGCTCTGTGGTTGAGGGCTATAAGGAGATCCAGAGGGACGCCTGGGTGGCCCAGTCGGTTAAGCGTCCAACTTCGGCTCAGGTCATGATCTCATAGTTCATGGGTTCCAGCCCCTCATTGGGCTCTTTGCTGACAGCTCGGAGCGTAGAGCTTGCTTTGGATTCTGTGCCTCTCTCTCTGCCCGTCCCCTACTCTCTCTCTCTCTCTCTCTCTCAAAAATAAATAAACATTAAAAAAAATTAATAAATATACTGCTAAAAAGAAAGAATAGCATGGAGGTTCAGAAAAAAGTGGGGCTAGTAGTATTTATCTCCGTGAAGGGAGAGAGTACAAGATAGGCCTATAGGATGTGGATTACATTTCTTGACTTGGGTAGTGATTAAATGGATGTTCACTAAAACTATTTGTTAAAGCATATAGATTTTGTATTTCATAAAACACTTTAAGAATAATGCTTATTTCGGGGCGCCTGGGTGGCTCAGTAGGTTAAGCGTCTGACTTGGACTCAGGTCATGATCTTGCGGTCTGTGAGTTCGAGCCCTGCGTCAGGCTCTGTGCTGACAGCTCAGAGCCTGGAGCCTGCTTCGGATTCTGTGTCTCCCTCTCTCTCTGCCCCTCCCCTGCTCGTGCTCTGTCTCTCTCTGTCAAAAATAAATAAAACATTTTAAAAAAAGAAGAAGAATGCTCATCTCATGGGCAAAAGACATGAATGTCTTCTCCAAAGAAGACATCCAGATGGCCAATCGACACATGAAAAAATGCGCCACATCACTCATCATCAGGGAAATACAAATCAAAACCACAATGAGATACCACCTCACACTTGTCAGAATGGCTAACATTAACAACTCAGACAACAACAGATGTTGGCGAGGATGCGGAGAAAGAGGATCTCTTTTGCACTACTGGTGGGAATGCAAACTGGTGCAGCCACTCTGGAAAACAGTATGGAGCTTCCTCAAAAAATTAAAAATAGAACTACCCCATGACCCAGCAATTGCGCTACTAGGCATTTATCCAAGGGATACAGGTGTGCTGTTTTGAAGGGGCACATGCACCCCAATGTTTATAGCAGCACTATCAACAATAGCCAAAGTATGGAAAGAGCTCAAATATCCATCGATGGATAAATGGATAAAGAAGATGCGGTATATATATATATATATATATATATATATATATATATATATATATGCATACACATACACAATGGAGTATTACTCAGCAGTAAAAAAGAATGAAATCTTTTGCAACTACGTGGATGGAACTAGAGGGTATTATGCTAAGTGAAATTAGTCAGAGAAAGACAAATATCATATGAGGAATTTAAGATACAAAACAGATGAAAGTAAGGGAAGGGAAGCAAAAATAATATAAAAACAGGAAGGGGGACAAAACATAAGATTCTTAAATATAAGAGCAAACGGGGTTGCTGGAGGGGTTGTGAGAAGGGGGATGGGCTAAATGGGTAAGGGGCATTAAGGAACCTACTCCTGAAATCATTGTTGCACTATATGCTAACTAACTTGGGTGTAAATTAAAAAAATATTTTTTTTAGAAAAGTAATGCTCATTTCACAGGTTATTATGAAAATGGAATAAAGCCATACATCTGTGTAGTGCATACTACATCTGGGCACATAGCTTGTTTTCAGTAGAAGCTATCTATTATTCTCATTAAAGGAGTTTGTGTCAGGGGCGCCTGGGTGGCTCAGTTGATTGAGCGTTCGACTTCAGCTCAGGTCGTGATCTCATGGTCTGTGGGTTTGAGCCCCGCGTCAGGCTCTGTGCTGACAGCTCAGAGCCTGGAGCCTGCTTCTGATTCTGTGTCTCCCTCTCTCTCTGCCCCTCCCTCACTCATGCTCTGTCTCAGAAATAAATAAACATTTAAAAAAAATTTTTTTTAATAAATAAATAAAGGAGTTTGTGTCAATAATTGGCTGGGCAGACCAGGAAAGATATGTTTGGGACATGATCCCTAACTATGTCTCCCTCCTGAATGCAGTTTCACAGATCCTGCTATCTCCATGGACCTCCTCCGAGCTGTTCTCCAGCCTAGCATCAATGAGGAGATCCAGACTGTCTTCAACAAGTACATGAAGGTGAGAGGGACACAGCAGTAAAAAATTAAGAAGGACAAAGATTCACGGACAGGTCTTTCCTGCATCACAATCCCTCTGGCTCTCTCTAGTGCACAGATGTGTAAAGGTTTCCTATTCTGAATCCCTGAGAACTTTTCTCCCCTCTTTGGGGGGTAATTTGAATACCTCTTTGTCAAGTCATTATGAGCATAAAATGATTTAAGTGTAATGTGCTCAGCACTGTGCTTCGAACAAGTGTTTTTATTTGTTTAGTAGTATCACCATTATTATTATTTTAAATTCCTTTTGGGGCACCTGGGTGGTTCATTTGGTTAAGCATGCAACTCTTGGTTTTGGCTTAGGTCATGATCTCATGGTTCATGAGTTCAAGCCTCACGTCAGGCTCCGCACTGATGGTGCAGAGCCTGCTTGGGATTCTCTGTCTCCCTGTTTCTCTGCTCCTCCCCCCCCATCTCTAAATTAATTAAAATTTTAAAAATTCCTTTCTAGACCTATAAATAAACGTCTACATGACTCTACCTGATTGTCCCGTAGATATTTCAAACTCAGCATATTCAGAACTGAACTGTTTTTCTTCCTAAACCTTTTCCTCTTCTTGTATTTGTTTAATCATTCAAGAAGTATTTACTGAGAACCCACCATAATAGCAGGCACTGAATGTTCAAGGCACTGAGGATGTAGCAGTGACCAAAATGACAGTGTCCTTGTTCTCTTTAAACTGATATGTACTGCACTAGGAACACCAGAGAGAAGGGGGAGAGTGACCAGTGGGGAGCAGTTCTAGTTCATAGAGTGTATCTAGGAAAGCCACACGTGAGCAGAGACTTGAATAAAGTGAGGAAAATACAAGCTATGTGGACACATCAGGGAAAAGCAGTCCAGGTAGAGGGAACAAGGGCAAAATCCCTGAGGCATGAGTGTGCTTGGCACATTCAAAGCAGCAAAGTCAGGGCCCCTGGCTGGCTCAGAAGAGAAGGCTGGCTGGCAACTCTTGATCTCGGGGTCATGAGTTCAAGCTCCATGTTGGGTGTAGACATTACTTAAATAAAACTTTGAAAAAAAAAGAGCAACAAAGTTGCCTGTGTGGCTAGAACCAACTGAGCCAGTAGGAAGGTAATGAGGTAATCAGAGAGGAAATAGGGGCCCCTTTCATGCAGAACCTTTGAGGCCACAGTAAGGACTTTGGGGTTTACTCTGAGTAAAATAGAAGCTCTTGGAGAGTTTTGAGCAGAGTACTTATCTGAATTTTTTTTTTAATTTTTTTAATGTTTATTTATTATTGAGAAACAGGGAAACACAGAGTGTGAGCCAAGGGAGGGGCAGAGAGAGAGGGAGACACAGAATCTGAAGCAAGTTCCAGGCTCAGCTGTCAGCACAGAGCCCGACGCAGGGCTCAAACTCACAAACGATGAGATCATGACCTGAGCTGAAGTCAGATGCTTAACTGATTGAACCACCCAGGCACCCCTGATCTGAATATTTTTAAAGGGTCACTCTGATGTGAAAAGAAGCAGCTGCAGGAGGACCAGTTAGGAGGCTTGAGATGATAGTGGCTTGAGTGTTAACAGTAAAGGTGTTGGGAGTCGGATTCCATGTGCATTTTTTTTAAGTTTTTATTTGGAGAGAGAGCCCATGAGCGCACGCACATGCTTGTGCATGAGTGGGGGATGAGGAAGGTGGGGGCAGAGAGGGAGAGAGAATCCCAAGCAGGCTTAGCTGTGTCAGCACAGAGCCCAACGTGGGGCTTAATCCCACAAACCACGAGACTGTGACCTGAGCCGAAATCAAGTCAGATGCTTAACTGACTGAGCCACCCAGGCACCCCAGATTCTGTGTGTATTTTATTTTATTTTATTTTATTTTATTTTATTTTATTTTATTTTACTTTTTTTCTGTTCTGTTCTATTCTATTCTAGTGTGTATTTTAAAGGTGCCAACAAGATTTGCTGGCAATTCAGATGTGTGGGGTAAAAGAGCAGAAGTAAACAATTTCTGAGTTATCTGCCCTGGGCAGCTATAAAAATAGCATTGCCACTGACTTGCTATGAGGAAAGCAGGAACGAGCGAGCGAATCGGGAGCTCAGTTTTGGAGCTCAGTGTGAAGCTTGAATGGGACTACCATTCAGTTAGAAACTGGAAACCAAGAACTCTGCCTTTCCTTCACCTTCCCCATCCAGTCACGGAGTCCTGTACCTTCCACTTCATCATCCGTCACACATGCCTTCATCACCCGTCTTTTTCCTTGCCTCTGCCTTGGTTCAGGCTTTCATCTTCTCTCACCCAGGCTCTGGCTGTAACTGCCGCTCTTTCAACTCACCTTCCATACAGCTGCCAGTGACATCTAAGGTGTAAATCTCAGGGTGTCACTTCCCTATTTAAAATCCCTCGGCGACTTTCCATTGCCTTCTGGGTGAAATCGAGATTCCTTAACATGGCATATATGGCCCACTGGGATCAGACCCCAGCCACACCTCCCCATATACCCGGTTATTACTACCCCTAAATATTGCATGTTCCAGAATGCACCATGTATTCTCATGCCTGCACACGTTTACATATGCAGAAGTAGAGAGGTTAATCCACTAGGAAAAGGCTAGGCCAGGAGTCAGTCTAGGATTGCCGGTCTCCAAAGCCCTTTCCTTATCATTTCCCAATAGTGGATACCGTGATTCAAGAACTTTCTCTCCTGGACAAATGCTGGATGAACACAATTTGTGGCTCTGTGCTCCCTTCTTATGTAGTCTGTCGAGATACCTCCTTATTGGGGCACTTGGGTGGTTTAGTCGGTTAAGCGTCCGACTCTTGATTTCAGCTCGGGTCATGATCTCATGGTTTGTGTTATCGAGCCCCACATCCAGCTCTGGGCTAACAGCACAGAGCCTGCTTGGAATTCTTTCTCTTCCTCTCTTTCTGCTCTACCCCCTGTCCCCCCCCCCATTCTCTCTCTCCCTCTCTCTCTCTGCTCCTCCCCCACCTCGTGCTCTCTGTCTCACAAAATAAATTAATAAACTTAAAAAATGTATATCTCCTTATCACCCTTGTTTTCAGATAAGAGACTTGATTATATCACTGCTTCAGATAAGTTCACACTGTTGATTGACCTCTTCTGTCTCTCCATTGTTTTAAAAATGTTTAGGGTAAGGGGCGCCTGGGTGGCGCAGTCGGTTAAGCGTCCGACTTCAGCCAGGTCGCGATCTCGCGGTCCGTGAGTTCGAGCCCCGCGTCAGGCTCTGGGCTGATGGCTCGGAGGCTGGAGCCTGTTTCCGATTCTGTGTCTCCCTCTCTCTCTGCCCCTCCCCCGTTCATGCTCTGTCTCTCTCTGTCCCAAAAATAAATAAACGTTGAAAAAAAAAAAAAATGTTTAGGGTAGTAACTTCTAGCCATGACTGATCTTATCTGAGACATTGTTCATCTGTTCATCATTATTGATTTGTGTGATGACTAAATGCATCCCTCTTTTTAAAAGAAATATCCTAATAATATAGTTCATAAAATAGATTGATGGATGGACAAAGGGATGAATAAATAGATATGTTATAGCAAATGTAACAAAATGTTAAGTGGTAGATGTTAGCTAGTCACTGATTGAATAATTGTTTCAATTTTACGTTTGAAGTTTTTCATAAGAAAATATTGGGGGAAAAATAATACAAATATTTTGAAAAGTAAAAACCTAAAGTCACTTAAACCTCCCAGAGATACCAAACTGTTAACAGGGACTACGTAGTCTCCCATACTTATTTGTGTGTGTGTGCGCACTTATTTGTGTGTGTGTGTGCACACCCATGTTCAAAAACTACGTGGCATCATTTTACACACACTGTTCTGCAACTCAGTATTTTCATTTAACAATATAATTTGGTCCTGTTTTTAGGTCAGTACATAATAGCTCACCCTGATTCTTTTTCTTTTTTCCTTTTTTTTAAGTAATCCCAGTGCCTACCTTGGGTCTTGAACTCAAGACCCTGAGGTCAAGAGTCACGTGCTCTACTGCCTGAGTCAGCCAGGCGCCCCGTCGCCCTGATACTTTTTTTTTTTAAGTTTATTTATTTATTTTGAGAGGGAGAGAGAGAATCCCAGGCAGGCTCCTCACTGTCAGCCAGGTGAAATCCTGCGAACCATGTGATCATGACCTGAGCCGAAATCAAGTTCGGCAGCTGCCTGACCCGACTGAGCCACCCAGGTGCCCCACCCTGATTCTTTTATAATAGTTGCAGAATAGCATATTGTATGGATGTACCACAACTAGATAGTCTCAAGAACATTCAGATTATTTCAAATTTTTATCTATTACAAACAGTGCTACACTGAACACTTTGAGTGTACATCTTTATTCGCTTGTGAGAGTTTTTCTGGAGGATAAATTTCTAGCGATGGAATTGGTGGCTAGAAAGGAAAACATTTTTTGCCCCAAGAAAATTTCTCTCCAGAAGGTTGTACAATTTTGTATTTCTCCCAGCAGCATTTGCGAACACCTTATTCAGGACCAAATTTCATTCTCAGGTCCAGAGATCACTTACAGTCACCCCCGTATATTCATCACACTGCCATCTCCCCTGCTGGCTGTAAAGAATCCAGACTGTTTTAACTAGCTTTCACTTAGCCAATACTCAACACTGAATACCAGCATTAATCTCTAGTTCTTAGGGTTTTGTTCTAAAGTGAAACTGTGACCATTCATTTAATTTGGCCTGAAGAATTTTCCTCTTCATCTCATGAGATTTCTAATCCACACTTTCTTACTCTTTTCCTTGGCTGGACATTAATAATATCAGGCATTTGGCCTTGCCAAATATAAAATGTGGGTGCCTGGGTGACTCAGTTGGTTAAGCATCTGACTCTTGATTTCAGCTCAGGTCATGATCTCACCATTGATGATTTTGAGCCCCACATCGACTCCATGCTGACAGTGTGGAGACTGCTTAGGATTTTCTCTCCCTCCTGTTCTCTGTCTCTCAAAATAAATAAAATAAACTTAAAAAGCAGGGGGTGGGGGGGGCATCTGGGTGATTCAGTCAGTTAAGCACCCAGCTTTGGCTCAGGTCATGATCTCAAGGTTCATGGGTTCGAGCCCAGCATCGGGCTGTGTGCTGACAGCTCCGAGGCTGGAGCCTTCTTCGAATTCTGTGTCTCCCTCTCTCTCTGCCCCTCCCCTGCTCATTTTCTGTCTCTCAAAAATAAACCAACATTAAAAAAAAAAAAAATAGCTGAATACAGATACTGATAGATTCATTTTTCAAGAATTGTTTTAAATAAAATAAAATGAAAGTATATCTCCTTGAGGGTGCCTGGCTGACTCAGTAGAGCACATGACTCTTAATCTCAAGGCCCCCAAGTTGGGGGGCACGGAGCCTACTTAAAATTAAAAAAAAAAATTTTTTTAACATTCATTTTTGAGAGACAGAGACAGAGTGCAAGTGGGGGAGGGGCAGAGAGAGAGGGAATCACAGAATCTGAAGCAGGCTCCAGGCTCTGAGCTGTCAGCAAAGAGCCCAACGCAGGGCTCGAACTCAAGAATTGCGAGATCGTGACCTGAAGTCGGACGCTCAACTGACTGAGCCACCCAAGTGCCCCAAGCCTACTTAAAATTAAAAAAAAGAAGAAGAGAAAGAAAGTACGTTCCCACAGTAGGAGCAGTGATTATAGATGCCAGCATTTTTCTGTAACACTCTTTTAGGACACAGCTTGGACTCTTACTGTGAATGTGTTCTCAGTGACTCCATCTGAGGCCGCTCATCACCTGTCCCTCAGTGTTTTCAGACTCCAGCTCTCCCTCTTCCCCCATAGAGGAACCTTCTGCCTTCCCTTTCCCCAGCTGATTGGGACTTCTGGTGTCCTGGGGCCCTGGCCAGGTCTCATGCTGTCCATCCCACACATTTCTTTCAGATAGGGCAAAAAATTCAGTGAGGACCTTCTACGCTCGGGATCTTTCCTGGCCTGGGCTGTTCCTCTTTTCCTATACAAAGTAATACAGGTACATTGTAAAAATTGAGAGACTATAGATAAGCAAAAAAAAAAAAAAAGAAAGACAACAGTCATCCATAATATCACCACTGTTACTTTAATAAAATTTTTACAGTTCTTTTGTCTGTGTTTGCTTTATGTTGTTTTACATAAATAGACTCACTCTGTACGAAACTGTTTGATGCCTTGCTTCCTTCACTTAGCAATATGTCTTGAATGCCTTGTCATGTCAAAAATATATTCTCGGGGCGCCTGGGTGGCTCAGTTGGTTAAGCGTCTCACTTCGGCTCAGGTCATGATCTTATGCTTCGTGAGTTTGAGCCCCACATCAGGCTCTGTGTTGACAGCTCAGAGCCTGGGGCCTGCTTCCGATTCTGTTTCCCTCTCTCTCTGCCCCTCCCCTGTTTGCTCTCTTTCTCAAAAGGAAAGGAAAGGGATTGTTTTTTTAATTTTAGAAACAGTGAGCAGTAGAGGGGAACAGAGTGGGGGAGAGAGAGAATCTTTTTTTTCTTTTCTAAGTTTATTTATTTATTTTGAGAGAGAAGAGACAGCGTGAGCAGGGGAGAGGCAGAGAGAGGGTCCCTGAGAGAGAATCCCAAGCAGGCTCCACATTGTCAGTACAGAGCCCGATGCGGGGCTCGAACTCACCAGCATGAGATCATGACCTGAGCTGAAACCAAGAGTCAACACGCTTAACTGACTGAGCCACTCAGGCGCCCCTTTTCTCACTGTGGTTTTTTTTGTTTTTTTTTTTAATTTTTTTTTTTTCAACGTTTATTTATTTTTGGGACAGAGAGAGACAGAGCATGAACGGGGGAGGGGCAGAGAGAGAGGGAGACACAGAATCGGAAACAGGCTCCAGGCTCTGAGCCATCAGCCCAGAGCCTGACGCGGGGCTCGAACTCACGGACCGCGAGATCGTGACCTGGCTGAAGTCGGACGCTTAACCGACTGCGCCACCCAGGCGCCCCCTCACTGTGGTTTTTAATATTTGCACACTACTTCCTGGTATGGATATACCACGATTTATTTGAGCAATAATTGGACATTTAAGTTATTCTTTGGTTTTGTACTGCTTACACATTAATGCTGTAATAACCATCCTTTGGGCATCTCCATGATTATTACCCTCCTTAAGAGAGAATAAAGTGAGGAAGCTGGGATTTAAATCTGTCTGATCTCGGGGCTCCTGGGTGGCTCAGTCGGTTAAGCGTCCAACTTTGGCTCAGGTCATGATCTCGTGGTTCGTGAGTTCGAACCCCACATCGGGCTCTGTGCTGACAGCTCAGAACCTGGAACCTGTTTCGGATTCTGTGTCTCCCGCTCTGTCTGCCCCTCCCCCACTCGCGCTCTATCTCCCTCTGTCTCAAAAATAAACATTTAAAAAAAATTTTAATAAGTCTGTCTGATCTCAAAGCCACATTCATAATCCCTTTCCCTTCTGTATGAGGGTAAGACAAAAGCTTCTCTTTTATATTCCATTTCCTTCAAGTTGATGCAAATTAGCAGGTCTTCTGACCTTGTCCTCTGTTCTGCTTCCCCCTAGTTCTTCCAGAAGGCAGCACTGAATGTGAGAGACAATGTGGGGGAGGAAGTGGATGCAGAGCAGCTGATCCAGGAGGCCTGTCGGAGCTGCCTGGAGCAGGTGAGACCAAAGGGGGCAAGAGATGTAGGCACAGGGTTAGTCCTCGGGGCTCTATTAAGAAATGTGATCACTTCGTTCATGGTATTTGGGGGAGCGGGGGGTGTGGTGCCTGACGAGCCACTAATATCCATCTAGGGCTTAGAGCTGCTGCTGGCAGAGAGGAAGGAAGTGGCTCCCATGTGCCAGGCTCTGTGATAGATACTTTCACGTGTATTAGTTCATTGACATCCCAGAAGGCATATTTTAATCCCTAGTTTACAGAAGAAGAAACTGTGGTTCAGAATAAGCAAGAGTTAGAATAGCTAAGGACTGTCTCACCTCTGCAAATACTTGGTGACTTAACTCTTCAAGTAGTTATAGCCCCTTTTGGCATCATGGAGACTGTCACCCTTTCTGCCTCTCAGGGTGTGGTCAGGAGGCATGACATCAGGTCTATAAATATGGCTGTGTTCCCAAGATAGAAGTGAACCTGTTTGCATGTGTCAGCTGTTCTTACTAATAGGAATTGTCAGCATCACCCGGATTTTGTGCTCGACTGTGAAACCACTAGGTATCAGAGATGGAAATTTTTTCATACTCAGAGGCACAGAGGCTAGTTTGAGCTTAGTCGTGTGAGGACGATTCTCAGACATGAGACAGTGATGTCTTCTGGGTGCTTGGCTGGCCAGCTGCTCAGGCACAGCCTCAGAAAAGAGCGAGACCAGGGCCGGAGCCTCAGCCTCGAGAGGACAAGATTCCATCCACCAGTGCAGTGAAAGCTGATCTGCTTCTCATGGTCTGTCACATTTAAGCTAGCCAAACTCCCAGGAGGCCAATTCATTAATTCACTCTGGGTCTGTAGTATATTATAATCAGTTGTAACGTCTGCCGGTAATAAAACCTGGCAGTTTGCTAACATTACTATAAGTTTGAATTGAATCAAGATTAAATTAATAAACTTTCAGTCTCAGTTGCATCCCAGAATGCTTTTTTCTTTTTAAGTTGATTTATTTGGGGCGGCAGGGGGGGGGGGGGGGGGGAGGGGCAGAGAGAGAGGGAGAATCCCAAGCAGACTCAGAGCCTGATGTGGGGCTTGAACTCTCAAACCATGAGTTCATGACCTAAGCCCAAGTCGGACGTTTAACCAAGTAAGCCACCCAGGTGCCCCCTAGAATGCTTTTTTTTGAGTTTATTTCTCGCTTCAGGTAATATGTATTGAGAGCCCACTGTGTGCCATTTCTGTGCCATGCCCCGACAGCACTGTGCCAGATGGACATAGTCCTTACCCCCAGATCCCTGATGTTACTCCAGTAATCATACAATAGACCTAGGATTACAAACTGTTCTAAGTGCTGTGAGTGTGGGAGGCAATGAGAGAGTACACTACAAGGTAAGGGAGCGGAGTACATCTAAGGGACGGAAAGCGGGCAGGGTTGCTGATTTTCAGAGGGTGGAGAAAATACTTGATGAGGTCGGAAGGGTAAGCAGAGGCCAAATCAAGCAGAGCACTGCAAACTGAATTGTACTATGGTGTTTTAAGCAAAAGAGCCGCCTAATGAGATTTGCATTTTGAAAGATCACCCTGGCTGCCATGAAGAGATTGGAAGGGAAATGTGTGAAACTATGCCTGAGTCCCCATGAAAGATGAGATTAAAGTGAACTGGGCATAGTCTGTACTCCACGAATGGTTTCACCTTTCCAGTCTCCTGAATCCCCATGTCCACCTTGTGGACTCCCCCCTTGCTGGGATTGATGGGACTGGGAAGCTAGCATGTGGAACAGAAGGTATATGACCAGAGCACAGGAATTAGAGCACAGGAAGGTAGAAAGCCCAAAGTCCATCTTGAAACGAGACGAATCAAGAAACTTTGAACAAGTCTTTTGACCTTTCTGTTCCTCAGTTTCCTTATTCCTAAAATTAGGAGTAAGAATCCCACCCCCCTACCCCCAAGGTTTGCTGTAAGGATTAAATGAGAAAATATACATACACTACTGACGCAGAACATACTAGATATTAAATACATGGGAGTTCTATTCATAATTATTACACTCGCCTGCCTTAGGGACCCCTGGCTGGCTCAGTCAGTAGAGTGTGCGAGTCTTGATCTTGGGGTTATGGGTTCAAGCCCCACGTTGGGTGTAGAGATTACTTTAAAAAATAATAAAATCTTAAAAAAATAAAAATAATAAATGTAAGGGGCGCCTAGGTGGCTCAGTTAAGCATCCGACTTCAGCTCAGCTCATGATCTCACGGTTTGTGAGTTCGAGCCCGCCTCGGTCTCTGTGCTGACATCTCAGAGCCTGGAGCCTGCTTCAGATTCTGTCTCCCTCTCTCTCTGCCCCTCCCCTGCTCATGGCTCTCTCTCTGTGTCTCAAAAACTGAGTAAACATTAAAAACATTTTTAAAAAAATAGTAAATGTAATACACAACTGCCTTACAACAGAACCTAGTTTTTGGTGGCCAGGTACTCGGAAGTTCTTTGGGGTCCCCTTGTCTACACTGCACACAGAACTTCATTACGTGCAAAGATTCTTCACATTCGACATGATACAATTAGAGTAGGGTTTTTAGTTTGTTTGGGTTAAGACTTGATTTGCCTGCTTGCACTTCTGTTACCAACATTTACCATCTCAGTCATGTTCCCTAATCTCCTTAGCTATCGCTTTATGGCGATTTCTTAGGGAGAAATGGCTGATCTTAGCTATAGCCCGTTGCCTTGCATTTTTTGTGTCCTTCGTTTTGTTTTGCACAGCAGTTGTTTTTATTTGTTCATTTATGCAAGTAATATACATCCATTAACAATTTGGCATAGTAGTTAAGAAGGCAGGCTTTTTCTTGATTTACACCATCCAGATATGAGTGCTGGCTGGACTCACTGTGTGACTTTAGGCAAGTTACCTCACCTCACTGAATCTCCATTTTCTCATCTGCAAAGTGAGTAGAGAGGTGCTACCTCATAGGATTGTTGTGAGGTTTAAATGTGGTGGTACTCTTAAAACATTTCAGTCAGCAACAAAGACTCAGTAAATGTTACCTGCCGCTGGTTTATGTTAAAATTAGACAGAATAAATTATGAGGAAGAAAATTAAAATTCCTCCTGATCTCCCTACCAGCAGTAACTCATATTAACATTTTGGTGCATTTTCTTCTTCTCCCTATGTATGTTTTCACCTATGTGTGTTCGCTCATGGGGGCACGGGGAATGCAGTGAGGAACAAAAACAGACCACCCTTGAACCCACGGTCTCCTTCGGCTGCCACCCTGTTCCCTCTTACAGCTAGACTTTGGGAAAGGAGGCTGTCACTGGCTCCACTTTGCACCTGCTGTTCATTCTTTCACTCACTTTGTTTCGGTGCCATTCCTCACCACTTCACCAAAACCCCTCCCATATCAGGGTCCCCAGTAACTTCCATGTTGTCAGATCCTCTGGACCCGAAGTGTCCTCAGTTTACTTCTTGGTAGCGTTTGTGCCGGGGGTCATTTCATGTTTCTTCGAACACTCCTCTCCAGTGCCTTGACTTTGCGTCCGCTCCTCCTCGGCTTCCTGGACCAGCTCACCTTCTCTACCTGCCCTCTTAACCATTGGTGCATTCGTGAATTCAGTCCTCAGACCCCTTCTCTTCTGCGGCTCACTCTCATTCTAGGTGCTTCCCTCCAGTCCTGTGGCTTTGAAGCAGTTTAACTGCTGATGATTCTCAAATGTGTATCTGAGCCCGGAGCTGCCTCCCCCCTTGCCTTCTTCCAGTCCACTCTCACGGCAGCCAGACCTTTCTCTTTAAAGATGAACCAGATTGCGTTGCTCTCCTCTTTAAAACCCAGTGACTTCCCACCGCAGGCAGAGTAAAACCCTGATGCCTTGACATGATCCACAGAGCCCTCCCTACCTGCACTAGCTCCACTAACTTCATCTCATCCCACCACTCCCTCGCTGGCCGTCTTCTGGCTGTACTGGAGTCCTTTCTGCTTCTCCAGTACACCAAGCTCAGCGCCTTGGCACCTGCTGTTCTCACTGCCCAGCATGTTCTGTCCTTAACTCTTTATATAAGTGCCTCCTTTTCTTCAGCTTTGGCTCAAATATTGCCTCATCAGAGAGGCCTTTCCTGGCCACTCCATCTAAAGTAGCACCCCATCTCACTCCTTTCCTCACCTCCAGTTAATCTCTGTCACCTTGTTTATTTCTACCATTTGTTTCAATATGAAATTATTAATAGTTCGTGCACCTACTTCCTGTCTCCCTTTCCACCCCCACTTCTGCTAAAAGCTTGAGCTTTGCAAGAGTTGAGGCCTGATCTTGTCCGCTGCAGTATTCCCAGCCTGAGACTATGACTCGTAATATGTGTACACAGAGTGTTGAGTGATTGCGTGAGTGAGCGAGTGAGTGAATGAATGAATGAATGAGGAAACAAAGGAACAAATGGCAAATGAACAGGCAGGGTTCCTGCTCTCATAAAACTGACAGCCTGGTTAGGGCAGACAGGTATGAATTAAATTACCACAAAATATGCACATAATTTCACACGGAGACTTATGCACCCTACACTGCAGCGTTTGGAGGAGGTCATGAGTTCAGACTTAGCAGATTTGGGGACCTCAGCGCATAGACATCAGACAGACTGTTGTATAAATCTGTAGCTCAAAGGAGAAGCCACAGCTGAAGAGAAAAAAATCATAGTCAACATTGTGTGTCAACTCTACTCAAAAAAAAATTTTTGTAATTATGGTGTCGTCACTTTATAGATGTTAAGTGGAGCTGTGAACGTGATGAGAGTAGATAGAATACCAAATGGAAGAAGATAGAATGAACCAGATTGCGGAAGATGAGCCAGCAGAAAAGGCTGAGAGAGAGTGGCCACACAAGTAGGAGGAAAACCAGGGAAGTGTGGCCACAGGAGCCTGTAGGAAAGAGTTTCCAGAAGAGGGGAGTGCCCAGGCCTGTCAAATGCCGCTCACATGACACAGGTGTTCACAGGACTATAGGGCTCCTCACTCACCCCTCTCTCCTCTGCCCGTTATTTGCCAGGCCATCTTTGTCTTCACACAGGCCAAGTCTGTTCCCACCTTGGTGCTCTTGCACTCCTCCCTGCTGCTGACATGCTTCCCCTCAGCTTTTCCTCTAACTGCTGCTTCCTCTTCCTCCTCCCCCTCTCTCTCCTCCTGCCCAGCCCAGAAGGCTGCCTTCTCCGAACAGCCTCCCCTCTGCTAATTGTCTGTCCCATCTGCCTGGACTTTTTTTCTCCAGAGCATTTATCATGATCTGAAATTACCTTGTTTGTATGTTTGTTGATTTCCTTATTTCCAGATTGCCCACAGAGTGTGAGCTCCACAAGAGCAGGGACTTTGCAGGTGCTATTTACTACTATGTCCCCAGCACATCTATACTTGGTGCCAAATATTTATTAAATGAAAAGCAGTGGCTTATGAAGTAATATGTATTGTATTAATGCATTTAGTTAGGAAAAATATATAGTATATATTTACAAGGAAAAGAGTAATGAGGAATTTACATTGAAATATTAACGGTAGCCTGTGCATATGGGAAATTTCAAGTTTGATTTTTTTTTTTTACATAGTTTTCTAATTTTTCATCAATGATCATTAATTACAGTTGACCCTTGAACAGGCAGGGATGAGAGGCGCCAATTTCCTGTGGTAGAAAATGCACGTATAGGGGCGCCTGGGTGGCGCAGTCGGTTAAGCGTCCGACTTCAGCCAGGTCACGATCTCGCGGTCCATGAGTTCGAGCCCCGCGTCGGGCTCTGGGCTGATGGCTCAGAGCCTGGAGCCTGTTTCTGATTCTGTGTCTCCCTCTCTCTCTGCCCCTCCCCCGTTCATGCTCTGTCTCTCTCTGTCCCAAAAATAAATAAACGTTGAAAAAAAAAATTTTTTTTTAAAAAAAAAAATTTTTTTTTAAGTAATCTCTGCACCCAACATGAGCTCGAACTCACTACCCTGAGATCAAGAGTCCCACACTCTACCAACTGAGCCAGTCAGACACCCCCACATATTATAACTTTGACTCCAAAAACTTAACTACTAACACCTTTATGTTGACTGAAACCTTACCAATAACATCAGCAGTTGATGAACACATTTTGTATGTTGTATGTTTTATATACTGTATTCTTAACAATAAAATAAGCTAAAGAAAAGGAAATGTTATTGAGAAAATCATAAGGAAAATACATTTACAGTACTGTACTGTTTTTATTGGGAAAAATCTGTGTGTAAGTAGACCTACACAATTCAAAGGGTCAACCGTACTTAAGTATTTTAAAAAATAGGTCTCTGTTTATATGTATATCTTGGGGTGCCTTTGTACTGATCATGAAAAATTTTCAACCCAGTTTGGAGTTTTAACCTAGCTGTTATCCACCAAAATAATAACTGTTAACACCTTGGTCTTTTCCCTTCAGGCTAAACTACTGTTTTCAGATGGAGAAAAAGTAATACCCAGATTGACCCATGAACTTCCAGGGATAAAGGTCAGACTCACTGTGTCTGGGGTGTTGCATGGGGAGACCGATGAGGCTGGGAGGCAGGTGAACTCTGTGGGCCTAGGGAGGTTCCACGTGTTACCTGTTTGTAGGACCAGGTCCAAATAGCATCATTGGGAGAGCTTCTGAAGCCTGGTCCAGGGAGGGGCTGGAGGGTGTAGTCCCAGGCTCTGGCTTCTGCAGCCCCACGGGACCTGCAGCTCCCAGGCTCTGGTCTTTCACTGACTCCTCCCTTCCATTTTCCTCCAGCGTGGCCGACAGACAGAAGAAGAATGTGCCCATCGAGGAAGCCCCAT
Organism: Puma concolor; assembly: GCF_028749965.1. NCBI lineage: Eukaryota > Metazoa > Chordata > Mammalia > Carnivora > Felidae > Puma > Puma concolor. The sequence goes on from NC_141669.1 coordinate 126,210,666, forward strand.
TCCCAAAAAGGTAAACCATCTCCCCATTTTCTGGCTGGGAAAAGGCCCTACAAGTCCAGAAGAAGGTAGAGGGCCTCCTCCGTGCACCGTGGAGCCTATCTAGCATAAGAGGCAGGGCCCCTGGAGACTGTTACTCTCCCTGTCCACTCTCATTTGGTCTCTTTGGAAAACCATCTCCACCAAGTGACCCTGGACCTGCCAGTGGCACGGGGTAGGGCTTCCCACAGGGTCAGGCCTCTGACAGCTGTTCTTTACGGCAGAGGAAGGGACGGCCTCCTGGACACATGCTGTCAAATGACCGGGCGGCTGCCGGCATGGTGTGAGTAGGGGCCAGCGGTGTGGTGAGAACGGGGAGGGAGTGGGCCTGGAGGGGGACAGGCCAGAGTTCTGCCTGCCAAAATCAGATCCAGCATTTGAGTCACCAGGGAGGAGGGTTAGTCTGGTTTGAGGGCTGGGGAAAGAAGGCAGCAAAGGGGGGACACTGTTTTATCCTGCTTTTGCCCCAGAACTGTTGAGCCCAGCTTGATTAAATACCAGAGCTGTTTTTATTGTTAGTATATATTAAATGCTCATAAGGTGCCGCAACTGGTCTAAACACCTTATGTACTTGACCTTTTCATCCTTACAGCCACCCTGTAGTGAAGGTATAGTTACTTTTGCAAGTAAGGAGACAGACTCAGAGAATTTTTGTCCAAGGTCCTACAGCTAATAATGAACAAAATTGCGCTACGGTTTTTGAAGCAGCAGAATCTTTCTTTCAAACAAAACTTTACGTGGAAGCCTGATAGAGCCGCACGGGTGGGGTTGGAAACAACGGGGACAGCTTGAAACCACTGGTCTAGGAGATGGAGCAGTAAAGTCATCGTACCGTAGTGTGGTCTCCCGAAGCAGCCCCGCTGCTCACAAACAGGAGAGGGAGGGCAGTTGCTGCTGTTCTCACCTATTCGCAGATGAGAAAACTGCAGCTCAGAGAGGTTCCCGGACTTGTCCGTGTGGCTAGATAATATCAGAGCCAGTCCTAGAATGGCTTTTTGCCTTCGTACCTCCTCCTATGGGTTGCCAGGAGGAAAGACAGCCAGGGCCAAAGTGAGAATATGTGAGGAACCCACCACCGCCAGCAGGCTCTGCTCCAGTCCTGGGCCTCACCTCGGAGAAGTCACCTTTCTTCTTTCCTTCCAATCAGATGGAAACCAAAATCCTGTGAACCAATTCGCCGAGAAGGCCCCAAGGTATGATTATGTGAGCATGGCAGTGACCACGATGCCAGGGAGACTCGGTCAAGGCTCTGGGCCCACCATGAGGGAAGGGGCGAGTGTGTGAGGTATTTGTGAATGCCATTCCAGAGCCATCCCCCTATTCCCCGACCCCTGCTCTGCACCCACGCCCCCGCTGGCCTCCCAGAAGGGTCTTAAATAGGTATTGGAGCTAGGGATACTTAACATGTGACAGGCACTGTACTAAATCTTTTGTACGGATTATGTGGTTGCATTTAATCCTTTTTTTTTTCAAGTTTTTATTTAAATTCTAGTTAGTTAACATACAGTGTAATACTGGTTTCAGGAGTATCATTTAATCTTTATAACAATCTTATGAGATAGATTCTGTTATGCTTCTGTAGTTGAGCTTCCTTTCCTGTGAACAACCTTGTGGGAAGGAACTATTTTATCTAGTTAGCTTATACACTTAATACCCTTGAACGTATGTGAAGGCTTAGAGACATGCTCAGAGTCACATACCTGCTGAGTGGTCAACCCAAGTCTCAAAGCCAAGGTTCATTGCCACCAGAGGCTATGCTCTTAACCATTAGCCTCTGTTGCCTCCAGAACGGTTGTTTGCAAGCTCTTTTAGCAATAGAATCCTCTCTTCAAATAAAATCATGTGTGAAAGCCCAGTAAGGTACCTGAAAACTCCTCTGTCCTGGTTGAGGCTGTGTCCAGTAGAAATGTTTCACCTCCCATTGCTTCTCGGCCTTTTGGCTAAGATCAAGTGTAGAAATGTTTCACCTCCGGGGCGCCTGGGTGGCCCAGTCAGTTTAGCATCCAACTTCGGCTCAGGTCATGATCTCGCAGTTTATGGGTTCGAGTTCCATGTCAGGCTCTAAGCTGACAGCTGGAGCCTGCTTTGGATTCTGTGTCTCCCTCTCTCTCTGCCCTTCTCGTGCTCTGTCTCTCTCTCAAAAATAAATAAACATTAAAAAGAAAGAAAGAGGAAAGAAAGAAAAGAAAAGAAAGGTTCCACCTCCTGTATTACTGGCCTTCTCTGCTCTCACACTGGTGACCATGCCTTTCGTCTTAAACTCTGCTCCCTTGATTGAAACGCTCCTGAATTTGCCTGATCTTTCTGTTCCTCCCCAGACATCCCTTCTGTCTCTCGTGAGTTCTTCTTCAGCAATGACCCATATACATGGGCGTTCCTCAGAATTCTCTCCCTGGCCCACTCCTGCACCCAAAGTTTCTGTGAATGATGTACTCAGGGCTCAGTGTGTCCTGAAGTTGCCATACCCCCTTGTTTGTCCCACACCTCTCTTTCTGGTGTAAAATTTATATACCCTGCCTGCTAGAACGCCCTGCCTAGAATTTCCATAGCATTTCAAATATCCCACATTGCAGTCGGAATCTTTCTTCACAGACCTTCTTTGACATTCTGTACTTGAGTCATCTTTCCCTCTCCCCCTCCTTCCCATCTACATCCCCTCAAGTCCTGGACAAGTGTACCTCCCAAATATATCACCATTCCTCTTCCCTTCTCGTCATCCATACTGCCATCTGAGCTCAGACCCTCATCTTTCAGAAGTACGTTAGGACAGCACCCTCTAAACTGCTCCCTGCCTACAGTCTTGCCACTTCCAATCCATTAGCCACATTGTGGGCAAGTGAGCTGTCTTTAAAGCAAATCTGGCTTTCCCTATTTAGAGGCCTCAGTACCTCCCCGTGGCCTACAGAATAAAGTACAGACCCACAAAAAGAAGCATACCAGGGCCTCAAGCCCTCTCTGCCTCTCTCTCCAGTCTCACCAGTTGCCACTTGCTAATCTGTGCTCCCTCTCCTTTAGGTGTAACAGAATTGCTCATGGTTTCTCTAGCATGCCAAGCCCACTGTCCCTTTCTGCATTCATCCTGGTCCCTTTCTTCCTCTCCTCCGCCCTTTCAGAATTAACTTGGGAATTACCTCTGCAAGGGAGCCTTCCTGTTGCTCTCCCCCTTGGCATCCCTCATGCCCGGCCCTCATCTGTACCCCTGCCTGTCTCGTGGTGGTATAATTACTACACATACATCTGTGGTCCCCGGAGAGCAGACTGTATCTTACTCGTCTCTTTATCCCCAATATTTAGTCTAGCATATCGTCAAGTACTTGGTTACTTAGTCTAGCATATCTTCACGTACTTGGTTACTTGAATCAGCTGTTTGGAATAGTGGACAAGGATAATGGTAGGAAGAGTATTTCCATCCTGTCCAGCAGGTACACCTCACCCTCACCCGCCTCTGTCTTTTGCATAGTGGGACCCAGCCCGGCTGAATGAATCTACCACCTTTGTGTTGGGATCTCGAGCCAACAAGTAAGTTTAAGGGCTTTGGCGCGGAGGGAGGGGGGCAACTCTGGGGCCTGCTCCTAGGACTGCAGCTGCTGGAATCCTTACCACTCGTCTGTTCCTTTTCAGGGCCCTGGGGATGGGGGGCACCAGAGGGAGAATCTACATCAAGCACCCGCACCTCTTTAAGGTAGGTGAGTGCTAGGAGTTAGGCAGGCCTTTGCAGTGTGTGTAGATGGTTGTTGGGAGCTCTGGATGGCACAGAGAAGTTTGGAACAAATACTGATCTGGGAGTCAGGACTTCTGGGTTCTAGTCACCCCTCTGCCCTTAACCTTTACCTTTTGTAATTTACTCAACAACTCTGTATCTCAATAGTAACAGCAACTTTCTTTGTGTGCTTATTGTGTACCAGTTTCTTGTGCTGCACTTACATTATCTCATGGAACTATCCTTTAAGATAGGGATTGCTATATTGTTTTACAAAGGGAAAAAAAAACAAAAAAACAAAAAACAACCCAGAGGTAAAGAATGGCTAAGTGACTTGCCCAAAGTCACTCAGCCAATAAGTGGTGAGTCAGGATTCCAGGCCGGGCCTGTCTTTGGTAAAGTTTGAGCTCTTTACCACTACCTTATTCAGTTGTCTATAAAATAAAGAGATTGAAGCAGGGCAGCAGTTCTAATCCTTTTCAAACAAAGGTACTTTGGTCTCTACTATTTAAGAAAATAATGGGGGAGGGGCACAAATTCCCTCACCCCCTTAAATGAATTTATGTTTTTTCAGTCACAAAAGCATCCAAATATATTACAAAGATAGTAGTGCATGTGTGTTGAAGACAGGTGATTTTGCACCTGTGCATAAGGCTTGGTGCCCCTTGCCAGAACCACATGGCTCCTTTGGGGTCCCAGAATTACGGCTCTGTGTGCTACATGCTGTGCAAGTTCAAGTTCTCTGATGGGCAGACTTGCTTCTAGTCTTTCAGTCTTACGTCCTGGGCTCCTCAGCACCTGGACAGTATGCCTACTTGCTACCTCGTTTCCCTTTCAGTGCCTTCACTCCTGCTGTTGCGCTTGATGACCTTCCTCCCCCAGGCTTATCTCTGCCTGACTCTTCTGTAACCTCCACCTCTTCTAAAACCCCTCTAGCATTATCTCCCATGTCTGTGCTCCGGGACCTACTTGGAACTCCAGTAGCGCAGTGGTTAAGAGTAGAGTTTCAGTCCAGGTTCCACCGCTTAGTAGCCAGGTGACCTTGAGCAAGTGGCTTCACATTTCCCAGTCTGTTTTGTCATCTACCAAAAGAAAATGATACAAACCAACCTTTTAGGATGAGCAGAATTAAGAGAGAGTGCGGTGAACTCCCGGAGCAATGCCTGGCACATAGCAAGGGCTCAGCAAATGTTCGTTGTAACCAGCAGACATTCCCGATTCTTAGATTCGCCATTCTTAAACTGCCAATCCGCACTCATTACTGGTGGGTGTGATGTCTCACTGTAATCTTTCCAATCTAAGAAGTGGAGGGAAAATGTTTTTGTTGTTTTACTTTATATTCTGTTAGTGACAACGAGCATCATTTTGATGCATCCCTTTGTATTTCTTCTGTGAACTGCTTATTGAATTTTTTGCCCATTCTTCTGTCCTTCTGACGCATTATTCAAATTTTTTTCCTTTTTAACTTTTTTTATTATAAATATATCACCCCATTCTTATTGTAAAAAGACTCAATATACAGAAGCTAATAGGGAACAAAACACAAAGTTTCCCTTCACCCTTGATTTGGAGTCTCCTCCCCTAGAAGCCACCACCACCAACATGGTAGCATCCTTCAGTTCCCGCCCTGTGCACACACATGGGAGTGTGTGTGTGTGTGTGTGTGTGTGTGTGTGTGTCCTTTAGTGATTTGACAATACATATGTCAGTAGCCATAATATGTAGGTAAGTACGTAGTGTTGTCTCCCTCTCCCTCTCTGACCCTCCCCCATTCATGCTCTGTCTCTCTGTGTCTCAAAAATAAAGGTTAAAAAAAAATTAAAAAATAAGTACATAGTGTTCTCTGTATTTTTTTTACCCCAAAATTCATTCATTGAACAAATATTTATTGAGTGCTAAACACTCTCAAGGTGCTAGATACATAGCAGTGAACAAAACAGACACAAAAAACTCCTTGCCTTCACAGAGCTAACATTCTTTTCTTTCTTTTTCTTTCTTTCTTTCTTTCTTTCTTTCTTTCTTTCTTTCTTTCTTTCTTTCTTTCTTAATTCTTGAGGGAGAGAGAGAGCGCGCATGTGCACAAGCACATGTGCAGGAGAGGTGCAGGGAGAGAGGGAGAGAGAGAATTCCAAGCAGGAATGCTGTGCTGTGAGCACAGAACCCAACCTGGAGCTCGAACCCACGAACCATGAGATCATGACCTGAGCCAAGATGAAGAGTCAGATGCTTAACTGACTGAGCCACCCAGGTGTCCCACAGAGCTAACATTCAGGACCAGCAGCTATGGCTTGGGGGCCAAATCCAACCTGTAGCCTATTTTTGTCCAACTCTGGTTTTTTATATTTTTAAAGAGTAATTTAAAAAAATAAAAATGAAGGATACATGACAAAAATGTATGTGGCCAGCAAAGTTTAAAATACTTACTAGCTGGCCCTTTAAAAAAAAAAAAAGAAAGAAAAAGTATGCTGACCACTATGAATCTATGGATAATATCTGAGAGATTTGTCCATGTTACTAAATTAAGTCTCCTTCATTTTATTTCTAACAGCTGTGTAGAATTTATAGACTAGATATTCCATAACTTACTTCATTACTCTATTAATGGATATTTACATTTTTTCCCAGTAGTTTTGCTGTTACACACAATGCTTTCCCAAATATGCCTGTGTACATGTGTGAGTGATTCTGCAGGATACATCCCTAGAAGTGAGATTGCTGGGTCAGAAAGTGCATACTTTTAAATTTTCTGATTAATATTTATGTTACTTGGGAAATGAAATAAGTATTTAAACTCGAAGAGTGGTAACGATGCAGATTTCTCTGCTTTGTCTCTATCTCAAATGTTGTGCCTGTCTTACAAAACCTACCTTTATTGAGCACTTACTGTGTCAGGTACTATCTTTCCTACTTTTTATGCACTATATCATTTATCCTTACCGAGCACCCGATGAGGTAAGTATGAACACCATTTCACGGATGAAGAAACCGAGTCTCAAGGAAATTACTGCCCAGGCTGACACCATCTACTAAGGGTCAGGAACCAGAATTTAAACCTAATTCCAAAACCAGGTTCTTCACCGCAGTACTATTCTGCCTCCCCCAGAGCTTGACCTGTCCTGATTTTTGTCTTAGAAAATAATGGTCACCATAACCATTCACATGTGTTATAAACTACCTCAGGTCATTTTTAAAAGAGGAATTAAGCTCTAGAATAGTAGTCATCAGTCTGACCAGTTGCCAGAGTTCTGTGTTCTGAGAAAGGAAGGGGTAGGGATTAGAAGTGCTAAAGATCTAGTATGGGGGTCCCGACCCCTGGCCTCCTGGGCTCAGCTCTACTTGCTGTGAAGAAGTTGGCAAGCCCTCTGACATCCACCAGGCTGAGACGAGGTCTTCTTAGTAAGAGCTACTCAGGGACCGAGAGATGGCTCTGGGACCAAATGAGAAAAGTTCCTCTCACTAGGCTAACGTCTGTGATTTCATCCCTCACAGTACGCAGCTGACCCCCAGGACAAGCACTGGCTGGCCGAGCAGCATCACATGCGGGCAACAGGAGGGAAGATGGTAAGCACTGTTCACACGTGCCATGTCAGAGACCCACCCAGCCCGGGGACCAAGGTTCCGGCCTACCTCTGCGTGAGACTCAAAGCCTGACGAATGTGGAAAGGGAGACTTGTCAGGGTGGAGAGGGCCCATTCCTTCATGCTGAAGGTCGGACTTAATCCCTGGATTCCCTTCCCACACACCACTCCCTCAGCCTCCCACATCATCCCTTGTATTTGGATTGTATTCGCTGTGCCTAAAAATGTCAAGCACCAGACACACTTAACGCTACTTTCCCCTCATGTGCCCACTGACAGATTGCACTCGTGGATCACAACACTCTTCTACCAGACACAGCTATAGAATCTTCCCAACACAGTGATCCAGGCAGCACGTCTTGTCAGTAGGAGTTAGCACATTCAGTAAAACTTGTTTGCCACACCTAGCAGCCCTTTCCAGAATCACCTCTGCTTAAAGAGTACTTACCTTATATCAAGCAACAATCTTGGGGAAAATCATCACTGTGTGTGTTCTAAAAGTAGCAGGGTTTTGTTCATCACATGCAGTGTCCCCCACCTGAGGCCTCAGTCACACCACTGTGACTGCACCTGTTAGAACTCAGTGGCCTTGCAAACCAGTATGCCATCTCCTTTCTGGCAAGGAAAAACCATCTTCTTTTTAGTACTCTTCTTATTCCTACCCCCTGTTTAAGAAGATGTCAGGGATGGGGCGCCTGGGTGGCTCAGTCAGTTAAGCGTCCGACTTCGGCTCAGGTCACGATCTCGCGGTATGTGAGTTTGAGCCCCGCGTCGGGCTCTGTGCTGACTGCTCAGAGCCTGGAGCCTGTTTCAGATTCTGTGTCTCCCTCTCTCTGACCCTCCCCCGTTCATGCTCTGTCTCTCTCTGTCTCAAAAATAAATAAATGTTTAAAAAAAAATTTTTTTTTTAAAAAAGATGTCAGGGAGCTTAGCACTGATACATAAAACGCAACATAACATAAATAAGAAATAGATGGGAAAAAGGAAAGACAGGATCTAAAGTTAAGCAATAAGCAAGACGAGCTTTATTTCTTTTTTAATTTTTATTTTTGAGAGAGAAAGCATGAGCAGGAGAGGGGCAGAGAGAGGGGGACAGAGGATCCAAAGCAGGCTCTGCACTGAGAAGTAAGCCTGATGCTGAGCTCGAGCTCACGAACCATGAGATCATGACCTGAGCCGGAGTCGGATGTTCAACCAACTGAGCCACCCAGGCGCTGCAAGACTAGCAGCTGACTTTTTTTAATTTTTTTTAATTGCTGACTTGATAAACCAGCACACTTCCATGGGTTATCACAAATTTAGCTCTAGAACCTTCTCAAGGACACCTCATCTGTTAGATAGTTCACAGTGCTCATAAGGTGAAAACAGATTCCTCAGGGGACACACAATCCTGACCATAAGAGCAGAAAGAACTGTCTCTCACAGAAGACTTTCTCATGTGATGGATGACATCCCCTGTATGGTAAGTAAGCTCATGAGAGGGCGCTCTCCCACTGCAGACCGTGGCATTGCGCCAAAGCTGTTCCGTAGGCCCCAGGACCACAGCAGTGTGTGCAGCTTCTCATGTTTTCCCTTTTGCCATGAAGTTCAAAACCAGATTATCTTCGTTCTTAGAGTTAACATATGGCTTCCTCCTCCTGATTTCCTGTTTCCATATGTGTTTTGCTAGCTCTCTTGCCATTTCATTTTAAGCTACCTCAGAGGCCTTTTTTAAGAGGAAAGGGCCGTAAATAAGTCACCAGTCCCACTCCCTAACCCATAAAGTTTCTATATGTGTGAAAGGTGGTCTCAGGGCGCTGTTCCCCAGTCTCTCCCTACTCACTCTCTCCTCCTAAATTGTAAATCATGCCCCTGTCCCTTCCAGCCCTGACATTAAGCACATGTTTAATCAAGTGTTGTTGAGTTGAGTTGAATCAAAGGCAGTGACCACTCTCCTTTGCTCCTGCCTCAGGCCTACCTCCTCATTGAGGAGGACATCCGGGACCTCGCTGCCAGTGATGACTACAGGTAAAACCAGTCATCTGTCCCCTGCCTCTCCCCTCCCATCACAGTAGCCCCTTGGGGTGACCCTGGGGCCTCCTCCCTTGCTTCAACTCTCCTCAATGTCTGTTCCAGAGGATGCCTGGACCTGAAATTGGAGGAGCTGAAATCCTTTGTGCTACCCTCCTGGATGGTTGAGAAGATGCGAAAGTACATGGAGACACTACGGACAGAGAATGAGCATCGTGCTGTCGAAGCACCTCCTCAGACCTGAAGCCAGGTCCCCTGGCCACACTTGGCAGCCCTCCTCCCAGGGCCCTCCCCCACATGGCTGAGGCCACTGCCGGGACTGCTCCTGGACGGATCTCAGCGGCATTAAACTGTGCCTGGGCTAGTCTGTAGTGACTCATTACAGAGCACCCCCAGAATGGCACGTGGTTCTATATTTGTAAAGTTATCGGGTTAAGAAGCAATTAAACAGTTTGTAATAAACATAGTGAGCTTGCTGTGTGGTCCGCATTGTAGGGATGGACGGATTACCAAGGGCTCTAGAAGAAGGGGGCACAGGAAAAGATGACCAGCTACCCTCCCCCATTCCAGGTCAGACCCAGTGAAGTCTGCCCCAAGCATTATCTGCTTTATGAGACGAGGGTGGGGACATCATGTGCTTTGTTAACCTTCCCTGTCTCTTATTTCTTCATCCCCTAAGGTATAGACGAAGTGCCAGAATGTGATGGCTGGCACCATAGGGGTTGATGACAGACCAGAAAATGAGAGACTTTCATTACCCCCCCCCCCCCCCCCCCCCGTTTTACAGGTTAAGATACGAAATGTTGTGTCCGAGGTCCCAGAGGACGGTTGGAGAGCAGCGTTATGAGCCCGTTTCTAAGAGTCTCCTGGCCATCATTCCCCTCGCATGAGTTTTCAGAGGTCCCTACAGAGGTGCCCGGGACATTATAATAGATGGAGGAGCAGGGGTTTCCGGGTTGAGGGAAGAAGTACCAATGTCGACGAGACCCGGACGCTCCCTTCCCCTGGGCGTAGGGATCCTGGCTGACCGTCCCGGCCGTTCCCCGCCGCAACCCGGCGTTTGTCCTGGAAGGGTTCATCATCCCACGTGGACTTTTTCTTGGCCCTTTAATGGTCGGCGTTTTCCAAAGGCCACCAATCCGCTGCAGATCCGTTAGTTAATGGCGGCCTCTTCTACCAATCGTCGATCAGAAGTCTGTTCCTGCCGCCCAATAGTGGTACGCTGGAGGGTGGGTCTAGCAGTTGCGCAGTTACAGAGTGCTCTGGCGCTCCTCATTGGCTGGATCAAACCCAAGCGAGCCGCTGATTGGCTGGTGCCGCCGGAGGGTTACAATTCAAACGCGGGCGGGCGGGCCCCCAGCCCTGCAGTTGCAGTTGTGCTCTCCGAGTTCCTGTCTCCCTGCCTGCGCCGTCCGGATGGCTTCCCAGAACCGCGACCCAGCCGCCGCCAGCGTCGCCGCCGCCCGCAAAGGAGCCGAGCCCAGCGGGGGCGCTGCCCGGGGCCCCGTGGGCAAGAGGTGAGCGGTGTGGAGGTAACACTGGCCGTGCCCAGCACGCCCTGGGCCTTGGTGTCGAGACCTCGGACTTCCGGGCCCCCACCTCCTCCTTGAGCGGGCAGATACGGGGACAGGAGGGCACGCCGGGAGCTCGGGCCGCCCTGGGAGGGCCTCCCGAAGGAGGACGGAAGGGGGAGGCAGGCTGCCAGGATCCTCCGCGGGTAAGCCAAGATGAAAGTGTGACTGGGACCTTCGGTGACTTGGCGCGGGGGAGAGTGGGGACGGAAGTGGGTAGAAATTGGGACCCGGCACGGGGAGAGACGTCAGAGAAGCTGAGGGAGTTAAGAACAAGCCAGACCGCCCTGCGGGAGCCTGGAATTAGGAAGGGTGAGGACTCACTGGGACCCTCCTATGGAAGTGGAAATTAGTGTGTGCCCCCGCTGAAGTCTGACCTCGGGGTAGGGGAACCCTCCATGACAGCTCCTCCAGAGAGATTGGGGTGGGGGGAGAAGCACCGCCTGGAGCCCTGGCTCCTCCAGACTCCCAGATGACTCCCAGCACTCATTTTGCAGGCTACAGCAGGAGCTGATGACCCTTATGGTGAGTGACTACCTGCCCAGACCCCCAACCAGTTCTTCCACCCTCCACCTCCCACTCACCTCCGCTAATCAGCGACTTTCCTACATCAGGTTCTTTGCTAGACATAGTGCAGGGGATTAAAACATGAGTCCAGTTTGCGCCCTTCTGGGAAGAAGTTAATATACCCCACCTACACCTTTCCTTCCAGCAGTGTCTACTCCACATCCCACCCCCACCCCCACCATGAAGTTCTCTCTAAAATACAGTTCCCTGAAACCATACAAGGCTTTCCCTCTATCCTGCCTGGTCCTACTTCCTTGCCTGGAGATTTACCCATACCCTGCTCTCCACCCTTAATATTCTTAATCCTGTCATACTTTGAAATGCTTCTTCCTAGATGACCTTGTCTGCATTAACCCTGAATATCAACTCAAATCCTTCAGTGCCCCTATGTAGATCTAATGGAGGCTTTGTGTGTAACCAGCACTCACTGGCATGCTCAGTTGAATTCCCAGCATCCAACAGGATTGGAAGTACAGAGCTCCCTTCTGCTTCTCTGCATAACCCCTCTCTCCTTAACATACCCAGTACCCCTCCCCAAAGGGGAAGGTTCAGCCCCCAAGAACTGAATCACTTCCCCAGAAAAGCCTGTCAATTTGGTCTGGTTGCTTTATTTTGGATCAAAATGTGATGCGCTTCAGAGGAAGGAGTTCACCCACTGACCCCTAAAAGTGTAGTCTGCAGCCCAGCAGGTGTTGTTTCTTCCCCCAGATGTCTGGTGACAAAGGAATTTCTGCCTTCCCTGAATCCGACAACCTTTTCAAATGGGTGGGGACCATCCATGGAGCAGCTGGCACAGTAAGTGTAGGGTTGAGGTCGGTGAGTGTGACTTGGCTGGGTCTGGGGAGAGGTAGGAAGAGAAATCCAAGCGCAGGTCAGCTTCAAGTCTTCAGCCTGGCAGGACGTTCCCCTGTTGTGTTCTTGTGCTCTGAGCCTATGGCCTCGTCTCTCCCTCTGTACAGTAAGAGGTTGGGTTTAAAGCAGGGCTTCCCATCTTAAGTGCCTATAGGGGGCCAGACAAAAAGGAGAATGGAGGGTACATGAGGACTTTGGCCGATGAAAGGGCTCAAGTAAGTCCCAAGATGGCGGCTTGCCATTGCTGCACGTCTGGGTTTTGGTTGGTGCGTTTTGGGGTATTTTATTTTTAATTTTTTTTAATGTTTATTTACTTTTGAGAGAGACCAAGACAGAATGCGAATGGGTTAGGGGCAGAGAGAGAGGGAGACACCGAATCCGAAGCAGGCTCCAGGCCCTGAGCTGTCAGCACAGAGCCCAGTGCAGGGCTCAAACTCACAAACCGCAAGTTCATGACCTGAGCCAAAGTCAGACGCTTAACCCACTGAGCCACCCAGGCGCCCTGCTCCACATCTGGTTTACGATTAGTCAGAATCCACGAGTGCCTGGCTGGCTCAGTCAGTGTAACGTGTGACTCGATCTTGGAGTTGTGTCTATACCCACGTTGGGTATAGCAATTACGTAAAAATAAAATCTTTTAAAAAATAAAAAAATCTGGATATATGTCTAAAACATCCTGGTTTTTACATGTTAGTATCTAATGTTATAACTGACTAAAGCACAGCTGTGGTAGCCCTCAGGATGCCAGTTTATGCCCCTTATCTGTAGGACAAGGATCACTGATGTCCCTGCCAGATATGCGAGAAAGAACCAGAGCCATTGCAACACTTTGTCTTTTGTCAAGTCCCAGATAAACTCAAAGGTCCTAGCAAGCCCCTTTCTGGGGCTTGGGTTGGGCTGTGAGGCTCAGGGTGGGAGGTATACTCCCCACCTGTTTCTCCGATGCCAGGTATACGAGGACCTGAGGTATAAACTCTCCCTGGAGTTCCCCAGTGGCTACCCTTACAATGCGCCCACGGTCAAGTTCCTCACGCCCTGCTACCACCCCAACGTGGACACCCAGGGTAACATCTGCTTGGACATCCTGAAGGACAAGTGGTCTGCCTTGTATGATGTCAGGACCATCCTGCTGTCCATCCAGAGCCTGCTAGGAGGTGACTTCTGAGACCAGCCCGTCCCCTGAACCCGGGAAGCTGTCAGGCCTCCCGGGATTCCCCCAGGCCAGCCTCTTCTACCCCTACTGATCATTCTCTTTCTGTCCGTCCACAGAACCTAACATCGATAGCCCTTTGAACACACATGCTGCTGAGCTCTGGAAAAACCCCACAGGTGGGTCCTCCATCCTTTCCCGGCACCGGGTGATCCCTCCCCAGCCTTCAAAGGCTCCCTCACACAGAAGGATCTTGGTGACTTGGGATTGTGTCCTGAGGACTGGGTTGGGAGTGGATGTCAACCTAGGGAATCCACTTCTGCCTCTGCCTTGGTGTTTTCTGATTTGCCTGTTTGCTATAAAAATCAGGAAACTCTTTCCACATTAATGTAGGTTGAGGGGCTTTTTAAGTAGAAGGCAAAGCTTTGTGCAAACGATTTGCTCACTGAGGCCCCCCAGTCACCTCCCCAGCCTCACTGGAAGCAGAACCCCTCCCCAAGACCTGACTGGGTGGGCAGCAAAAGGGACTCTGTTGTACTAAGAAATCCTCTCCAGCTCCCCAGATTTTGTATCCTTGCTTGCCCTCATGTGCATCTTAATCCCCGTCCCCACCACTCCCTGATACCTGCCTGTTCTCTTTCAGCATTCAAGAAGTATCTGCAAGAAACCTACTCAAAGCAGGTCTCCAGCCAAGAACCCTGACTGTCTAGCCTCTTTCCTTGTGTTGTCTTTTTATTTTCTCCTTAGATGGTCTGTCCTTTCCTTCATTTCTGCCTAGGACTCTGTATCTTAAACTGTGGTGTTATTTTTGTTTTGTTTCTGTTTTTTAAATTAAGTGTCTGGTTGAGCCCTTGTGATGAATATATTAAATAAATACATTGGTTGGGTTTTTTTTTTGTTTTTTGTGTACAAGTTGCCTTGTAATTTCCCCAGGGTTGGGAGTGTTCAGCATGGGTGGAGTAGGGTCCAGGCCCTTGCCCTGCTCCTCTCCAGGGACTAGAAGCAGCTGAGAGGCTGTGTGGCTGCGCAGGGGTGATGAGGACTCGTTCTTCCTCTATGAGCTTAGTCATTTCATGACTGCATCTGATTCCTCACCTGTAAGATGGGTCTCACAAAATGCCTCTGTAGAGTTGTGACATGAACCAGGGACGTCAGTGGATACTGGAGCTGCCCAGCTGAGTTACAGATGAGGCTGAATCAGAAAGCGTGTACGGGGGCGCCTGGGTGGCTCAGTTGGTTAAGCGTCTGACTTCAGCTCAGGTCATGATCTCGTGGTCCGTGAGTTTGAGCCCCCCACATCGGGCTCTGTGCTGACAGCTCAAAGCCTAGAGCCTGTTTCAGATTCTGTGTCTTCCCTCTCTCTGACCCTCCCCCGTTCATGCTCTGTCTCACTCTGTCTCAAAAATAAATGTTAAAAAAAAAAAATTAAAAAAGAAAGCGTGTACGTGCACACAGGAGGGGGTTGGGAGGTGAGGACCAGCCACCTACTTTATGGCGGGATGTTCTGGTCCTGAAAAAGGAAAAGGAAAGCACTCAGCTCACCCTAAGTAGGCCTGGGGTCTGGGAGACAGCCCGGGAATGCCTCTTCCCAGGCAGAGACCTCAGGACAGCTCCCGACTCCCCCCTTACCCCAGGCCCCCCATGCCCCCACTCACATTCACCCACTCCTCACCAGCGATTCCTCCCGCTCCTGCACCCACTGGCCCAGGCCCCCAGCCCCTAGGCCCTCTCCATTAGCCTGTCACAGGCCCCAGCCTTTGGGGCCCTAAGAGGAAACTCCTGTGCTGACCAGTTGGGGTCTGGGCAGGGGGAAGGGTGGAGTAAGGTGATGGCCCCAGCCCAGGTACTGCAGGAAAATCTCCAACGTGGACCAACACAGCAGCAAGATGCCCTCCAACACCGCCTGGGTCTTGGCCTCACCCAGCTCTGCCAGCAGCTGACTGTGCAGGCCTTGGGCGGGGGGGGGGGGGGGGGGGGGGGGGTGGAGAGGCATCAGGAAGGTTCTCACTTTTCTCTTATTCCTGCCAGCCCAGGCTCCTTCCCTGCTCTGTGCCCCCATGGAGCAGGCAGGTGACAAGTGGCCTGCGGATCTGGGATGGGATTTGGATGACACTGTGTGGCTAGCTCTCCCGGCAGTGCTGCCCAATCGGATGTGCAGAGAAGTCTGCCTGGGCTCTACCTCCAATGCAAATGCTGATTCAGTGGGTCTGTGTGGGGCCTGAGGGTCTGCATTCCTCCCGAAGTTGAAGATGAGCGGTGTTCTCAAGGCGTGGCCCTTCCACCTGGAACTTGTTAGAAATGCAAATTCTTGGCCCCAACAAGCACTCCGGGATTCTGAGGCTCTCTCAACTTTGAAAATACGTGACTAGAGGATGTCTAAGAAGACAACTCAGAAAGTAGCACTAAGATGGTTCTTACTAAATAAATGCTGGCCAAGGCGGGTATATTTTTTTGTCTGCATTAGGAGGCTTCTCCACGTGGTCCTTGATCCAATTGTTGGGCCACCCAGATGGCCACATGGCCTGCCTTGTGTCAGTCACAGGGGTGGACTATAGCTCAGAACCAATCAGAGTGTTCCTTAGAATTAATCCCTGGGAGAAAGTAGAATGATTTTACTAACAGGGTTGCTTAAAAGAGGAGGGAGTCTGGGCAGCTGGTGCAGACAATTGCAGATGGGAGAAAGCCAAGCAGAGACCAGTAGCTGGGAGATGGAGGTGACATTGAGACTGGCCTCCAGCTGACGCCTTAGCATCCCAGTTTCGTGAGCCAGCAAATCCCTTTTTAGTTTAAGTCCATTTGATTTAGGTTTCTGGCACTTGCAACAAGACGGAGAAGGTATTGTTCCCATTCGCCCCATACCATTACTGAGTGCCTGCAGTACAAGCCCTGTGCTTGGGGCTGGGGATCAAGCAGGGGGAAAAACACAGTCCTGTCCTCAAAGGCTGAAGTTCAGGGGGCAGACAGGCAGGTCAGTGGGGGTTGAATAAGTGCCATAAGAGTGGTGGTTAAGAGCTCAGACCTCACAGGCAGAACAATTGTTAGAATCTCCACACCCCTCCCTGTTACTTGCATACATTTAGACTAAACCACTCTGTAAAATGGAAATATTAGTAGCTACCTCATAGGATAGACAGACCTTAGAGTAGTGCCTGGCATGTGGTAAGCCCTCCTTAGATGTTGGGTACTATGAAAGCTCAGAGGTGGGGCACAAAGACCAGGAGAATCAAGGAGGGCTTTCTGGAGAATGGACTGGGCCATGAGGGAGGGATAAGGAAGGGAGCACACTGCTTGGATAGCAAGAAGTTCAGCAGCATGGAATAGTGGCATAGTGGCATGGACGTCAGGTCGCAAAGGGCTTGTAAGGCCTTTAAATTAAAGGCCTTTACCGAGAAGGTCCTGGGGCACCCGGGCGGCTCAGTCAGTTAAGCGACTGACTCTTGGTTTCAGCTCAGGTCATTATCTTCTGGTTCATGAGTTCGAGCCCCACGCCAGACTCTGCTGATAGCATGGAGCCTGCTTGGGATTCTCTCTCTCTGCCCCTCCTGCTCTCAGTCCTCTCACTCTCTCTCTCTCAAAATAAATAAACTTTAAAAAAGTAAAAATAATAAAATACAGGGGCTTTACCTTGAGGCACCTAATAAAGCCTTGAGTAGGATTTGGTGTCAGAAAGCTGCTTCCGGCAGCCTTGAGGGGAGGGAACGGCCAGGAGGTTAACTACTGTTCTGAGTCACAACACCGAGCGGGCTCGGAGAGGATGGATAAAAGAGTAAGGAGACAGAAGGAAAGCAGCAGGCCAGAGCAAACTGCGGGTGAGAAGGCGGCTCCAGAACTCCAGGGTGCCATCTCTGAGATGGGGAATTTATGAGATTAGAGCAGGACGGGTGTGAAGTTCTAAGGGCAGCTAGGGAGAACTGTCCACAGGTAGGTGGTGCCACACTTAAGAGCCTTGCTCCTGTTTCCACATGTGTGTGCCCGGGTACGTCACCGCCTTCCTCCGCTGTAAAACGGAGAGAACAGCCTCTGCCTGCCTCTAGGGTTGTGTGCATCAATCAGACAGGCCCGCAAGGCACGGCACACAGCAAGCGGTCCTGGTGATGAGTGCTGACCCCGGCTGGAAATAGAAACTGGGAAACATGAATGCCTCAGAAAGGGGAGCCAAGAACACGAAGGAACTGGAAAGGGAGGACTGTAGCGATGAATAACCGCACAAGTCAGGGTTTCAACGTGGTAGTAGTGATATTAATAACGGCATTAGTGGGGCTCCTGGGTGGCTCGGTTGGGTTAAGCGTCTGACTCCGGCTCAGGTCAGGATCTCACCGTTCGAGAGTTCGAGCCCCACGTTGGGCTCTCGAATGTACTTATTTGTTAAAATAAACATTTAAAAATAATAATAGCATTAGTACGTGTCACACTCTGTTCTAAGCGCTCTGCACTAACAAACTAACTTGTTCTCACAACCCTGCAAGGTTGTGATAATTCTCATTATCCCCATTTTACAGAGTAGGAAACTGAATTACAGAGTGGTCTGTCATGGCAGTGAGGGTTCGAACTCATTCAGAGGCACCCTGCCTCTAAAGCTAAGGCACCACTGCACGGCATTAGCTTTGACCTGCTGCCTGCTGTGACTGAGTCGTGCACAAAGAGTTACAGAAGCCAGAGCACAGCCAGTGGGAGAAGGGATCAAGGGAGAAGGTGGTGTCTGAGCTGGGTTCTGGTATCTTTGACGTGGTATCTGAGCTGGGCTGAGAAACTTGCCAGGCTTTTTAGAGGAGGAAGGGCATTCCAAGGAGGGAGAAGGCAGGAGCAAAAGCCAGAAGGCTTGAAAGTGCACCCCCACTGTCCAGGGCAGGAGTGACAAATCGCCCAGCGTGACTGGAGCCCAGAGGGGAGGGAAGGAGGGGAAAGGAATTTGGATTGGATTCTAGAAGCAATGGGGAGCCTTGAAGGTCTTTCAACTGGGGAGGAGCAAGGTCAAATTTCTTTTGGCTCCATCGTGCTGATGGCCGTGTGTTGAGCGCGTTGGCCGGGGCTGGAGGCAGGGGTCCAGGGTGGAGACGAAGACGTCAGAACAGACGAAGTAGAAAAAGTCAAGCAGGAACGAATGCTGCCTGGAACGGACGGATACTCCCCTTTCCCTCCCCAACCCCGGCAGTCTGCACCGAAGACCCAAAAAGGCTCCAGAAAGGAGGGACGGTAGGGAAGGAAAGGGGCCTCGGTCGCCTGCGGCGCCCTCACCCTACCCCCCTCCCAGGCACCCTCACTCACCCCGACAGCCCCAAGGCCCCGGCCACCCTCCTCCAGCGCCAGGCGCCACCGCAGCCCGTCGGCCGAGCTGCCCACGCCCAGCGCCAGCTACCGGGAGCCGGCCGGGAACCTGACCAGCGCGTCGGCGCGTCAGGCAACTCGGGCCGCCCCTCCTCGGATCCCAAGTGCGCTCGGGTGGCGCCCTGGACCACGGCCCAGCCCGGCGGGCCATGACACCCACTCCCCTGCTCCTCCCCTCACTCAGGCTACGTGCTTCTCAGCGTCTGTTTTTATTCTTTCTGGACACAGAGCCAGCAGGGGCCGCGCCTCCCTCCCGGGGCGGAGAGTGGGACGGGGCGGGGTGGCACCGCCCTGGCCCGAGGGACGCGGTCGGGGCAGAGGAGAAGCCGGCTTCTTACTGCACGCCTTCCATCATCTTCAGGAACTCTGCGGGGAAGGAGAGGGGGAGGAAATCTTGCACAAAACCGCCGAGAGCTCCCCACCCTGCCCACAAAGCCAAGGACGTTCATGTGGGTGCCACGCCCCGGACGTTCCCGCGTGGCGCGCCCCCCCGGCCCCCGGCCCACCGCCACCAAGCTGTCGCGGCCCTCACCGTCGAAGTCAATGCGGCCGTCGTTGTTCTTGTCACCGTCTTTCATCAGGGATTCGATCTCGTCGTCCGTCACGTGCTCCCCGGAGGCCCTGAAAATCTCAGCCAGCTCTTCCGCATCGATGTAGCCGTCTGCGTTCCTTTGAAGCGAAGGGACAGCGTAGGGCTCAGGGCAGGCAGGGGCGAGCTGCCCTGGCCACGTCGACGCCTCCCCTCCCTCACCGCCACCCCACGCCGAGACTGTAAGTGCCCTGCCGGCCAGACCCGCCCAGCCCAGCGCCTTCTCGGCTCCCAGGCCCCCAGTGCACCTGTCGAAGATGCGGAAACACTCGGCCAGCTCCTCCTCGCTCTTCCCCTTCGCATCCTCTTTCATCTGGCGCACCATCATGACCAAGAACTCCTCGAAGTCGATGGTGCCGCTGCCTGTGGGGAGCAGGTGGTGAGTGAGCCTGAGCCCTGGACGCCCACCTCTCCCGCCACCGTCCCAGCCCTGCCTTGGAGGGCCACCAGCTCACCGTCCTCGTCCACCTCCTCGATGATGGCATCCAGCTCCTCTTTGGTGGGTGTCTGGCCCAGCATCCTCATCACCGTGCCCAACTCCTTGACGCTGATGTCCCCGCCACCGTCAGCGTCAAACATGTCGAAGGCGGCCTTGAACTCTGCCGGAGGAAGGAGGCAGAAGACCGAAGTGGGGCTGCCTGGACTGTCAGCCTCACACCTTGTCTCCCACCCTGTTCAAACACCGTTGCCCAGCACACATCCCCCCAACAGCCCGCCCGCCCACCTGCACTCACCAGCGATCATCTCCTCGCTGAGGTAGGACCGGGCCTCTGCCTGCTGGTCCGTCTGCAGAAGACGCAGAGTCAGAGAGAAGAAGGGGCAGACCCCCGAGCTCATTCTTGTCTCAACCCCATTCTCTTTAACCCCCTTCTGTCAATGCCCTTTGGTCTTCCAGAAGAACAATGCCAAACTAGCAACACCTTCTGCATGTTCTCACAGCACCTGGCCCCAGTTATGAAGGACTAGGGAGAAAACGGATTACGCCCAAGGTCTTCAAACTTGCCAGTCAGATGCCAAGTCAGGAATCCCTAACCCACTAACCTTGGGCAAGTCACTTATTGTAACTTTATCTCTTCTCAGCAGCTTCTCAGAGATGAGATAGCATTGGGGGTGTGAAAGGGTTTTGTAAAGTGCCAGCACTATTCCAGCATGATTTCCCACTTTTCCCTAGCTCCTGACAGAGCCTGGCACTGTAATAGGTGCTCAATAAACGTATGTTCTCAAATAATAATGCAACGCAAAGTCGCTGAGCACCTACTAAGTGCCCATCAGGCCAAAGACTAGGCACTGAAACCAAGAAGATTCAGACACAGCATCCCTCCCCTCCAAGAACTTGCTGAGATGGAGATTTTAAGCTTCCTTCTTACCATTCAGTCATAGAAGTAAATACCACTCATGCTGGGCCGAATATAATGGGGGCCTTGTGGAGGTGAAAGTAAGATTTCGAGAGAGGGGATCTGGCCACATGCAAGCCAAGCCAACTGGCTATGGGGCTTTGGACTGAGGCTGGTGAGGAGGAGGGGCTGAGGTGGCCAAGGTGTTCTTTGGCGGGCTGGCTGATGCCTTCCTCCTTGCCCCCCCCTCCCCTCCTCCCTCCTCCTTGTCCATGCAGGAGAGTCGGCTATTTTTAGTCTGGCGTGGGCCACAGCAGCTGTCCTCCAGGGTCTAGTTACCCCTTGAAGTGAAGTGGGGTGGGGGACCTCAGCAGACATAACAGCCCCAGATTAGAACCCCTCTCTGAGAGGCTGGGGTCTGTCCTCTTCTGCCCCTTCTCCTCACCCTTGAAGCTCTTGGACTTGAGACCCTGCAAACCTCCCCTCTTCCAGAAGAGTCTTCTCTCACTGGCAGTAGGAAGGTTTGGCAAGGCTTCTAGCCCACCCCTGCCACTGGCTCACTGGGTGACTCACTCTGGCCCTCGGAGTCCCCACCTCTACCATGAGAGAGACAAGCTAGGACCCCCTCACACTTCCATGACCAACACTGCCAAAGCCTCAGGTCTGCAGGGAGTTGGCAATACCCGGAACATCCCAGCCCTCCCCTTTCTAGAGAAGTCCAAGGGCTTCTTCCCCAGGCTTCCTTCTAGATACCCAGGCTCCAGGAACCTTCACGGTCCATCTTCAAACATCCAATTACTGGACTACAGAGCACCCAGATCTGGCCTGGAAGAGGTCCAGAGGTGCTCCAGCAAGCAAAGGGCTGAAGTCCTTTCTTGTCCTTACCATGGTTGCTAGTCACAGGGCCTCCTCTGCTGTAGGTCACCGCCTCAGACACTCCACCACCCAAAGTTGCCCTGGTCTGCTCCAGCCCCTAGGATTTGTAGGGGCTCCCTCCCCTCCCACCTCCCTGCTCCCCAGGACTGGCTGCCCCAGCCAATCAGATCCTGGGGTCAGTGAGTGCCTCCCCCCCAACCCCCGCCCCATCCCAGAGTCCTAGCCCATTACCTAATTTAGCCAAGGGCCCTTGCAGAGAAATTTAAGCCTCTGAGCAGGTGGCAGGCCTTGATGTCCTAGATTCTTGGGAGGAGAACCCGCCCCGCTCACCGCCTTAGCAAGCCCCTGCTCAAGAATCATGTTTGCTCCAAGATGGGTAAGGACAATCAGAAGACAGACAAGTGAGGCAGCAAGGTAGACTGGGAAGAGAACAAAACTTGAAGTCTAAAACCCAAGATCCAAATCCTGTCTCTGCAAGCTATGCACTCTTAGGCAGGTGACGATGCCACTCTGAGCTTCAGTTTCCTTCTCTGCGAGACGGAGATGGGGACGGTCATAACTTCCCTCACAGAGAGACCACGGTAAACGGGGGCCCAGGTACAAGTCACCTAGCTTGTGCCAGCTCCAGAGGGTTGATGCCTGGCAGGTGGAATGTCCTGTCTTTGAACCATGGTAGAAGGCAGGGGAGGGGGCGAGGAGGAAGTGACAGCCACGGTTTGTGAACCTCTACGACGTGCCACACTCTGTGCTAAGCATTTTAACCACGTGATCTCATCTGGTGCTCATCCTCTGAGGTAGAAGCTATTATTATTCCCTTTTCCCGGGGGACCTTTGTAAATCGTAAAGGTCTATAGTCATGTTGGGTGATTCTTATTAATCCTCAAGGGAAGTCCTATCCAAATAAGAAATCTATGGAGGGGTCCGGGAAATGGGTATGCAGTTGGAGGAGAAATAAACTTTGAAAGCAGTTCCCAAGGGGCTCCTAGATGACTCAGTTGGTTAAGTATGGGGCTCTTGACTTCAGCTCAGGTCATGATCTCAGAGTTTGTGAGTTCGAGCCCCACATCGGGCTCTGTGCTGATAGCAAGGAGCCTGCCTGAGATTCTCTCTCTCTGCCTCTCTCTCTGCCCCTCCCTCACTCACGTGCTCTGTTTCTCTCTCTCAAAATAAATAAACCTAAAAATTTTAAACAGAGAAAAAAGAAAAGAAAAGAAATAAAGCAGATCCATCTCTCAAATACACCTTCTCCAGGGAAAAGATGTTTGGGATTCACTTTTTTGAGGGAGAGGGAGACTAGAGGACTAGGGGCAGGTTCTCTACGTGGGTAAAGGGGCAGCTAGCCCGTTCCTAGAGCTCGGTGAGGAAGTCTGGAGCAGCTCAGCTGGCCGTCCGGAGAGCGAAGGGATGTGCAGAGCGAGTCCAGTCCAGAGGGGGTCCACCCCGAGAATCCACAGAGCCTAGGGTGGATGTTGGAGGGGTAGGTGATGCTGTGGACAGTGGCTAAGTCAACACAAAGAGCACTAAGACAACTAAGCACAGAGCCTGGGGCCAGTGAAAGGAGGCTGGATTCCAAGGAAGGCAGACGGACAGTGGCAGCCCAGCCCATCTTCCTCTATTTATAGACATTCCCAAGAAAAGCTCAGTGGAGCTAGGCCAGGCTACAGAAGGCCTCCCCTGTCCAGGCAGAGGGCCAAGGGGCAGCGACACCAGGGGATTCCAATTTGGATGTGAGCCCTGGAACTGCAGGATTCCTTTGGAACAGCGTGTGGAACCCTCGGCAATCATTTGTTCCCTGATTTGTTCTTTCATTTATTCAGGGAAATACAGAAGGTCCGAATTTATCTATTCCCCTTGACCCTTCCAATCCCAATCCCCTTTCCTCCACATCTTGCCTGCTGCTCTGGTCAGACTAAAATGCGGCTCCAGGGGCGCCTGGGTGGCGCAGTCGGTTAAGCGTCCGACTTCAACCAGGTCACGATCTCGCGGTCCGTGAGTTCGAGCCCCGCGTCGGGCTCTGGGCTGATGGCTCAGAGCCTGGAGCCTGTTTCCGATTCTGTGTCTCCCTCTCTCTCTGCCCCTCCCCCGTTCATGCTCTGTCTCTCTCTGTCCCAAAAATAAATAAACGTTGAAAAAAAAAAATTTTAAATGCGGCTCCAAACATCACCTTTTCTAGCCTTCAGGTCTTTGTACATGCTGGGTTTTTTTCTTGCCAGTAATTCTGTCTTCTTTCTCTACACCTGCCTACTTCCCTGTCATCTTTCTCAAATTTTTTTAAGTTTATTTATTTATTTTGAGAGAGAGAGAGAGAGAGAGAGAGAGAACAAGCAGAGGAGGGGCAGAGCGGGGGGCGGATAGAGGATCTGTGCTGACAGAGAACCTGATGCGGGGCTCGAGCTCACAAACCATGAGACCATGACCTAAGCCGAAGTCGGACACTTAACCAACTGAGCCACCCAGACATCCCCGTCTTTCTCAGCTTTAACATCATTTCCTTGTGGTGTTTGGCTGGCTCAGTCGGTGGAGCATGCGACTCTTGATCTTGGGATCTTGAGTTCGAGCCCCATGTTCGGTGTAGAGATTAGTTGCAAAAAAAAAATACAAATCAAAAATAACATCACTTCCTTCAGGATCCCTCCTCCTCTACCCGGGCCAAAGCAGTCCAGGGTGGTTTTCTGGTAGTTTCTTCAATCATATCCCTGAGCATGCCACATGACATGACCTGTTCTGAGTTCCGTGGACCAGAGACACTTACCTGCTCATCACTGCATTCCCCAGCACCTC
Organism: Puma concolor; assembly: GCF_028749965.1. Lineage (NCBI taxonomy): Eukaryota > Metazoa > Chordata > Mammalia > Carnivora > Felidae > Puma > Puma concolor. Next base: position 126,235,035 of record NC_141669.1, read on the forward strand.
AGCATGTGGCACTTAGCAAGTGCTCAATAAATATCTTGTTCTTTATAAGACTAACTGAACTGGGTGACATCTGGTTATGAGAAGGAACTTCCTAACTGTCGTGGTTGAATAATAACAGGAACGGGAAGCCTCAGGAGATAATGAGCTTCCTGTTACTGAATGTATGCAATCAGGAATTCAATGACCATCTCTCAGGGAGGCTATAGGGAGATATTACACAGAATCCAAGGATAGTGGAGGGTACAAGACATCAGGAGATCTAGTTCTGGTCCTGTTTGTATGACCCAAGGTAGGTCCCTTCCCCTCACTGACCTTCAGACCTCCCATCTGTAAAATAGAAGTGCCAAATCAGATTTCTGACAACCCATGGTTTTTTTGAACACCTGCCTTGTACCCAGACTTGTGAAACATGCCAAAATACAACTTAATATTCTTGTTTGGTGTTTGGTGAATAAGTGAGTGTTGAATCAATCAATGAATGAAGGGGGCCTTTTTTGCCTCAACACCCTACTGCTAAGCTGAATGAAGAGTAGTTAGAGCCTTGAAATTACACAGACTTGGCCCTAAATCCCAGCTCCCCTATTTCCTAGCTCTGGATTTTGGGGAAGTCAATTTGCCTCTTCATCCTGAAAATGGACCATTATTGTCCAATAACAGCCCCTCCCCCAAGAGGTTGAGTGTGACATGTGACCCCATATAAAATGCCTAGAACAGGATGTAGGACACAGTGGAGCCTCAAATGAAAGCCCTGCCTTTTCTGCACATAGGGGGGCAGGGAGTATGTTTTCCATTCAAAGCGATTTCCCTCCACCTCTCTCTTGTGCCATTCAAAAAGGGTAGGAACGATTGTCAGAGAGATTTTATTTGTTTAATTGTATAACCAACAATATCTGCCCTGCTAGGGACTGATAGTTCGGGCTTTTGACAAGAAGTGACAATAAATTCTTCCTCCTGCTGACCTCCTGGTAAAAGATGAAACACAGCCAGCCCTTTAGAAGAGCTGCTGAGATTACCACGCCTCCCGTGTGTGGGGGGAGAAAACAAAACAAAACCAGAATTAGGAACTCAGGAGACCTAGGCTGCAAGGCCCCACATTCAGAAATCTTTGGCAAGCTGTGTGACTCTGGGCAAGTAACTCTGCCTTTCTGGATCTCACTTCCCCGTTTGCTACTTCCTATGTGTGAGGCTCAAATGCAATTATGAAGTTGTAAGAACCTGAGAACACTATGGAAACAATAATCACTATGTAACTGATCAATCTGTCAGCCTCTGCTCTGTGCCAGGCACTGAACCAGTCAGTGCCTTTTCAAAGGCTGAAAAATTAGTACTAGTTTTAATTATTCCTGTTTTACATAGGAGAAAACCTAGGCTCATCGAGGCCAGATTCCAACTCAGATCACGTGTCTTCTCCTGGCTCAAATTTTTCACCAGAGATGGGCTTCCAACGGTGGCATAATGACTTTGGAAAGTTAAGAGTGCTGGGTGGAGATTGTGGGACAGATTGGGGCCAACCGGGACTGACGGGATCTTCGGGACGAGCGGGAGGTTTCACTGAGGGCGTGAGCCCCCTTAGATTGGGTAGGATCCCGCAGGAGGCTCGGGTTCGCCCAGGCCTACCCAGGATTCCCAAGTCCCTCCCGGAGCGAAAGGCCCGGGATTCCCGGGAGGCTCCGGGGAGCGGGCGGGGCCGGGGGCGGGGCGGCGGCAGGAAGCGGCCGGAGCGGCGCTCGGAGCGGCCTGAGCCCGGGGAAGCCCGGCCGGCCTCGGTAAGCTGCCGGGACTGCACTCGGACCCCGGGGGACCGCGCGCCGCTGAGTGCACCGCGGGCGCCGGAGGGAGAGACGCGCCAAGGGGCGAAAGAGACAAGGGGAGGGTCCCAGCCGCTCCCGGGCAGAGCTCGGCCCTAGGCTGCGTGGGTGGGAGGGAAACGACGCCAGGCGACGCCCGGGGCTCGCAGGACCCCCAACGGGCAGGGGCGGGGCCTCCGCGGCGCCCCTCCCTCCCTCCCCTGACTGGGCCCGCCCCTTCTCGCGCGGTTGGGGGGGGCGGTCTCCCTCACTCCCCGGCCCCAGCCCGAGCGTCGCGCGCTCCCCCCAGGGTGCCATGGCCTCACGGCTCCTGCACCGACTGCGGCACGCCCTGGCCGGCGACAGCCCGGGGGAGGCGGCGTCCGGCCCGGAGGCCGAGCAGTTCCCGGAGAGCTCGGAGCTAGAGGACGACGACGCCGAGGGCCTGTCCTCCCGCCTCAGCGGCACCCTCAGCTTCACCAGCGCCGAGGACGAAGAGGAGGAGGACGACGAGGACGACGGAGAGATTGGCCCCGACCCGCTGCCGGCCGGGGACGGGGCGTCGGGGGAAGATGCAGGCGAGTTCCCGAGGACAGAGGCGGGACCTGGGGCTCCATTAGGCCTCCACCCCAGCCACCTCTTGGCTGTGTGACCTTGAGAGAATCACAACACCTCTCTGAGCCAAGTTTTCCCTCGTGTCAAATGGGGGAAATCACTCCCATCTCGAGGTTGCTGCAGGCATTAAATGTACAGGATCCGGGATGTACAAATCCGAACAATGTGCTCGCGATGTTTGGGGGGTGGAAATATTTATTTAGAGTCGGCCGTCTGCTCTGCTAGGCGCGGTGTTTGGCCCTAGACCTCTCCCTGGCTTTCGGTTTACATTTATGTCAAATGGAGATATAGCCTGTCTCACCTGTTGGGAGGATGAGTGAGGTCACTGCATGTGGTTTATGTCGACCTTAGCCCCAGGCCCATTGATGTAACTGGTCATGTGCTCATGCAGAACGAAGCCCCCCACCTGATGGGCAGCGGGGCAGTCAGCCCCTCACAAGGCAGTTGCAGGATTTCTGGAAGAAGTCCCGGAACACCCTGGTTCCCCAGCGTTTGCTCTTCGAGGTGACCAGCGCCAACGTGGTCAAGGACCCGCCCTCCAAGTACGTGGTGAGTGAGGGTCCAGGAACCCCTGGGCTGTGAGTTTAGAACTCTGGCTAAGTAGGGGAGACTCCAACTTCCTGAGGGGGGCAGTCTGGCTGTGTAGTTCTAAAGGATCACTTCATTTTTTAGGGATGGGGAAACTGAGGCCAGAAGGGAGATATAACTTGAGCAAGTCCTCAGGCAAATGATTTAGCTTCTCTGAGGGATTATGGACCTGCCCCCCATCCTGGTTTTGAGACTAAAGAGAACTGGTGTGTGTGCCCCCCAACCCTAGGTTTTGCAGACTGTAGCAAAATACAAGATATATAGGAAAAAATATTATCTGGGTCAGACCTGAAACCCAAGTTGCATTGGTTAGTGGTTAAAAAAAAAAAAAAAAAGGTTTTTGGATCCAGATCTTGATTCAGATCCCACTTATTACCAGCTGTTTGACCTTCGGTGCGTTGTGTAACCTTGATAATGCTATTTTCTCATCTGAGCAGTTGCAGAAGTTAAACGAGACAGTGCACAGAAAGAAAGCCCTTAGCATTGTGCCGGGCATTATGAAGTGCTTGATAAAATGGCACCTCTATTATTATGACTTAACCTTGGCTTGAAAATGTCTGGCATCCAGGTAGGGCCTGTTGTGGCACCCTTACAACCCAGTTCCCAGGCACCCACACTGTACCCCATGATGTTGTTCTGAGGGCTGGATTTAGGGGGTAGGTGGGGTTAGCATGAAAAGCAGTGTGGGGGAAGGCCTTGGAGTCTGTTTTCCTTGCTGTGGAAAGGAGAAACTGACATGGAGAATGAGGTCGCCAGGTCCTGAGCCCCAGCCCGACCTGGCCAGTCTGGGTAGTGGCAGCTCCCTGCCTCAGACATCCCTCATCTTCGCCACCCTCCTCCATTTCTGACTCAGCAGGAAAGGGGCCTGTGGCACTGTCCCACATCTGGGCCTCTCTCCATTCCTCTCCGCTGCTGTTAGTAAACAGGGGCCACGCCCATGGGGTGCCTGCTCCAATTTGAGCAGGGATGCCTCTGATGATCTAGTCTTAAGTGGCGAAAGTCCCAGCCAGGCGTCATGCACAAGAGAGGGACCCCGAGGAGCAGCTGGGCAGCATGGTGGGGGTGGGACTCTGGGAAGAGAATGATAAGACAGAGCAGGATGGCCAGATAGGTCCTGACCCGTGTTTGGGGAGACGAATCCCCTTCTCTGTCCAGTGGGGACCCTACATCCTGACTTCACTTCTGGGGGTTAAGAGCACAGGCTGTGGAATTAGGTTGGCCTGGGTTTCAATCCCAGCGGGGCCATTTGCCAGCTGTGAGACTTGGGGGGACGTGTTTGATGAGTCAGATGAGAAAATGGATCTAAAATGTTTTCTTTTTGCCAAAAAACTAAAAGTAAAAGCTAGATAAATATAAGGGGTCATTTTAGACCAATGCTTCTTGAAGTGTATTCTGCAGGAAATTGTTTTCTGGGAATGTTAACAATTGTTCCTCTAAAAAAGAAAAGAAATTAAAAAAAAAAAAAAGATTTGCAGTCGATATGTTTTGGGAAAGCAGAATTGAAGAATAAATTTCTTTAAGGTTAAACTTTTTTTTTTTTATTTTGTAATGTTCATTTATTTTTTAGAGCGAGAGACAGCACAAGCGGGGCGGGGGTTGGGGGGCAGATAGAGAGAGGAGACACAGAATCTGAGGCAGGCTCCAGGCTCTGAGCTGCCAGCACAGAGCCTGACATGGGGCTCGAACCCACGAACTGTGAGATCGTGACCTGAGCCAAAGTCAGATGCTCAACGAACTGAGCCACCCAGGAACCCCAAGGTTAAACTTCTTAATCCTTTAAAATATTACCGTACACTGAACCTTCCAGAGAAGTATAGAATAAGCAAGCCTAATTGACCAGAGGTGGCTGTAATGTTGGCAGTTTCGCAGAGCAAATTCGAGAAAAGTCTGGGTTTGGTGTTGGTGTGCCTTCAACACCTGATGCTCACTAATCCCCCTTTTTAAGTCTGGTGGCTCAGCATTATGCTAGATTAATCCGTGTTCAGGTTCTCAGCTTCACGGTCATCCTGCCCCGTGTTTCTCAGACACTGGTCCTTCCAGCACCACCTTCACGATTCTTGTCCTGGCTAAATGCCACTTGTACTATTCCTTGCTTAACATTTTTCGTCTTAAACAAGTTCAAAAGATTTTAAAGTTCTACTGTATGGGGAAAGCCTAGTTTGCCATAAAGAGAACCATAAAAATTAATACAATACAATCCGTGAAAAATGACACCGTGTCATTAAACCCTGTGTGAATGCTATTGCCCGAAGGCTCTGCCCGGAGATTTGCTTTCTAGCACTTTTCTCAAGGTGGAGGTGAGAAGTGTTGGAGAAGTGCATTTTAAAAATCAGACTGAGAGCCTCTTAATCTGTAGTCAGGATTCAAATTAGGGGGAGTCACCTCTTGTCTCTGATTCAGTGTTATTTACTCCAGCACATAGCACCTAAAATCTCAGGACCAACATGTATTTATACACATTCCACTTGAGTAGACATGACCTAGGCCAGTGCTTCATTCACTAGAGAGGAGGGCGGACCCAAGGGGGAGCACTGCCTTGCCTGAGGATACACACCTCCAGGGGAGTAGCTGCCCAGGAGTTCGTGCAGTGCCCAATGTCCTTTTCACAATGACCGCTACCAGGGCTGTCTGAAGACCTCTCCGCCCGTTTGGAATAACCTAGCTAAGGAGGTGGGGGCTCTGTGTCCAGAGTGGAGCAAAGCCCCAGGCTGGTCCTGAAGGTTGGTTCAGAGGCCCAAGAAAGTCGCCTGGGTTTCAGCTCACCGCTGGTTTTCCAGAGAGGCTATCAGAAGAGCTAACTACCCTATGGGAAGGGAGTGCTCCCTGGAAGGGACAAAAGGGGTGGCAGCTCTAGGCACTGAAGCTCATCTCTGTCTTTCTCTCCCCGTGCTGCCTTGGGCCTGGGTCATTTCAGACGAGCCTCAGGTAAGATGGGACTGGGCTCCCTAGCTGCTGCCCCAGCAGCTCCCACCCTCCTGGGCCCAGTCTCAGGGACTAAGGGGAGAGGTGGGGGAACAGAGCTTGAAGTGCGGGTGTGGGGAGGGGAGGGGTACATGGACAATTCACACCTGCCCTGACCCCACCCTCCCCGCAGCTCTACACCCTCGCCGTGATGGGTCCAGGGCCACCTGATCGCCAGCCAGCCCAGATCTCTCGCCGCTACTCGGACTTTGAGCGGTTGCACCGAAACCTGCAGCGACAGTTCCGGGGCCCCATGGCTGCCATCTCCTTCCCCCGGAAGCGCCTGCGCCGGAATTTTACCGCGGAGACCATCGCCCGCCGCAGCCGGGCCTTTGAGCAGTTTCTGAGCCACCTGCAGGCAGTGCCCGAGCTGCGCCATGCCCCGGACCTGCAGGACTTCTTCGTGCTGCCTGAGCTGCGACGGGCACAGAGCCTCACCTGCACTGGCCTCTATCGTGAGGCTCTGGCACTCTGGGCCAATGCCTGGCAGCTGCAGACCCAGCTAGGCACCCCCTCGGGCCCAGACCGCCCTCTGCTGACCCTGGCTGGGCTGGCTGTGTGCCACCAGGAGCTGGAGGACCCTGGGGAGGCCCGGGCGTGCTGTGAGAGAGCCTTGCAACTGCTGGGGGATAAGAACCCCCACCCTCTGCTGGCACCCTTTCTGGAGGCCCACGTGCGGCTCTCCTGGCGCCTGGGCCTGGACAAACGCCAATCAGAGGCCCGCCTCCAGGCCCTGCAGGAAGCAGGTCTGACCCCCACGCCACCCCCCAGTCTCAAAGAATTGCTCATCAAGGAGGTACTGGACTAGACTTACTGCTGCTGTGGGGAGAGGCACTGCCCCAGGATGGGGGATGGGGATGGGCAGTAAGGACACAGCAGTTGGGAAGTGGTAGGGGGTGCTGGGAACCCCTGTAAGTCCTACAAAGAATTTGTAGCAAACCAAGGAAATACGTTCTTTCTGTCGAGCTGGGCTCAGGACAAGCTTCGGCTGGGCTTGCCCTGGGATGGTGCAGGGAGGAAGCCGGATGCAGCCTCTCCAGCTCATGAATGTCTGGGGACGATGCCCCAGGGTAGGTCAGTGTCACCTCTTCCTTGGCCAGAGGGCCAGGGACTCTGCCTCTGGAGTCCTGGAGCTGAGGGCTGGAGCAGAGCTGCAGCCTGGCCCAGGGGAATTAAAGGCCAGCAGCTCCAGTGGTATTAGTCTCTTTATTGGGTTTGGGGACAGAAGGCCCAGACCTTGACTGTAATTCCTGCCTCAGGAATTGGGGGAGAAGCCCCAGGCCAAGCTGGTACCTCTGGCTACAGCTTGCTCTCTGAGACCCGGGACTTCACTCGGATCACGCCCTCTTGAGCACAGGACACAGCCAGGATGCCGTCCCGACGCCACAGCCGCCCTTGGACCAGCCCCCGGGAGCCACCTGCGGGTGAGGAGAAGGGTGAGAATGACCTTCTCGCTCCTTCACAGCCCAGCATAATGTGCTGCTTGAAAAGGGTGCAACTGGTCTGACAGCCCCATACAAGGGCACACTGAGTGTTGTGGCCTCTTCCAATCTCTAGGTGCCCCTTTATGAGCCTATTATGGATGGTCCCTGGGGGTAACTCCTGTGGGAACCCCGCTTGACAGTTTGAAAGCACTTTCACATATTCACTGGCTTCCTCAAAAAGATCACAGGGGAGGAGTTCTGAGGACAGTCTTGGTCAGTAGCTTGGCCGGGTCGAGCCACCCACCCTGGCCACTTGTGGTAGCAAACCTGTCACTTCCCTTTCTAATAAATGAAACCGGTCCTCCAGGGTGGTTCATGAAAAAGACTCCCACACTGCCCCCACCCCACTAGCAGGAAGAAGGGGGTGGAGGGAGGGCCTGGGGCCATCAGGGCTGGCCACCCCTCCTTCCCTGCTTAGAGATTCCCCAGCTAACCCTGGGCCTGAGTTGGAAGGTTCTGAAGGGAGCTGCTGGTCTCCCCTACACAGAGTAGAGCTCACTTAGTTCTTATAGTAGCCAACTGAAACAGGCCTCACCCATTTTCCAGATGAAGACAGCAAAGTCCCAGGAGGCTCAGGAACTCGGCCATAAGGAGCCGGCCAAACCCGAACCCAAGCATCCTAACTGCAAGGCTGTTGATCCTGTATTGTGATACTGTTGGTACTGGAGAGTACCCCCTTCCCTGAATATAGAATCCCTTAAGTTTTGTCCCTGTTTTACAAAGCGAGGCTTTTCTTCCTTTGAAAAGTAGTTCCCTAGAAAGGAGCCCAGGGCTCTGAGACCAGGCACTGATGAACGAGTCTGGGCTTCTCTGCGCGCTAACAGTGTCCAAGTTGTGGAGCCCTCAGAGACGACCGAAGGCCCTGACCCCAACCAGGTTGGCTAATCAGCACTATTGCTCAGGGAGCCTCTCAAAAATAGTTTCCTGGATTTTATCCAAGACGTGCTGAGTCAGAATCTTGAGGGTAAAATCTGAGAACCTATTTTGAAAAAGCTCCCCCAAGTGGCAGTCTGATGGGCCACCAGGTTCAGATACCACTGCTCGTGGGACCCTATTTGTTCAGATGGGGAAACTGAGGCTCATAGAGGCGCTGGGACTTGCCCAGGATCACACAGAGAATCTGAAGTGGTTCTGGACTAGAACCGGGTCTCTAGTACCTTCTGCCTGTTACAGATAGTAAGCTGAGCAGGTGTCCCGTTTCAAGCCTCACCCTGTCCTTTTGAAGAAAAGAATGCCAGAGCCTAGAGGAGGCAGGAGAGGAAGTGACATGTGCAGTGCCCCACAGGCTGGGGGCGGAGGGCAGCATCACCCCAGAAAGCAGGCTTCCTGCCCCCCAACGTCAGCACCCTTGTCCTGGTGGCCCCATACTCACCAGCCCAGGGGCTCTCGCATTCATAGAGCATCCAGTGGTCAGCTCGGAAAGGGTTGTGGAACCACATGGAGTGGTCCAAAGAGACCATGAAGTGCACGTTACACTGCCACTGGTGGGGCAGCAGTGCTGTGCCCAGGAAGGCATAGTCCGAGATGTAGGCAGCCACACAGCAATGCATCTTCATGTCGCCCTCCCCTGCAACACGTTCCAGCCCCATCAGCCCTGGGCTCCTGGGCTTTACAGCTCAGGACCTGCAGGGAGGCGGGGGGCAGAGAGGGGCTGCCACACACAGATGTGTAGACTACTCACTGTATCAGGGCACCTGGCCTACGGGGTGTGTGTGTGTGTGTGTGTGGCAGGTGACAAAGGCAGCAGGGATGGGCAGAGGACAGGGGTGAGTGAAGACTGAAATCCAGTCTTCACTCCGTAGGTCTCCCTCACTGGGTCCTTTAAGGGGTATCTTCTTCCAGCCTGCACAGAGGCACCGTATGGTTAGCAGAGGTCCTGGAGAAGAACCAGCAAGGTACCTTGCCTTCCCCAGAAAGGGCCGACATCAGGATGATTATAGTCCCCTCCCCTTTTTCCCCATACAAGCGGCCGAGAGGGTCCCGGTGAGAAGCTAAGCCAACTCCCCACTATGCAGACAAGGAAACAGGTCCAGAGAGGGGAAGTAACATGCCCAGCACCACACAGGGCATATGAGGTACAGGCCGAGACCCCTGGAGAGTGTTTTCTTCCACTCCTTGGGGTCCTCTTACCAATATGGCCCCGGGCTCGCACCCAGAACATCTGTTTGGGCTCCTTGCTCTGCAGCTGGCTCAGGATCGGTGGGTTTACCAGCTTGATCTCAATGGGCACCTCCTTGGCAGCAATTCGGTTCAGTCCCACCCGGTACATCTCTTGGAGGTTGGGGTCCCTGAAAGTAAAGGGGGAGGGGAGAGCCTCTCTGAGCTGCCTCTGTGACCCCCCCACTCGGTCCTCCACAGGGACTCCTGACTTGTTCCCCACAGCTCACCTCCTCTCTGGCAGGCAGAAAAGGAGAGTGTGTGAATCCTTTCTTTGCCACTTATGAGCCACGTGACCTTGGCAAGTTAGTAACCTCTCTGGGCCTATCTTCCCATCTGCAAAATGTAGATAATGACAGTAGCTACCGGAGTACCAAAGTGTACCCCATAACAGGCACTGTTGTAAGCATTCTGCATACGCTCACTTTTCACAACGACCCCGTGAGACAATGCTATTATCACCCCGATCCGATAAATGCATTAAGCCCCCGACAGTCCAAGTAGCTTGCTCAGCAAGTGGAGGAGGCAGGGTCCGGACCCAGGCAGTGTGGCGCATGCTCTTAACTACTTCACTATTCTCAACTTTCAGAAACAGGCTGTACAACTTGGACTGAGTTACCCTAAGCAAGTGGGAACACTGTGTCCCCACAGGGGAGGAGCCCATTTCTAGTGACAGTAACAACCAGCCCTGGTGCTCTTCACCAGTATTTCCACTTTCACCCCACCCTCGAGGGCACCCTCCCACAGATCTCCTGTGACGATGGCATGTTCTGTACCTGCACTCTCCACCACAGAAGCCGCCAGCCACATGTGGCTAGTGCCTTCCTTGTTGGACTGCACAGCTCTAGATTTACGGACCCTTAAGAACAACGTCCTCCTTTTATTTCAGCAAACGTTTTTGAGCTCTGACGGCAGACCAGGCTCTCTGCTTATTCCTCTCTGTCGGTAGTGGTGTGACTACAATTTATGGAGCATTCACTGAGTACCTTATTGTCTCTTACCTCACTTAATCCTCACAGCAGCTTTATGAGGGAGGAATTATGATTAGCACATTTCCTAACTGTGGGCACCGGCTCAGCGTGGGAAAGCAACTTGCGCAAACTCACAGAGCTAGCAGAAAGAGTCTAAATTTGAACCCAGGCCTTGACCAAAAGATAAAACCCACATCCATCCCATCAATACCGTGCTATGTCCCCAGCGTGCAGCACAAGACACGGGAGCTCTCCTTATGAGACAGCTGTGAAGTAGGCAGGACAAACATGACCATTCCCATTTTCCACATGAAGAAGCAGGGCTCTGAGAGGCTGGGGAGTCAGGCAAAGTCGCACAGCAGGCGAGCGCTATCAAAGGCACAGACCCGGCCAGAATCCAGAATCCGTTGTCTGTCCTGTGTCGGGACCCAGAGCTCTCTCCCCTGCCCCAGCACTTTTCCAACTTTATTAGCTACGATCCAAGTAAGAAATATATTTTACCAGGCGATACTCAAAACATTTAGCACCCACGAAGGCAAAGGCAGCAGGGACCGTCACCCCTGCCCGGCATGAACTCCTGGGCTGCTGGATCACGAGTGACCCCAGAGGAGGAGAGGGATCACTCAGAGACCGGGAAGGGACGCACCAAGTAATTACAAAAGTATTTCAGTATTTGCGCAACCAGTAAAGCTGCAACAGTACCTGAACTGGCTGAATCACTAAGCTCTGTGTTTATATCGTGACCCAACATACTTGCCCATGCACACCTACTCGCACACTCCACAACACACACAACTGAAACTAAAGCTTCACAAAAGGGTTCTTACCCTCCCTATGCGATATGCTCCAATATCTTCTTTCCTGGTCCTTCTCTCTCCTTCCCTCTCTCTATGTATGTATACACACGTTGTACATATACGTATACATATATATATATCTATATCTATATATATATATGTATACGTATACACACATACATACACATATATGGGTTTTTTTCCCCTAGAGTTTTAAAATGGACTCTACGACCCACTAACAGGTGACAGCAGCAGTTGCCCTGGAGCCTCCAGGTCTCTCACCTTAAATACTGGTCAATGAGGGCCTCATGGTCAAGCAGCTCTTCCGGTGGGGGCACAGCGGGCATGGAGAACTGGTGCTGCAGGGGGCTGGGCTGTGCCTGCTGGAAGGAGGCCTGGCAGATAAAGATGGGCTTGCCATGCTGCACGGCCTTCACGGAGCGCACAGAGAAGCTCGTCCCTGTTCGCGTCCGCTCCACCTGATACAGTACCGGCACCTTTGGGTCCCCTGCAGTGGGCACAAGGGACACAGTGAGCCCAAGTAAGCCCCACGGGACAAGTCATCATCACAATGGCTGGACAGGCACCTCTGTTACTCGTTCTTTATTCCTTTTCTGTTCTGCAGCAACTGACTGAGGTCCGCTACGGCCTAGGTACTGGGGATACAGGGACAATACCAGACCCTGTCATCCAGATGCTCTGGGACAAGTGGAGCTCCCCTCTCTCAACAGCACAGAACAGAGGGGCATGGCCAGATTCCCTGCATCCAAATCCTGGCCCTGCCACTCACTGTGTGGCCTTGAGAAAATCATTCAACCTCTCTGAGCATTTTACCCTTCTCTACATAGGGATCATCAGTGCTTATCCCTCTCAGTATTTTAACGATAATTAGATTAGCCACAGTTGTAAAGTGTTTAGAACATCCAGCACAGAGTAAGTGCTCTATAAGTGTTTGTTAAAGAAACTAAATCATCTCCGCTTTTGTCTTGCTTCATCTGTGACTGGGATCTTGTCACGAGTCCAATACTATTCTTCTAGATCAGAGGTCAGTAACTCTGGCCTGCTGCCTTTTTTGTTTTCTAAGAACAAGCTGAAGCTATTTATTCAGAGTTTAGTATAGCAAGGGAGTCAGCCACCATCACTTGTGTGTGGCAGAAACTGAAAGGCAGGCAGAGAAGTGGGAAAGCATTATAGTGAAAAAAGATACACCATAAGCCACGCTCGGAAGCTGTCGGCACAGGAAGTCCGTAGGGAGCTAACTAGAAACAGGGCATATTTGGCTTTCTCTGGTTGGTCCTAAGTTGGAAGTGGGGACAAAAATTAGGGAAGTTATCTCTGTTAATAAAGTCTTGGCTGTTTGGGGCTGATCATTCTAGGGGCTATGGTCCGGCTTCCTGTGCCGGTTGCTAGAGATGGTGGTCTGACTTCCTACAGGTCTGATGTGTAGACACTAGGTTGGCTTCCTGTGCTGCTTGCTGCCAACTGGGGATCAAAATCCTATTTTTATAGATGGTCTGGCCATTGTCTGTTTGACTATTCGTCCCTCAGAAGCCTACTGTCGGCCAGTCACTTCATCCTAGATGGAAAGAGCAGTCCCTTGGCCCTTCTCTTCTGGATGTCTGCATCCCCAGTGTAGGCCGGAAGCCACTGGCCCTGCCCCGAGGCCTATTAGCCCTCAACAAGCTAGTCTGGAGGATTTTTAGGAGCATCTCCTTGGTGTCCCTGAAGTTCTTCAGTGCCTGAGTCAGGCCGATGTTGGGGAACTCTGACACCTTGGCAGTGAGACGTTCTGGGGATGATTTTCAATTTTCAGATGAAAGGAGCAGGTCTCAGGAAGTGTCGCTTCCTCCACCGTCATCCAAATGGGGAGCCAACGGGGCACCGGAGGCTCATTCAACCAACAGCAGTAGACATCACCGTCTGAAGCTGGCCGGTCTGCTCAGCAGGCTGCCGTCGGGCATTGCGGAAGGGTGGGGGCTCCTCAAGGTCAAAGGCCTTTAGGAAGGGCTTCCCAAGAGTCCAGATCCTGGAAACAGCTACATGTGCAGTCTGATTTCAGGTGCTGGAAAGGAACCCTGCTTTCCCTTTTCCCTACCAACAAACTTAAAAAAAGAAAAAAAAAAAAAAGCCCTAACCCTATCCTTAGGCTGCAGCTAAAAGGTACTACTTTCAGTTACTAGTGATTTACCTTTCGGTGTCAATGAGTTCTTGGACATTTTTACTGGAACAGAGCAGGTAGGCCCTGGAATGTGTTGAAGGAAGGGAGTCAACAGGTTGTTGGCTGCAGGAGTGACTGGGGGGTGCCAGGTGACATTAGTAATTAAGGCGGGTCTTGTCAGGTGGGTCTCACAATAACTATGCAAAGTTCTATCCCCACTGAATAGATGAGGAAACTGATGCCATTAACATTTGTTTGAATACAGACAAGCCCATTTGTTTACATATTGTCTGTTGTTGCTTTTGCCCACAAAACCTAAAATGTTTTTTTCAAGTAGGCTCCACGCCCAACATGGGTTGTTGAACTCAAGACCCTGAGATCCAGAATTCTATGCTCTGCAGACTGAGCCAGCCAGGGGCCCCAAAACCTAAAATATTTTTTATCTGGTCCTTTACAGATTAATGTGTGAGGACTCTAGATTCACCAAGCTCTAAACCTATACCAAGTCAGATGACTCCTACACTACATTCTTATACCTCTCTAGAGCATCCTTAAAAAAATAAATCAAACAAATCAAACAAAAAATTAAACTGTCATTCTTTCCTGGGTTTTTAAAAAACATTTTTACTGTTTACTTTTGAGAGAGCGAGCGAGCGGGGGAGGGGCAGGGAGGGGGTGGGGGGGACGACACAGAATCTGAGGCAGGCTCCAGGTTCTGAGTTGTCAAGCACAGAGCCCGATGTGAGGCTTGAAGCCGTGAGATCGTGACCTGAGTCAGCCGCTTAACAGAGCCACCCAGGTGCCCCTTTCCCGGTTTTTCAGACAAAGAATTGATATGATAAATAGCCAAGGACAATACCCCCACCCCAGCATCTTTTATTTAAAAATATTGAGGGGCACCTGGGTGGCTCAGTCGTTTTAAGTGTCTGACTCTTGATCTCAGCTCAGTCCTTGATCTCAGGATCATGAGTTCAAGCCCCCCACTGAGCTCTGTGCTGGGCCTGAAGCTCACTTAAAAAAAAAAAAAAAAGAAAGAAGTTAAAAATATGGAACCATTACTGGAACCAGTAAGAGGTCACATCACAAACTAGTAAGAGAGCTTCCCATTTTTCCTTGCTGCCAGGAAGCTCAGAACGAACCACAATATGCCTTAGCTTAGTTTTTTTTAACACAATCATTTCTTCCAAATCCTGTTACTAGCCTCCTGTCCCTTGACTTCTATTTCAATAGTCCTGTAATAGCTGCCAATTATTTCTTTTTTTTTTTTAATTTTTTTAATGTTTATTTTTTTTGAGAGAGAGAGACAGAGTGCGAGTGGGGGAGAGGCAGAGAGTGGGAGACACAGAATCTGAAGCAGGATCCAGGCTCCGAGTTGTCAGCACAGAGCCCGAGTGGGGCTCGAACTCACAGACTGTGAGATCATGACCTGAGCCGAAGTCAGACACTTGACCAACCGAGCCACCCAGGCGCCCCCATTTTTTTTCTTTTAAAATATTTATTTATTTATTTATTTATTTATTTGAGAGAGACAGAGACAGAGAGAGAGAGAGACAGAGAGCAGGGTAGGAGCAGAGAGAGAGGGAGAGAAAGAGAATCCCAAGCAGGCTGTGCACTGATGGTCACTTAAGTGACTGAGCCACCCAGGCACCCCACTACCAATTATTTTAAGCTGTTTTGCAGCCTCTCAAGAAGCAGGTAGGGACACAAATAATTGATGATTATTTTAAAACAGTAGCATGGGCATGTCTCATTTCATGCTTTCCCTGGACGGAGACTTTCCAAGGAAAAGGATCCTTTCCCCAGAACCTGGTCTCTCATGGTTTGGAATGATCTCCCAAGAGTGAAAGAGAAAAGCAAAGGAGGAGGAAAGAGTGTGGAGCTTGGATTTAAATCCCAGCTCTGCCTCCCTGAGCACTGTGGGAGCTGGTTACATAACCTCTTCTGGTCCCCGTTTCCTTACAGGTGGAATGGTGGCAGGAATGCCCACCCCTCGTGTTTACTTTTAAGGACTAAACAAGGTAATGGACATAGCTATGCACTGTATCATGCAAATTTTAGTTATTCCCATAAGTTCCTCATCAAAAAAGAACCAGCAACAGTCCAGGCCCTGCACTGGATACTTTACTTACTCACAAAGACCAAAAATTCTTTAGAAACAAGAGAAAGAGGCCCATTCAGAGGGATCAGGTAATGCTCCCACTGCCACAAAACAAAATAAAACTGTCGCACCGGGCTAGAAGGGTTACAATATCGAAAGCGTAAGCGTAGCACTTCTGGAGCTTACGATTACACTGAAGAAGTAAGAGCACATCTGCTCCCAGCTAGCATGAAGGTGAGAACAGGGCTGACCCCACAGTAAGTATTCAAATACTCTACAGCAATGACTGTCAGGGAGGGACAGGCAGCACAAGGATAAGGAGTGAGCGGCAGCAGGGGAACGTAGTATGACAAAAAGGGATACTTACTATTATAACTATATCTGCAGGGGTGCTTGGGTGGCTCAGGCAGTTAAGCGTCCGACTCTTGATTTTGACTCAGGTCATGACCTCACAGTTCTTGAGTTCGAGCCCCATATGGGGGCTCTGCGCTGACCGCGTGGAGCCTGCTTGGGATTCTCTCTCTCCACCCCCCCTCTCTGCCCCTACCCCACTTGCGCACTCTCTTTCTCAAAAATAAATAAACTTTAAAAAAGTTATAACTATATCTGTAACATGAAGGGGAAAACCTCACTACTGTTTTAACATAAATCATATATTATAAAGTTCCATAAATTCGTCACAGCTGATGAGACAGGGACTCAAAATTTCAGGCATCTGCCTTAGGAGTGAGGGAAAGGGAGGGAAGGTGAGATGTTTATGCTTCCCAAAAGAAAGCGTGGGTTTTAAAGGATTACTCCCTCCCTCCTTCCTTTGATTCCAGAGCGGTAAGCGGCTGTAGGGATCTCATACTAGGCCCCTCCCCTTCTCCATTTTTCAGGTGGGAAGAACCAAGCCTGGCAGAGAGGAGGGGTGGGAGTGGGGGTGTGAGGGTGGCGGTGGTAACCTCACTCAAGATGGATGAGCACGTTAGTGGCAAAGCTGAAACCAGACCCAAGGTCTCCTGATTTGCAGGCTGGTGCTCTCTTCTCCAAGCCAAGCTGCCTACTGCTGAACTAGCAGAGGTGACAGCACCCCTCTGGGGATCCAGGACAGTACTTGGCACCAGAAGGTGTGTAAAGAGCGAAGAACAAAAGACCTGCAGGGAGCAGTTAAGCAACAAAGTCATTCTGCCCCAGAAAACAGGTACTCCGGGATCTCAGCAGATGTGAGGTCCAACACTCTTCTTGGCCCCCTGCTTTGCTCCTCTCTAGGCTCCCCTGAGAGGAACCAACTAACGGTCTCTCTCTCCCCCTCCCCCTCCTTCCCTCTTTCTCCTAGGTCAGCCCCCCAAGTCCAGGAAGAAGTGGCTAATGGACCATCAGGGTTGGCGTGGGGATAAGGAGGGGGGTAGTTTACCTGTCCGTACAAAGTAGCAATGCAAAGAGTGCACATGGACGTCTTCACTCACAGACTTGGCTGCAGCCACCAAGGCCTGGCCCACGATCTGACCCCCAAACAGCCGCTGGGTTGTGGGTACCCAGTAATGCCTTCCTCTGTGGGGAGAGGGGAAAGCAGGAAATACTTGGGGACCAGACCAAATCCTGCGACCATCGCTGAGCCTATAGGGCAGGATCTCTCGGCCTTATTGGGGTCTGGGATCCTTTTGAGAATCTAGTGAGAGCCATGGACCCTTCTCCCAAGCAAATTCCCTTACTCTGCACACAGCGTACAACTTCAGGGTCTTCAAGACTGCTCAACCCTTCCGGGCTTCGGTTAAGGACAAGGAACCAATGCCCTTATTTTACACAGAGAACAGGGATCAGAGAGGGAAAGTGACTTGAGCAAGGTCACACAACTTAAACATTACCATTCCTGTGCACTATCTGCGTCTTTTCCCCCCAAGTCCAGTGTTTCTTCCACTGCTGATTCCAGGGTAAGGCAGAAGCCCCCTCAAGGTCGTGTGAGGGCGAAGATGAACCCCAAGAGCTGGGGGCAAACTGCACTGAGACCTGCCACTTACATCTCTCAACTTGGGACAGCCAGTTCTTCCAAGAACTAGATTTAGAGCTCAAAGGGCCCTCAGACTTCAAATCGAAGTCCTTCAATGCACAGGGGAGGAAACTGAGGCCCCAGAGGTGAAATTCCAGTTTCCCATCACCCAGAACAGCCCAGCCCAAGGTTAGACTTTTTTTAATATCACGCATTCTAAGTAGCTCTCCAGAAGTTTTTTGTAATTCTTCAGTAACGGGAAGGGAAGCTAACACCCGAAGATGGCTTCTGAAAAGCCTTGAAGACCAAAATTATTAAATCCCTAGCTACAGAGAGAATTTAAATAGCATTGGGAAGGAAACTGGCTCAGGCCTCAGAATGAGTAATGAGCTACTAGACTCCACCTAGTGGTGGAGGGGATAAGGTGTGTAAGAGGAAAAGGACAACGAATACGCAAGCAGCTGCTTCTAAGTTTTAAACCTGATCAGCTGCGTGCACTTGGACAAGTCCCCGCCCTTTGGGGGCTGGTTCCCCCAGGGACATGACTCCTCAAGAGAGGCTGCTGAGAAGGCTATCTCGGGCCACCACTTTATTTGCCCAGATTGCTAGGACCTCCTAGGGATGGGGCTGCGCAGACCTGGTGCGGAGGAGGAGGAAGCTAGGGCAGCGAAGCCAGATCTCTCAGGGATAAGTTCTCTCCCAACCGCAGGATGCAGAGCCTGCATCCCGCGCAGAGCCCATCCTCGTCCGGGAAACTATGAGGAGGGGGCAACGTGGTGGCGGCAGTCGAGATCAGAAGCCTCTGTCCCAATGGGGGGGGAGTGCAGGCCAGATGCGGCCGGCTACCTGAACAGATCCTCGTCTAGCGGCTCGAGGTTGAGCACGCTGGTAACCAGGACGCTGCGGAGGTCCCCGGGGGGATCGCCGCCGCCCTGCTGGTCCTCTGGAGCCTGCGAGGACGACATGGGGTTCACTCGCTGCCGGCCAGGACGCAGCGCTGGGCAGACACGCGGAGATCCGCATTGAACGAGCAGCTTCTTCCGGCAGCTTGTTCCAGCAACCGGAAGCCCCCTGCGGGCCCTGAGAAAGCGGGGTCCAAGTTATGATTGGCCAATGTTCCTGTCAGTCTTCATGGGAGGGCGTCGATTTTTCCTCTAGCGACTGGAGAAAAGGAGTGCCAGTCCGGGAATCCCGTGTGTGATTGGGCGTGGCCGTGAGGGGGCGGAACCCGGGACTGGATAATAAGGGCTGAGTGTCATTTCCCCTCTGTCAGATAGCAAAGACGCCCCCGGCCCCTGGTAGCCCTCTCAGTCCTAGGGATCCTCCTGAGCTCCATAACAGGCCATTCCGCCGGGGCCCACCCTTAAGGCATCCCGGACACACGCCAGCCTACGGGCCCTCCTAGTGTGACCTCTGACCCCTGGTGTTGGTCTTGGGACCAGCCCCTGGTGCGGGCTGCGGGGCGGCCATGGAGCTGGGCAGCTGCTTCAAAACCTACGAGGACTTCAAGGAGTGCTTCAGCGCCTACAAAAAGGAGAACAGGTGCTCCTTCATTCTCAGGGACTGCGTCTCCGTCCGCTTCCACAACCTCAACCACGGCACGTCAATCCGCGAGGACATCCTGTAAGGGCGGGGCGAGGCGGGGGCGGGGCAGGGGGGTGGGGAGGAGGCCGGACTGTCCCCTGGTGGGAGGCCTGGACGTGGAGGGAGTGCAATTGGGCCCTGGTGTCTTAGCATTCAACAGGGCGCTGAGCACCTGCCCTGTGCCTGGTGAAAAGAGCCAAAGCTTCACAGGCATCGCTTTTTGACCACCCACTTCCCCTCCACTCATTCACTCCATTACAGCTTTCCCGGAATAACTGTAATTTGTCCCATTTTTTGAGCACCTGCGGTATCCCTAGTTCAAAGTACACTGTTTTCACAAATGGATTAAAAAAACAAAAAACAAACAAACAAACAAACAAAAAACGCCTTCGCGTTGATTCCCTTCATCAGTGTTCTCTTTACCAGGCAATTAACGCGGTCAGTTGTGGATTAGTTTGTTCATTCATTCATTCGTTTTGTAAATGGTCCCTGAGCTTCTGAGATTCACAGCCGTTTTCCAAACGTTCCCCATGCCCCAGGCATCCTTCTCCGTTGTGTGCGTGCTTTATTTACCCCGCAGGGCTGAATTGAGAATTATAGACAAAAGCTATTTTTTCCCATCTGGCAGCGGAGAAAACAGGCCGAGAGGCTAAGAAAAGGGTTGACAACTCAGTTGTCTTCAGGGTTCAGGTGAAACAGCCCCGGGTAAGAAAGTTTAACTTGTAATTTCACCATAAGAGAAAGAATGATGAAATAACCACAGACACCAGGTCTCTGCAGCAGGGACCACAGAAGTGGGACTTGGGCAAAATGGAGAGCAGGCCCTATCTAATCAACTGCCATTAGCTAATGGCCGCCGTGTGAAAATGAAGATCCCCTGTGGCCAGGCTTTAGGGCAAGGGAAGTCAGAAATCCAGGCTTTAGGTCAGTTTCTCCACTTTTTAAAAATTGAAAATCGGGTCCAATTCGAACACAGTCCACGTGGGCCAAGTCAAAGCTGTATGGGCAGAGTGTCTCTATCTAAATTATTCCAGGCAGTTAACGGAGAGGTGAAGAGCTCATCTTGAGTCTGTTGGACCTTGATTGTTTTCAGCTCAAAATAATCCACACGTCCAAGTAGCAAATTCTGGGGCAGCCTGCCCTAAACCCCATCAAGGAGTTAAAAGAGAGCTCTGGAGTCAGAAAGATGGGCTTTACGCTTGGGTTTGGGTAAGACTTAATTTCTGTGACGGTTTAATCCTCTAAACTGAAGTGGATATGGTAAAGATTAAATAACCGAACGCGTGTAGGAGCGGAAGCATAGTGCTCAGTTTCTCAGTGCTCAGTTGCAATCAGTACATGGTAGAAAGCGGTACTTTGACTCAGTACTTTGAGAATCACATGTGCTGCGGGAATTATCACTAGACCACCAAAAGTCCCACTCCACTGGGAGATTCTATGCTTTTATGCCCGGTTTTCCCTCTCATATTTTTATATATGGCTGTTGTGTTTTTGCTTTTGTTATGTCTTGGGGGGGGGGGGGGATTGATAATTCTTCAAACAGTCCAGGAAGTATTCTCATGTCTCTCTCCATTGCTGTTCGATTTAATAGCTACCTTTTTTGGAACATTTTTGGGGGCTGCATTCCAGAGATTGTGCTAAGAACTTTACAGGCATTGTTTTATTTAATCCTCATTACACCCTGTGAACTAGGCCCTTGTTACCCGATTTTTCATTTTCTATGTATCCATAGTCACAAGGCCGAGTAGGAAAGCAATGTCCTACAAAAGTCTTGCTAATAAACCAGCCACTTATAAAATTAGTCCCTACTTAATAATTTCCTGCTTATCCCTACCAGTCCCGTTAATATCTTTGGCAGTCAGTTTCTGGCTAATCAATAAGTGTGGTAAACATCAGGATAATACAATGGAAATGAAACTAGCTGCAAACAAGAATTACACCTCTCCCAAGAGCAAGACTTCGTGAAATCTCTGAAAGTAATGAGAACTCCTCAGCCTGACACCAGTGAACAGGAGGAGAAGAAAAATGAGCGAAGATGATGATGTGATAGGAATTTGACAAACGAAGGATTTGCATAGCAAAGAATAAAATTAGGCCTTTGGGAAACCTGATAAAGCCCAGGAATATTTCAGTAAAACTGACCTTTCCGTGTTGTAAAAGTGAGACAGGAAATGAAATATCTTAGTGTTTGAGGGGAAATGCACCAGGAAAAAAAAAAAACAAAACAAAACAGTTGACACTGTAAGTTATTCTTGGATTATTTTAAGAATTGGTATATAGCTGCCATTATAACCTAAGTTTTGTTAAATATAATATTAACTTCATAATTTTAGGCTCCTATTTCAAGATAAAGTTCCTCTCAAATCTTTTTCCCCCTCTATTTGCTATCGTATGTTGTTTCTGAGGGATAGTTTTGGCTGCAATTAACTGAAAACTCTGACTCAAAATGGCTTATTTCTTAGAAGCGTAGAGGTGGGTCTGTGAAGGTGATTGTTTCCATGGCCCTGGCTTTTTGTTTCTTACTGCTCTGCCACCCTCAGGTCTCAGTTTGGTACAGATGCAGGGGTCACATCCAAATGGAAAAGCCTTCCTCAGTTTCCTGCAGATTTCCTATCCTGTTTCTTTCTCCAGAATTGGGCCAGTATCCATGCCCATTCCCAATGAGATGAGCTCAATTGGCTTAGACTGGCCCTGAAGTACTTAGCTTTGTGGGGGAGTCATGGCAACCCAAATTAAGTTGGCTTTCTGTTGGGAAGGAAGAAGGGGGCTAAGGGCAACCCACGGATCCAGTCACAACCTTTTGAATGAATTCACTTTGTAGTGGTTCTGATTGGTTTTGGATCAGGTACCGACTTTTACAGACCAGTCAGTACTCTTGCTATTTCTAACTTCTTGTTATTTCTAATTTACAGATTAGGAGTTGAAGACTCAGAGGAAGTGAAATGACTTGTCCAAGTTCACACAGCTAATAAGTGGTAGAGCTAGAATTTAAACTCAGATCTTCTGACTCTGAGTCTTGTTCCTAACTCAAGTTCTATTTTCTAAAATGGCTTTACCGCACCTATAAAGATCCTAGTATTGCTCAAGGTGCGATCTACACACAAGGACACAAATCTTATGTAAAATTAAAAGGCTTAGTTAATCTGTACCAATCCCTATAGAGTGAATCACTGTGCAGTCAGTTATAAATATACTGCTTGTACCTCTCTTTAACCATTCACTTAATTTTGACTTTACTGGCTACCTATGTAATTCTCTGCTCTCTAGAGTTAGAGAGTAGAGACTGGCTAATTAGTCTGTGTAGCAATTAGTATAGTGTTCGGTACATAGCGGGACTTGGTAAATGTTTGAAATTAAACAAAGGGCTTGTCCATAGTTAGTAAAAGTAGTTGTGCTGGGACTAGAAGCCAAGTTGTTGGACAGAACCCTCTCAGTGGTCTTCCTAGTATACTTTTCATGTTTTATAAGGAGAACCTTCTGTGCCATAGTCGATCATTTAATTCTCATTCGGTACGCGTGCTTAGAGCACCGGGTGTGCTCCACGCGCGGGAGCAGGCACTGGGAGCACACTGCTGGCGCTGTCCAGTAGGGAATACAGACACCTGCAAAGTAGATGGGAAGCAAGGCTGGCTGACTCCCTCCCTCCAGATCCTGGCTGAGCACCCTTAGATATAAGCAGTCAGGGGGATTCAGAAAGGTGTGAAACCATGTTCCTGTCTTGAAGGGAGTCAATGCTTTAACTTAGACAACTAAGTACAGATGAAAATAACCGCAGTGCTCAACGAATTCTTAACAAAAGATTTGTATATCTCACTGTATGTAAGTGCTATCTCAATAAAAAAGATTGAACGAAGTGGGGGAAAAAATAACAGACTTCAGCCTAGTACCCATTATGTTTGAAACATACGATGCCAACAAAGACATTATGTTTACAGATCTTTAAGCAAGTTATTGAACCTGAACAGTGTGTTGAGGGTCGAGTATCCTGAAAAAGGAGAAATATTTTGAAAGTGGACAGGCAGCATAAGGGTTAACTACACAGACTGTAGCCAAGCAGGCTTAGTTCAAATCCCAGATCCCCATCCTTGAGAACATTTTAAAGCCTGTTTCCCCATCTGTAAAATGAGGATAATAGAACCCTTTTCCTAGGATAAAGTGATGCATGTTAGGGGCTTAATATAGCCTGGCATAGAATACCTTAGTACATGTAGTACTGGTAGGAAAAAATGTAAAACACTTGTTAACATATTGGATATAGACACAGAGAAGGAGGAATTAAGAACAAGGCCAAGGTTTCCTCCCCTGGAGGCATAGTCAGTCATTAATGGAACCAGGAAAGGTTTGAAAAAGCTTTATGGCTAACGTTCTCCAGTATCTTTCTTTCTTTCTTTTTCTTTTTTTTTTTTTTTTTTGGACAAGCCTAACATGCACTAAGAGCATGCAAAGTCCATCTAATTTGATGAACTAGGGCCATGCTAAGCTGTGGAGCCAGCAAAAGGGCAGGGCCCAATCTACGGGCTTGGGGAAGGCTTTCTAGAAGAGATGACCGTTCCACGTAGTCCTGAAGGGTGAGTAAGCTTTGAGGTGAAGGCAGGTGGGAAGGGTGTTCCAGAGAGAGACAAACACGAGCAAAGGCAGAGAAGTGAGACCTAGCATAACGAATGCAGGAAGCTGTAGACACTTTGTCTTTCTAGGGCACAAAAAAATCAGATGGTGAGGGGGTGGAAAAGGAGACTGGAAATGTAGGCAGAAGCCACACTGCGGCCACCACTGACTGGCCTTGCCATACTATTGGACTGCTCCAGCCCCTTCCCAGCCCTGAGCTGGGGATGGTGTTGTAGCCCCAGCACTGTGCACACAACAGGTGCAGGCATTTTCAGCCCACTCCGCCCTATTATTTGCAGGCCTGGCGTATCCTGTTTTTCTAAGCTTACCCCACAGGGTGGGCAGACAGGACCAGCCGGATTAGAGTGTTTGGAAAAGAGTTAGTGAGGTGCCCAGGCTGTGTCATTGCATGCCAGGGGCTGAGAGTTTTTCCCCCTCTCTCCCGGTCTTTGGGCCGGGACACTCCCTGAAGAGGCAGGGTTGTAACCTGTCCCACCCATGATCTATGCGTCATTCATCTAGTACATCTTTGGTAAGCATCTGCTGAGGGAATAACATTGTTAGGTGCTTGGAATACACTGAGAAGTAACTCAGTCCTGCCGCTTCGTGACAGCCCCATCCAGTTGTTTTTTGTTTTCTCTTTTTAGTTTATTTTTGAAAGAGCGAGCGAGAGAGAGCGCGCAAGGGGGGAGGGGCAGGGAGAGAGGGAGACAAAGAATCCAAAGCAGGCTCCAGGCTCTGAGCTGTCAGTGCAGAGCCCGACATGGGACTCAAACCCATGAATCTTGAGATCATGACCTGAGCCAAAGTTGGACGCTTAACCGACCGAACCACCCAGGCACCCCCTAGTCCCATCCAATTGTAAAGGTACTTTATAAACACCCAATAGAGTGTCACAAGGCATAGGAATTATAATAACAGTAGCCAGACTCTGGGCTAAATATTGTGTCGGTGGCTTATTTAACCTTCATAACAATCTTAATAAAAGAGTCTCATTT
This sequence comes from Puma concolor, assembly GCF_028749965.1. Taxonomy (NCBI): domain Eukaryota; kingdom Metazoa; phylum Chordata; class Mammalia; order Carnivora; family Felidae; genus Puma; species Puma concolor. Next base: position 126,259,807 of record NC_141669.1, read on the forward strand.
TATGTGTGATTTTCTTTTTTTTTTTTTTTTAATTTTTTTTTTCAACGTTTATTTATTTTTGGGACAGAGAGAGACAGAGCATGAACGGGCGAGGGGCAGAGAGAGAGGGAGACACAGAATCGGAAACAGGCTCCAGGCTCTGAGCCATCAGCCCAGAGCCCGACGCGGGGCTCGAATTCACAGACCGCGAGATCGTGACCTGGCTGAAGTCGGACGCTTAACCGACTGCGCCACCCAGGCGCCCCTATGTGTGATTTTCTTAATAAAACAGTCTCATTTTAAAGTGATTTGCCCAAGGTCAAGGAGCTTCTGAGTGCTAGAGCCCTGATTACTATCCAGGCAGTCAGCCTCCAGCATCTCCACTATGTAACCACTAGGTATACTGCCCCCCAGAGAAGATTTTGAGCCTTTTATGTTACGTAAATGCTACGAATTCAGAGAAAGGAGCAGTTACTATGGGTTGAAAACATCCACAAAGGCTTCCTGGAGAAGGTGGGAGCTGATTTGGCCTTGAAGCTTGGGTTGAATGGGGATAGGAAGAGGAAAAGAGCAGAGATTCGATTTATTTACGCTTCTCCTTTGAATCCTCACTCTCAGCCTAGAATGGCAGAGCTGGTAGGGACCTGAAGATCATCTAGCCCAGGGGTTCTCAAACTCTCCTAGGATTTGGACATTTTTCCTTAGATGAAAGATGAATAGAGATCTTTCCTCTGAGAGAGGGCCATTTGTATCTTTGCTGTCTGGAGGAGTAGGAGGCAAAGGTAATAGTTCCCAAAAGGCAGGAGTGAAGGGGATATATATTTTTTAAGTTTATTTATTTTGAGAGAGTGAGTGAGAGGGGTGGGGGAGAGTGAGAGCAGGGGAGGGGCAGAGAGAGAGGGAGAGAGAGAGAGAATCCCAAGCAGGCTCCTCACTGTCAACACAGAGCCCAACGCTGTGCTCAAACTCACAAACCTACAAGATCATGACCTGAGCCAAAATCAAGAGTCAGATGCTTAACTGACTGAGCCACCCAGGGGCCCCAGAGGCAACATTTTAACCAGTGCATAATCAGCTGGCCTGCTGCTGCTGCCTCTTGTCTGTTTTCTCTCCCGTCTGGTCTGCCTCTTGTCTGTTTTCTCTCCCGTCTGGTCTCACAGTGAATCCCTGGGAGCTTCAGCTGGGCCACAGAAGGTGAATGGAAGGAGTGGGGCTTTAAACTACTATACATGAGAATGGATGCAGTGTTAGTTGGACAGGGTCCTGACAAAAGACACCGAATTGGGATTGGAGTATGAATGTCAGTCTTCCTTCCCTACATCCTCGCGGTCTCTGGAAAACCCATCAGTCACTGTAAATCCCTCCAGGGTCTTCTCTTATAAGGGAAAGGGGTGGGCAGTTCCTTTCTCACTGTCACATCTACCTTCCCTAGATACATGCAGGTGAAATTTGTCTGTATTCGGACCCAGTCAAACAGGAAGAGAACATCAGAGGCAGACATGTGCCCAGCATACTTGCTCCTGCGGTACAATGAGAAACTGGATCGACTATTTATTAGTGAACTCAACACCCAGCATGTCCATGTTGATTCCAAAACTGCAGGACCCAGAGGAGACCCCACTGGCAAACCTCAAAAGACCATGTACCTGCAGAAACCCCAGCCTGAGCAGCCTGCAACCAAGAAAGACCTTGACCTAGCCAAGAAGTCCCCCGTTGAACCATCATTTTGCTTAGACAAGGTCCAAGCACCCTCCAAGCCAGAGCAGGAGGGCATCACTCCTTCTGACCTGGCCAAGATAGCAAAAGTGATGAAAAACTTTCTTAAGGTGGATGAGGGTTCCATGGCCTCTCTCAGCGTGGGCAACAGCCAAGACCTGGACCGGCTCAGCTTCCAGAGCAGCAAGATGACCGATCTGTTTATCCGCTTCCCAGAGAATCTCCTGCTACACCGCGTGGAGAACACCCAGGGCCACATCCTCTATGCTTTCTTGGTGGAGAACAAGGAGCGAGAGGGCCGAGTGGTACACTTTGCCGTGCTCAAGGCTGAGACAGCTACCTCCGTGGCCAAGATGCTGAGTATCTTCACAGAGTTCAACACAGACTGGCCCAAGGTCAAGGTGGTCTTTGTGGACCCGTCCTTCCCCCATCGAGCCATCCTGCAGGAGATCTTCCCTGCTGCCCGCATCCTCCTGTCCATCTACCACACTACCCGGCTCTTGGAGAAGAAGTTGCATCGTAGTTCAGCAAATCCATCCTTTAAAAGGCTCATGAAGGAAGCCCTGCGGGAGGCTGTGTTTGTCACTTCTGATGCCAGCCTGCAAAATCTCTGTCAGATGTCCCAAGCCCTACTGGATGAGGAGCTCTTCAGCTTCCTGCAGGCCCACTGGTTCTCCTGTGAGCTGCTGTGGTACATGCACGTGAGGAAAGGCCTGCACGCGTGTAACACGTACATGGACAGCTTAGACGTTGTCACCAGCAAGGTGTCCAGCCTCTTTCGGGAACAGCAGTCTCTGCTGGACTGCATCCTCCGCTTTGTGGATTATATAGACTTCTTTAATACCAAAGGCTTGAAAAACTTGCCCACAGCTCCTCCCAAGTTAAAAAGAGCCCGACCAGCCAGCATGCCGCCAAAGTCCAAGAAGGCATTTGGAGTCTGTGGGGGGAGCCTCACCAGGCTCCCTGTGGAAAAGACAAAGCCAGAGCCACAGCGGGCGCCGTTGCGGCAGCAGCCACAGGCGCAGCCCTCCCAGGAGGGCATGCTAGCCACCTTGCACGGTAGTGGCTCTGAACTGGCCTATAAGCTGTGCCACAATGAGTGGGAGGTGGTGCAGAACTCCACCCACCTGGTGGACGTGGCTGGCTCCTCTGTGGACATTCAGCTGCTAGAGGATTCTCACCAGGTGAGCAAGGATGGCTGTAGCTGCAGCTGTTCCTTTCAACAGTGGTACCACCTGCCATGCCGGCACATTTTGGCCCTGCTGCACACCAGCCAGAAGCCTGTGGGTGAAGCCATGGTGTGCCGCCGGTGGCAGAAGAGGTACCAGCACCTCCTTGGGCCCAACGGGGAGCTCCGGGACCCTGTTGTGGTCCCAAACATAGGCCAGCCTGGGAAGCAAGGACGGAGTGACGTGATTCAGGACCTCAGCAGGGAGCTGGCAAACCTGCTAATGCAGAGTGAGGGGCCAGAGCTAGAGGAGCGCTGTTCCACCCTGCGCAAGATTGTGGACATCTGGGCTGACCCCTGCCAGCCGCCTGAGCCCAGTCAGCAGCCGGAGGACTTCAAGGATGTGGGCCGCCTCCCTTTCCTCTGGGGAAAGCAAGAGGAAGGGGAGGGACTCCCTCTTGCTGGAGCCACGATTCATGATTAAGACACTTGCACTGGCGCATTGGACCACAGGCCCCTCTCCTTGGAAGTCTGAGAACTCAAAGTGGGCAGGCCATGCCAGGGGTCAGCATTTTAACCACTGTCTTCCTAGGTAGGGCTAGGAAGATTGTTACAACAGGGAGAAGAGGAACCCCACTATGTGACAGTCCTCTGAATCCACCCCATTTCTGCCCTACCTTTGTCATTCCTCGGGAACCTCTTTCATTGTCAAGGCCAAAGTTATCTCCATGCTGAAAGGTCACCCACCCCTCTTTCTGCCCTGACTCCTGAGATGAGATCTTACTCCTGTCAGAGGGATGAATTCCTGCCCCAGGATAGGGTGAGACGAAATATACCTGGTAAAAGGACCTGTTTCCAGGGACAAAGGGATGGAGGGTGATCCTTAGCTGTTGCTGCTCTTTACAAAGAATCTGTTATTTGTACTTATTTTTATTCATATTAAATAAAGTTTTGGTTGTTTTTTTTTTTTTTTAATAAAATCAAATAAGCAGGGAAAATGTGTGCTGCTTGAACAGGGAAGGAACCTAATGGGGGTTGTAGAGCCAAACAGAATCTGATGCCTTAAATTCAAAGACTTAGGAGTCCACCACTGACTTCATCTTCTTGCTACCAACCAAGCCATCAACACTGATTTCAGGCTGCCTAGAATTCTAGCAGGAGGAGGCCAAATAGACGAGGGGGGTGGGGGCTAGACTCCACAGCCTGAACTTGCTGGCAGACTGTGGGCAAGTTTCTAATTTCTTTGACCCCAGGTTTCTCACCTGTAAAAATAAATGTTGCCCTGTTCGAATCCCAATTTACCCTCTAGATGTATACAAACAGAACATTTCCTTCCATTTTTTTTTTTAAGTGTAGTTACTTATTTTGAGAGAAAACAGGGGATGGGCAGAGAGAGGGGGGAGAGAGAGAATCCTAAGCAGTCTTCCCGCTGTCAGCGCAGAGTCCCAGGCAGGGCTTGATTTTACAAACCGTGAGATTATGACCCCAGCCGAAATCAAAAGTCAGAGGCTTAACTGACTGAGCCACCCGGACGCCCCCGTTTCAGTTTTAAGCACCAGCATGGACTTTTGTTGTTGCTGCTGGTTGGTAATCTTAACCACCTAAAGCTGGGGAGCTACCCAGCTGTCCAAGATACCACCTTCAGGGGAACCGAGGTCAAAGTTAGCAGTCGGTCTTGCCTCTTGCTTGCACCGGGATCTTAAGTCACAGCGCCTTTCTGGATCTCTTTCTTCTGTAAACCACTGGAAGGGGTGGGGCTGCGCAACACCAAGGTTCAGCTCTCTCAAGGAGATCTGGATTTCCTCTACTCTAAGGGTTGGGCCCCTGACCCCTGGTGGAGAGGGCAGAATTTGAGACCTGGGCCTCCATCTCCCCATTAGGCAGAAGATACAGTACAACTGCATAGGCACCTTTTCCTATCCCCCGGGGCTTTGGAATTTGGCCAGAAAAGAAAAAAAAAAAAATCCATAAAGCACTGCAATTTATTTTCCTTTTCATTTTCGGCCTCTGAGGAGTTTCCATAGTAACAGGCTCTTCCAGAGTCTTCTCCCCAGACGCGGGGCTCCGGAGTTCCAGCCTCAGAGCTTAGGCTTGCCAGGATGCTAGTATCTTCGGGCTTTCATTGGTCACCGCCAGCCGAGCCCCTCGTAACCCTAGGAACAGCACCCGCCCACAAATCGCCAGGCTACGATTGGTCTATGCCCCAAAGATCGACCGCGAACTCTTCAGGCCATTGGTCCGAGTCACGGCGAAGCTGGCGCCGCGGTTGGTGAGCCTAGAGGTCAGTCAGAGTCAGGCAGGGTCAAATAGGGAGACATGGCGACGGAGCCAGGCAGTGGGTGAGTGATTTCTGAAGGCGTGGAGGTGTGAGGCAGTTGATGACCGCGGTCAGCCGTGACACAGCCCCCAACGGGGTGGGAGGTTGACTTCTCTTCCGGCTCCGGCCGGACTCCGAATGGGAACGTCTGACATCTACATCCTCCCACCCGGGTTAGAGGTGAGAGGTCAGAGGCTGCGGCCCCTCTCTGGTGTTTGGACCTCAGGTACTGTGTGGAAAGCAGTCAGGATCAGAAGTCAAAGACTCAGCTTCCGGCTACTTACAGAGTAATGGTGGGCAAGTCACTTAACCTCTTTGAACCTCAGTTTCTTATCTGTAGAATGGGGACAGTAACCCGATTTGGGGCCAAATAGAGGAAACATTTGAACAGAGTACTGCAGTTAATAGAGGGATTAATGGAGAGGCAGGAGAAGCCAAGCACATTTGATAGCCCCTGTTCGTGGTTCAAGGGGTTGAGGCTCAGAGGGAGTGTCACTGACTTGCCCAGAATCATACAATTTTGGGGGCAATCAGTTCGCTTGTATATACCAGGACCAAATGGAAGAATGGATGCCAGCAGTAATTTGCAAATATAAAGCACTAAACAGATATTTAAAATGCTATTTAAGAAAAAAAAAAAAAAAAAGGCCACATGCACCTCCAGCCTTCACACCCATTTCAATCTCTTGGAACTGAATTTTCCTATGGCCACCTTACCAATTGGTCTCAGCACCAATGTCATCCTCTCTCCCCACCCAGAGAGAGCTTCCCTGGCCACCTTAGCTAAAGTATCCCTTCCTCCCCCACCTTACTCTCTACCTGTTACCCAGTTTTGTGGTCTTTGTAACCTTCCTTATGTGTTATATCTTTATCTGTTTACACGTTTATTGTATATCTCCCCCAGAACAGTAAGCAATACTGTCACAGTAATAAGCAATACTTACATAGTAAGCAATATTGTCTGGATACATAATTGAAGAGCTGAGCCCCTACTATTGCCTTAAACTTGTGTTCCTCTCCCTAGGCCCATCTTCGGAACAAGATCTGGGAACTACAGTCCAGCCTCAGGCTTCAACTTAGTTGGAGCTTGAGATCCTGAGAGTCTCCTGGACGGCAGCCTTGCAGAGAAAGTACTTTGACCTTGGCATCCAGACATCTCCCATCTCCCCATGGCCCTGACAATGCTGAATGAGCTCCTGATTGAGGACCCAAACCCACCTATGCTGCTGTATCAGATTAGCAAGACTGCTGAGTTAGATACCCTCAACTACCAGAGCTGCTTTATGCAAGGTGTCTTTGCCCATTTCCCTGAGATCTTATTTATCCACCGGACCTATAACCCAGTGGGCAAGGTGCTATATACCTTCCTGGTAGATGGACCTCGGGTGCAGCTGGAGGGTCATCTTGCCCGGGCGGTCTACTTTGCCATTCCCGCCAAGGAGGATGCTGAAGGCCTGGCCCAGATGTTCCAGGTGTTTAAGAAGTTTAACCCAGCATGGGAGAGAGTCTGTACCATCCTGGTGGATCCCCACTTCCTCCCCCTGCCCACCCTCACTATGGAGTTCCCCGCAGCTGAGGTCCTGCTCTCAGCCTTCCACATCTGTAAGTTCCTCCAGGGCAAGTTCTATCAGCTGTCCCTTGAACAGCCTGTGGAGAGGGTGCTCCTCACTTCCCTGCAGAGCACGATGTGCTCGGCCACAGCTGGCAACCTGAGGAAGTTGTACACGCTCCTGAGCAGCTGCATCCCTCCGGCCCAGCTGCCCGAGCTCCACTCACACTGGCTGCTCAATGACCGCATCTGGCTGGCCCACCGCTGGAGAAGCCGGGCTGAGAGCAGCCGCTACTTCCAGGGCCTGGAGGTCACCACCCGCGTCCTCAGCCAGCTCTTTGGCACCACCCCGTGTGTGGAACAAGGCATGACCTTGCTGCTCCGATACATGCAGCAGAACTCTGGAGACAAGGCAAGCTCCAGCCTGGGCCTGAGTCCCCAGAACAATCACGCCCCCTTAGACGTCAGCCCCGAAAGCCCCAGAGCGGAGCAGTTAGGAGAAGCCCGCATCCAGCACTCCCTCAATGCCATCTGCACGGGGCCAGCGGCCCAGCTCTGCCTGGGTGAGCTTGCTGTGGTCCAGAAATCGGTGCACCTCATTGGCTCCGGCTCAGAAAAGGTGAACATACAGATCCTGGAGGACACCCATAGGGTGCAGCCTCAGCCCCCTGCCAGCTGCAGCTGCTACTTTAACCAGGCCTTCCACCTGCCCTGCCGCCACATCCTAGCCCTGCTCAGTGCCCGCCACCAGGTGCTCCAGCCCGACATGCTGCCAGCCCAGTGGACAGCAGGCTGTGCTGCCAGTCTAGACAACATCCTGGGCAGCAAGTGGAGTGAGACACTGGACAAGCACTTGGCCGTGGCGCTCCTCACTGAGGAGGTAAGTCAGCTTTTGCAGCACTGCAGCCAGGAGGAGTTTGAACGGAGGTACAGCACCTTGCGGGAACTGGCCGACAGCTGGATCGGCCCTTATGAGCAGGTCCAGCTCTGATTACCCTGTGCCCAGAGATGCTCACACACACGTACACACTCACATCCACCCCGACACACACACACCAACATGCACTCACACTGTTGCACTTCCATGGGCCCTCCCTCCAGGAAAGGACAAGGCTCTTCTATTCTACTGCAGACTGCTACCTAAAATGTGTCTAGTTCCCTAAGACAGGAGTCAGCAAACTTTTTCTGTAAAGGGCCTAGCAGTAAATACTCTAGACTTTGCTGGCCACAGTCTCTGTTGTATATTCTTGGCTTGGTTTTGCGTTGACAGCCTTTTCAGAAGGTTAAAAACCATTCTTAGCTCAAGGGCCTTGCAAAAACAGGTGACCCGCTGCTCTAGGATAAGACACTGAGTGGAGATCAAGGGCAGGGGCCTGGTAACAGCTTCCCCAGTCATTAGATGATTCACCTGACCCACAGAGAAGGTGGATCCCAGCCTTTGTCCCCTATCCCCCACCCAGAGGTCATTAAAGTCAAATGTTGCCTATTCCAGCACTTGTCTAGTTTTTTGTCTTCTAGAAGGCAGCAGAGCAAATATCGCAGAAAGACTTGGAGTCTGACACTACATGCAAATCCTGGTTCCTTGCCTGATTTCTGAGGCCTAGTTGTGCCTGTTACTAGCTCTGAGACTTCAGGCAAGCCACCCTTAAAAAGGCTCAGTGTGTTCATCTGTAAAAACGGAGATCGCACAGCATTGGCAAGACTAAAGGAGAGCCTGCATGTAATGGGCCCAGTGCCCAGTGGGTGCTCAAATAACTGTTCATTTTCCTTCCTTGCCTCTGCTCCCATCACCTGCCCTCAGCTGGCCGGGAAATGTAAGGCAAGAGGAAAATTCACATTGCCTAGGACATTGTCCAAGAAATCTTGATCGGATCCCAAAACAATACAAAAGCGACCTCCACTCCAAGCCGGGCCCCCTCCCTCAGGTAATTTTCATCATAACTACTCTGATAAGATCTATTTCCTGACTTAGTGCTATCTGGAGAAACTTCCTGGGGTCTGGACCCTGATGAAAGACTTGCGTTCGTCAGAGCAGCTCCAACGACTGCCCTGTCCCCATCCTTGCCACAGGCACCCCCAATCCTGTCTGCCCAAAAACCATACGGAGAAGCCACCCTGTGTATCTGGTGCTATTTCATCCAGCTACAAGCAGGAGCCAGGAGGCTGGCCTCTCCTGGATCTCATTAGGGGCATTTGCCCAGAGGCTGCGTGGGCGTGTGCCTGCTCCCACCGCGCCCCCTCCACAGCCCCCTCTGGCTCCGGATGGGCCATCATGAAAGCTTGAGCTGCCCGGATCAGGTCCTCTTCCCGCAGGCCGGGGACAGGCACGGTGGGGATGCCAGCGATCATCATGGCCAGGGTAAGGATGCAGATGTCAGGCTGGGAGCCGGCCTCCTTCCCCCCTGCCTCAGAGGGCATGGGTAAAATCCCTGGTGACAGCCCACACAGCAGCAGGGGCCCAGGCCTGCTGGGGCCACCCAGGTGGGGAGCTCTGTTTCTGGAGCAGCCGTCCTCCCAGCCCAAGCTCTCCGGCTGCCTCGCGTGGGGGGACTTGTGGTGGTTTCGGCTGTACTCCTTCCGCCGCAGGGTCTCCCAGCTAGCCCCCCCAGGGCAGCCCCTGGCTTCCGGCACTGCCAGGGCCGGGCCCCGGGCCTGGGCAGCAGGTGCCACCTGCTCAGGTTTCTGGCTCAGTGGGCCTAGTCCACCAGGGGCCACCACTACTGGCTCTACAGCACTATAGAGGCCAAGGGATGCGCCCGGAGAAGCAGCCCCACCTGTAGAGACAGGAAGGAGATGGAATGTTATTCTTGGTCTCTTTGAGGAGGCCCTGAGGGGCAGGGCATAGGAGCAGAGCACTGGAAACAGGAGCCCCAGCAGGGCTGTCTAGTGGTCAGGAACTAGGTGTTTTACTCATACCCACATCCCCAGGCCCCAACATCGAATAAGTAACGGAGAAGTGTTTGTTGAATGAATGAGTGAGCAGGCAGGTAGCTACCGGCAAGGACTTTTGGAATGGCGTTCTTCAGAGAATTGACTCCAGGGCCAGCCCCCAAATCCCCGGCAGAACCTCCACCTCCCAGGAGGCAGGAAACAAGTTCTCAGGGGAAGTTGTGGTGCCCCCTCCAGTTCCAGAAGACCCTCTCTCACCTTGGCTGGAAGGCAGAAGACCTTGATGAGCTTGTGGAGACATGAAATAGGACATGTCTGCCCCAAAGCCCCCGTTTGTGAGGGAACAGTCACCTGCCTCCTCTCCTACCCTTTCCACCATTCTAGAACGTCACTTCATAGTCCCTCCCTTGTACACCTGGAACCCACCTCACAGCACTGACCTGTTCATTCTAGAACCCATATATGACAATGGGATGGGGTTAAAAGAGCATTGGACCAGGGACCGGACATTCTAGGTTCTTACCTCTACCTTGGCCGAGTCACTTTGACAGTTTTGTTCCTGGACAGTCTTCTCTAAAGTGGGAGTAATGGCCGCCCACCACCTTACCAGCGTTGTGAGGATTAAATGCGATTATTTGTATGGAAGCAAATGATCAGAGATAGAAATAAAGGAGGCGAGTGCTTTGTGCTCTGCAGTATGAGAGAGGGAGTTTGCTGTGTGCCTCTGGAATACGTTCCCATCTCTAGGCTTCAGTTTTCCGACGGCAAAATGAAATCGTTGGTCTGGGACACTGGGTCGCACACTGGGGTGCACATGAAGTTCTCTTGGGAGCTTTTAGAAATACTGAGGTCCAGTCTCATCCCAGACCAATTAAATCAGAATCCCAGGGTCAGACCCAGTTGTCAGTATTTTTCAAAGGTCTTTAAGTGGTTATAATATATGCCAAAGTCAAGACCTCTATTCTAAAGGAGCGCTTCTCAATCGTGACTCTATGTTAGAACCTCCAGGCTGTTTTTACAAAGCAACGATGTCTAGGCCTAATCCTTTGACAAATGGAATGAGAATCTCTGGAGATGGGGTTTGGGGCATCAGCTTTCTAGGTATCCCAGATAACCCTAATGAGTAGACAGGCTGGGTACCACTGGTCTAGGTAATGTCTAAAATGTTCTCTCTTGGGGTGCCTGGGTGGCTCAGTCTGTTAAGCGCCCGACTCTTGGTTTCAGCTCAGGTCATGATCTCATGGTTCGTGAGTTCAAAGCCCAGCATCGGGCTCCGCGCTGACAGTGTGGAGCCTGCTCGGGATTCTCTCCCTCTCTCTCTGCCCCTTCCCCACTCATTCTCTCTCTCTGTCTCTCTCAAAAATAAATAAACTTAAAAAAATAAAATGCTCTCTCTTGCTCTGACCTGCTGACCCACAACAATTCTAAAAAGTGCCCCTCACAGGCTTCCAGGGCAAGGAGACCCTCCAGTGATCAGTGTCAGCTTCGGTGTGTTTATTTCCAGGCCTGGCCGGCAGCAGTACGGCCAGCTTCGGACCAGCCACAGCTCCAGGGCCAGGACGCACTCCTGTGGCCCTGTTCCAGGGTGGCCGCAAGCCTTACTCATACTTGCAGAAATCCTTAAGTCCTTTCGGCAGGTGGAGCCCATCGATGGCCAACCGGTGCACCACACTCCTCTGGATGACTAGGCGGCACAGAGTCTGCAGGGACGGCACTGTGGAAAGAAGGCTGTCAAAGGCAAACTGAACTTGAGGCTGAGACCCAAAAGATCTAGGTCTCGGTTCTCCTTTTGTCATTAACTTGGGCAAGTTCCTTCTGCTCTCCAGGCCCAGCCTGAGTCATGGGGCTGTTCGTGTGGTCAAGATAAGCACCTCTTTTCCAAACTTTGACATTGCTGCAGCCCTATTTCTATTTTAACCCCTTCTTAGCAGCTTCCGGGGATATAGGTAGTGCTTGATTCACCTATGCTCACCCAGCTTCTGGCACAGGCCTGACAGAGTGGGTTCTAGTTCAGTGAATCCAGGAAATGATCACAGGAATAAATAAAGAGCTTAGCAGAGCTATGAAGAACCAGACCTCAGGATTAAGACGCTCTCAATCCGGGGCCTACAGTGCCTTTGAACTGGTATGCCTAAATCTAGGAGCATTTGTCGAATAAAGGGGCACACGATTTTCAAAGCAGCCTGGATGTAAAATCAGTCTAGAATCCCTGCCCTAGGGATTCTAGGTTAATACAGAAAATACTGGCAAAGCCAGCATCCTAATCCATCACAGCTGAGATGGCTAAACTGAGACCCAGAGCCAGAGAGCCACTTGTCCAAGATCACAAGCAGAGGCATAATTGGAAATTCGATTCCCCAACTTCTAAACAAATGCTGGACAGACCAAGGCCTTGCTAGCTGGCTTGGGAGTCCTCGCAAGTTCCTGTCCCACACTGGGCCAGGAGGGGTCGCTGCCCAGGGGGTGGAATACCTACAGCCATACTCGAGCTGGACAAGGCGCACACTCTTGGTGGAGGCAAAGACGTCCACCACTGCGTAGAGGGGCTGGGCGGCTGGCAGCCCCCGGGCGCTGGGACCCATGTCCTCGCCGTTGATGACGATGTGCATGTCCGCCGTGCCGTCAGGGCGCGGGCAGAAAAGAACGCCCAGGCGGCTGCGGCGCGCGGTCGGAGGCAGCACGTTCAGCTCATACAGCTGATCCAGGAGGTGGCTGTAGAGCCCCGGCCGGCTGCGGCCCACCAGGCGGTCTCGGGGAATGCGAAACTGCTCAATGCACAGATAGGGTTCCACCAGGAGGGCTGGGGGGCGGCTGGGGACCGCTGCCTCTGCCTCCGGGCCGTCCTCCCGGGGCACGCGGTTGTGATGGCGCGTGATGGCAAAGACCCAGGTGTGGCCGAGGCTGACCAGGTCGGGCAGCGAAAACTCGGGCACCGCGGCCAGAGTGGCAGGGTCTAGCGCAGTCAGGCCGAGGCGCAGGTGCCCGCACCAGCCCAGCTCTTTCTCCTCGATCTCGACCAAGAATACCTGGCCCGGGGCCAGCGGCTCGCGACTGAAGCACAGGCCGTGAGCGAAACTCTCCACGCGTGTGGCCCGCGTCCCGGAGGGGTCCACGCGGATGTTGGCACCATGCACCCTGTGGAAGCGGGTGGGAGGGGGCTCGGGGCGCGCGGCTCTCCAAGGCGCACCCAAGTCCACGGGCTCGGAGACAGCAGCCATCTCCCAGCCGTGAGATAGGCCAGCGGGCGCCGGGGGCTATTTTGGGCGGCGTGCTCTGAGGGTGACCGCGGGGGCACCATGTAAGGTATCCCTCCCACTCCACCCCCCCACCCCCTTCCCCGAGGCTCTGCCGGGGGGTCCTAGCGCCGCTCGCTCAGCCATCCTGCCTGGACCGGGGCCCCCGGGAGGCCGGGGGATCCTGGCCGCCCACATCTGGGTCATCGGATGGCTGGCGCCCGCGAGATAACCTGAGAAGCCCGCGGACTCTGACCCAGCGCCGGCCGCCGCCGCCTGCGTCCCCGGGGTCCCCGGAGACCTGAGAGGCGCCGGAGGAAGACTGTCACGTGGCACCGGCGGCCACGTGACTCGGACTCCACATGACTTCCCGTGGCCGAGCCCCTCCGGGAGAGCAACGACGCTGGGGAGTCGAGGTGAGGTCGCTCTGGAGGCTGGAGGGGACCCGCGGTCCTGGGCGGCGCGGCGGGCGGGCGGACGCTGGGGCCGGGCCGGGTTGGGGGGCTCCTATAGCCGCCGCGCCGTCAGCTCCTCCGCGGGGCGATCGCACCGAAGCGTTGGAGGAGCAAGGGAGCGCGGAAACAGTCGGCCCCACTTCCTCCCGCAGATGGTCGGAGCCGCGCTGTCGCCGCGGTGGTTGCTACTGCTGCTGCTGCTGCTCCTGGCCTGGGCGCCCCCGGGCCGGGCAGCGCCGGACCTGGATGAGATCCAGTGCCTGCCCGGGCTGGCCAAGCAGCCAGCTTTCCGCCAGTACTCAGGCTACCTCCGCGGCTCCGGCTCCAAGCACCTCCACTACTGGTCTGCGCCACCCCCCACCCCGTCCCGGGCGGGGAGGTGACGGGGCGCGGGGTGGGGGAGGGTCTGAAGACCCCTGAGGGAGCCTGAGAGCAGGGAGCGCTGGAAGGGGCCCCTCCGCCTGCACCCACCCTGCTCTGCCTCCCCTCCCAGGTTTGTGGAGTCCCAGAAGGATCCCAAGAGCAGCCCTGTGGTGCTTTGGCTCAACGGAGGGCCGGGCTGCAGCTCCTTAGACGGCTTCCTCACGGAGCACGGCCCCTTCCTGGTAAGTCGAAAGCCACCATCTGCCCCCTGACCAGCAAGGGAAGCATTCCTGAAGGAAGGGGCCCGGGAGGAGGGAGAACAGGACTCGGAGGTTTTTCCCAAGCGCGCCCTTCTCCTGAGCCTGGGTTTCCTCATCTGTACCATTCGTTTCACTGTCTGTACCTTTCAAGGGTTTTGCCCAAATGTGAACTGCCCAGCACGGTCACCCTTTCCTTCCATCCAGTTAGTCCTCGGGACTTAGCCATCTCTTTCCTCTTCAGGTGCAGCCAGATGGTGCCACCCTGGAGTACAACCCCTATTCCTGGAATCTGGTATAGCCGGAGCCGGGGGTTCCTGTGGGGGTGTCTGAGCACTTGGATGGGTTGGGGATTCCTCTTCAGTTCATTTCCTCCTCCCCTCCAGATTGCCAACGTATTGTATCTTGAGTCCCCAGCTGGGGTGGGCTTCTCCTACTCTGATGACAAGTCTTATGCAACCAATGACACGGAGGTGAGTCCAGTGCCTGCCCTTGTGCCCCAGCCTCCCTGGTTCTCTAAAGGCAGCGAGACCCAGGAGGGAAAGAACGTGGCCTTGGAGTCTGGATTTTGGCTCTGTCACATGCTATGTGTGGTCTTGGCCAAGCCACTTCCTCTTGCTCAGAGAGGGTGGATGTCGTTATCTCAGATTCTTTCCAGCTCAAATGCCAAAGCGTTTTGATCCTCTCCTCCTCTTTTCCCTAGGTCGCCCAGAGTAATTTTGAGGCCCTTAAGGATTTTTTCCGCCTCTTCCCGGAGTACAAGGACAATGAGCTCTTCCTGACAGGAGAGAGCTATGCCGGCATTTACATCCCCACCCTGGCAGTGTTGGTCATGCAGGATCCCAGCATGAACCTTCAGGTACAGGGCCGCTGCAGGAGGGAAGAGAGGCAACTTGTCCTGGCCTTGTGGTTAGCAGCGTGAAAGAGGCCATTTTCTCTGTCCAACCTGGTCCCCTTTATAACATGCTTGCCACTGGGTGGCCTGTCTCTGCTCACGTGCCTCCCACAACAGGAAGCTCACCTGTCAGCCAGCCAGCTCTGTTCTTAGCTTCAAGTGGCCTCCCCACAAACCACCTTGGATTTCAGCTTCCAGATTGCTGAAGGTCTGGGTGTAGTCAGGGGAGGCTCCCCCTCTCCCTCCAGATGACCTGAATGCCCTGGGTGTTTCACAGGGGCTGGCTGTGGGCAACGGACTCTCCTCCTACGAGCAGAATGACAACTCCCTGGTCTATTTCGCCTACTACCACGGCCTCCTTGGGAACAGGTATGGGAGGGGGCAGTTGGGCAATCTCTAGGGTGGGGCAGATCTTGAGGTCTCAGGTCTGCCCTCCAGGCACATGATACCCCAGGCCCTACCCTAGTTTCTGAGCAGGGGGTGGGGGCTGGGATTGCTAGACGTGTTTGGTGCTGAAAGGCCAAAGAATGGAGACCAGAACTTAAATGGACTCAGGAGGGCTGGCCGTGTGGCCCCAGAGCAGCTAGGTTTGGAACTTGCATACCATCCCCTGTGATCTGTTTCCTCATTGGCTGGGGTCAGGTGGTGGCGGGAGGTTGGATGTGGAAGGTGGGAGGCCCACCTTGGGCCTGAACACTTTCATGCGTCTCCTACAGGCTCTGGTCTTCTCTCCAGACCCACTGCTGCTCTCAGAACAAGTGTAACTTCTATGACAACACAGACCCAGAATGCGTGACCAATGTGAGGTTCTGCCGCCCAACCTGTGTCACCCCTGACTCCCCCGGCCCTGAGAGTAGGACCACATCTCCTCCTTCGGGCCTCCCTGACCCCATCCCCTATTGCTTTCCTATCCTGCCTCCTCCAGCAATTTGATGTCCTCTGGGACACGTCTAGGGATGTGTTCCCACCACTACTTCCTGGGACTTTCTAGGCAAATCCCTTAACCCCTGTGAGGGAAAGGATCTCCCTCTTGTCGAGCATCTACTCTGTGCCAGGCACCAGGCCGAACTATATCAACATAGATTATTTAATCTTCAAGATTCCTTTAAGGGAGATCGTATTATCCACATTTTCCAGAAGAGGAAACCGAGGCCAAGAACGTTAAAGTCACTCGCCTGAAGTCACAGTGCTAGGGTGTAGCGGCAGTAGGCTCTGGACCCAGGTCTGGCAGATTCCTTCCACTGAGCCTCAGTTTCCCTGCCTGTGGAAAAAAAGTGGGGGAAGGGTAACGACAAGAAGTGGAGTAGGAGAGCCGTCAATCTTGGGACGAGTTGGTGAGATCGTGGGGAGGCCGGGGTTCTGTGAAGCACGGTGGCTCCCATGTATCATTGCAGCTGCAGGAAGTGTCCCGCATCGTGGGCAACTCCGGCCTCAACATTTACAACCTCTATGCCCCATGTGCTGGGGGTGTGCCTGGCCGTTTAAGGTAGGCCCTGCCGTGTGCCCTGGGGGCCAGTCCCAGCCCCCATCGGGAGGCTGAGGCACACGTCCCCCGCTTCACTTGCAGGTACGAGAAGGACGCCATTGTGCTCCATGACTTGGGCAACATCTTCTCTCGCCTGCCGCTGAAGCGGACATGGCATCAGGTGTGCAGGAAGAGCATGGACTTTCTCCTGGTGGCGGGGGGAGGGGGGTGGGGGGGGCAGGGAAACGAAGACCCTGACCTGCCGTCTGTGCCCCCAGGCACTGCTGCGTTCTGGGGGTAGGCTGCGCATGGACCCCCCCTGCACCAACACCACAGCCGCCTCCACGTACCTCAACAACCCCTATGTGCGGAAGGCCCTCCACATCCCTGAGCAGCTGCCCCACTGGGACATGTGCAAGTGAGGCTTTGCGGCCAGCCGTGGCCCCAGGGGTGGCAGGCACTTGGGGCTCCTGGGTATCAGAAAGGTTTCCCAGGATCCCTTGGCTAGGGTTTCTTGTGGGGGCGCTTCAGGCACCCAGGGTGTGACACAGGGTCCCGTGCAGGTGTTTAGCCACTACATTGATTGATATTTAGCCAGTTCATTCTTTTTTTTTTTTTTTTTAATTTTTTTTTTCAACGTTTATTTATTTTTGGGACAGAGAGAGACAGAGCATGAACAGGGGAGGGGCAGAGAGAGAGGGAGACACAGAATCGGAAACAGGCTCCAGGCTCTGAGCCATCAGCCCAGAGCCCGACGCGGGGCTCGAACTCACGGACCGCGAGATCGTGACCTGGCTGAAGTCGGACGCTTAACCGACTGCGCCACCCAGGCGCCCCTAGCCAGTTCATTCTTAAATGGCCACCTGGGCTGGTAAAATAGCGATTTACTCCCCTGGCATTTAGTAAATAGACACTGTCCCCCACCCCCACTCCAATATAGTCCCCAGCTGCAGAGATCTCCTATGACCCGTATGAGTAAAAGGATGCCGCCTGGCAGAGCGGGGGCCACTCAGGTCCGTGCTGATTGGCCAGTGCCCCTGCCCTACTGCTGTTACAGGCTGTGGTTCTCCCACCGGTGGGCTCCTGCACACTAAATGCCAGTTGCAAACCAATCACTAAATGTTCCCATATGCGTTTCTGCACGGGGGTGGGCTGAATCCCAGCCCCCCATCCACGTAAGTCCTAGAGAGATGATATGCCTGAGGAGGGGACTGAATCCCAACTCTGCCTCCCAGGCTGGAGCTTGGAGGTAGGAGGGGACGGGAGAGGAGATCTGATCTCTTTTTCTCCTTCTACCTGGTCTTCCTGGGACCCGCCCACGTGCTCCCGCAGCTTCCTGGTGAATATACAGTACCGCCGTCTCTACCAAAGCATGCAGTCCCAGTACCTTAAGCTGCTCACCACACAGGTGAGTGGGAGCGGCACAGCTGGGTCCACCAGCAGCCTCAGGACCCTGGAGCGGCATGACAAGGCGGGGCCCCCTTTAGCGTGCCACTCCGGACTCGGGGAGCTGAAACTCCAAGAAATGAAGTCCAGTGACTGGCAGGGTCATGATTTGAACCTTGCTTTGTCCCCACCCCATGCTGCTCTGTCGTAGGAGGCTGCATCAGCCAAGGAGCTTTTGGGTTGAAAAGAGCTGGCGAGAATGTGTTACAAACGAGCAAATGGAGGTTCAGGGTGGGAGAGGGCCTTGTCCAAGGTCATCTAGGAAGTCCTGACAGAGCCAGGCTAGGACCAGTGGTTAGAACATAACCTCTAGGGGTCAGATCGTCTGTGTGTACGTCCCTTCATTAGCCACGCGCCCCTGGGCAAGTTTTTCCCATCTTGAGACTTGGTTTCTCCACCTATAAAATGGGGTTATTGGTATCTACTTGCGTAGGTAAAGCATTTAGTAAAACACCAGTCATATAGGAAACAGAAAACCTGAGTGTTTCCTGCTTTTGCTATTTAGCAAGGCCCCTTGAATGCCCTGAGGGGGTAAGGCTTGAACCCGGGAAGGGCTGGGGCCTGGGCTCATTCCAGACCCTCCCACACCCCCCCCCCCCCCCCCCCGCTCTGCTCCAGAAATACCGGATCCTGCTCTACAACGGAGATGTGGACATGGCCTGCAATTTCATGGGGGACGAGTGGTTTGTGGATTCCCTGAACCAGAAGGTAAGGCAAGGATCCCGGCTCTGGAGTGAGGTTGGGTGCAGGGATAGGGCAGCTATGCCTGTCAGCTTGGCTCTGGCAGACAGAGAGGACAAACCTGGGGGGAGTTCAGGCCCCTGAGGTCCTGCTGGCAGACGTGAGAGAGATTTGAGCACAGCCACAGGCTGCTAAGGCTTCCCTCGTGGGGCAGATGGAGGTCCAGCGCCGGCCCTGGTTAGTGGACTACGGGGACAGTGGGGAGCAGATCGCAGGCTTCGTGAAGGAGTTCTCCCACATCGCCTTTCTCACCATCAAGGTAGGGCTTGGGCCTGGCAAGGGCTGCCTGGCTGGAGGGGATGGGGCAGAACCCACCCGTCCTCTCCTTCCGACTCCCTTTTACACCCATTTACCATCTGGCCCCATAAGGGCAAGCGTTCTGGGCAGGGTGGGGAGAATGCAGGGCTTGGGAGAAGAGGAAGGTCGCTGGCTGAGGGGATCCAGTAGGATGGAGGGGCGCCCAGGGGCAGGGGTTACACAAGAGGGGGAATCTCACAGAGCTTTGCTCCTAGGGCGCTGGACACATGGTCCCCACCGACAAGCCCCAGGCTGCCCTCACCATGTTCTCTCGCTTCCTGAATAAGCAGCCATACTGATGACCACGGAGACCGGTCCCCTTCTGCCTGATCCAGCCCCTCTTCCTGGCCCCTCCTGCTAGAAGGGAGGTCCGCCTTTATGCAAAATGCCCCCGTGGGGCAGGTCCCTGCCTCCAGAACTGCTCCCCCACCCCTGCCTCCCCCACAGCCCTCTGCCTCCCAGACCGGGCCCCAGTGCCTCACGTAGACAGCCTGGGGGAGTTAGCACTTTATTCCTGACTGGGGTGCGGCCTGGCCCCCTCCCTTAATGCACTGGAACACAGCAGAGCTCAGGACAGCCCACGGGGAGGGTGGACGGACTAATTGATGGATTGAGTGTGATTATGGAATTAAATTGGGTACAGCTTAAAACCCTGTCTTCTCTGTGGCACTGGGGGTTACACAGGATGCTATAGGCTGGGAGGGGCCGAGAGGGTCGAAGTCCTGGATGCCCCTGCCAGCGTGGGGTTGAGGGCTCAGGCAGCCGTCGTGGCAGGTGGTGGGGCACTGGATGCCGAGGTGTCGCTGGTGCTGGCAGGCCGGTTCTTCTCAATCACCTCTCGCAGCCCTTTGGCAAAGTGGAGGTCGGCCCCGATGGTGAGGAAGCCCTGTGCAGCGGGGCAGAGAGGGGAGCCTCTTCATTCCATTACAGAGACCAAAATCTAAAGATCGAGACAGGCCCTTGGCCTTGAAGGGCTCTCAATCTAGTGGGAGAGGAGCCTCAAAGAAGTTCTAACTCCTGTGAAGGGTGTGAAAGAGGCTGCAGGGGCGTGGCCTGTGGGGGTCAAGGAGGGCTTCTGAGATGGCCTCTTAGCTCAGGTGTTAAAGTGGGATCCAGGAAGAGTGTTGCAAGGTGAGGGCACAGCCTGTGCAGAGGGCTGAGGTCTGATGGAAGATTAAAATGGGAGCGACACTTGATAAGGGAGGGGCTGGGATCTGACAGCAGAGGGAGGTCAGGGTCGTGAAGTGGGGGGAAGGCTCTGCCCTCTTTCTCCATCACTCGCTCCCCACCCCCACTCACCGCATGGTTGGTCACCACCTCGCGCACGAAGTTGATGCCCTCGGGTAGTGGGATCTGCACCCCCCGCCACATCCGCTCTGTGGGTGGGAGCAGCGGGCTCAACCTGGGTCCACCCAGGTCCCCTCTCCTTTCCCTCTCCTCCCTCCCGTCCCCAGCCCTACCATTGAGCATGGGCATCACCCCAATCTGCAGCATGGTCTTCAGAGGGGTCTGCAGTGGGATCAGCTGGGAGGGAGGAGGCAGGAAGTCAGGGCAGCCAGCCGGAAGCGGACTTGCCTTAGCTGCCCGGCCCCAACCCAGCCCTGGCCCCCTCGCCACTCCCAACTCACTGCCAGCGACTCCAGTGCAGACTGGTTCGAGTAGATTCGGAACCTATGGGAGACAAGTGTCTAGTGGGCACGAACCCTGGAGGTTCCCCTTCCTCAGGCCACCCAGGCCTACCGGCCAGAAGCCCCTGACTTTCAGCCTGCAATGCTCCCACCTACACACCTGTCCAGGGGTTCTGCCGCCTTCCGGGTGTGCATCCTTGGGTGAGTCATTTTTCCCTCTTTGGGTTCCTTTTTTCCAAGGCTACCACTTTTAATTCGTTGAGCGCTTCCTCTACGCCAGACTCGTGCTGGCAGCTTTGCCTGTGTTGTTTGTGTTTGTTTAACAGAGCGTACAGAGCTTCCTCCCTACCAGATACTAAGCGTGTTACAAAAAGTTAACTATCATTAAGATATTTTAAAATGCCAACTGACTTAATCCTCCTAACAACCCTAAGAAGTAGGCGCTGTTAAACAACTCGCGCTTTTTAGATGGGGCAGATCAAGCCTAGAGAGGCTAAGTAATTTGTCTGAGGTCTCAACAGCTGGTAAATGGCAGAATCTACCTCTAGAATCTAGGCTCTTAACTACTGCCCTGCAGTATCTCATTTAACCCCTAGCACCTGTGGCTAGCATCACAAACAGCACAACCTTACAAAATGGATGCTACTTTTCCCTACGTTTAGCCCATGAAGAAAATGAAGCTTAGAAAGATAAAGTGACTCTTCTCAAGATCACGAAATTTGTGCTGAGGTTTCTGCCCGAACCCATGTTGTTTGGCTCTTTGCTGTGTGACTGAGGGCACGTCCTTTAACCTTGCTGGGCCAATTTGGACACCTCATAGTATCTGTTCTGCCTCTCTCTCGGGTGTAAGGCAAGGCAGAGAAGTTACCCTTGAATAAGATGCATTTGTTATGCATTAACAAAGACCTTAGCTCTCCAGTGGCTGTAGATCTGAGTGAATTTCAGCTCCCCACTTGTTGGGCAGGTGCAATTAACCTGAAGACACGGAGGCTCAGGGAGGTTAAGGGCTTGCCCGAGATCTTGGCCATCTGCTTACCGGCGCAGGTCCAGCTGGACGCGCAGCGCCTTTCCCCGGAGTGCCACCTTGGCGCTGAGACGGGTGTCCTGCAGGCAAGGAGTTGGGAGGGGGGTGTTACTGACCCAAAGGATCAACAGCCCGCATCTCCCTGACCCTCAGTAGCTCCTAATCTGGTGCCCGCACCATAATCATGCTGGACAGTTGGACCTCAGGCTGGTCGGACGGGACCAGGGCGATGGTGACACTTGCGGTGACAGAGACGGTGGTACCCGAGGGCTTGATGGTGCAGCGAGGTGGGGCCAGGACCCTTAGCTCCAACTTCAGCGGGGAGTCAATCACCGCCGGGCTCTGGGGACAGAGGAGCGAGGGTGGGTCAAAACCCAGATCTGTTCCCTGATGAGCACCAGGAGGGGAGGACGGCTGGCTCAGGTTCTGCCCGCTGGGAGCCCAGGCACACAAATATGAAGGCTGGTGTGGCTTCCCAGACCCTTCAAAATTGTGTCCAGCCTCTGTGCCTTTGCTCACACAAGGGAATGTCTCATTCTAGAAATGTCTCCTCCTTTCCTGCCTTCCTGAGCTCTTGGTCGTGGGGATCCATCTTCAACCAGACTCCTGAGACTGTGTTTGCATCAAATATCCCCTCTCTCTGCCATATTTCCTCTCTCTAACCTGCCGTGTCCTTTGTCCGAGAGGCACTCCTACTTCACTTGTGTTAGCTCATTGAAACCTCTCAATGACCATGTGAGGCAGGTATTCTACTCATTTTTGAGATGGGAAAATTGAGGCACAGAGAGGTTAAGTACTTGTCCAAGGTTATGTGGTCCTCCAGTTGCAGAACCTGGGATTCAGACCCAGGCAGTCTGGCAAGAGAGTCCACACTCTTACTGACGCTTGGCCATCAGGTTGATGGAGACGATGGTGCTAACAGCGATGATAAGAACAGCAGCCAGTGAGTGTTTCCTGAGCACTTACTCTGCACCCGGTGCTGTTCCAGTCCCTTTGCATGAATTGATTCAGCTAATACTCATGACAGTTCTGTGAGGTTGTATAGTGTAAAGGAAATTAAGGGCAAGTCCTTTAATGGCCACTAAGATGCTTTTTACATTTTGAAAGAGTAGGTGGGAACTCCTCCATTAAACAAGGGAAAATAAGGCAAAAAAGAAAACCACATCAGGGGCACCTGGCTAGCTCAGTCGGTAGAACACATGACTCTTAATCTTGGGGTCGTGCGTTGAAGCCCCACAAAGGGCATAGAGATTATTTAACAATCGAATTAACTAACTTAAAAAGAAAAAAGACTACATCAGTCATTGTTAAAGCGCCCCTACACTTACAGAGCTTGGGTCTCAGCCTGTCCTCATAGCTTCATGAAGAGCAGGAAGTAGCAAGGGCCCTTCAAGGACTTGGAAATGAGTTTGACAAATAAGAGGACCGGGTCACAGGCAGGAGGCCAGGCCTTCTGTCTATTCCACAGTGGCCTCGGGGGGACTCCACCCGCACACCTCCACCGTTCCCTCACTGGTATGCAGGTGCTATGCCCTCCCACCCTGGCCAGGTGCCTACCTCCTGCCCGCACTCACCAGCAGGACGATGCTCCCAAAGTAGGTGGCCCTCAGCAGCATGTCCAGATCGTGGGGCACCTGGGTAGGGAAATTGGGGGTGAAGCAGGGTCATCAGGAGCTCCGTGACAGGGCCCCTCTTGCCCATCCCACAAACAGGCCCTGGCATACCTTGTCCCCCACCAGTGACAGCTTCAGGGCACCCGCTCGGAAGTAGCTTTCCATGGCGGAGTCAAAGAAGAACTCGGAGAAGGCCACGTACACCATCCGCTCCTCCTCCCGCAGCTGGGGCTCAACCGCCCGGTTGGGCAAGCTCCAGTTGCCCTCCGCCAGGGGAAAGAAGGCCCCCTGCAGTTGGGGGATCAGGGTCAAGGCCAAGGCAGACTGGCCCAGCACCCAGATGCTCCCACACCCTGTGGCAGGCACTGTGAGGGATGGTGGGGGTCAAACCCAGCTGCTGTCCTTAGGGGACTCCTCAGCACAATTTTTAAGTTTTATTTATTTAATCTCCACACCCAACGTGGGGCTTGGGCTCACGACCCCAAGATCAAGAGTCGCATGTTCCTCCCACCTGGGCCAGCCAGGCACCCTCATTAGCACAATTCTTAAAAAGACATGGAGAGGAGGGCAGCTTCAAGGGAGCACTCCCGTCAGACTGGAGAACGGAAGCTCAGGAAAGGGTTCAGGAGGAGGTGGCATTTCAGTGGGCCTTGAACGATACATGGCAGCAATAATAGCTGCTGCTTACATCTTACATAGTAATTCTTCCGTGCCCTTGACATACACCAACTCCTTTAATCCACATAATCCTCCGTGAGAGATGTTTTCTTACTGTATTATAGCCATTTACATATTAGTAGGAAATAGGCACAGAAAGGTTAAGCCACTTACTTAAAAAAATTTTGGGGGGGTGTGCTTGGGTAGCTCAGTGGGTTAAGTGTCCAACTTCAGCTCAGGTCACGATCTCACGGTTTGTGAGTTCGAGCCCCACGTCGGGCTCTGTGCTGACAGCTCGGAGCCTGGAACCTGCTTCGGATTCTGCGTCTCCCTCTCTCTCTGCCCCTCCCCCATGTGAGGGGAGCACAGAGCCCGACGTGAGGCTCAAACTCACGAACCGTGAGATCGTGACCTGAGCTGAAGTCGGACGCTTAACCGACTGAGCCACCCAGGTGCCCGTAAGCCACTTGCTTAAGATCACGCAGCAAGTAAGTGGCAGAGCCAGGACCTGAACTTCAGACATGCCAGCTCTAATCCTTGCTCTGAAACCGCTACACTCCATCCACTGTGGGGAGCAAAGGAAATGGCCACGTAGTAGCTGTGTGGCCTTGGGCAAGTGACATCACCTCTTCGAGCAAGTGTCCACATCCCCAAAATAAATAAAACAGAAGTGCCTGGGGGCGCCTGGGTGGCGCAGTCGGTTAAGCGACCGACTTCAGCCAGGTCACGATCTCGCGGTCCGTGAGTTCGAGCCCCGCGTCAGGCTCTGGGCTGATGGCTCAGAGCCTGGAGCCTGTTTCCGATTCTGTGTCTCCCTCTCTCTCTGCCCCTCCCCCGTTCATGCTCTGTCTCTCTCTGTCCCAAAAATAAATAAACGTTGAAAAAAAAAAAATTAAAAAAAAAAAAAAAAAACAGAAGTGCCTGACTCACACAGTCGTGAGAGTGAAATGAGGTTATGTGCATAGAGCCGTATGTCCAGCTCCTTCAGGGAAGATGGGGAAGGGCAGTGCATGAGCAAAGGCCCTGAGGTAGGAAACGAGGGTGCATATTTGGGAAAGAATGACTGCAGAGAAACAGGGTGAAGTTAGAAAGGTGGGGCCGGCCCCAGGAGTTGACCCTGATTCTGTAGGCAATGGGGAGCCACGGCAGGCTCAGCAACGGAGTGGCCTCATCAGAGCTGTGGTTCAGGAAGACAAAGGCAGCGACGCAGGGGACAGGTCAGAGATGCCACACCAGCCAGGCAGCTCACCCGGAAGTCCATGTCCAGATTGCTGGCAGAAGCTGCAGGATCCTTCAGGAGGGAGTAGTCGATGCCAACAAGCTCATCCACATTGCTGCGTACTGTGGGAAGGAGCTCAGTCACTCACGCTGTGTCACGCTGGGCGAGGTGTTCACCCTTTGGGGCCTGTTTCTCACCCATAAATGATGGTCATCAATCTTCCCTCATAGGGTTGTTGCAGGGATCAAATTAGCTTTATGTGGGAAGAAGCTGCTATTACTACTCCTCCTACCACCACCGCTACTGCAGGGCTATTATCAGATCACGAAACAACATGGCAAGGGATTCCCTGCCCTCATGAGTTTTCCCTGCCTCCTCCCTCCCTCCCTGTGCCCCGTGTAGGGGGCACGGTGATCTCTACCCCACAGCAGACAGAGGTCAAAGCTTAGGAAAAGGGAATCCACGTTAGTTGAGCACCTATTAAGTGCAGGGGATGAACACACACGGGGTCCCAATGATCAGCGAGCACATAAAGACAGAGGACCTTGACAATCGTCACGCAGCTAATGCTCACAGCAACCCCACGGGGAGGCACCCCAGCCAGGCGAAGATGGCAAGGCCCAGAGAGAAGTGAGTACTGACCTGGGGTCACACAGGGCAAGTCCGCAGCAGAGGCCATATGGGAACCCAGGGTGTGGCAGGGGCGTTGCCTGCTCTGAGCCATGGCCTGGCAGCCTCCTCCCTACCCCCCCGGTCCAGCCCCAGGCGTGGCCCAGAGCTCCCCGCCCAGCCAGCGCCAACTCACCGGGCACGGTGTCCAGGAGGGAATTGAGCAGCACCATCCCTGCATGGTAGAGCACGGGGCAGATCTGCAGGGCGGGGTCCAGAGTCAGGGCCTTCAAAACGGAGGGCACCCCACCCGCCACCACCACCACCACTGCCGTACCTGCTGGTTGAGGAGGAAGCGCATCCCCGAGGTGATGAATGTGGAGAGGAACTCATACACCTTCCTGCAAGGAGGGGAGAGACCATGTGAGCCCAGACACTGCCCTACCCCAACCCAGGTCCAGGAGAAATCAGTGGCCAGAGACATGGGGAGGAGGTGGCTCAACTTTGACCCGAAGCACCAGCTCTTTAATGAAGGTTTTCCAAATCCCCTCTCCAGCCTGATTCGAAAGACCTCTCCTAACCCCTGCTCCCACCAGCCAAACTGAATTTACCCCCAGTTCCTCAGACCCGCTGCAAGCATCCCCACCTCCAGAGGCTTACTCATGCCCTCCCTTCCACCCTCAATGTTCCTGTCCTATATTTTCCCCCAGTCCGGGCCCAGATGCTTCCTCTTCCAGGCAGTCTTCCCAGACTACCCTCTTCTGAACCCCTGGAGTACTCTCTTCGTTCCTCCCTTAAAGCCCTGATGGCAAATGTTTTGTCCCTTCAACTAGGCTCTGAGCTCCTTTATGCATCCTCAGGGACTGGCATACACTTTATTTGTTAAATAAATAAATAAAAACTTGAGGAGGACCTGGGTGGCTCAGTCGGTTTAGCATCTGACCCTTGATTTCGGCTCAGGTCATAATCTCACAGTTCATGAGTTTGAACCCTGCATCGGGCTCTGCACTGACAGTGTGAAGCCTGCTAGGGATTCTCTCTCTCTCTTTCTGCCCCTCCCCCACTTGTGTGCACCCTCTCTCTCCAAAAAAAAATAAACAACAATAACAACAAACTTGCACTGTACCAACACCAGATGATAAATCCACCGTATTTTCTCTCCCACTCTCTGAGAACTATCACAAAGTCCATTTCTCAGCCCCAAACCTGGAAGTGTGCTATTTTTTTTTGTTAAGTAATAGTAAGAACTGCCAGTTATGTTTGTTGTTGTTTTATTTTACATTTGAGAGAGACAGAGAGTGAGCAGGGGAGGGACAGAGAGGGAGAGAGACACAGAATCCAAAGCAGGCTCCAGGCTCTGAGCTGTCAGCACAGAGCCTGACACAGGACTCAAACCTGAGCTGAACTGGGACGCTTAACTGACTGAGCCACCCAGGCGCCCCAAGAGCTACCAATTATTGAGAACCAAGTTCACGCCCAACTGCCTACTGATCCTCACAATGACTTCTATCTAGGAAGCTAGCCACTAATATGCCAGGTGCCGTTCTAAATATTTTTACATATATTAACAAAGAGTCCTCCTAACATCATATAAAATAGCTTCTATTATCATCCCCATCTTACCAACGGGGAAACTGAGGCACAGAGCTTCAGGTCACACAGCCAGGAAATGAGAGTACTGAGATTTGGACCCAGTTGGCTTGATTCCCAAGCCTGTGCACTTTGCATTGCACTAGGCAGATGGCCAGTAAGGCTCAAAGGGGGCGCCCTGGGTGCAACTGGGGTTGGAGACAGGGCTTACTTGAAGGTTCCCCCAAAGGCTGCGTGCATTCTGGAGACCAAGGCCTGGCAGGAGACGTTGGACACTTTGATACGGCCAGTGGGGTCCCTGGAGAGCTGCAGAGCTGTGCGGATGGACACGCCTTCGGCAGAGGCATTGATGTAGCCCCCATCATAGCTGCCAAGGGGGTGCGGGGCATTTAATGTCCAGTTTGGAGCTTAACCGCGGCTTCTCTACCCCGCTACCCACCCCATATATATCATGATACCTCTTAATAAGGCTTCACTTCGGCAGTTTACCATTTTACCAAGCCCTATCAACCCTTATGTAGTGGGTATGCTTTTCCCTATTGTACAGATGAAGAAACTGGGACTCAGGCAAAAGGGCTGCCCACAGCCCCACAGCATCCCAGCCCTCCAGATCCCCCCTCCACTCCCCTAGGGGTGCCAGATCCTCACAAGAACCAGTAGAGAAGCTGTCTCCGGAAGCGCAGCCCCAAGGAGGCGTTGCTGATTTGTAGCATCAGCTCCTGCTCTGGCTGAAAATGGAGCTCAGAGGATGTCAGCTGCAGCTCTGTGACCTTCACCCTGCAGGAGGCCTCGGGGTCATATTCAGGACCGCGAAGAGGGGGCCCCCCCGCCCAACTACAGGAAATTCTTTCCCTTCTCTTCCAGTCCAGGCCTGGGGAAACCGGGGCGGGTGGAACGAATTCTTCCGTTGCCCCTCGAGTGCCCAGCCTGGACTTGGACAGCTCAGAGAGGAGCTTCCCCCCTTCTCTTAGAAGCCTATTGCTTCCATTCCCTTCCCTCTCACACCCCATGGTTGCTAGACCTGGTCTTTTAACAGAGTCCTTTGATTTTGTCTCCATCGGCTGAGCTCCGCTCCATATCCCAATTCTCCTATCCCCACCATCCCAAGCAAGGCTCTTATCTCTTGTTCCCCTGACCTCTCCCACCTCTCCCGGGTACCCTAGACCCCACTCTCATCCCTGGGCAAGTTTCGTGACTCCGCCTCTTCGGTGCTCTTTGGCTACACCTCAATCCCAAGCCTTCTGCTTCGCGGTGCTTAGTCCGGCCTACGTCGGAGGGCTTGACCTTTATTTTCAATGCCCCGTCCAGTTTCTTGAGTCCCGCCTCCCCGGTTTGGCCACGCCCCCACCCGCCCCCACAGACCCAGCCAATTTCCCCGCCCCTAGGTCCCGCCCCCAACGCAGAGGCTCCACCCCGGAGTCCGAGACCCCGCCCTCCGGGTCTCCTACTTACTCCGAGATGTTGTAGTAGAAGTAGCCCTCCTTGCCCCGCAGGTCCGGAATGGTGATGGTCTCCAGCTCTTGTTCCAAAAAGCGCAGGCCCTCCTGCTTCACTGAAGTAGCAGCGAGGCCCTTAGGTCTTGCGCCCACTGCTGGAGCGACCCCTGCCTCACCCGCCCTCGTCCTGCCCCGCGCCTTACCCAGCTCCAACGCCTTGGAGGTGATGCGGATCTTGCAGCCGGGGAGCTCGGCCTGAGCGCCTGCCAGAAGCGCTAGGAAGAGGGCCCCGAAGAGGGCCATGGCGAGCGGGCCTGGGGTGGGGTGGGGTCGCTGGAGTCATCAGGACCGCTAAAACCCACTCCCCGGTTGTCCAGCCAGAAGAGGGGCTGGCGAGATGGTTACCCTCGAAATAGCTCTTCGGGGAACTCGGAACCAATTATATTGCCTCCATTTGGCAGATGCAGAAACTGAGGCTCAGAAGGGCGATGCGACTCGCGCTCTGGCTCCCAGAGGATTTGGGGCACGGGGGGGGGGGAGGGGAGGAGACATCCTCAGTCCCCCCGTGCACCCGCCGCGTGACGAGTTTGGACCTCCCAGTGACCAGCGCCCCCCCCCCACCTCCCCTTTCCTTTAGCAGAGGGCGGGCGCGGCTTGCATGTTACCATGGGAACGGTTGCACGCGCATTCCTGGGGGGTGGCTTGCGGTCTCCCAGGCCCCGCACCGGGGGAGAAAAGGGGGCTGCCTGCCCAAACTCGGGCTCCCGGGTCTCCCGGCTCTGCTGGGTCCTAAATTCCTGCCATCGAGATTCGGCCTGGTACCCCCCATATCAGCCCCCTTCTTCATGGGATCTCTTCCCCTCCCCGGGCTCAGTAGACCGGGCGGCTCGGCGAGGGTCTGGGGGTGGATGGGGACGCGCCCCGACTCACTGCGGCGGAGCTGGGTGGTCGGCGGGGTCACGTGGTGCGGCGGGCTGCGCAGGGGATCCGGGCGGCGGGGTCTGGCGTGCTGTGCTGTTCCAGCAGCCTTTATAATGCCGGGCCTCTCCGACCCCCCTCCTCTCTCCCGCTCTCCCCTCCTCCCTCGGGGGTTGGGAGGGGATGGGGCGGAACGCTGGCAGCCGGCAGGGTGGAGAGGGCTGTACGGAGCCCCGTGACAGGCCCGGCCGCTGTCAAGACAAGTGGGGGACCCAAGCCGGGAAGGAGGGAGGGAAGTGCAGGAGTTGACCCGCCCAGTCCCAACAGTCCTTGCTTCTCTGGGACCTTGGTTCAGATGCCAAACGCCCATGTCTTTCTGCATGATCCTGGACAAGTCACTTCACTTGGGTCACTGAGCCTCAGTTTCCTCATCCAGCAAAATGGCATGGTAATTGGAACCACCCACAAAATCAATGCCGGAGGCACATTTTTTTTTTTCCTTCCTTTCCAGCCACAATCATCTGAAGACCTCTCCTTGCCAGGCTTCACTCTGGGACCCCCCTAAATGTCTCTGGGTCACTGACTAGGGTCCTAACAGGCCCAGAGACGTCTCCCACTGGGATCCGAGCAAGTGCTGCCCACTCAGGAGGACAGTGCACAGGCTGCTGGAATCACCCCAGAAGGAGGTTTGGTGTTTCTCAGGGACTGTGAACCTTGTTTGTTTTCTGTGGGTTTTTTTGGTGAACCTCTGAAGCTAGGTTCTCTGCACAGTATCTCCATATGCTGCCTACAGTGTTCCCAGCTCTTGGGACAGGCACACAGTAAGTGCTTGCTACCTTTTTGTTATCAAATGGATGAAAGAGGAAAGGAGAAGCAATAAAGATTAGTGTCCATTGAACGTGTATTTCGCACCAAGCACTCATCCAGGTAGGAATACCAACGTGTCCTGATTTGCCTAGGACTTTCCCGGCTTTGAAACTGAATGTCTCCCTTCCAGGATGGTTCCAGGGTCCCCAGGCAAACCAGGATGGCTAGTCATACTAGATCTAGATTAACTTATTTAATCTTCTTAACCTATGAGGCTGGCTCTAGTATGGACCGGCTTTAGCAGGAGAAGAGACCATCAGGCCGTTACTATCAGAGAAGCCATGAACTGTTTTGTGAAAGGGCAGGAGGTGGTGTTTACAGCCTAGTAGTTATCGCACAGCCAGGATTCAAATCCTAGGCTGTCAGTTCTCAGTTCCAATTGTTGGACCCCTTGCCGAGGCAGCTCTGAGCCTTAGTTTCCTCTTCCTAGAACAGAAACAATAAAGTTATTGCAAGAATAAATGGGGGCGCCTGGGTGGCTCAGGTGGTTAAGCGTCGGACTCTTGAATTCGGCTCAGGTCATGATTTCATGGTTCGTGGGTTCAAGCCCCCCATCAGGTTCTGCACTGACAGTGTGCACAGCCTACTTGGGATTCTCTTTTTGACCTTCCCTCGTGCTCTCTCTCGCTCTCTCTCAAAATAAATAGACTTTAAAAATTTAAAAATGGGCATAGTGCATGTTTTAGACATGGTACATGGTACACCATTTAGTGCCAAATAAAGGCTGGCTGTTAAGATTGGGGGCACAAACCACAAGCACACGAGACAGAAAGCATGTAGGACAGGAACAAAGAGAGTGCTAAGGATATCCAGAGGAGGAAGTGCCTTAATGCCTTTGAACTCTAGTAACCCCGCTCTTCCTGGAGCCTGGCTCAAACAGAAAACCTGGTGGATGTTAGTTTTCTTTCCTCTCACTTTCCTCACTGAAATGCAAGCTTCATCTTTGTATCACTGTTATCTCCTGGGAGATGCAGGGGATTCTTATCCCCTGAACTTCCCTGTCCCCACAGCAGCCCCAGTGAGCTTTAAACATAGCTACGTGATCTTGGTCCAGTGGTTTAACCTTCTGGGCCTGTGTTTCCTCATCTGGATTGCTCTGCTGAGGATTAAAAGAGTTAATGCATTTAAAGGGCTTGATAAGCACCTGGCATTTCTTTTTTAATGTTTATGTCTTTATTCTGAGAGAGAGAGAGAAAGAGCCAGAGAGAGAGGAGAGCAGGGCAGAGAGAGAGGGGGACAGAGGATCCGAAGCTGGGCTCAAACCCACGAACCGTGAGTTCACCATCTGAGTCGAACTCACGTCCTGCTCTGGCCGCACTGACCTTGGCACTTGCTGTTCCCTCTGCTCAAAATGCCTTTCCACCTGATCTTCCCACAGCTAGCTCCTTGTCATTTCGGTCTCAGCTTCGATGGCACTTGCTCAGAGAGGACTTTCCTGCCTACGCAGCAGTTACTCTCAATCACGTCAGCCTGCTTTGTTTGCTTTTATTGATCTTGTGACTATTTAATGGTTTACCAAGTTGTCGGAGACATGGCCTGTCTCCATGAGAGCTGGGCTCGGGCTCACCACTCATTCCCAGTACCTAGAACGGTGCCTGGCACTAAGCGTAGGCAGTGCCCATTTGCGGAGTGACTGGACAGGTTCGGAGCCCTCAAATGTGCCCGGGGAGCAGGTGATACCTATCCCACTCTGGATTCTTCCGCAACTTCTGCACCTCACTGTCTCAGCCCAACTGACCCTAAATACAGCCCTGGGCTGGGGGATGAAAAGAGGTACCCAATGGCCTTGATTCCAGGGACTTGCCCGGTCAGCCCAGCCCTCTCCATCACACTGGTTTCCCCTTTCTCCCAAAGCTTGTGCCCCCAACCCTCACATTTCAGTGATACTGGCAGATGTGAAGCCCAGGAGGGACTTTGCCAAGCTCCTCAACACTTGGCTTGAGGGATGAAGAGATCAGAATACCCAAATCCCTTTGCACTTTCACTCCCGGCTTTGAAGAGGGAAGGAGGGACTTCCCAGCACTCGAAGGGACAGGAAAGCAATGCTTTTCTAGCCCCTGCTACGCACCCGGGACAGTGATCTTGTAAAACATGAGAGGAGCCAAGCAGTTAAGAGCTTTGGAATCAGACAGACTTGGTTCAAACCTTGCGTCTGTCATTTTCCAGAGCAGAGGTCAGAGAGGGGTTCCTGTGAAAGGTCAGGTAGTACATATTTCAGGCTCTGCTGGCCCTGTGGTCTCTGTCACAGCTGTTCAAACTCTGCCACTGCAGCCTGGACGCAGCTATAAACAAGGCCCCCTGGATGTGGCCCGTGGGCCACAGTTGGCCAACCGTGTTCAAGAGTAAATGAAAAAGTAAATCTCTTTAAGAGCCTCAGTTTCCACATCTGTCAAATGGAGACAATCTAGTACTTGCCCACCTCTCTAGGTGGCAGTGAGATTTTAAAGTAATGAAGTATATAAAGTGATGAGCCTAGTACTTGGCATGCTTAAGGTTCAATAAATGTCTCTGGTCATTAGCATTAGCTAGTTGTTTAACAAACGAGAAGTGCTTTACAAAATATTAACTCACTGGGGCACCTGGGTGGCTCAGTAGGGTAAGCGTCCGACTTCGGCTCAGGTCATGATCTCGCAGTTCACGAGTTCGAGCCCCGCATTGGGCTGTGCTGACAGCTCAGAGCCTGGAGCCTGCTTCGGATTCTGTGTCTCCCTCCCTCTGCCGCTCCCCAGCTCATACTCTCTCTCTCTCAATAATAAATCAAACATTAAAAAAATTCTTTTAATCAAATATCAACTCACTTGAAAATTCATAACATCCTGTAAGACAGGTATCATCATCCCATTTTACAGATGAGGAAACTGAGACCCAGAGAGGTTACATAACTAGCTCAAGCCAATCTGGCTCCAGAACCCATGCTCTCAACCAACCTACTCAACTGTGTCTCTTTTTAAATGACCCCATTTAGTCCTCACCACAATTCCTTGAGATAGTTATTTTTTTTTAAGTTTATTTACTTATTTTGAGAGACAGAGAGAGCACAAGCAGGGGAGGGGCAGAGAGAGGGGGAGAGAAAGAATCCCAAGCAGACTCTGAGCTGTCAGCACAAAGCCCAACGCGGGGCTCAAAACCAAGAACTGTGAGTTCATGGACCTGAGCCGAAATCAAGAGTCGGATGCTTAACTGCCTGAACCGTCCAGGTGCCCTGAGACATGCTGTTATTGCCCCTGTTTTGCAGACTGGCAAACTGAGGTACAGCGGGAGGAAGTAACTGGTCCGAGTAAACAGAGTCTCCACTGACCACAAGATACCAAGTTGGATTTCTGCCCAAGATGTCAACATGTGTAGCCCGGCTTCCCCCGCCCTCTCCCTGTCTCCAGCTGTGTTTTCTTTGGATCCTCGCATGGCTTGGAGAAGCTGCGTCAGCCCATCTCCCCTCCTGACCATTCTCCCGCCCCCGACGCCCATCCAAGCTACCCCTCAGGAAATGAACCCCCTCCCTCTCAGTCCGCTGGAGCCTGTGGCTGTACGTGCCTGGGTTGGTCAGCGTGGGTGTGCCTGGGAATGTGTGACAGGGGATGGTGTTGGAACGGGGGAGAGGTATGCGTGGGGGGACAGATGTCAGAGCGACAGCCTCCGATTACATCTCCCCAAGCAGGCGGAATGACCCCGCGTGGGGGCCAGACATTTACCAAATGGGGAGAAGACAGGACTGGGGCTCTCTGCGTTTGGCCAGGGAAGAGCCGCTGACTGCCTTTCTGTGGCTTCTAAAGCCTGGACGTTGGCCTTTTGGTTTCTCCTTTTCTTTAGTTTTCTCCTCAGAGACCAGCTCCTTTTTCTGTAGATGGAGCCGGCCACCTGGCCCCCAAAGGATCTTCTGGATCCCGGGTCTCGTGAATGCCTGTCCTGGTACCTCTCCGGCTCCATGTGGCCTCGAGCCGCTTACTCGCCCTCTGATTTCTCTCCTTTGTTTCCTTCGCGCTTCACCCTCGTTTCCAGTTTCTATGCCTCTTGCAGCCTAGCTGACTCTGACTCTTGGGGGCTTCTTTGCTGATGGCCCTCTAAACCTCCTGTCCCCGCTTTCATTAGCACTGGGCACGGGCTTCCCAGCTGCTCACTGCTTTGAGGAAGGGGGGGGGGGGATATCTGTACGGTGCCGGCTAGATGTCTGGAGTTCACGAGCCAGAAATATAATTTCAAAGTAACTGACGGGAGCGGGCAGCAAGCGGTAGGGACTTTTCCTTTTGACGATGAGGATGGGCCACCGTCTTCAGCCAACGCTCGCCTCTCTGCCGGCCTTTGCAAAGGTTGCAGGAAGCACCCAGCACATTCCAGCATCTTGGCTTTTTCCGAGATGCTCTGCCACCACAGTCTGTGAGGGCCCAGCATGCACACGGCCGGGAGTCATGAGGACATCGCAGCCCTCCGGCCTCCCTCCTCGTTGTCACCCAGCTAGAGCCATGTGTCAGCACTGTCCCCACGCGGGTGCCAAATTCTCCTGCTCTCCCAGGCTTCCCATCTCAGGTCACGGCACCACACTCACTCAGATGCTCCAACCAGAAGCACAGGACTCATCCTCGACTCTCTTGTTTCCTCTGCGGCAAATCCTGGTGTCCCTAACTCCAAAAGGTGCCCCGCATCCGTGCACACCTCTCCCTTTGCACCACCACTGGGCCAGGCTGTTTTCTTCTTTTACCTGGACCACGAGTCTCCTCTCCCTGCCTCATGATTGCCCCTAAAGGTCTAGCCTTCCTGCACCAACCACAGTGATCTTTAAAAAGTAGAAACCTGGGGCGCCTGGGTGGCTCAGTCGGTTAAGCGTCCGACTTCAGCTCAGGTCACGATCTCGCGGTCCGTGAGTTCAAGCCCCGCATCAGGCTCTGGGCTGATGGCTCAGAGCCTGGAGCCTGTTTCCGATTCTGTGTCTCTCTCTCTCTGCCCCTCCCCCATTCATGCTCTGTTTCTCTCTGTCTCAAAAAAATAAATAAACGTTAAAAAAAAAAATAAAAAAATAAAAATAAAAAGTAGAAACCGTAGTATCTTACTACCCTGTGCAAAAGCCTCCGGTCACTCCCCATCACACAAAAAATAAGATCTGGACTCTGGCCATGAGCCCAGAAGGACTCTAGGTGGTCTAGCTCCTGCCTACCTTCCTCTCCACCGATCTGCTACCACTGTTGGGACACCCACTCACTCAGCCTCAAACTTGGCCATTTACCCTTCTTCCCTCCACAGACCTTGCCTGGTTGGCTTCCTTCAAGCCCTCGAGTCTCTACTCAAGCGTCACCTGCCCTGGAAGGCCCCCTCCCCATCGCTGCCTGTTGTTCTGTTTAATTCCTCATTGTCTGTTTCTTCCAGCAGACTGAAGGCCCCAGTGGGGTAGACGCCTGACACTTACTCATGGCTGTGTCCCCAGGGCCCGTCACAGAGTCTGGTACATGGAGTGTGGGCGGTTATTACCATCTGCAGACCCTTCAAAAGGAGGATATTTTATCACAGACTGAGCAGCCCCAGCCTAATTCCCTCCTGAGCCTCTAAGCTCCCGCCGCTCCCCACTGGCACCACGCATCCCCTTCCATCTCTCTGGGGTTCTCTGGAGCTGGTCTGCAGCCAGGAATGCCATACTTTCCTAATCTCTTCAGAGGCCTGAACAGTCCTTGAAGTCGGTGGGCGGGGGGGAGGGTACTCCCTCAGGATCTCAGCTGTCTGTGCAGAAATCAGGACTCCCTGACCCAACCCACCACCAGGCCCCATTCACCTCGCCTCCCAAAAGTCTCATCTGTCCCAGGACTTCATGTGACTTCTTGGCAGGCAGCTTGTTTCCTAACCCCAAGCACATATGTTTCCTGGCCTGGGAGAGGCTGCCGGCCAGCCTGAGGCCCCTCTCAGTGACCCATAGGCCAGAACTGCAGGCCTAGAGCTAGATCGCTGGTTCTCAACCCTTCTGTACGTCAGTAGCTTTTAAAGTAGAAAGGGTTTTGCTTTGTTTTGTTATGTTTTGAATACCTATGTCTGGGCCCCAAATGCTGAGACTGATTTTTTTTTAAGTAGGCTCCATACCTAGTGTGGGGCTTGAACTCATGACCCTGAGCTCAAGAGTCACATGCTGTATGGACTAAGCCAGCCAGGCGCCCCACAAGACTCTGGTTTATTTGGTCTGGGATGAAGCCTGGGCATCAGTGGGTGGTTTTTTTTTTTGTTTGTTTGTTTGTTTTAACTTCCTCAGGGGCACCTGGGTGGCTCAGTCGGTTAAGCATCTGACTTCAGCTCAGGTCATGATCTTATGGTTTGTGGGTTCAAGCCCCAAGTCGGGCTCTGTGCTGACAGCTCAGGGCCTGGAGCCTGCTTCAGATTCTATGTCTCCTTCTCTGTCTGTCCCTCTCCTGCTCCCACTCTCTCTGTCTCAAAAATAAACATTAAAACATTTTAAAGTATTTTTTATAGTTTATTTATTTTGAGAGAGAGAGAGAGAGTGAGCATGAGTGGGAGAGGGGCAGAAAAAGAGGGATAGAGAGAGAATCTCAAGCAGGCTCCACGCTGTCGGCAGGGAGCCCAGTGTGGGGCTTGAACTCATGAACCATGAGATCGTGACCTGATCCGAAGTCACTCAACTGACTGAGCCACCCAGGCACTCCTCCCCCCGCCAAAAAAAATTTTTTTAAGAAAAACGTGATGTGGGGCGCCTGGGTGGCTCGGTCGGTTAAGCGTCCGACTTCGGCTCAGGTCATGATCTCACGGTCCGTGAGTTCGAGCCCCACGTCGGGCTCTGTGCTGACCGCTCGGAGCCTGGAGCCTGTTTCAGATTCTGTGTCTCCCTCTCTCTCTGCCCCTCCCCTGTTCATGCTCTGTCTCTGTCTCAAAAATAAATTAAAAAAAAAAAAAACGTTAAAAAAAAAAAAAAGAAAAACGTGATGCAAAGTGAACGGACCAGGGCGAAGACTGCATTCTGTATGATTCCATCTGTATGACAAGCCCAGAGAAGGCAAGTCTAAGGGGATAGAAAGCAGAGTAGTGGTCACCTGGGCCTGGGGCGTGGGAAGAAGGGGTGACAGCAAACAGTCATAGGAGCTCATTTTGGGGGAAAGAGAAAGGTCTTAAAACTCAGTTGTGGCGATGTTTGCACCACTGTGTACATTTACTCAAAATCACTCTTGTGGCACATAAATTATACCCCAGGTTTTTCCCACCGGGGTTGAGACATCCGGGTTAGAAGCCAAGTGTCCCAGGAACCCCTCAGCTGGGACCCAGGCTCAGTTGGTGTCCTCCCCCACCCCCTTCTTTAGGTCAAAGTTTCCTCCGATGGCAGACGTTCAGGAAGCTGCCAGCTGTCACCCTGGCTTCTTTTTTGGAGAAGTCTGGAATTTCATTCTGCAGACTCAGCTTATATGAGTATAAACATCCTGGTTCGTGGCCACTCTGCCCAAAGTAGAAAGACGGGCATCAGAAGGAATGGGTGGGGAGGGTGGAGGTGCCCCCCGCCCTCATCCTGAGATGACTCAGATGCCACCTGGAGATGCCGGGCGCAGAACAGACACTGAATTTGGGGTCGAGGGCCCCGGCTCGACCTGCACCTCCCCCGTGCCTGGCGGTGCTCCGGCTGACTAGTTCCCCAAACATGCCACCCCTTTCCACCCCTCCAGGCCTCGGCACAGGCTGTGTCCTTGCCCACCTGCAAAATCCTACCCTTCCAGCAAGATTCAGCTCATTGCCAGCTCTTCTGAAGCCTTCTCTTTTGCAGGGCCCACCCTCCTGGCCATCCCAACAGAACCCTTATCTCCCCATAGCAGAGGGCTTATTTATGTGTCCGCCCCCTGCCTCCGCTGTGGGCTCCCTGAGGACAAAACATCTGTCTTATGTATCTCTGGTGCTCACGGTCCTAGGGCAGGCCCCGACACACATTGGGTCCGGTCAGATGAAGAAACGGAGGGGGCCGTGACACCACATCAGACACTTACGGGACCAGGAAGACCAGAGGAGACGCCCCACTCCCCTCATCTATTCTTGGCCTACATGGTTTCTCTCATCTGGCCCCAGAATGGCCGGAGAGCCACTCCCAGTGGAAACCACAGTTTGGGTTGGAAGAATTTCTTCTGCAGTTTCCCTGGGGCCAGGCCCACTGGCCTTGGAAACTGCCTTAGCGTTATTTAAACTGCAGAACAGAGTCTATGGGCAGCTCTGACCGGACCCGGGTGGGGGCGGCCTGGATCAGGATTACGTTGGAGCCTCCCTCCCCCGACCGCCAGGACCTCAGGGGTTGAGATGTGTGGTTCTGTCTTCGCAGCCTCTTGCTGTCGTGGAAAAGAACAAGGGGGTTAAGGTATGTGGCAACCTGAGCCTGTATGTTTATGTTTCTGCTTTAATATGGAGACTGGGCTTTGTCCTGAGTTGAGGCTGAGGTCCTCAGAGGCCCTGCCAGCAGGCTCCCAGCCAGAGCTGGCTAAAGCTGGAGGAGCCCCGCTTATCTCAACCATCTCTCCCAACTCACCAGGCATCTTACTTCAGGAAACTTGATGGAGTGCTTGAAAGCCCCAGGATCTTTGCTCGACCTGCCCATCCCTATCTTCGGAGCAGAGGACTCTAGGCTGCTGGCAGGGACTCTGCCACGGCAGGCAGCTCATGCTTTTCTTGGCATCCTAAAGGGCACAGCCTTGGTGTGCCCACCGCAGAAACCAGAGCCTGGAATAGAAGCAGGGATACCTGAAAAAGTCACCCAGATTTCAGCCCAATGTGGTCTGTTCGTGGTCAACAAATATTTACAGAGGGTTAATTAAGCACAGCACTGGGCATGGGGTCTCCAGATGTGAACAAGCCCCAGCCCCGCCCTCAAGCAGTCCACTGAGCACAGGAATAGGAATACAGAAGAGGGGGCCTGACCTAGCCTGGGTGAAGGCAAGTTCAGGGAAGCCTGCCTGGTGGAGGTGCCATCTAAAGTAAGACTTGGAGCGGGGCTCAGTCGGTTAAGCATCTGACTTCAGCTCAGGTCATGATCTCACGGTTTGCGAGTTGGAGCCCTGCGTCAGGCTCTGTGCTGACAGCTTGGAGCTTGGAGCTCGTTTGGGATTCTGGGTCTCCCTCTCTCTCTGCCCCTCCCTTGCTGTCTCTCTCGAAAAAGACAAAAAATTGAAAAAAATAAAGACTTGAAGCCTGAATTAGTCAAAGGCGGGGGGCGGCGGGGGGAGAGAAGAGCAAACAGCATATGCAAAGGCCCGGGGTCAAGAGAGAACCTGGCACTTTGGGGGAAGTTATGCGTCGTTCAAGATGGCTGGGGCCTGATGAGGCCTGAAGAGGTGGTTTGAAGATCCGGATCGTGAATAACATGAATGTATTTAAAGTGCTTGGCACAGCCCACAGCAAATACTCTGCCAT
The DNA here is from genome assembly GCF_028749965.1 of Puma concolor. Classification (NCBI taxonomy): domain Eukaryota; kingdom Metazoa; phylum Chordata; class Mammalia; order Carnivora; family Felidae; genus Puma; species Puma concolor. The sequence continues at coordinate 126,299,501 of NC_141669.1, forward strand.
GGCAGCTGTCATTATCATTATGGTGTTGTAAACCAAGCTAAGGGTTTGGGACTTTATCCTGCAGTCAGTGGGGAGACATTCAGGGGCTTTAAGCCCAGGGTGACTTGATCAGATGTGCCATATGACCAGACTTAAGGAGATCTCTGTGACTACAGGGTGGATTATGGAGTAGGAGAGAAGCAAGGCTGGAGGACCAAAAGACCAGTGTGGAGACTAGTCTTATTATTCATTCATTCATTCATTCATTCACTCAAACATGTAAAGAATCAGTGAATTATTAACTTGTTATTTATTTAAATATAATTGTTTTGTTGTTATTATTAAGCATCTGTAATAATTCAGAAAGGAAATACAGGGTTGGGGGAGCAGTTTCAAATATCCCAACAGTAGAATAGATAAATATACATTGGAAGACAGAATACAGCAATGAGAATGAACTACAGCTACATGCAACAACATAAATGAGTCTCACAAGTGCAATGTCGAGCAAAAGAAAGCCAACACAATATATAGAACTGCGTAATTCCATTTAAATGAAGTTCAAGGAACAGGCAAAGTGAAACTATAGTGTTTAGAGACACCCAGTGGTCAAACTATCAAAGAAAGAAGTGATTATCACAAAATTAACAGTGATTGATGATACCCTTTTTTTAAAAAATGTTTTAACATTTATTTTTGAGAGACAGAGAGAGAGACAGAGCATGAGCAGGGGAGGGGCCGAGAGACGGGGAGACACAGAATGTGAAGCAGGCTCCAGGCTCCGAGCTGTCAGCACAGAGCCCGACACGGGGCTCGAACTCACAAACTGTGAGGTCATGACCTGGGCTGAAGTTGGACACTCAACCGACTGAGCCATCCAGGTGCCCCTGGGCTCGATGATACCTTGACCTGAGTGATGTTCACCTGGGTGTTCACTCTGTGACAAATCACTAAGTTTTACATTTCTCTCTCTTTCCTTTTAAGGAAGTTTCACGCGCAGCGCAGAGCCCAACGCAGGCCTGATGCAGAGCCAAACTCACCACCCTAAGATCAAGACCTGAGCCAGACGCTTAACCGACTCAGCCACCCAGGTGGCCTTTACATTTCTGTTTTGTGCACTTTTCTGTATGTGTGCTACTCTTAATAAAAAGTGTTTCAAAAATAATGGGGCTTGCTCTAAGGTAGCAGGAATGAGCTTGGAGAGAAGAGGCTGATTTTGACTGTTGTGCAGAAAGTGAGAACAGGAAGGTGAGGAATCCTTTGGGAGGAACGAGTCTGGGGAGGGAGGTGAAAGCAAAGACCAGTGTTTAACCCTGAGTTTGAGACCTGGAAGATACTGCAGTGGAAATGCCCAGGACCACTGTGTGAGCTCAGGAAAGTCACTTTCTCAAGTTCAGAGTCCCTTCTCCACAAGAGAGGGAAGCAGTGTGGCTTCATGGAATCAGCTTTGGGTTTTAACGCTGGGAACCTTCGTCTTTAAAACCGCAGTTCTGGAGGCACCTGAGTGGCTCAGTTGGTTGAGCGCCGGACTCTTGATTTCAGCTCAGGTCATGATCTCACAGTATGTGGGATCGAGCCCCGCATTGGGCCCTGAGCCGATAGTGCAGAGCCTGCTTGAGAATCTCTCTCCCTCTCAATAAGTAAACATTAAAAAAAAAAAACAAAAAGAAAAAACCAGTTCTGATACTTCATATAATTACTCGACCCCTGCCCCTTCCCCCAGCCTCAGTTTCCTCACGTGTGGACTTGAGATAGTCATTTCTACTCTCATAGTTCTTGGAAAGGGTTACATGGTAAAACAAGGATAGGCACTTGGGATGCTCGGTGCTTTAGTTACCAATTAAGAGACTCTGAGAAACAAATTAACGTACTTTGAAAGCAAAAAAACAGGAACAGATAGCAATCAGTACATGGTTTTCACACTCCTGTGTTAATAAGTACTAGCTGGGGAGCTTGCAAAACTAGGCCTTTTGGGGACGCCTTGGCTGGCTCACAAGGCTGGCTCACTCGGCGGAGCTTGAGACTCTTGATCTCGGGGTTGTGATTTCAAGCTCCACATTGGGTGTGGAGATTACTTAAAAAAAAAAAAAAAAAAAAAATCTTAAGAACAAAAACTAGGGGCGCCTGGGTGGCGCAGTCGGTTAAGCGTCCGACTTCAGCCAGGTCACGATCTCGCGGTCCGCGAGTTCGAGCCCCGCGTCGGGCTCTGGGCTGATGGCTCAGAGCCTGGAGCCTGTTTCCGATTCTGTGTCTCCCTCTCTCTCTGCCCCTCATGCTCTGTCCCTCTCTGTCCCAAAAATAAATAAACGTTTGAAAAAAAAAATTAAAAAAAAAAAAAAAAAAAAAAAAAAAACCTAGGTATTCTGTAAATCTAGAGTGACCGTATAATTTATTGTCCAAACCAGGGCGCTTTTGAGAAAGGATGCAATATTAATAATTATGCCAGGACAACAGATATAAACCAAGACTGTCCCAGGGAGAGCAGGACATCTGGTCCCCCCTATGTAGGTCTAAGGTGGGCACCAGGCATCTGATATCCCATCAAGCTTCCCAAGTGAACTGGACTCTCTGTAAGGGCAGGATTTGGCTGCACTTACCGGGCCTATCCGGAGCAGGTGTATTTGGGGAAGGCTCAAATCTATTTGGAGAAACCCTCACAACCCCGTGAGACGTAACAGCTAACATTTATTAAATGCCAGGTCCCACACGTGCTGAGTACTTTACAGACTCCATCTCAGTTCTCGCCAGGTGGACCTCTCTTCCATTACAGGAAACTACAGCTTAAAGATGTCGAACAACTCCTTCAAGGCCACACGTCCAGGGCGGAGGATACAGGTCTGAACCAGCCAGACTCATGAGCACCCTAGTTCATACTATTTGCCTCGCGTTTTGCTGACACTCCCCCACCCCCACCCAGCTGCACGGGGCCAGGCATCATGCACACCGGAGGCTGCGCGCAGCCCAGCCCGGGTACCTGCAGTCTCTGGTTCCACTTGGGAAATGCAAGGCGAACGGCAGATGGCAACCTTGTGTTCGTCTCAAGCCACTGTTGAGGTCAGTTTACTAAGGAGGCCCGACGGAGGTGGGGCTATTGAGTCGTTTGACAGCCTCTGCCCAAGAATCCTGTAGGGAGCCGCGCGTAGGGGAACCTAGCAACTGTATCTCCTGCTGGGCATTTATGGCTGGTCTGAGGTCTCAGTGAGGCTTTGCACCGCAATTAGTAGCCATAGATAGGTCAGTGTTGGAAGAGCCCCACTGATGCATTTTAGTTGCATTCCTAACTTCGCCAAAGCCACCTTTATTATGGCTCCCACGGCTGTTTTAAGTTTCTTCTACCCAGGAACACTGTAACTTGTGAAGCCTCATCCTGGGAGAAGATTCGATTTGCATGCAGCCTCGACATAGAAAATGGCTGGAAAATATTCTTGACAGATGCTCAGAGAGGGTAAGCGACTGGACATCAATGACACAGCCGCGCCGGAACTAGGACCCAGGCCCCGGCTACGCCCAGAGCTGCGTCACCACAACCCCGCCCCCGGGCCGGCGTCTTTGCCGAGCGCCCGCAGGTTCCCAGCCCGCCCCGCGCCCCCCGGTGCGCACACTCAGTTCGGCCCCGTAGGTGCACCTCCCACCTAGGTCCTCCAGCCCCAGCGGGTGTGCTCGCGGGGGAAACAGAGGCAGGGAGCGTGCTTGTGAGTTCGTTCCTTCCTCAGTTCACACCCCACGGCCCGCAAAGCTGCCCTGCCCTCCTGAGACCCGCATGGAATAGCAGGGAAGGACGGGAGGAAGGGAAGGGGCCCAAAGCAAGCAGGCTCTGAGGAGTCGGCCGGTTCTGCCACACTCAAGATGGCGGCGCGGCAGCGGCGAGGTCCCTCAGAGGCGGTACCGGCGCATGCGCAGCGCGGAGTCCCGGCCCGGGACACAAGATGGCGGCAGCGGCGCTGGGGAGGGCGAGGCGGAGGCGGCAAAACGGGAGGTCGAGCAGAACGTGTAGCCGCGTCCCCTCCAGTCCGCTCCGGGCAGGTAAGAGCCCCAGGAAGCCATGGTCCCGCCGCGAGCCGCTCCGGGTTCCGGGGATCCGAAGCCGGGCTGCGGTGGCCCCTCCGGCGCTTTCCGCTCGGGGCCACCGCTTGCCCTGTCTCTGCCGCCGCCGCCATCTTAGGCCCGCGGGTGGGCGGCCGGGCCGGTAGCTTGGGTGAGGGAGGTGGGCCCGGAGAGCGCGGGCGGAGCGGCCTCTAGGGCCCCTCCGCCGCTGCCGCCGCCACCGCCTTTGTGTCGGGCTCCGACTCTGAGTCGCCTCAGCCCGGGGGCGGGAGCGCGCGGTGGGGCGGGGGGCGGAGCCCGGGAGATGGGCCGGCGCGCGCGCGCCAAACAGCCCGCCCCCGCTGGGGTTTGGGGGGAGGGGAAGGGAAAGGGTGCGCGCGCTGGCGGTGGGGGGGGGTGTAGTCCCCGTCTCTTGTGGCCCCCGCGCCTGCGCATTTTGCAAGTTCTTTGACTCCGCCCTATTGGTTTGGAGGGTTCTGATTGGCACATTACTGAGATGGTCCCGCCCCGCCTTCCAATCCCGTAACCGGGTTCTTTTCCTTCTGGTGGGTTCCTCCGGTTGCGCAGATACAGTTGTTTATTAAGCTGATCGGCACTAACTGTGGTATGCGAGGGGCCGGGAAACCTCAGGATAAATAAAAACGTTATCTTAATAATAGAGTTATTTCTTACTTAAAGTGTACAATATACTAGACTCTACGTGTAGAGACCATAGAGATCGAGTCATTCCTGTTTGTAAGTCGGAACGCGCGGCAGAAGGATCTGGACCCCGGGTCTGTCCACACCCAGAGCAGGTTCTTTGGCCACCAACCCGCTGCTTCCAAATCACCTGGGAAATTAAGAAAAAAGTTTTAATCGTAAAAAATTGGTAAAGGTTTGAACTGGTGTAAAATTTGTCATCCTGTTTCCCAGTCCCACCTCTGGAGTGCGTTTAAAAAAATACAAATTCTTGTGTGTCTCCCTTCTCCATTTCTGACTCCTACGATGTGAGGTGAGGGACGGGCGGGAATCTGGATTTCTATTACAGGCCCTCTGATGGCTGTGATACGGGTTTTGGAAACACTGCAGTGTCCCTGTTTGGCCTCACCGAGCTGGGCTGCATGTGCTGCCTGTGCATGGTTCAGCTACGTGGTGCCTCAACGTCACACGATATTTATTGGCAAAATACTTTTCAATAAAGTTGAACATGCCAAGTTATGTAATGCATTTGCATGTAACGTGTTAAAAGATTGATTCCAAGAAACGTGTTTTTTGTGGCCTCTGATCTGTGATAAGTACAGTTGACCCTTGAACAACACAAGAGTTAGGGGCACTGATCTCCAGTGCAGTGGAAAATCCCAGTATAACTTTGGACTCCCCAAAATTTCACTAATAGCCTGCAGTTAACCAGAAGCCTTTATGGCAACATAAGCAGTCGGTGAACACATGTTTTGTATGTTATATGAATTATATACTGTATTTTTAAAATGAGCTAGAGCAAAGAAAATGTTAAGAAAATCATAAGGACAAGTAAATACATTTATAGCGCTGTATCATGTTGAAAAAAAGCCATGTGTAAGTGGACCCATGTGGTTTGGACCCATGTTGTTAAGGGACAACTATATGTTCACTTTTATCTTAGGGATATTTTGGTTGATAGGAGCAGCTACACAATTTGTGGGGTCCCGTGTGCAAAATGAAAATGTGGGTCCCCTCTGTTAAAAATTTATTTAAAATTTCAAAGACAGTAACAGTGGAGCATTAAACCAGGCTTAGGGCCCTCCTCATCCCGGAGCCCATGTGACTTCAGGCGACAAGTCCGTGAAATGTTTTGGTTTGGGAACCTTGAGAAGTACCATTTCATCCCTTGAATCCCCAGATCTCCCATAGTGTCTCCTGCCTTGTCCTGGGGGCTCCCAACTTGCTGTGTCATTGCCCCTCTTATTTTGTCCCTGCTGTGCAGCATTTCACAGGTCTGTGACTCTCTCTTCTATTTGCTCTGCAGTTGCTGATGCGAGGAGGTCCCTGGGCCCCCGTTCACTCCACTGCTGACCCGGCCACCCACCTGTGCTGAGCCTTCCTGCAGGCCTCCCCCTGCCTCTGTTGGACCCTGTGACGTGGGGGTCCACCTGGTTGGAGAAGAAAACCCTCTCATGCTAGCATTGCAGACCCCAGAGGGTGAGAAAAAGAGGGACCTTGTCCAGCCTTGAGACCTGTGGGCTCAGCCCCAAGGCATCGGGAATCCCTCCTACCCAGAGAATCAAGCTTTTTCTCCCCTTGGTTAGTGGTTCCGAACCTTTTTGTTATCATGGCCCCCTTTGGTTGTATGTATGTCCTCTTGCTCCGTGCATTTTTTATCTGCCAAACTGTACTGACAAAGTAACCATTCACTTTTCTCTTTCCAAATTAACAAAGACATCTATGACTGAGTGTACAATAAAATTAATGTCCCAGTGATTCCTATGATGTCGTCAACAGCCAATCAGAGCTTCTGATCAGCATGAGATAATCAGTGTGACCACAAGGAGTTGATAAAATGTCAGCAAGCAAAGATAACTGATGGTTAAACATGGCTTCGTGCTCTTTTTGTGGGTAAATGTTTCTTTGGGTGCTGTGGCATATTGAAAACAACTTTGGGATTACCAGTTCAATCTCAGTTGGGCCCCTAGAAGTCTAACAGCCAGATTGGGAACCACTTTGGCCATTGAGGCTCGTGCTGGGTGTGCTTTGGGCGAAGGTAGTGGAGAATACAAATCTGAAGGAGCTGACCTGCTTCCTGGTAAATTTTCACCTGGGGATTAGGAAGGACTGAATTAGATGTTTCTTCTCAGTCCCACTGGTTTCTTTAGCAACAGATTGTTTCCTGCCCTGAAGTGTAGAATGAAGCAGCCAGTTAGATGCCATGGCCCACTCTGGGCTGCACTTTGTTCCAGTTAGATTTTATTGGATAGGAACAGGGGAGAGGAGGATTTACTGTTCTTTTTTGTGGGAATTGCTTCCCAAGGGCAGACCCTGTTCTGTCTTCTGTGGCACTCTGTGCTTTGTAAATATTTGCAGAATGAATGGAGTTCCTGTTGGGTCCAGGTACCATGCTGAGCACTGGAGAGAACTGGACCCAGTTCCTAGCCCTGGGAGTTCTGACAGTCTGATGGGGAGACAAATCCAGTTCATAGACCAGACTGAGTGCTACGGTGGAGGTGTTCATGGCCCTGCGGATGGGCTCTGACCACCCAGCTTTGGGAAGGGAGAGTCTAGGAAGGCTTCCTGGAGCATGTGAACATAGTGACAAGCCAGGCAGAGAACTGGGGAGAGCATTTCAGGCAGAAGGAGCAACAGGAGTGCACCCATTTTAACAGTTGAGAGAACTGCAACTTTGGTCCCAGGGCTCCCGTGGTACCACACTGGCCCTCCAGGACAGGACCAGAGTGACTTTTTTCAGATCTACAAGTGGTCAGGGGGGCCCTCAGTGGGTTGTAATTGGTGGGTGGGGGCTGGGGGTGGAGCTGACCTCCACACCCTGCTGGCCTAACACCCTTCGGTCCTCTGTGTGGCAGGTCCGGTGTGGGTGCGGAGATGGCCAATGAGAATCACGGCAGCCCCCGGGAGGAAGCGTCCCTGCTGAGTCACTCCCCGGGCACCTCCAATCAGAGCCAGCCCTGTTCTCCAAAGCCCATCCGCCTGGTGCAGGACCTCCCAGGTACTGGCGAGGGGCAGGGTAGGGTGGTGGGGTAGGAAAGATGCCCCAGGAGCAGCCCTGACCCTGGCCGGGTTCCATGCTTGTTTGCAGAGGAGCTGGTGCACGCGGGCTGGGAGAAGTGCTGGAGCCGGAGGGAGAACCGTCCCTACTACTTCAACCGATTTACCAACCAGTCCCTGTGGGAGATGCCTGTGCTGGGCCAACATGACGTGATTGTGAGTGCCAGCCTAGGGCAGGGGTCTCAAAGCAGCTTCTGGCGTCTGGGCCTTCCCCCAGACATATCTTGAGCAGCTATTATGAGCCTAGTCCTGTGTTGGGACCTGGGGATATAGTGATACACGAGAGAAGACCTATTCCCTGCTAGCAAGGAACCTGTACTCAAATAGGGGAGACTGACCTGTAAAGAGACAATTGTAAATAGTATGTGATATTGAACTACCTGTTACTGTGCCTGTAATGCAGTTGTGAGCCAAGACAGACATGGTCGTTCCCTTGTACTCTCGGGGGGCCCACAGTCTACTGAGGGGCCAGTACAATTACATTTGGCTTGTGTGTGAAGAATAGTGTTAGAGTACAGCAGGGACCATGGTCCAGTTTGGGGGAGGGGAGTGGACAGGACGGGACAGGAAAGCGTCTCTTTGAATTAGCATTTAAGGTGACAGAGTTAGCAAAGAGAAAAGTTGTTAAGAGGGGAGAAGCACGTTCTAGAAGTGGAAAGGTCAATGTGATAGGGAAGTAGCAACACGGGCCGTCTGCCAGAAACGTGGGCTTTTGGATCCCTGTCAGTTGGGGTGAACTTTTTTTTCTGGGCATAATCAAGCTAGTTGGCACTCCCGTTTTGCAGATGAAGACACTGAGGCTCAGAGATGGGAAATGATTGGCCTGAGACCTCAAGCCAGTAAGAGGCAGAGCTGGACTCAAACCTCTTAGGATCTCAGGGCCACCCTGCCTACCATCATGCTTTTTGGTGTTGCCAAAGGCATTCTACCCACAGGGCCTTGCTTTTTCAAAAACAAGCATTTCTTGACTCTTTCCTTTATTCCTGACTCTCTGGTATTTAAGAAATCAATGTGTACAGTGTGTTTATCTCATACCAGAGGTCACGTTAAGCTGGTCATATTCACTGACTCATTTAATCGTCTTCCCAGTGGGAGGTTGGGCCTGTTTAGCAGGAGGGCCATTTTGAATGTGAGGGAATTAGGACAGGATGGAACTCCGCCAAGGTCACATGGTTGCAAGCAGCCAGTGGGACTGGAGCCCAGCGTTCTTTCTGCATCCCAGTCTCTGAGCAGTAGGAGCAGGGGTCAGGAGGGCATCAGGATTCCGTATTACCGGGACTCCTAACCCACTGGCCCCGGTTGCAATTCTGCTGGTCTCCCTCCACCAGTCGGACCCTTTGGGGCTGAATGCGACCCCACTGCCCCAAGACTCCAGTTTGGTGGAAACCCCCCCGGCTGAGAACAAGCCCCGAAAGCGGCAGCTCTCGGAAGAGCAGCCAAGCGGCAATGGTGTGAAGAAGCCCAAGGTGAGTGCTGGCGGGCTCTGAGGACCTGGCTGGCAAGTGGCCAAGCCAGGCGGGCAGCCAGCAGCTTCCCTGCAAAGGCCGGGCAGTGGCAGTTCGGTCAGGAGCGGGGCCTGGGCACAGCTCACTGGGTTTGGCGCTGGAACCATAGGCTGACTCTCCTGACCCTGATGCCTTCTCCTTTTTTGCTCCAGATTGAAATCCCTGTAACACCCACGGGCCCATCGGTGCCTAGCTCCCCCAGTATCCCAGGAACCCCAACACTGAAGATGTGGGGGACATCCCCTGAAGATAAACAGCAGGCGGCTCTCCTCCGGCCCACAGAGTGAGTCCCTGCTATAGTCCCTTGGGGGCACGCACTGATGCGGCCTGCGTGCCTGGGAGGTGCCTGGGAGACTGGGGTGTGGTGGCAGCCAGGGCAGCCCTCCTTCCCTTTCCTCTACTGTCCTCGTTGCTCTTTTCTGTGCCCCAAGGGTGTACTGGGATCTGGACATCCAGACCAACGCGGTCATCAAGCACCGGGGGCCTTCAGAGGTGCTGCCCCCGCACCCCGAGGTGGAGCTGCTGCGCTCCCAGCTCATCCTCAAGCTTCGGCAGCACTATCGGGAGCTGTGCCAGCAGCGAGAGGGTAACTGCCTCCGGGGCCCCGGAGCTCTGTTTCCACCTGCTGCGAGCAAGAACCGGGCTTGGGGAATGGTGCAGGGGAGCCTAGTGGCCCAGAGCATAAGCAGTGGATGGGGACAGGCCTGCTTGGAGCCCCAGCTCCTCTAACCGCTTCCAGAAAGGGTGGCTGGCGTCAGTAACTACAAAAGGAATCGTTAACACTTCCAGAGTGCTTCGTTTGCCAGGTATCATTTGAAGCCTTTTTATGTATCTGTGATACAAAAACAGAAGTATCTGTCCTGATGGCCTTGCTACTACTAGGAGTAAGAGGAATGGAAAGTCCTCAGTAAACTGCAGCTTTTATTAATTAGTAAATAAGCCTGCTTAACTTTGCTGGAATATAGTGTTTCTCTTTTCCCCTTTTACCCTAAGGATCATCTAACAACACCCTTTATAAAACTAGCGATTCTTAGAATATACTTTGGGAGGTGTTGCCTGGAACATGAGCTCCTGACTTAACAGGCTGTCATTCACTGTTGCACCTCCAGTTTCCACACGATGCCTCCTGTCTAAAGCCAGACCTTCACCAGCTCTTCTGTCCTGCAGGCATCGAGCCCCCTCGAGAGTCCTTCAACCGCTGGATGCTGGAGCGCAAGGTCGTGGACAAAGGTTCTGACCCCCTGTTGCCGAGCAACTGTGAACCGGTCGTGTCGCCCTCCATGTTTCGCGAAATCATGAATGACATTCCCATCAGGTACACCTGCGCAGCTGGGGCCAGCTAAGGGTTGTGTAGCCAGTTCTGCATCGAAGGGTCCTAACTCTATCCGTTCTCTGTCCCAGGTTATCCCGAATCAAGTTCCGGGAGGAAGCCAAGCGCCTGCTCTTTAAATATGCAGAGGCTGCTAGGCGGCTCATCGAATCCAGGTTTGCTCTCTCCTGCCCCCAGCAAGCTGGGTGTGTGATCAGAGTGGGGAGGTCCTGGGCCATGTGGCCCATCTAATGGAGTGCAGTCATTGCGCTCGGTGGCAGGAGGAGGGCTGGCTCCCAGAGGCAGAACAAGAGCCCGAATGTCACTGCAGGTGGGGTGGGAGGAGTAGAGTGTGGACAGATGCCTGAAAGCTCCCTCCACCGGCAGGAGTGCGTCCCCCGACAGCAGGAAGGTGGTCAAGTGGAACGTGGAGGACACCTTCAGCTGGCTGCGGAAGGACCACTCTGCCTCTAAGGAGGACTACATGGTGAGTGGCCCCGGGTAAGGAGGCCTGTGGAAAGGCTCTGGGGTTGCTTCCTCCAAGAAGCCCACTCTGCCTGCCCAGGCCAGGCGGAGCCCCACAGCATCCTGTTCCTGTGCACTTCAGTAAACCTTTGATGCTCATTGGTCCCTAAACTCCTGCATGTAGAGAGGTTTGTCCAGGTTCCTGGCTCTCTCCTAAAAGACTCTCTTCATTAAGGTTCTTAACAGAATCCCGTGCTCAGCCACACACCATAAGTAGCTTTTTCAACTTAACGTTCAGCATCTCCCTTGAATAGATTTTTGGACACAGATTGACAGACTGCCTTTTCTGGGGTGTGTGTGCTCATCACAGTTACGAGCTGGCACAAGACTCATTTCCCTACTTTACTGTGTCCACAACAGTTCTGTTTTCTGGCCCAGACCCGTCACTTCTCTAACTGTCCACCAGCACTAGCAATGGGCTTTCTTTTCAGGACCATTTTTCACAAGAGACAAGGTTTCGCACTTCACGATAGTAACTGTACTTGACACGTAGAGTGACAAAGGTAGGTGTGCTCACTAGCCAGAGTGACTCATTTTCACTCATCACTTTCACACGTGTGATTCAGCAAAATTACAAATGCCTAGTTAAATCCTTGCAAGTTGCTAAAAGCTCAAATTTCAAATCTGCAATGACCAAGGACCCCGTTTTGTAATGGTATCTCTCCCTGATAGTTGGCAAATGCTTTATAAGCGGGGACTGTGCCTGGTTTGTGTGTTTCCCCAGCAATTATCATGGGATCTGGCACAGTGTAACCCCAACCATAGGTGCTGGCATTTATCGGACACTTGCTGTATGCCAGGGGCTTGGTAAGCCCTTAATGGGAATGATCACATTTAATACTTAAACTGCCTTATCAGGTAAGTACTGTGTGTTCCCTTAACAGTAGAGGAATTAAGATTCAGAGATGCCAAGGGACTTGTCCAAGTGACACAGCTAGTAAGTAACAGCCGGTTTCAAAGCGAGGACTGCTAGAACCCACCAGCCCTCCCTCAACAGCCACCTAGAGCCCTGATCAAGAGTGTCTCCTCCAGGACCGCCTGGAGCATCTGCGGAGGCAGTGTGGCCCCCACGTCTCAGCCGCGGCCAAGGACTCCGTGGAGGGCATCTGCAGTAAGATCTACCACATCTCCCTGGAGTATGTCAAACGGATCCGAGAGAAGCACCTGGCCATCCTCAAGGAAAACAACATCCCAGGTGAGGGGCCAGTGGCAGGGAGCCAGCTGTGATGCCGTCAACGGTGTACCCCAGGCCCTGAGTGAAGGGACAAGCAAGGCTGAGCCTCTAGGCCACGGCTGGTTTGGGCAAGCCCGTTTCTCCCAGCAGTGTCTGAGGCAGGCCCTGCTGTCTTTCGGTGCAGGGTTCCCAGCACTCCTCCAGGAACTGGAGAAGGGTTGGGAAAGGGGGAGCTGGAAGGTGGTGGACACGACAGGCCGGGGGTAAGCAGTTAGGTGGACGACTTGCAATTACAGCTGCTTTCTGCAAGCCCGGGTTCCCCCACCCTGCAGGCTAATACCCAGCCTTAGGATCATACGAGAACTCAGTGGTAATTCGAAGCGGTTGACCCAAAAAGATGCCTAAGTAGGGTACCGTAATCACGGACGTGCCACAGTTCTACTTCCACGTGGCCAACCGGGGGTTTGTGTCGGTATGCAGCATGGCGACACAGGCCACCAGTTCTTGCCCCTGCCAAGAACTTTGTTCTCAAACCATCTGAGCTGCATTCTGCTCCTCCGTGGGATTAGACTTACCTCCCTTGGTTACTGGGGTACGTGTGTGAGCACACAGGGGGCAGAGGCCGTCCGTCCGGGGTGAGGATTAGCAGAGCCGCTGCAGGGAGGCCCCTCATTGCTCTCCCTGCCCACAGAGGAGGTGGAGGCCCCAGAAGTGGAGCCCCGCCTGGTGTACTGTTACCCGGTCCGGCTGGCCGTGTCTGCGCCCCCCATGCCCAGCGTGGAGATGCATATGGAGAATAACGTGGTCTGCATCCGGTATAAGGGGGAGATGGTCAAGGTCAGCCGCAACTACTTCAGCAAGCTGGTAAGAGCTAGGGTGAAGGGGAGGCAGGTCCCCACAGGTGCAAGAAGTGAGGGCTGCCTCCTCCTTGACCCAGCGTCCTCAGCAAGAGGCCAGTTATGAGGGAGTGAGGGGCCGCTGTGTAAGGGCCTTGCTCTCTGTCCCACAGTGGCTGCTTTACCGCTACAGCTGCATTGACGACTCTGCCTTTGAGCGGTTCCTGCCCCGAGTCTGGTGTCTTCTCCGACGGTACCAGGTATGGGCCTGGGGCAGCTGGGGGTGGGCTCTTCTAGACGCAGGGGGAAGGCTGAGCCCTGGAGGCTGACCGTGGCCTCTGTGTAGATGATGTTTGGCGTGGGCCTCTACGAGGGGACAGGCCTGCAGGGATCGCTGCCCGTGCACGTCTTTGAGGCCCTCCACCGGCTCTTCAGTGTCAGCTTTGAGTGCTTCGCCTCGCCCCTCAACTGCTACTTCCGCCAGTACTGCTCTGCCTTCCCAGACACAGATGGCTACTTCGGCTCCCGCGGGTGAGAGCCAGGGGCTGCTGGGACCCTTCTGCCCAGGCCCTGGAAGGGGTCCTCTAGAGCATAGATTGCACCTGGGCCATCTACTTGGGATTGGGCAGTGTTGGGTGTAGTCCCTGCCTTCACCCCTTGCTAGCTGTGTGACCTTGGACTTCTCGCTGAACTTCGGGAGCCTGTGATAGTCCCTAACTCATCTTGTGGGTTTCTCTGTGAATAAGCCCAGGCTGGGATAGGAGCACGTGGTTCCTGGCACTGAGAGGCATGGGAAGTGGTAATTCAGAGCTCAGAGATCATTCAGACCTCGGGGACCTTACAGACTAATGTGGGGTGTTGGAGGGGGGTGAGCATGGGTGAAAGGGGACACAGCTTCCAGTAGGAAGACCAGCCTGGGCCAGCAAGAGGGAAAGCACAGCAGCTGGGAACTCCTGGCTGTGGCTTGTGCTGTGGTGGCAGCGGGGCTCGAACTGGATCTGAGCTCCAGCCATTCCACTAAGCAGCCTGGTGGACTTGGCTGCCCAGCCCGAGCCTCTCCGTCCTCAGCACTCCAGTGGAGTCGGCCACACCTTGTCCCAGGATGAATTAAGGGTGAATGTTGGCCTGTGGCCTGACCAGGGCCATCCTTTCAACGAGGTGGGGGCGGCACCTGTTTCCGGTTGAGGGCTGGGATTCTGGCAGGACTTAGAGTGCTCACCTCCATCCCCAGGCCCTGCCTGGATTTTTCCCCGCTGAGTGGTTCCTTTGAGGCCAACCCTCCGTTCTGCGAGGAACTCATGGATGCCATGGTCTCTCACTTTGAGGTGGGTGTGCTGCTGGCGGTGGGGGTGGGGTAGGTTGGCAAGCGGGATCGCCAGCCACCCGGAGGGCAGCCTCTGATGTCCACCCCATACCCCCTCCCACAGAAACTGCTCGAGAGCTCCCCGGAGCCCCTGTCCTTCATCGTGTTTATCCCGGAGTGGCGAGAACCCCCCACACCGGCGCTCACCCGCATGGAGCAGAGCCGCTTCAAACGCCACCAGCTGGTCCTGCCTGCCTTTGAGCACGAGTACCGCAGTGGCTCCCAGCACGTCTGCAAGAAGTGGGTGCCTGGGGAGGGCAGGGGCAGGAGGGCTGGCCGATCGGGCCGGGCCAAGCCCCACCCTGAGCTGCTCCTTTGCCCACAGGGAGGAAATGCACTACAAGGCCGTCCACAACACGGCCGTGCTCTTCCTACAGAACGACCCTGGCTTTGCCAAGTGGGGGCCGACGCCTGAGCGGCTGCAGGAGCTGAGCACCGCCTACCGGCAGTCAGGCCGCAGCCACGGCTCCAGTTCCTCGTCGTCTTCCTCCGAGAACAAGGACCGGGACTCCGGCCGCGAGCAGGGCCCCAGCCGCGAGCCTCACCCCACTTAACACATCCTGCGGGGAGGAGGAGCCCCAGGGTGCTGGTACGGACGGCTGGGACTTGGGCCTCTTGGGGCTGAGCAGACCCCAGGACCCTCCCCCTGAGGTGGCAGCAGGACTCAGGCTGCCAGTGACATAGGAAGATTATGGCTCTGCCAGGGCTCCCCCTCCCTGCCCGATCCCCTGACTCCTCACCTCAAACTTGCTCCAGCTCCCGTGTAAATAGGCCCCATCCCTTCCCTTCCTACCCACCCCCCACCCCCTCACCCATACCATCTTATTGCCACCTCGTTTCATTTGTAAAAGGAAATACAGAAGCCTCCCTAAGAACGCGTGAGGGTCTTGAGGGCAGAGAAGGCGGAGAGTCTGGAGCTAGTCCTGGGACCACACCCTCTACATTCAGGCTCACCTTCTGGACCCCTGGGCCTCCACGCCCCAGCCCCGGGATCCAGTGTCTAACTTCTCACCCTGCTGACCCCACAGTTGGGTCCCTGGTGGCCTCTGCCTGTGTCCATCGGGTCTGAAGAGTCCAGAGCCCAGCACCATCCATCTGTAAGTCCCAGACTCCCACAGCCAGGCCTGCCCTCGTACCTCTAGGGAGCAGAGGACGGGAGGCTGTGCCCAGGTAGCGAGCTAGACTCCTGCTTGACCTGCAGCCACCACAGTGAGTGAGCAGCCAGGTATGCTTCACAGTCAAGGGTCAGGAGGAAGAGCAGCTCTGAGCCACCATGGGCTTCAGGGTATGGCCTCTGTACAGACAGGCACCCGGCTGAGCTGTCCTGAGGACCTCTAGGCATGGAGCAGATGTTCCCCTGGAGCCCAGGGGAGGAAGAGGGTCTGAGGGTGCTGGGGGGTGGGGGGTGAGGGGGCTCTTACCAGCTCAGCCATCTGTCCCAGTATCAGGCCTCTGCCCCAAGGGCCTGCCCTGCTGTCGGGCCACTGCACTTTGAGAGGCCGGGCAGGCCGCACTGTGGGGCTTGGCAGCTCCTGGGAGCTGTGACAGGCTCTTCCTCTGTTTCCCAAGTCCTTGCGGACAAAGTAAGATGGTCAGGACTGGACTCTGGTCCCTTTATTGAGACTGAGGGGCCAGTGGGTCCATCCAAACAAAAATAAATTTTTCTCCCTAAAGCCTGCCTGCAGGCTAGGGCACCCAGCATGTCCTGGCTGGGGCCCATGGCTGTCCCCTAAAGCCAGCAGCACAGGTCTGGCTCTCTTAGAGTGACAGGATGCTGGCTGCCCAGTGTCTGGAGACCCTAGGTGGAACAGGGAGGTGAGTCCCACTGGGTCCCCCCACCCCTAATATGGCTGGCCCCAATATCCACGGTCTGCGTTGGGCCCTTGGGGCTCAGTCATCGGTCAGGGTGATGACGTCGTACTCGATGCCCTGGTGCTGCAGCTGTTGGATGTGTTCAGGCACTGCCTCTTCGGTGCCAAACAGGCCCTGGGCTTGGGCCATAGCAGCATCGGCCACCGCTGCCAGGGGAGGGGAAAGGACGGTGAGCCTGAGGCCCCAGAAGCTGGGCCTGGGTCCCCATGGTTTTCAGGGTCCCACCCCATACCTGTGACTGCTGAGTGTGCTGCCGCCTCCAGTTGGGCCTGTGTGACAAGCTGCTGGCCTGGGGACACGGGCACATACTGGATCTAGAGGGGAGAAGCCAGTGAGATGTGGCCTTGGAGGAGTACTGCCTGTGCCCCAACTCCTCACGATTCCCCAAAGGTCCTACCTGGGACTCCTGGAGGAACGGGGCCCCCTGTTCATACTGGATGTGTGTGATCTGGCCTTCCTGTACCTGGAGAGAGGAAGCCGATCTGGTGATTGAGGAGGCTGTCCCCCCCCCTCCCCTCTTTCCCATCCCTGCCCAGGCCTGGCCCACCTGGATGTGATGGCCCTCTGGAACCACGACATATTCCTGGGGGAGCAGGTGCTGGACTCCGTCCTGGGAGATGATGTATTGTACCTGGAGAAGGGTAGAGAAGAGGCAGGCGCTGGGGGCCCTGCTGAACCAGGAAGATCGAGCAGGGGGCCAGGGTCACCCATCATCAACGATGGCAGCCGCACAGACCCTGAGAGGAGTGGTTGGGGAAGTACTGGTCCTCCCCAGAGTGGAGTCTGGGGGGAGGGGCAGGGCGGGCTCTCCTGGCTGAGCAGGTGCTCACCTGGTTGTCAGAGGTAACCAGATGCTGTACTGTCTGGCCATCAGCTGTGGTGATCTCTTGGATATAGGTGGCTTCTTCCTGCCAGGACGAAGTCCGCTCTAACCTCAGCTTTGTGACTTGCCAGCCCCCACCCCAGCCTGTGACTTGCCAGCAGGGCCCCAACCCAGGCTCTCACCTGATTGGTCACTGTCTGCTCTTGGGCGACAATGATGTGTTCCTGGCCCAGTGCCTGCTGTAGCCGCTCTGGCCCCAGGACCCCATGACCGGACTGGAGTGCAGCTGGGCAGAGAAGAGAGGGTGCTCACACAGCGGATCCAGGGAAACCAGAGGTGCCCCAGCACCCACCCTGGTCTCCCAGGGGTGGCTCACTGTGCAGCGTGGCCAGCGTGTCATCATCACTGTTCAGGATGATGGTCTGGGTGGGGGTCCGGCCTGGGGTCCGGGCAGTAGGTGTCCCCGCCTTTCTCCCATCAGGACTGTGCAGCCGCTGGATATGGAACTTGAGATGCCCATTCCGGTTGAAACTGTGGGGGAGGGAAGAAGGCTCAGGGCAGTCCCGTCACACGTGCCCAGCAGCCCCTACCCACCTGTCCCCAGCCTCACCGCTGCCCGCAGAGATGGCACGCAAAAGGCTTCTCGTTGGTGTGGGTCAGCATGTGTCGCCGCAGGTCCTTCTTGTTCTTGGAGGCAAAGCTGCACTGGCTGCACTGGTGGGGCCGCAGGCTCGAGTGCTGTGCCATGTGGGCCTGGAGCAGGAGCAGAGTCAGGGGCACTGGCCAGGTGAGGACAAGCAGCCTCCCACTGAGACAACTGTTGGGGAGTCTGTCCTCAGATGGAAGAACTGGGTGACAAGTACAAACCAGACCAAGACCTGGTGCTGCTGTGTGCCAAGAGAGGGCAAAGTCACAGGCCCCGCCATTAGGTCACTTAGGAAGTCCTGTCCCTGCTTCGATTCAGGTTACTGCCATGTCACATAAGGTACAGCTTCAGATGAAGGAACCCCTCCCTGGAGGTCTCCTCCAGCCCTGATGTTCTAGGGTTCTAGGCCCTGCTCCCCTCACTGAGCTGCTGTGAGGATCTGGTGCATGGTGGCAGTGAAAACTGGTGCTCCTCAAAAGGGACCCCCGCCTTCTACCCAGAACTACTCCCTCCTCGCCTTCTCCATGTTGTCTCCACCACCTTCCTCGTACCGTGTGCGTTCCCTATTCTAGATGCCTTGTGTTTCCCTAAACGTGCCTGGTGCTGCCGTGCCTGTGCCTTTGTCCCTACGGGCCCAGCCTGGTTGTTGCCAGCACCCCGAGTCCACACGACCTGTTCCCGGTTTGTCTCTGCTCCGCCATATGCATTCTGTTCACACTG
The DNA here is from genome assembly GCF_028749965.1 of Puma concolor. Taxonomy (NCBI): domain Eukaryota; kingdom Metazoa; phylum Chordata; class Mammalia; order Carnivora; family Felidae; genus Puma; species Puma concolor. The sequence continues at coordinate 126,318,032 of NC_141669.1, forward strand.
GGGACACCGTGGGGCATTAGTCACACCGTCTGGTTTGCTTCCCCACCAGACAGAGCTCCCTCAATGCTGAGGCCTCACAGAGTCCTCTCCGACCCCAGAGAGGGACAGCGGGCCTGGCTTGCGGTGTTCAGTTAAAGTCTGTTACACAAACAAGTGGCCAAATGAGCACCAGGGGGCAGCACCTACCCGGACCTCGGGCCACTGGCGGGCACTGAAGGGGCAGTCGGGGCACTTGAAGGCACTAGGCCCGGCGTGGGCTCGTTTGTGACTCTCCATCTCTGCTCGGCCAGGGAAGGCTTCAGCACAGATCTTGCAGGAAAACTTCTTTGATGATGCCGTGCCTGCAGGTGGCGGCGAGGGGGGTACTACCAGGCCCGGGGCTTTGCTGGCTGTAGGAGGTGGGGAGGCAGAGCCCTGGGGGTCTCCCACCCGGTGGGTCCTGGCTGGAGATGGGGGCTCAGGGCCATCTCTGGGCAGCCCCCCACACTGCAGCAGCGGCCACTTGGCTCCAGGGGCCAGCGAATCCGGACTCGGGAAGGAGATGGAACCATCCGCAGTCAGCTGTAGACAGATGGGGGAGCGTGATGGACTGGGGAGGATCGGGGTGGGGGGGGGACTGACGGGGAGTGGGGGCGGGGTCAGCCACCCCAAGCCTCACCTCAATGTGGTGCAGCTGCGTCCCATCGGCTGCCATGATATAGTGGGTGCCAGCTTCTTTCAGGGTGTCGCTCACGACCACGGCCTGGGCTGCCTCCCCTGGGGGCTCCTCGCTGTGGGCACCAAGGGGGGGGGGGAGGAGGTGGGGTTCTAGGAGGGGATGGAAGGCCACAGGAGTCCTCTTCCCCGAGAAAGTCATCAACTGAGGGATGATGGCGGTGAGGCAGCGAAGCCCAGCGCTCCAGCCCGGGTCTGGCCGAGTGTGGCAGCGGGCGGGCCAGCGCGGGAGGCAAGCAGCGGCCGAGAGTGGAGGGCAGATGTGGAGACTGGGCTGCCTGCCGCCAGCCCAGGGGTCCTGCTTTCCACCCCAGCCACACACTGTGGTACTTTGGTGCTTGGATTAAGGGCTTTCTTAGGCTGCCCAGGAGTGCAGCGAGCACACAGTCTTTCTGCCCTGAACTTGCTGGGTGTGGAGGACACAGGGCAGCTGTCAGGCCTCCAATGCCGGCAAGGAGCCTGAGCTGGCTCTGGAGGTCAGAACTGGAATCACCCAGGTGTGTTCAGGGATCACCCAGAACAAAGAGCACATGGTTTTGAAACCCAAAGTTCGACTCCTCACTACATATCTGACCTTAGGTAAGTTATTCAATGTCCCTGGCCTACTTCCTCACCTGTGAGATGAGGGACACCTGGATCTCACGAGAATGGTTTTGGTGAGTGCACCAAATGTTTAGGTGTTTAGGTCTAGTGCCTGGAACATCTAAGAGACCAAGAAATAGTAGCTTCCAACCTCCTAATAAGAGAGACTCCGATGGCTAATCACATGGTATGTATTAGGATTTTTGCCTCCTGCCAACTAAGCTCGAGCAGGCAGAGCCCTTCTCTGGCACCTCCCAGCATACCTTATAAATGGCTGAAGGGGGTCTTGCGGGCAGCAGGTCTCACCTGTAAGGTGTGCCAGGAGCCGATGTCCCCTCCTCCATAGGGGGTGCTGTGATGACACTGTAGCCAGTCCCACCAAATGGACCGGGTGCCAGGGTGATCTGGGGCAGGTCGGGGGCACCCAGCTGACTCTCCGCTGCCAGGCTGCTCCCCGGCTCTGCCACGTGGAGGGTGACCACTTGGGGAGAGGCACCTGCCGGGGAAGGCTGCTCGCCAGGGGAGGCTAACTCTGCTTCCACGTCCTCCGACTTCACCACGGCCACCTGTGAGGGAACCGGAGGGTGTTACAAGCAGGTACAGAGGCTGGCACGCAGGGCCTCACAGCTCACCCACACTGGCCAGGGCCCGTGCCACCACCACTCATTTGTACAACCCCCACTGTGTGATCTAAAACACACCCTGGCTCTCCCAGCCCTGCCTGGCACCTGCAAAGAAACAAGACCCGGGGAGAGCAACCCTGCCCTCCCTGGGCGTCGGGCAACATCCGGAGACATTCTTTGGTGGTCACAATCGGAAGAGGGGTGGTCCTGGCACCTAGGAGTTATCTGCAGGGATGCAGCTGACAACCCCACAACGCACAGGATAGCCCCCACAACGAAGAACTATCTGGCACAAAAGGCCAAGATTGAGAAACCCTGGTAAAGGGACAGCTAGCAAACCATTTAAGAAGAAAAAAGCTTGACCTCACATCTTGCTCCAGAGCCTGCTTCAAATAGATTAAAGACCGAAATGTAATAAAACTCTAAGTATATGAAAAGAAAACGTGGATGGATATTTTATGACCTGGGGTGGGAAGATTTTTCTATAATCATGACAAAAAGGTGCTAAAGCCTACAGCAAAACAAACCATAAACTGCAATTAGAAAATGAAGAAATGGGGGGAGGGGGTATTTAACAATAAATACGAGAAAAGGGGAGTCTCCCTCATCTGCAAAGAGCTCCTGCAAAGTGACGCTAAAAACACCAACAATAGAAAAACAGATACAGGACACAAGTCAGAAAATAAAATGGTCTACGAACATAGTTCAAACTCATTTACGGTTATAAAATTATATATAAAAAAAACCAAAACCATGAAACATACTTCTGCCATGCGGAAGACATTTCTAAAGCTCGGGATACCCAAGTGTTGGCAAGGGTGGAAGGGAGCGCAATTCTAGAGGTGGTCACATAAACTGTCTTTTTACGAGGCTTCACACCTTCAGACCCACCAATTCTACTTCTAGGAGGCTTTTTTTACAACTAAAGAATGTTTTAGGACCACCTGAAATGTGCACTAAAGCACTGCCCTGATTGACAAAAAGCTGGAAACCCAAGCAATACAGGACCGAACGCGCTCACAGCATCTCACTAAAGCACTGCCCTGATTGACAAAAAGCTGGAAACCCAAGCAATACAGGACCGAACGCGCTCACAGCATCTCTACGGTGTAGTGGCCTGGGGATGTGAAATGGGAACAGTAACAGAGAGGACTCTGCGTGCCGGCCAGGCCACGCCTCACACACTCCAGAGCAAGCAGAAGTGGAGGTGTTGATGAGCATGAATTGTGTGATCCCATCTTTTTTAGAAACAATGTCTCCATGTTAGCGTGTACATGGTCAAAACTGGAGAAATGCCTATTTGCCGCTGGCGGCGGTGGGGGGGGGGGGGGAGGGTTGTTAAGGACTTTCACTTTCTGTATAGAACATTTCCTAATGGTCATTTTGGTTTAACATATGTTTTTGTAATCAGATTAAAAAAAAAAAAAAACTGGCATGAGAACAACAGACAGCAATAAAACAGAACTTGTATAGAAATGGGCTCCTATAAATATGGGAATCTAGAACGTGATAAAGCAGACATTTCCAACCACAGGGGAAGATTTGATATACTACACTGTACAACTTTTGGGAAAAAAAAAAATAAAGCGAGTCCCCTACCTTTCTGTATACACCAAAAATAAATTCCAGGTGGAGTAAAGATTTAAGTGTAAAAAAGTGAAACCCTAAGCAGAAAGAAACCCTAAGAAGAATATACAAATGTTTATATAATCTTGGGGTGATTACAGGCCTTTCTAGGGATGATATCAAGGGCAAAAACCATGAAAGACCGATTTAACTAACTAAAAACGTAGAACTTCCAAACACCCCCAAAGGCATAATGAAACCCTACGGAGGTCCCCAGGCCCAACACCAGGCTCCCCCCTCCACAGAGTTCTGTCTGCCCTCCAGCCCCTGGAAGCACATCATTGCTCCCAGTTCCTGGAATTTATCATCTCAACACACATTCTACATCTTTTCGAGAGGCTGGGAGACCGATAACAAACCTCTCCCTACCTTAGAGGAGTGTGGGGTGTGCAGTGCGGGTAGGGCAGGGGTAGTGGAAGGGTGACCCCAGGCGGCCAGAAGGCGGCAGAAGTGAAGATGATGAGCTGCGGGCAGGGGGTCTGCTGGGCATGAGGTTCAGGGCTAAGACAGGCTAGAGGGGAGGGAGCCTTGGGAGCCTCCGGGCCGCGGGAGGGGGTGTCGCGGAACGAGGGTGCTAGGCTGGATGAGAAGCTGGCCGGGACCTGCAGTACAGGGCGGCCGCAGAGCTAGGAGACCTGAACCAGCAGGACCCCAGAAGCCACGAGAGCAGCGCTTACCGCTCAGCCTGGCAGAGGCCGCTGGTGACTGGAGCTGAGTGGAAGCCCCTCTGACCTCCCTGGCACAGTGGGTCCCCCTCCTCTGTGTTTGCCCACAGGGTTTCAGTGGACTGTCTCCCGGTTAACTGGGCACGCCCCGAGGGCAGGGCATGTCTGCCTCACCACCCTCCTCCCCTCCCAGTGTCCAGTGCACAGCGGGCACCTAAGGTGGCGGCACGGGGGAGGCGGTGGCGGCCCTGGGCAGCTCACCTGCAGGGCTGTGCCCCCCAGCTCCCGCTGAGCACTCATGTTCAGCAGCAGATCCAAGGCTGTCTGCGTGGCCATTGCCGTTGACTCCTCAGCTCCTGGGTCGGGTGAGACCTGAGTCTTAGGATGGGCCGGGGCCCCCTCTCTCCCTCCTCCAGCCCCAGCACGTGCCCCGCCCCTGCCCCGCTCCCCCAGGGCTCACCTTGCTGGTAGATGATGGTGGCGCCACCAAGGGTGTCGGAACAGAGCAGTGGGGGGGTCTCAGGTGCCTGGAAAGGTGCTGCCTCTGGGGGAACCTGCGGGGTGGGGATGTGGCCAAACCTGAGAGGGGGCAGCTCAGATTCGAGCACTGGTTACCAAGCACCTCCTGTGTGTCAGGCACTTCACATCTGCCGGCTTGTCTCACCTTCACACAACTACAATGCCAGGTATTTATCAGCTCGGTGCCACAGATGAACTGACCGAGGCTCAGAGAAATGAAAACGATTGCTTAAGATCCCACAGCGAGTAAGTAGCAGAACTGGGGTCTGAACACAAGACTGACACTAGAGGCTGTGTTCTACCAGCACATCGCAGTGGTCCATCTTCTGGGGCACAAAAAGAGTAGGTGGTATACTCAGCTATGAGACTATACTTCTCGGCCTGCCTTGCAGCTAGGTAAAGTGTGGCCTTGTGGCTAAGCAGGAGCTTCCGGTTAAGTTCACGAGGAAGACAGATGGGAGAGATGGCAGGCTTCCTTTCTGCCCTTCTCCCATCCCTTCCTCCTGCTTCTTGCCTGGGATGTGGCTAGAAGGCTGGAGCTCCTGCAGCTATACTGGACCATGAGGCAACCACAAAGATGAAAGTCGTATGCCTAGGATGGCTGGGAAAAAATATTGAGAGAACTTGGTCCCTGATGACTGACCACAGAGCTGCCAAACTAGCTCTAAACTGCTAACCTTTGGACTTCTTTTATGCAAGAGAAAAATGAACTATTGCCACAATTAAACTCATATTTCCATGCTCTATTACTAGCACTGGAAAGCCACGCCCACTCTGAGCTTAGGGCTGACATGTGTGTGACCCCATCTGCTCAACTGGAGAAGCTGGGACCATTTTGTTGCCTCAGTGTGTAAATGAGGATGCCAGGGACTGGAGGGGTGACAGGACACGGTCACCCTGGCCCATGCTCCCCAGCCCCTTCTGTCTGCTGCCTGCTTGGCGGAGCTTACCTCAGGAGGCCCTGGGGAGCTGGCGGGTGGCCCGGGGGCCGCGCTGTGCTGCTGCTTCAGCTCCTCAATCTGCTGCAGAGAGAAGAAGGGGCGACGGCGGGAAGGGGGCTCCTCAGGGTGGCGCCGCCCCCACTCCTCGAAGCTGCTTGCGTGCCGACACCGTACATGCAGGCGGAGGTTCTTCTTGTGCCGGGTGCTGAAATGGCAGTACTCACAGGCGAAGGGCTTGGCCCCTGCAGGCACACGGGAAGGGACGCTTAGGCTTCCCCACCCTCTCCGGGAAGCCTTCCGTGGTCCCAAGGACCCCTCTGAGGGATTCACTCCTGGGGCTTCGCTCCCAACACATGCCGCTGTCCGCTCTGGTGGGCCAGGACAGAGAGGAACCAGGCCCACCTCCGGCACTCCCAGCCTTCCCAGGAGCGTCTTATTTTCATGTCAGGTGACCACACACTTCTCTTACGAACCATCCCTCCCGGGTAGACAGGGATCTGGCCCACTACGGTGTCTCATCTCTAGTGTGCCCATCAGAGGGCTGCGCGCCGAGGAGGAGAAAGAACCAACTGTTCTGTCCACGTTCTGCAGGCCGAGCATGTGACGCTGCTTCTCCTACTTCACGTGTGAGACTGGGGCCTCCAGAAACACTTCTTCCCCAGCACCCAGCGCCCAGGACAGACAGGGCTCCAGACACAAACAGAACGGGCACTTTGGCAACCACCACATGGTAGGTGCTCTGACTCCCTCTCATAGCAAGTTAGCCCTTGGCCACACAGAGAAGAGCTGGCTTAGCCCAGGAGAGCGGGTGACACCCCAGAGGGGATGTCCTGATACCTGAGAAGCCCGGCTGGCTGTGGAGGGGGAGGAAGAGGACAGAGCAGAGCCTGCCGCCTAGGGGCATGGCAAGTGGAGGGTTCACCAACTTGCCCTCAGGCCAGGGTGGGGCTGGCCTGACCTGTGTGCTTGACAGCCACATGGGAGAGCAGGAAGTCCTCTCGGAAGGTGCGGTAGGGGCAAAAGCTGCATTTGAATGGCTTGTCGCTGACGTGGGACAGCTGGTGGTTCAGCAGTGCCTTCTTGTCCTCACAAACAAATTCACAGAACTCACACTTGAACCTGGAGGTGGTTGGAGGAAAGCTCAGTGGTGGGGTCGGGTGGGGTGCTCCAGCCCCAGGGGCCTCCTTAGGGATATACCTGCGGTTGGCGACAGCCTGGATATGTGTGAGCAGGTGCATCTTAAAGGTGTAGCGCTTCTTAAAGGACTTTCCACACTGTGAGGGGTAGGGTGAGTTAGAGATGGGAGATTGCCCAGGGAGACCCTGAGCCCCTGCCCCCAGCCCTTGGCCCCACCCACCTTGTCACACATGTGGGGCTTCTCAGTGCTGTGTGTCTTCATGTGCTGTGTGAGTCTCTTCTGCATGGGGTACACACGGCCACACACAGGGCACGGGAAGGAGCTCAGCTTCGGAGTCTGGGAAGGGACAAGACAGGACCAGATGAAGAGAGAAGGGGAGGAGAGAGGGGGAGACCTCACCTCTTGCCCCCACCTGATAAGCAGCCCTCAAGCAGGCTCCCTTCCCGGGCCAGGCCCCAGACTCACCGGATCTGGCCTCTTCTTCCTGAGGGAGAAAGGCATAGGGGTTAGACCACTGCTTCCCCAACCCCACCACAAACTCTCTCACATTGACCGGACCGTCTCAGCCCCGAGTGTCCCTTCTGCCCAGCCAAGCCCTTCTCTCAGAATAGGGCTTCCCCAAGTGGAGTTTGCTAGGAAATGCTAAGAGGCACGCTGTAAACAAATTCTAGAATGGTGCCTTCTTCCTGTCACAAAATACACGTGCATTTTAAAGGCCCTGAGAAGTCCTGTAGAAAAGAGCTGGCGGGAGCGCCTGGGTGGCGCAGTTGGTTAAGCGTCCGACTTCAGCCGGGTCACGATCTCGCGGTCCGTGAGTTCGAGCCCCGCGTCAGGCTCTGGGCTGATGGCTCAGAGCCTGGAGCCTGTTTCCGATTCTGTGTCTCCCTCTCTCTCTGCCCCTCCCCCGTTCATGCTCTGTCTCTCTCTGTCCCAAAAAAAATAAATAAAAGTTGAAAAAAAAAAAAAAATTTAAAAAAAAAGAAAAGAGCTGGCGAAGCACGTGTTCAACCTGGTGTCCCTAACCTTACTTCCGCTCTCCCCTTAAGAAAACCCATTAGCATCATGGAGAACAGCCTTTCCCACAAGCACAATTTGAAAGTCACTTTTCTCCTGAAATCCTGTATCCGACCTCTGCTCACGTACCATCCTAACCAGAGTGAACTCCTTCCCAAAGCTGTAGATCTAACGACAACGTAGTGAGCAATCACAGGGCCCCTAAGGATTTTCCTCCACCCATCTGTCCCATGTCTGCTCTGTCAGTGCTGAGAGTCGGGAGTCTGCAAGATCTTTAGATCATTTACTGAGCTCCTTTAATCCCCTCAACAATGACTGTCCCCATCTTACAAAGCTCATAGCAGGGAAGAGACGGAACAAGAACCCTTCAGGCCCTGCTACTGCTCTGAGCCACATGAGCTGGGATGAACGGCCTTATCTTTCGCAGGTCTGTGACGTGCTGTGAATAGTGTGGCCCAGAGCAGGTGCTCAGTAAAGGGGGAATGTGGTCACGCCGGGCCTCTGCTTCCTGCCCTGGCCCACCCCACCCACGCACACTGACCGGTCTCGGCTGTGCACGGCTGCGTGCCGGGCCACGTCCTTCCGGTAGACGCTGGCATAGCTGCATTCGCCACACTTGTAGGGCTTACTGCCCACGTGATTAAACATGTGCTCCTAGGACAGAGGCAAGAGGACAGTGGGCTGGGGCTGGCCTCCCCCTCCCCCCCAACCTGTGCCCACAGCCTCAGAGCTGCTCCCAGAACGAGTGCAGGAAGGGCCGGAGCCTGTGAGGGCTGGGGACTCTCCCCAACACGGGCACCTACTTGGCACCAGGCCCTGTGCCAGCTCACCATCTGACAGAGGCAGAAACTGAGGCTCACAGGGAAGGGACGTGCTGGGGTCCCACAGTGACCCTGTGAACAGTGGAGCTTGGAGCCAAACCCAAGCGGCACGGCCCCAGCGTACTCTGGCACAACCCAGCCCCGGTAGGGCTCCAGAGAACAACTTCCAGGTCACGGGGCGCTGTCTGGGGAGGAACTACCACGTGCAGAAAGCACGGGGGCTTTGACCAGCTGTGCTTCAGGTGGCCCCCACTCCCCACAGCGGCCAATTCTCTGCCTCACTTCGGCCAAGCCACGGTTTCCTGGGTCACTAAAATGGCACTATTGATACCTACAGTCTCTCCAGGCTGCGCAAGCCTGGAACCCGAGCGTGCCTGCCTGCCAGGCCCAGGTACTGGATAAAAACGGCTCAGGGTCACAGCAAGCCCACTGGCGCTTTTGGGTAAATGATAAAAAAAAGAGCCCCTTTCTGGAGACACCTTACGGCCACCTACCGGAAAACTTTCTAACACACAGAATTAGGGAGAGCCCGTCTCCCTGCCATTTGCCAGTGCGTGTGGTGAACAGGCACGTCTGTGCTGGCTGCGGCGTGAACAGCCCCCCTGAAGATGCGACGCCACTATGCCGCGTGCAGTCTGCGGAAGTGCCCGCGGCTCCCCCCCCCAGCTCCTTCAGCACGGCAGCGGCCCAGGCACGTGCCCTGCGAAGGGGCAGAAGGTGCCAGCGAACGACCCGTCAACTCCACTCCCTCCTGGCACCTTCACGTTGGTCCCGTGCCGCGCCTGCCCTTCCCCGCCGCGCACCTTGAGCGAGGACCAGCGGCGGGAGCGATAGCTGCACTGCAGGCACTTGAAGAGCTGGGGGTCCCCGGCCTCATGGGAGTTGACGTGGAAGCGCAGGTCCTCATGGGACAGGAAGCGGGAGCCGCAGATGCGGCACAGGAAGGGCCTCAGGAGCGGTTTGGGTGACTTGTAATAATACCTGCCAGGAGGGTGTTGGGAAGAGGTGTGGCTGGGCCGGGGCCGCCGGGCTGTCTCCCCCTACCCTCATCTCTGCTCCACATACTTGCGGTATTTCTTGCCGAGGAAGCGCCTGGAGGGTCGGCCCCGGCGGCGGGGTGGGGCATCGGGCTCATCCTGGCCAGAGGGGGCTGCGTTCTCTGCATCTGACTGGCTCACGCCAGGTTCCACGGGGCCCCTATCGGCCTTGCCCAGGGCCACCAGGCATCCCGGGCCGGAGGAGCTGGGTGCCTCGGGGTCCTGAGGCTCTGGTGGGCTCTGTCCGCTCTGGGAACTCACTAGAGGCTCTCCTTCCACACCTGTCGTGCACATGGTGGCAAATCAGCCACGGACGCACCAGGACAGACGTGGACAGGTGTGCCAGAGGCCAGCCAAAATACTTCCTTCAACCACTGTCACAGACCACTGATGGGCACGTCAGGCCGCGGGACAGACGCAGGCCCCTCCTGCAACTGACATGCTGCTAGATGGAACAACTTAAACAGGACGGTCTGCGGCAGCAGCAAGAGAGCTGGCGACCTCCCCGTCAAGAGACCCGCGTGCCAGCTCAGCTCTGACACCAGACTTCGGTGCCTCCTCGCGCCTCTCTGAGTCTCATTTTCCCATCTGTCAGATGGAGACGATAAGTGCTGCTCTAGTGACCTCATGGGAACTTTCTAGAGTCTGGGAACGACAGCAGTACTTTAACATTGGCTTTCTTTAGGGAGGCCGGGTGGCTGGAGGGCAGATGGGAGGAAGAGAGAAGACAGAGCATCACTGCACACACTCCTAACCTTTTGAAGTCTGAACAGTCTGAATGTGCTACCTATTCAAAAACATCCATTGTATTCCAATGCAATGTTTTAAAAATTAAAAGTGACATAGACAATGCTGGCAACATCCTGCTTCTTGATTGGGATGCTCAGCTACACAGGCGCATTCATCTTGTGAAAATTCCCTAAGCCTTGCACTTAGGATGTGTGTGCCTTCCCATACAGACCTTAATAAAACGCTATTCTTAAAAAAGACACTGAAAATGTGTAACAATCTCCCCTATACAGCACATACAAAAACAGTTATCATGTGTTTTTGTGTGTGCATGTTTACCCCTTAAAGCGATCCCGAAAAGCCAGATGCTATCACCTCCATTCCTAACAAGGGAACAGGGGATTCGAGAGGCAAAATAACACACTCTGAGTCACACAGCCAGTAGGTGGTGGAGCCATTCATGGCCATGATCGTGCTTTCTGGTCCCCAGCCTGTAATGCTCCAAGCCAGTGTTTCTTGGACACAGCTTCAGCCCTCAGACTTGTTCTCATTTCAGTAATCACACTTATAACTTATCTTCTTAGTTCAAGTATAAAGATTTAAACTTCTCCCGCGCTCCAACATCTTACCACCGAGAGGCCCTGTCACAAAGCTGATATATTGCTTATCGGGGTTTCTCAAGCTTGGTCTTGGAGGGCCGTCCCTTTATGAGGCAGCCTTCAGGTCACCCTGACTTGATATGTGCTGCCCTGAGTGGCACCCTCAGTTCCCAGGGCTCCACAGAAGCAAGCAGGGAAGGAGGCCATCCCTCAGCCCCCCACACGGCCCCAACGTGACCAACTCTCACCATCTGAGAGGTCTGCGGTCTCCAGGCGAGGCAGCTTCCGAGGCCGGCCAGGTCTCCTTCGGGGTCTTGGGGTACTGGGAGTAGGGCGCTGGGGCCGTAGCTGCCGGCCCCGGGGCTCATCCTCGGCCGGATTGTAGTCACTGTCCTCTGTGGGGGCCGCAAGCAAAGGTGGGCATCAGTGCCGGACCCGCCCTTTCAGCCCTAATCCCTGGCCCAACTTCCCTAGGAAGAGGCCCACTTCCCATCCCTGCCTACTCCTCCTTCAAGCCTATCAACCAGTGATGCCTCCCTCCAAAAAGCCCTCCTGGCCTCCCACTAGCTGACTATGAGTGCCTCTCTCCAAGCCCCTTTCTCTGCACCTTTCCTGACTCCTACCGCCAACTCAGGCAGCGCTCCACTATGAAAATTAGAAAAAGGTGCCCGTTTCTTAAGACACGTCATAGCCATTGTTAGAAGATAACTGAAATAAACAATGAAGTCTACAAACTGTGACGACTATGCTATCCAGTGCAGGAGCCACTGGCCATATGCAACGACCGAGAACTTGTGCCTTGTCTACACTAACACATTATTTTTTTTTTTCAGTAACAGATAATTAAGTGTAAAATACACACTGGCTTTCAGAAGACTAGTATAAAAATGCAAAGTAAAACAACCCACTGATAATTCTGATAAAGCTTAATTTTATCTTTTTGTTTACCTTTTTAAAACATAGCTACAAAGCTATGTAAGAAGTTCATATGCAGCTTATTCTATTTCTGTTGGACAAATGTGAACGTGGCCCTCTTAAAGGTGGTGCTCTTTTTCAGTGTGCAGTCTCCACAACCGCACACAGAGGTCCTGACCCCAGAGCCCCAACTCCTCTGTTTTATACCAGAGGCACACATGTGTACCAATTCCTCTTTCCCAGTCCTCCATGTGGGCCAGAGGGAATTCGGTATTTGTAGATGGGGATGGGGATGGGGATGGGGATGGCACTCCTGGGAGCTAAGGTGGCCTACCCTCTAGGTCGTCAATGGCACCAGCGTCGACAATGTCATCATCATCTTCCTCCTCTGGCCCCTCTTCGTCTGGGGTCTTGGCAGAGGTACCCCACTTCCTTACCAGACGCCCCTTCTTACCGGCTGCGGTTGCTGCTGCTGCTGCTGCTGCTGTGAAGAGAAGAGAAGCTTGCCACGTCTGGCTGGCGGCACCCCCCACCCCCCGCCACCCGCACAGCCCCAGCCAGGCAGGCCGCCGTCAACGCACCTGGTCGGAAGTGCCGCTCCCGCATGTGGCGAAGCAGCGTGGCCTTGGTGCTGCTCCGGTACTGGCACATCTTGCACTTGAACTGCTGTACCACCACCACTTCCATCATGGCCTCCAGGCTCTGCAGGTCTGGCTCCTCGGTACCAGAGCTTGGGGGCGGCTGTGCTGGGGAGCTGGGCCTCCCCCGTGCCTCCTCGGGGGGCTCTAGGCATGTGGACGTGGGGCCGTCAGCCAGGGCCTCGATGGCTGCCAGGCTGTGGGCCAAGGTGGAACTGGACATCGGTGAAGCCATTGGGGCACCTGTGGGTGGGTGAGAGAGTCGGAGGGCAGGGGGGTGGAGGGGAAGGTTGGCCATGAGCAACAGCTGTCCCTCCCAGGCAGGCCCAGGGATCCTAGAACCCAACCCCCCACCAGAGTGGCAGTGGGGAAACTAGGGCCCAGAGCAGAGGACGACCTGCTAGGATCACACAGTGAGTGTGTGGCGGAGCCTCCCTCTCCAACTCCCTCGCCCCCTGCAGGGCGCCCTGGGTCTGCTGCCTGGGGTCTCACCATCGTCCGGGCCCTGCAGGATCAGGTACCGGGCAGTCTCGGTTCCGCCATCCTCAGCACTGGTTACGGTGATGCAGCCTGGGCAGAGATGGGGGGAGGGGATTCCCAGCTGACAATGACAACTGTCACCGCCCATATTCATTCTGTCACCCATGCAACTATGAACCAGCTGCATTGCCCCCCTGAGCCTCATCTGTGCCCTGCCCCTGTCCACGCCCCCACCCAGAACAGGACTGTTGGGAGGTCTAGTGTGCATGACACACTGGCCCAGGAGCTGGCCTACGGTCACACAGATGCCATGGCTACCCCGGCTGCCCCACCTCTGACCACTAAACCTGGAGAGTCTCCCTTCCTGTCTCCAAACCTCTCCAAGGTCAAGGCCTAGCCCCTGCACCACTTTATCAGGGTTGGCTTTCCACACCACCCCAGGACCATCTGAAGACTGTGGCCTTTACACCATTAACAACAGAAGGTACAGTGTGGTCAATCACGAGTACAGAATCTGGAGTCAGACCGTCTGAGCCCATGGCCCAACACCTGCTGGTTGCAGTGGGTCCTCTGTACGTCAAAACTCTCATCTCGACTGTGAGGATGATAATAGCATCCAGCTTTTTGGGGGTCACTGGGAGGATTAATGAGCTACCATATGTAAAGTGCTTGGAACGAACTCCAGTACAAATTAGGTATTATTATTTCTATATTTATTGAGTGTTTATCACATGCCCATGCCAGGCACTACACTGAACTGTCTTATTAAATCCTCACCTCACTTACCACTACGAGACAGAGGCTACCATTCCCCCATCATACGCTTAGAGTGGCAGGGTTATGTGTCCAAGTTTGCATGGTTGGTTCTGCTGGACCCCACAGGAAGACCCCTGTGGGTCAGCTGTTACTGCCCTCTGCCTGACTCACTTGGGATTAGGTCTGGCCCGATGGTGGACTCGATGATCTTGTCAATGGCTGAGCCCAGGTCCGAGGAAGAAGCCGTGCAGTCGGACACCAGCATGTTGGCGTCTGGGAGAGCGCTGGAGTGCACCAGTGCTGGGGGGCCGCCTGTCACTCCCTCCACTGGCCCACGGGACACAGAAGAGGAATCAGGGAGGTAGCCGTGGGGCAGGGGGTCTGTGCTGGAGCTGCTCTCAGATACTTCCTCCTGGGTGATTGGAAACAGGGGATTTTAGGAGCCACGGATGGAGCAGGGCCAGTTGCCACCCACTAGATAGAGCTCCTTGGCCACGGTGAGTAGAGGCATCCACGCTGTCAGCCCCACAAAGGACCAGCAGAAGCCCTCCAGTCACAGAGCCACACAAGAACAAATCTCAGGGTCCCTGGCTCTGGTCAGGTAAGAGGCCCCATAATCCCCACACCCACACAACAACCAGGCAGAGCTATTTTCACTGGGCCTTTGAATTAGCTATTTCCTCTGTCTGAAATGCTTCCCAGCGTTGCACCATGGCTAATTCCTGCCCAGCCTTCTCACCACCATTTACTTGGTACCTCTTCTAGGAAGTTAACCCTGACCCCCAAGGCCAGAGTAGGACCCTTCTGTCCTCAGTGCCGCAGTTGTCTGTGTCCCCTCCGTTATGGTTCACTCTAGAGTAATATGTTCTAGGTCAGACGGTACTTTCCATTAAGGCCGGGCTCACATCTGTCTTGTGTCCTGCTGTATCCCCCGGGTCCAGCACAAGCTGGGCACACGGTAGGCCCATCTCTGCTGAATTAATGAAATCCTGGACCCCATAATGGGGTCCATCATCGTGCAGCTCCACAATGTGATGTCCTGGAAATCATTATCTTGCAGATAATAACAATGGTAATGGCTAATATTTACTGAGTGCTTACTGTGTGCTGAGCACTGTTTCTATTGCTCTGTATATGCTAATTCATTTAATCCTCACAAAAGCCCTATTGAGGCATATGTATTTATCATTCCCACTCTACAGATGAGAAAACTGAGAGCTAGAAGTGGGGTAGCATGTCCAAGATCACAAAGCCAGGAATGGCAGAGCCAGAAGGAGACAGTTTTACAAAGCATTTCCAAGAGTATTCTCTATGAGGCAGGCATTCCTGCTCCATTTTACAGACAGAAGAATGAGGCTCAAAGAGGTCTCCCAGTGAATCGGAGGTAGAGGTAAGACTTGAACCAGGACACCTGCATCTCAAAGAAGGAAGAGAGTGGAATGGGTAAGGCCACTGCTTAGATTTGAACCTTGGCTCTGTCGGCTTGCTCTCTGGGCCCTGTAAGATGTGGAAAAGAGTGATATGCCTTACAAGGTATGAGGCTTAAATGAGAAAATCCATGTTAGGGGCTTGGCATGGTGCCTGACACACAGTAAACCAAAACCAAATATTAGTTACAAGCCAGCCTTTCTGACTGCTGCCCTTGGCTGCTAGGCATGCTGCCTGCGGTCCCTGCCTCCACCCACGCCGGCCAGCACGGTCCATACCAGAGAGCTGCTGCCGCGGTCGGAGCTCTGCCCCACGCCAGAGTCGTCGGCCTCAGTCGGCCCCGGGGCGGCCGCGGCGTCGCTGCTGTCGGCCGACACGGCTTCAGACGTGCCCACGCCCAAGCCGCTCTCAGAGGGCTCCTCGGGCCGGCCAGGCCCAGGGGCCGCGTCGCTACTGCTCTCCACTTCGTTCTCCTCCATCGGCTCGGGGGGCCGCCTGACAGGGACTCGCAGGGTCTGGATCCTTCACTCTGCCAGAAGAGGTGACCCGGGCTGGAACAGGTGGGCCTCCTTCCCGGCCCCGGCAACCACGGCCCACCCAGCTGCACCCGTGTGCCCATTTCGCAGGTGCAATGACGGAGTCCCCGACGGGGAGGGGCTTTCTCGTGTACAGAGACAGGAGCTTTGGGAAAACAGGACCGAGAAGCCTGGCCTCCCAGTCTAGAGCCTTTCCCCAGCCCCAGGAGGATGGTCAGTGGCCGGTAATCTTGACCCTCCTCGTCTCCCCTCCATGATTCCTGCAGCGTGGTTCGCTCTAAGAGCCCTGTCCGGGCTCAGTGGTTCAGCCCTTCGGCCCCCCGAGTCCCCCCGGGTGCAGGGTCGGTGGTACAGCCCGCAGGCCCCCTGGGTCAGTGGCTCGCTCCCCCCCTCCCCTGGTTCCCATGCGGAGGGGGCTGACAGCGACGGTCCCGGGGCCTGGCGACTCGGGGCTGTCCCCGGCGCTGCCTGCGCTCCAGGCCCGACGCCATCTTGCGGCGGCGCCGGGTTTCCGCTCAGGCAAGTGCGAGAGCGACTAAAGGGCCTGGGACCCCGGGGCCCTGTTCGGACAGCCCCGCCGGCCCGGGAGCTCGCCGCCGGCTATCCCCGTATTCTGGCCCCACTTCGCGGCAGGGTGCAGTGGGGCGACCTGACTCTACCAGACGCTCACCTGACGCTTTCGTAGCCGTGCTTCTTTCCGACTCCGGCATCGACGAGGTCGCCATCCTCTTTCCCCCGCTGCGGAGGGACCCATCGGCCCACCGTAGGCCGGAACTACTTCCTACGCCGACCCAGAGAAAGACAGCTTTCCGGTGTGTCGGAAGGTCGCCCTGAGGCCTCAGAACCATAGTCCAGTCCGGAGAGAGTCTAGGATTTTATATGTCGCCAAGTATGGGTGACGGAGTCCGCTATGGGCTGGGGACTACTTTCTCGCTTGGCGGAGGGTTACATTGGGAGTGGTTATGAGACGTCATTGCTGGGTCCCTTCCCTGGGCCACAGGGTTGGGCGCGGCGAAGGCTGCCCCACGTCTGGGGGCGTGGCTTTCAGTGACTTGGCCACGCCCCTCCCGGAACCAATCCTGAGAGTGTGGGCCACCGGGAGGTTTTAACTTGGCGGGAGAGGAGTAGACATCATTAGTCATTTCGCCTGGCTCGTGACCGATGACTTAACGCTCTTATCGAGCCTAATCGAATCCTTCCCGATTAGGTTTGATATGTCCTGGGAGGAGGGGAGCATATAATCCTTGTCCAGATGGGGAAACTGTACGGGTCGGGAGATTGTAAGTGGCTGGTCCAAAATCACAACAAGGCACTCGGGAGGCAAGGCCGGATGGCTGCATGCGGGAAAATGGAGGGAATCAAAGCGCGGCCCTTAGTGAACTTTGTTTACGTATTTGTTGCATTAATAGAGATGGAGGTCGAGACCTCCTCCACAACCCTCGTCTGCTCAGTGTAGACCTGTGTAGGTGTATTTAAAGGTCTACAGCCCTTCAGGTAGGCCCCTTTCTCCTGATACTGCAAATGCCACCTTCGGCCCTACTTTTTGTTTAAGCCGGGTGCTCTCCTTTGTCCCTAATTCTGCGTTGCGCTACTTTCCTCAATTGAAAAACACAAATGGGGTGGGAGAGGAAGAATCTCAAAAAACTCCTATTAAAAAAAAAAAAACACAAAAAAACAAAAAAAACTTTAAAAGGGCAAAGGTGCTTTGAGTTGTTAAAATCTGTGTGTACTTGAGTTATGAGGGGGTTTCCCTGGTCCTTTACTAGGAGCAGGCTTTGCGAGGGGTAATAAAGCATGAGGCCTCTGGATGGCCTAGGTCCCCTCGTCACCTCCTACCTCCCATCCAGCAGGATCAGGCCCCCAGAGCAGCCCCGGAAAGCTGGGCCGACATGGATGATGACAGGTTGGTTCTGCACTCCCTGAGCAGGTTTCCCATGAGGACCTGATTTCTCAGCTCTGTAGAGCCACCCCCAACCCCCACCACTTGCCACTAGGGTATATCCTGCCTCTGACAAGTCACCTCTGCCAAGGATGTTGGGGGTACTCAGGACTAGTCCCACAGCACCATTCCATCCCCAGCCCAACTAAGGCTCAACCCTAACCTTCCTTGGTCTTTGGCACCAAATCACAAGATTGCAGAATATCATGATGTAAATAAAAGGCAACAACCTCATCATGGAACAGAACTGAGGAGCCCAAGGCCCAAGACAGAAAGCTCACGGCCCAAGGTCACGTTGGAAACAGCATGTCAGAGTCCTTCCATTACAAAAAGAAGCAAGCCAACCCTGGTTTTCCGACTGCCAACCCACGGTTCTTCCCACCAAAACATGCAGTTTGTAGTTGTGGCCTTAGCCCCGATGGGATTTCTTAGAAGCAGCGAAGTGGGTCTGGGTCAGAAGGACAGAGCACAGCATTGAGAGAAGTGCTAAGAGGAACCAAGAGGGAAAGAGGAGGGAAACACTTTGAATGAGTACCTACCATGTGCCAGGCTGCACATGCACTTTGCTGCATCATGGTGCCTTAAGGAAGCAGGGGTCGTTCTCATCTTACATTGTAGAGAAGAGGAAGCTGAGGTTCAGGGAAGGGTGGTGATTTGTCCAAAGTCACACCACCAGGAGGGTGGGATGTAGATGCAGGTCTATCTGATTTCAAAGCCCCAAGCACTTGAGGTGCCAAGTGCTGTATGCTTAGTAATCGCAACACTTAAAATACTCTGTTGCCAGTCACTGTTCTAAGCACTTTACCTGCATTAATTTATTTAATCCTCACAACCACCCTGTGAGGTAGTTGCCATCATTGTCTCCATTTTAGGTATGAGGAAACAGGCACAGAGCAGTAAAGGAATCTAAGTAGGGGGTAGAGCTGGGATTGGAAACCAGGCAATGTGGCCCCAGACTCCACACTTTTCGATTGTTGTACGGTTGCTCATGTAGTAATAGTAGTAATAGGTGATACTTTAACTGTTCTTTCCTGAGCTAGGGTGGTTACTATTTTCCCATTTTACAGGTGAGGAAACTGAAGCCCAGAGAAAGAGACTTGCTCAAGATCACACAGTGAATTTCTAATAGGATTGGGGAGGATTAATCATACTAGTAAATGTTTACTGAGCACTTACCAAATACCGAATGATACAGTAGGTGCTTCGTATGCATTTTTTATTTAAAACAAAAATTTTTCAAATATTTATTTATTTTTAAAAGACAGAGAGGTGCCTGGGTGGCTCAGTTGCTTGGGTGACCGACTTTGGCTCAGGTCATGATCTTGCAGTTTGTGAGTTCAAGCCCCGCGTCAGGCTCTGGGCTGACAGCTCAGAGCCTGGAGCCTGCTTCGGATTCTGTGTCTCCCCCTCTCTACCCCTCCCCTGCTCACACTCTGTGTCTCTCTGTCTCTCAATAATAAATAAATGTTTAAAAAAATTAAAAAAAAAAAAAGACAGAGTGCGAGTGGGGAAGGGGCAGAGAGAGAGAGAGAGAGAGGGAGATACAGAATCCGAAGCAGGTTCCAGGCTCTGAGCTGTCAGCCAAGGGCCCAATGCGGGGCTTGAACCCACCAGCCGTGAGATCATGACCTGAGCCGAAGTCAGACACCCAACTGACTGAGCTACCCACGAGCCCCTAAAAATTTTTTTTTTAATGTTTATTTTTGAGAGAGACAGAGAGAGTGCGAACAGGAGAGGAGCAGAGAGATAGACACACACACAGAATCCAAAGCAGGCTCTAGGCTCTGAGCTGTCAGCACAGAGTTGGATATGGGGCTCAAACTCAAACCAAGAGATAATGACCTGAGCCAAAGTTGAATGCTCAACCGACTGAGCCACCCAGGCGCCCCATAAAAAAAATTTTTTTTATGTTTATTTTGAGAGACAGAGTGGAGGAGGGGCAGAGAGAGAGAGAGAGAGAGAGAGAGAGAATCCCAGGCAGGCTCCATGCTGTCCACCCAGAGCCTGATGCAGGGCTTGAACTCATGAACCATGAGATCATGACCTGAGCCAAAACCAAGAGTCAGATGCTTAACCGACTGAGTCACCCAGCAGCCCCAACATTTTTAAAAATTTTATTTATTTATTTTGAGAGAGAGTGGGGGAGGGGCAGAGAGACAGAGGGAGAGAGAGAATCCCAAACAGGCTCCTGTCAGCGCAGAGCCTGACGTGGGACTTGAACTCGTGGACCGTGAGACCTTTGCTGAAATCAAGAGTCAGATGCTTAACTGACTGAGCCCCCCAGGTGCCCCTTCATAGTCATTTTTATTTATTTATTTTTTTTAATATTTTTCAACGTTTTTTATTTATTTTTGGGACAGAGAGAGACAGAGCATGAACGGGGGAGGGGCAGAGAGAGAGGGAGACACAGAATCGGAAACAGGCTCCAGGCTCTGAGCCATCAGCCCAGAGCCCGACGCGGGGCTCGAACTCACGGACCGCGAGATCGTGACCTGGCTGAAGTCGGACGCTTAACCGACTGCGCCACCCAGGCGCCCCCATAGTCATTTTTAAACTGTAATCATCCCAACAACCAGAGATCCTAGGTACTCTCAATATTCCCATGTGACAGATGAGGAAACTGTGGGGCAGGAGCAGTGAAGTGACTAGTTCAAGATCATGTACTTGATGGTTAGCAGAGCTGGGATTCAAACCCTGGTTCCCTGACTCCCAGTCCAGTGCTCCTTCCACTGTACTAGATGCCCCAGGAGGGCAGCAGAGCTGAGAGTAGGCACTCAGCAGGTGGGTGCTCCAGGGTCCATCTCTACCTTCTGTCTCGGTGCCACGCCATCTATGGATTTAGCTAAACCTGTTCTTAAAAACCTATTTATAGCTTGAAACTGTACCACCACTTGAGATAATGAGTCCCTTAAGTTGACTTCCCATGGTGTAAATTAAGGTTTCTTTTTATTTGTCCTAAATTTTTCTCTTTTAGGATTGGTGGAAAGGTGGGGTATGGCCTTGGGACCAGAACACTTGGATTTAGAAAACAGGCTGCAGGCAAACAGTGTTTGCCTGTGGCGGCAGTTCCTGAAAACCAGGCGGCAGGTGACATTTATGCGGACATCTCATCTGATCATCACAGAGACACGAAGGATAGGCAGCCCCTGGATTTTCATGTCTTTTAAGGTGTCTTGTTGCCTGTGATATTCCCAATACTTAGCACAGTTTTGCATCATGAGGAAGCCACTACATTCCTATTTGTTGAATGAATCAATGAGCCCTCCTTTTATAGGTTGCGAAACAGAGACACAAAGTATCAAAGGTCTACCCAAGGAAAATAAGATCTGTGCCAGATGATTCTAAAGAGGCATCTAATATGGAGAGTTAGTTACAAAGTTTGCTGGGTGAGCAGAAAGATCGACCCCCTGGGGAAGCCGAGGCCAATTTGAGATTATCAACCACTCAGGAAACTGTGACCTCCCCTAGGGCTGGAGCCCTGCAGGGAAGAGATGGCATTACCAGTGACTGGGGCCACAAAGAGGAGCCTTTGTAGCCTTTCTAGCAGAAGCCGCAACTCTGGAGGAGACATCCTGGCTGCCGCAGCCATCCCCTGCCCTCCCAAGGCTGACCCGGACGGGGAGAAATGCCCTGACTTCTTTCATTTTACTCTCATCTCTCACCAGGGCTTCCCTTGGTTGAACCCAGCCAGAAGCCAGTTGGCAAAGGAGCCCAGGAGGCATGGTTTGCAGGGACCAGCCTCTGCTATAAGAAGAGGAGCAGGAGGGGCGCCTGGGTGGCGCAGTCGGTTAAGCGTCCGACTTCAGCCAGGTCACGATCTCGCGGTCCGTGAGTTCGAGCCCCGTGTCGGGCTCTGGGCTGATGGCTCGGAGCCTGGAGCCTGTTTCCGATTCTGTGTCTCCCTCTCTCTCTGCCCCTCCCCCGTTCATGCTCTGTCTCTCTCTGTCCCAAAAATAAATAAAAAACGTTGGAAAAAAAAAATTAAAAAAAATAAAAAAAAAAAAAAGAAGAGGAGCAGGAGAAGGGCAGTGAATGGATTTGAGATAAACAGAAAAATTAAGTGGCCCAAATAGTCCCACACCTATAAAGAAGCCACATTGTGTGTATGCCGTCAGGCAGTCCTCCTCCCCCCAACTCCATCTGATCCTTCTAAGGCTCTTCATCTTCCCACGTTCACCTTAAGCATTACCTCCTCCAGGGAGCCTTCCGGGACTCCTTCCCAGCAGAGTTGCTCTCTCCCTAGTGTATCTTCCTCTAGCACGTTCTACATGCCTCTGTCATAACATATACCACGGTGTAAAGCTGCCAGTTATCTCCCAGCATCCTCGACAGATTTGGCCTCCCAAGGCCAGACCCAGGTCTGATTTTTTTTTTTCTCTACTGGGAAGAAAATGGTTGTTGAATGAGCCAGGGGTAACATGGGGTCTGGAGTCGGGCTGCACCTACGGTGCAAGTATTCCAGAACCTACATTTATATGTTGTGTGACCTTGGCCGGCCCTCGTTCCCTCTGAGTCGTAGTTTCCTCATCTGTAAAATGGGAATAACAAGACAGACTTTGAAGAATGAAAGAGAGAATGTGTGGCAACCCAGTTAAGCTCAGGTCCTGGAATCACACTGTCTACAGTCAGCCCCCACCTCTTCAAGTTACTTAACTCCACATCTCCACTGCCTCGCCTATAAATTGGGGATGGTTTTAATACTTCACATGGTATCTATGAGCATTAAATGAAACAGTGTTACAATGTGTGGAAAACAGTGCAGGCTCACAGTGAATATGGGCTCGTAGCATCATGTATGGGGCCCCACCCAACAGCTGAACACTGAACAGGTAAGTTCTTAGTGCTGTATGGCAAACAGGGATCTTGATTTTCTTGTTTCCCCCTGGAGCCCCATTACCAAGAACAGTTTCTGGCACATAGTAGGTGCTCAACCAGTCTTTGTTAGACCATTGACCAATGACGGAGCCTATGTCGTGATGATATTCTGCTTCTGAGCCAGGGCTTGTGTGCCTTCCCCCTCAGTCCCCAGCACCACAGAGGATGCCTGTTCTACGCCAGCTCAGCCCAGGCCTGCAGACATCTACAGGTCAAGTGACCATCGTGGAAGGGAAGGTGGGGACTACTGGGCCTATCAAGAGGGGCCATGAACAACAGGAGACAGGGGTCCGGAGCAAAGGGCCAGCAGAGGGATCGAACATTTATTGAGCAGGGTGTACCAGATGCTGTATATGCCTTGTTGTGTTTCAGCCTCACAGGAGCCTGCGAAGTGTCAATCTTCCTCCCCCCCCCGCCCCCCATTTTAGAGGTGACGAAATGGCAGTCCAGGGAGATGAGAAAACTCGCCCGAGGTTGTGCAGAAATGAAGGGGCACGGCTAGATTTAAACCCTGGACTGGGGACTGTTTGGTTCTAAATTCCTGCTCCTTCCACGGTCCCAGCTGCTTCCCGGAGGGCAGGAGAGTGGATTCTGAGCCTTAAGCCAGACAGGAAGCCCCAGCACCCAATGCGGGGGCCAGGCTCAGGCTGAGTGACAGCTGGAGTGCGCAATTTTGACAGCTGTGCTGAGGCTGGCCCAGAAGCAAGCGGTGCTAAACTCGGGTGCCTGGGAACTGGAGCTGGGATCATACAGACAAGAGATGGCCAGGGGCGGCAGCAGGGCGCCGGGGAGGTGCTGGGCCCCAGACAGAACATCCTTGGGCCCCGCCACCAACAGACAAAGCTCCCCACTGACTGGCTCTGTGACCTTGAGCAAGGCACTCAACCATCTCAGTCCAGCATCCTCGCTTGTCACACTGGTCCACCGTGCCTTCTGGCTTGTCGTGGACTTACATGAGACAACTCAGAGAGACAGAACTGGGACGAGTCCCGGCCCGGGCACTAATTTTGTTGTTTGATCTGAGGCAAGTCACTTCACCTCTCTGAGCCTCAGTGGTCCCAGCGGTATAATGGTCATCGTACGTGCCTCACCAGATTACCGTGAGGACCTGGTGATTGAAAGTATCGGCTAAAAGCATAAGAGACTCTTAAAAACTGAGAACAAACTGAGGGTTGATGGAAGGTGGGAGGGAGAGGAGGGGCCGGTGATGGGTATTGAGGAGGGCACCTTTTGGGATGAGCACTGGGTGTTGTAGGGAGACCAATTTGACAATAAATTTCATAAATAAAATACGGGCACCTTTTAAGAAGGGAACTTCACTATCTGGAGAAAAAAAAAAAAGTATGGGCTAGGGGCGCCTGGGTGGCTCAGTCGGTTAAGCGTCCTACTTCAGCTCAGATCATGATCTCATGGTCCATGGGTTCGAGCCCCATGTCGGGCTCTGTGCTGACAGCTCGGAGCCTGGATCCTGCTTTGCATTCTGTGTCTCCCGCTCTCTCTGCCCCTCCCCCACTCACACTCTGTCTCTCTCTGTCTCTCAAAAATGAATAAATGTTAAAAGAAAATTTAAAAAAAGAAGTATGGGCTCTGGGGGTGCCTGGGTGGCTCAGTGGGTTAAGCATCCAACTCTTGGTTTTGGCTCAGGTCACGATCTCGTGGTTTGTGATTTCAAGCCCCACATTGAGTTCCATGCTGTCAGTGTGGAGCCTGCTTGGGATTCTCTCTCTCTCTGCCCGTCTCCCGCTCATTCTCTCTGTCTCTCTCTCTCTCAAAAATAAATAAATAAAAAGTATGGGCTCTTGGGGCGCCTGGGTGGCACAGTCAGTTAAGCATCTGACTTCGGCTCGGGTCACGATCTCGTGGTTTGTGGGTTCGAGCCCCACATTGGACTCTGTGCTGACAGCTCAGAGCCTGGAACCTGTTTCAGATTCTGTGCCTCCCTCTCTCTCTGTCCCTACCCCGCTCGCGCTCTGTCTCTCTCCGTCTCAAAAATAAACAAACATCTAAAAACATTAAAAAACAAAAACATGGGATCTGGAGTACAATTGCCTGGATTCAAATCATGGTTCACCGTGACAGGCTGTGAGTCTTTAACCATGTTGCTTCGTCCTCTGTGCCTCAGTTTCCTCCTCTGGAAACGGGACAGGAATATAAGCATGCTCATGTCATGGAGTTGTAATGATTAAATGATATAATCAACAGAAAGAACATGGAACAGCAGCTGGCACCAGTAAGCTCTCTGTCACTTTGAGTAATCAACAGATGCCTGGGTCTGGCATCTAACAGTGACTGGTCCTTGCCACATGCCAGGCATCACTTTAAACTCCAATCCTCAAAGGAGTCTTGTGAGATCAGTGACATTACTGCCCCATTTTGCTCATGGGGACCTGAGCTATTCGGGGGTTCAATGACTTGCTGTAGGTCACACAGTGATCAGAGGACTGGACCAGGACCTGAGCCCGCAGACCCTGTGCCACAGCACTCCTTCATTCCTAATAAAGGCTCCATAAAAGGAAGCTATCAGAATATCTGTGTTCCGTGCACAGATACTGCCATCTTCGTAGAAACGCAGGAGGCAAAGAAGATGGCAATTACTTGCGTCCACGTGGAGTAGGCCCAAATGCACATTAAAGGATGGAGAAAGCCTGGGCGAGAGCAGCGGAGCGGAGGCTTGGAGGGACGCATCCGCTCAACTCGCGTTTGTGCCCAGCAGGGGGCGCCCGCTGCCTCCGTCTGGTCCCAGATACGGGAACCAGGCCTCTGGCCTGGTGGCGTGAGCCGTGAGTGGCCCGTCCAGGCAGACCTTGGGGACCCCATGGAGGGGCAGCAGAGAGTGACAATGTTAGCCTGTACAAAGCCAGAGGCATGGCCAGAGGGGCTTATCTCCCACGGTTCCCAAACCGGGCTGCCCAGCAGCATCACACAGAGCTTCCAGAGGATGCAGGAGCTTTCAGCCCCATCTGGTCCCTCCCCCACGTCAGAATCCCCTGGGTGATGGGCCAGGGATCTGAAACTTTTAAGACTTTAAAGAAATACTGTATAGGCATGGAAATCGATCACGCTAAAAAATGTAATGTTGAGCGGAGAAGCAAGTTGTCAAACGTAGTGACTTTAACGTGTGCGTATAGGGGGGGTTGTGGAGGGTGGGTGGGGAGCCCAAGGCAAGAATATAAACACAGGCCCACGCCCCATCTGCATCCCACCTCACCGCCCCCTGCCCCCCCACCCTGCCGTGTGTTGCGCACTCCAGCCCAAGCTCCACTCCTTTTGCGCCCCCCGTCGCACCCCTTCCCAAACATTTGGCCCTTGGCCACCCCTCTGGTCTAAGGGTGCACATTCAGGTAGATGGCCCACCTTCAAGAGGAGGGATCCTGGAAAAAGTCCTGGAGGCTATCTCACTGGGAGTCCTGGGGTCCTGTGTACCCTGAGTGTCCTGTCACAGAGGCTCAGAGGCGTGACATGTGTGCATTCCCTTGGCCCCCCTGTCCCATGGAGAGGGGCACAGATGCAGAAGAGCCAGAGGGACACCCCCATAAAGCTCTGGACCCAAGACCTGACTTGCCCGGGTCTAAGAGCAGTACTGCAAAACTTAACGTTATTTATATACAAAATATGGGGCGCCTGGGTGGCGCAGTCGGTTAAGCGTCCGACTTCAGCCAGGTCACGATCTCGCGGTCCGTGGGTTCGAGCCCCGCGTCAGGCTCTGGGCTCATGGCTCAGAGCCTGGAGCCTGTTTCCGATTCTGTGTCTCCCTCTCTCTCTGCCCCTCCCCCGTTCATCCTCTGTCTCTCTCTGTCCCAAAAATAAATAAGCGTTGAAAAAAAAAAAAATTAAAAAAAAAAAAAACAAAACAAAAAAAAAAACAAAAAAAAAACAAAAACAAAATATACCAAAAAAGTATATACAAAGATATACAAAACAGTATGTTTTTTACTGATAGGTATGGAAGTTTTAAAAAGAATTTCAAGGCATAGGAATAAAAACACACATGTCTGATAAAACCAAATTCAGAATGGTGCTACTTTTAGGGAAAGAGAAGGGGGTGGGTCATAGAGAAATGCACAGGGGATCTTCAAATTGTGTCCGTCATGTTAAATTACTTAATCAGGTGGGGGAAACCTGAGTTTGTTTCATTTTTATCCATACTTTTCCTATGCCTAAGCTATTTCATAATTTAAAAAAATTAAACTTCAAAAATAATATATAGAGGTGCCTGGGTGGCTCAGTTGGTTAAGTGTCCCACTTCAGCTCAGGTCATGATCTCACGGTCCGTGGGTCCGAGCCCCGCGTCGGGCTCTGTGCTGACAGCTCAGAGCCTGGAGCCTGTTTCAGATTCTGTGTCTCCCTCTTTCTCTGACCCTCCCCTGTTCATGCTCTCTCTCTGTCTCAAAAATAAATAAATGTTAAAAAAAAAATAAAAAAAAAAATAAAGTTCTTGTGTTGGATAATTTTCCACAAGAACATATAGATACAACTTCTTTTTTTTTCTAAGTTTATTGATTTATTTTGAGACAGAGACAGTGCCAGTGGGGGAGGGGCAGAGATAGAGGGAGACAGAGTATCTCAAACA
Organism: Puma concolor; assembly: GCF_028749965.1. Classification (NCBI taxonomy): domain Eukaryota; kingdom Metazoa; phylum Chordata; class Mammalia; order Carnivora; family Felidae; genus Puma; species Puma concolor. The sequence goes on from NC_141669.1 coordinate 126,345,177, forward strand.
GGCTCTACACCCGGCCACAAAGAGCCAGATGTGGGGCTCCCACCCATGAAACCGCAAGATCATGACCCGAGCAGAAACTAAGAGTAGGACACCTAACCTACTGCGCCACCCAGGCGCTCCCATCTTTTTCTTTTCAATGACAAAAGAAGATTCACTACCCAATGGATGTGCCATATTTAACCAGTTCCCTACCAAAGGCCACTTATATTCATTTGTTTGTTCTTATAAACAGTGAAGCAAAAAACACCTTTGAACCTGGATGGCCCCTTGAGTTGCAAGGATAATACAATGAACTCTTGTGTAAGGATATTCGTAAAAAAAAAAAAAAAAAAAAAAAATCTCAGCAGTGAAATTGCTGGGCCAAAAGTTATGTCCACTTAAATTACAGTATTTCAGGGGCACCTGGGTGGCTCAGTTGGTTAAGCATCCGACTTCGGCTCAGGTCATGATCTCATGGTTCGTGGGTTCGAGCCCTGCATCGGGCTCTGTGCTGACAGCTCAGAGCCTGGAGCTTTCTTCGGATTCTGTGTCTCCCTCTCTCTCTCTGCCCCTCCCCCACTCGCACTCTGTCTCTCTCTGTCTCAAAAATAAATAAACATAAATAAATAAATAAATAAATAACAGTATTTCAAAATTACATTCCCAGAAGTTCACACCAATTTACATTCTTACCAATGACATATATGAGGTTGTCTGTTATTCCATGCCCTCAGCAACACTGGATTGTTTATCTTTGTCTTATTGATTTGTAAGAACTCTTTGTATATTAGGGAAATGAATTTTTTGTATCCCCTTTGTATTGCAAAAATTTTTTCCCAGTGAGGCATTTGGAGTTTTTAAGTTGACTTTAAAAACTGCATTTCTGGGGCGCCTGGGTGGCGCAGTCGGTTAAGCGTCCGACTTCAGCCAGGTCACGATCTCGCGGTCCGTGAGTTCGAGCCCCGCGTCGGCTCTGGGCTGATGGCTCAGAGCCTGGAGCCTGTTTCTGATTCTGTGTCTCCCTCTCTCTCTGCCCCTCCCCCGTTCATGCTCTGTCTCTCTCTGTCCCAAAAAAAATAAATAAACGTTAAAAAAAAAAAAAAAACTGCATTTCTATTTATCGTTTTAATTGAAGTGAAATTCACATAACATAATATCAATCATTTTAAAGTTTGCAATTCAGTACTATTTAGTACATTCATAATGTTGGTTTTGGAGGCCAGAAGTCTGAAATCTGATGTTGTGCAACCACCACCTCTATCAAGCTCCAAAATATTTTTATCCCCCCAAAAGAAAACCTCATACCCATTAAGCAATCTGTCTTCATTCCCCTGCCCTCGGGGCCATTTGTTTTTATTTTGTTTTGTTTTGTTTCTGTTTTTGTGTTTTTGGCCATTTGTTTTTCTGTAGTACAATTTATTAACCTTTTTTTTGTAACAAATTTGTGATTTTTGTATTGTGCATAGAAATGCTTTCCTCATTCTAAGATTATTAAAAAGCAAAGAATTTAAAGATTATTAATGCACAGGGGCGCCTGGGTGGCGCAGTCCGTTAAGCGTCCGACTTCAGCCAGGTCACGATCTCGCGGTCCGTGAGTTCGAGCCCCGCGTCAGGCTCTGGGCTGATGGCTCGGAGCCTGGAGCCTGTTTCCGATTCTGTGTCTCCCTCTCTCTCTGCCCCTCCCCCGTTCATGCTCTGTCTCTCTCTGTCCCAAAAAAATAAATAAAAACGTTGAAAAAAAAAATTAAAAAAAAAAAAGATTATTAATGCATAAATTTCATATATTAAAAAAATAAAATAAAATAAAGATTATTAATGCTTAGTGAAATCTTAAAACCCGGGCACCAGGGATTTAGATCACCCTCAGTAGTATGATGAGCTCCTGGAGGCCAAGCACCCTTGTTCCCACCCATCTCTTAGCACCAAGCACAAAGTTAGAGAATAAGAATTCAGTAAATGTTTGTTAAAGGCAATTCCTACCTCCAGATTATAAAAGGAAAACGCCTCACATTCTCTTGTAGTCCTTTTAGGATGGGTTTGTTTTTTTTTTTCTTAGTTAACATTTTCATCCATCTGGAATTTATTTTGGTAGATTGGAATGAGGTAGAGATACAGCTTTATTTTTTTCCAAGTGGCTAGCCAGTTGAACCAACACCATATTGAGTAATCTGTCTTCCCCCACTAATTTGAAATGCCACCTTTAGCATATACTAAATTCCCACATGTATTCAAGTCTATTTCTGGACTCCCTATCCTTTCTCGGTGACCTCTGTCTGGGATTCTGGATTGTTTAAAGCCCCCCCGTGACTCTGATGCAGTCCGTCTGTAGCTGGTGCTTATCTGTGATGAGATATGTTTGCGGATTCTTAGGAAAATGAAGAAAAATAGTGTCATAAAGTTAAATTTCATTTTAAGGGTCCATCTTCTCTTTTGAGATTATGTCCTTACGAAACTTTTTCTTTTAAAATTTTTAGATAAATGAATGCTGATAGTAGTCATTCTTAAGTAAGAAAAAAAATTTTTTTTTTTATTTTAAAGAGAGAGTGCAGGGGCGCCTGGGTGGCGCAGTCGGTTAAGCGTCCGACTTCAGCCAGGTCACGATCTCGCGGTCCGGGAGTTCGAGCCCCGCGTCAGGCTCTGGGCTGATGGCTCAGAGCCTGGAGCCTGTTTCCGATTCTGTGTCTCCCTCTCTCTCTGCCCCTCCCCCGTTCATGCTCTGTCTCTCTCTGTCCCAAAAATAAATAAACGTTGAAAAAAAAAATTAAAAAAAAAAAAAAAAAAAAAAGAGAGAGTGCATGAAGTGGGGAGAGGGGCAGAGGGAAAGAGAGAGAGAGAGGATCTTAAGCAGGCTCCACACTCACCACAGAGCCTGACATTAGGCTTGATCCCATGACCCTGGGATCATGACCTGAGCCGAAATCAAGAGTCCAACGCTCAACTGACTGAGCCACCCAGGCGCCCCTAAGTAAAATTTTAAAGGAGTATAACGCACATAGGGAAATGTGCACAAATCTTAGGTGTATACAGCTTGATGAATTTTCATGGAGTGAATACGCCCATGTTAGTGTCCTAGAGCTGCTCTGACAGATGACCACAACCAGAAATTTATTTCTTGGTTTTGGAGGCCAGAAGTCTGAAATCTAGGCGTCAGCTGGGCCGTGCTCCCTCTGGAGGCTCTGGGGGAGAATCCTTCCTTGACTCTTCCAGCCTCTGGTGGTTCCAGGAGTTCTTTGGCGTGTGGCGGCATCCCTCCAACCTCTGCCTCCGTCTTCACGTGGCCTTCTTCTCTGTGTCTCTGGGCAGATCTCCCTCTGCCTTTCTCTCATAAGGACACCAGTCATTGGATTTCTCTCATAAGGACACCAGTCATTGGCACCCTCATCCAGAATGACCTCCTCTCAAAATCCTTAACTCAGTTACATCTGCAAAAACCCTTTTTCCACAGAAGCTCACATTCACAGATTCAGATGGATATAGCTTTTGGGGGGGGGGGGGAGGGATACAATGTAACCCACTACCAACATGTAACCAATGTCCCATATCAAGCACTAGGGCATCAGCCAGGCCTTCAAGGCTCCTTGTCTCTTTCCCCAGCAGCAGAGGAACCACTGTCTTGACTTCTGATTCCCCTCCCCCAACTTTTTATTTCAAAAGATTCTTAAACTTTCAGAAAAGTTTCAGGAATAGTACAGTGAGCACTCCTGTAATCTTCATCTCGATTCACCAGGTTTTTGTTTGTTTTTTGTTTTATTTATGTTTTGTTTTTGTTAGATTCACCAGTTGTTAATATATTGACACATTTGCTCCTTCTATGTTTAGATTTATGTTCATTTATGTTTATATTTATATATTTTTAAATTTGTTTTAATGTTTATTTATTTTGAGAGAGAGAATGTGCACGTGGGCTGGGCAGGGGCAGAGAAAGAGGGAGAGCGAGAGAATCCTAAGGAGGCTCCATACTGCAGAGACTGATGCAGGGTTCGAACTTACGAATCACCAGATCATGACCTGAGCCAGAAGTCAGCCGCTTAACCAACTGAGCCACCACATATACGTATATATATTTAATATTATTTTGAGAGAGTGTGTGTGCATGAGCAGGGGAGGGGCAAAGAGAGAGGGAGAGAGAGAATCCCAGGGGGCTCAAACTCACGAACCATGAGATCATGACCTGAGCTGAAATCAAGAGTTGGAAACCAACTGAACCACCCAGGCGCCCCTCTGTTTATATTTTTATAAATATACATAATACTTTTTTCCTGAATCACAAGGGAGTTAGTTGCAGACATGTTCATATTTCACCCCTAAATCCTCCACCTCAATCACTGAAGAATATAGACCATCGTCTACACAACCACAGTGACAGACAGAATCCTCCAGAGAGAGGAGACAGAATCCGAAGCAGGCTCCAGGCTCTGAGCTGTCAGCACAGAGCCTGATGCGGGGCTGGAACTCATGGACCATGAGATCATGACCTGAGCCAAGGCCCATCACTTAACTGACTGAGCCACTCAGGTGCCCCTCTTCTTCTTCTTTTTTAAATCATTACTGGGGCACCTGGGTGGCTCAGTCGGTTAAACGTCCAGCTTCAGCTCAGGTCATGATCTCACGGTTCATGGGTTCGAGCCCCACGTCGGGCTCTGTGCTGACAGCTCAGAGCCTGCGGCCTGCTTCAGACTCTATGTCTCCCTGTCTCTGTTCCTCCCCCACTCACATTCTGTCTCTCTCTCTCTCAAAAATAAAGATTAAAAAAATTTAAATCATTATTACTGCATTTAAATTTTTCTGGCAAAATGAAAATTTTTCTGGTAATTTTTTTTAAGTAATGTCTACACTCAATATGGGGTTCAAAGTCATGACCCTGATATCAAAAGTTCCATGCTCTACGGACTGAGCCAGCCAGGTGCCCCAAAGAGTTGCCAATCTTGTGTCCTTTCCCAAATATTTTTGAACATGGACTGGTCCTTGACATTCAAAATCTGCCAGTTGCTGCTAGAGACTAGCAGCACAGTTCAGGGGAACTTTCTGTGATGATGCCAGTGACCTTTAACCTGCACCGTTTGGTGGGGTCGCCGCTAGCCACATGTGGCCTTTGAGCACTGGAAATGTGGCTAGTCAGACTGGGGAACTGAATTTTACCTTTTATGTAATTTTAATTAATTTAAATTGAAACAGGCACATGGGCCTCGTGACCATAGGGGTCGGACAGCCTGGGTCTAGACCAGCCGGTACACAAAGCTGGGAGCTCAGGCAAGGTCTGGGTCTGAGTATTCCTGTCTTTAGCCGGTCATCACGGTCACGTTACAGACAGTTAGAGACATCCGAGGTGCTGAGTGGTGGGGGGTCAGAGAGGGAGAGGGAGGGGCTCTCAAGTGTCACTTGGCCCTCCTTCCTGTCAGCCCGCTGGTCCCCACGTCACTTCTTCCTCTGTGCTCCACACACATTGATTTAAATTTTTTTAAATGTTTATTTATTTTTGAGAGAGAGAGAGAGACAGAGTTGAGCGGGGGAGGGGCAGACAGAGAGAGGAGACAGAGCCCGAAGCAGGCTCCAGGCTCGGAGCTGTCAGTACAGAGCCCGACACGGGGCTCGAACCCATGAACCGTGAGATCATGACCTGAGCCGGAGTCGGACACTTAACCGACTGAGCCACCCAGGTGCCCCTCCACACATATTTATTGAGCACCTACTTTGTACCAGGCCCTGAGAATAAAGGATGCGTGGTCTCCACTGTGGCTCTATCAGAGGGGATTGTAAATGTCTGCGAATGTGTTTGTCTTACACACATCACTCTGTCACCCACTGAGGTGAGGGGCCCTGCTCAGTGCCTGAAGCTTAGAAGAAGCTGGTAAACGCCTGCTGACTGACTGACTGATTGGGTAGGAGGAATGAAGGTAGGGGTAAAGTCTTCCAGTTGTATTCGAGAGGCCACGACCGAGAGGACAGGAGAGAAGGTGCTGTTTGCTGAGAAGAGCGCTGGTCCGATTCAGGAGACCCAAGTTCCCGTCTGGGTGCTGGCCCTGACTTGTCCTGCGTTCTTGTTCTTGGCAAACTTCTTCCCTCCTCCAGCCTCAGTTTTCCTAACAGTAAAAAGAAGTGGCTGGGCTAGATCAGGCCTCGGGGTCCTTGCGAGGGACATGGTCAACAGAGGTGGGAAGCAGAAGAACACCTCTTCATCTGTCTTATATACTGGGGATTTCTTGAGATCCAGTTGCCTAAAAGTGTTCTGGGCCTTTAAAAGTTGGGAGACTCCTGAGCCAGAAGAGGATCCCAGAGTTTGTTAGGTCAGGCTGAGGACAGCCTGGGTGGGGTTTTTGGGGAAACTCCTCGGTTCTGCTTACAGACTCCAGATCTGTGCTGGGCCTGCATCTGCCCAGAGATGCGCTTGCTGGGACCTTCCTTCCGAGGTGGTGAGCCAATCCCTGTGAGGGGGCAAGAGGGGAGGGGAGTGTACGTCTCACCCACGCAGGGACCGAAGGACCAGAGCCCCAGGGTGTGTGTAACCTGCCTCCCTCCACTCATGCATGACTCAGGCTGAAACTGGACGCTAGGGCAGTCACTCTGTCTAAGCCTCATAGGCCAGTATCTGCAGCACCGTTCAATTTCCTTCCCTTTGCCCTTGGGGAAAATGCTGTTGCCTTGACAAATTGGAGGTTGTCAAGTCTGAAATCCCCCGCTCCTTTTCCACATGGCAAACTCCTATGCAGTCTTCAAAATCTGGCTCAGGTGTTGTTTCTGAAGCATTCCCTGACTTCTGACTTCTCCATAGAATCAATTACCCCCTTGGGCGCCTGGCAGGCTCAGTCAGTTAAGCATCTGCCTTTTGATTTTGGCTGAGGTTCGTGCGCTCAAGCCTGAGTTGGGCTCTGTGCTGCGCTGAGTGTGGAGCCTGCCTGAGATTCTCTCTCTCTCTCTCTCTCTCTCTCTCTCTCTCTCTCTCCCTCTCTGCCCTCCCCTGCTCATACGTGCTCCCTTTCTGTCTCTCAAAATAAATAAATAAACATTTAAAAAAAAGAGTTAATCACCCCCTCTTCCAATATGCAGACTCTGGAGCCAGACTGCTTGGGTTTGAACCCCTACTTTGCCACTTCATGGCTGTGTTTCCTTAGGTGAGCTACTTAACTTCTCTGTTGTCTCTATTTCTTCATCTGTGAAACGGGAAAAATAATAGCCCCCGCTCACTGAGTAGCTGTGAGGATTAAATGAGTTAATACATATAAATACTTAGGACAGTGCCTTAGGATAGTATGAATTAAAAAAAAGCTGACTAGCATGACTATTATTTTTCTGTGCTTAAGAAACACTTGCGAATATAGTGAACACAGTGGATAAAGGTCCTGTCCTCATAACCCTCTCAGCCTGTGGGGAGAGATAGATGAATAAACAGGAAATTCACTCTGAATTATGAAAAATGCCACAGCAAGGGAAGTGGTGGAGTGAGGGGAGTCATGAGAGCACAGAAGAACCCCACTTCCCAGGTTGGAGTAATCAGCAGTATTTTCTTGGAAGAAATGATATCTTAGCTGAAATCTGAAAGATGAATAAGATTTAGCCGGACACAGGAGGAGGGCAGAGAGGGGAGGTGTGGAAGGGTTGGGGCAGAATGGGGTGGTGGAAAGTGCAAAGGTCCAGGGGCCAGAGCGTGACGCCTTCTAAGAATGAAGTAGGAGGAGTGGAGGAGGCGGGTGGGTGCCCCCCTGTGTGTATGCTGGTTATTGAATGCATGTCTTTGTGATCTGTCTCCCTTCCTGGTTTGTGAGCGCCTACAGGACAAAACTCACATTTCCTTTCATTCCATATGCCTGCCTGATGCCCAGCACCCAGCCCAGCACTCAGCAGGGCCCAATAAATGTTTACTGAATGGGAATGAGAGATGAGAACCTTGCCTTTCCCATCGGGGTGCCATCCCCAGCAACCTTTCCATTTGTTCATGCTTGTGAGTTAGGCATTCTTAATAGCCCTGGGAAGTCAAGTTCATTCGTTTGTTCAGAATTGTCATCTGCTGTGCAGCCCCAACTCCTGTGAATTGGATGGTTCTGTCAGGACAAAGTCAAGTTTCTGACCCAACCAGGTGATGACAGGTCCCACTCCTGTGAGTCCCTCTCTGGATACCATTGGTGCCTGTCACCTTTCCAGCTTCTGTGTGCATACAGATCACCTGGGGTCCGTTCAGGTGACACAGATTCTGATTCAGCAGGTCTGGGGCCTGGCATAAGTTTCTGCTTTTCTTTTCTTTTCTTTTTCTTTTTTTATTTTGAGAGAGAGAGAGCGCTCAAGCAGCGAAGGAGCAGAGAGAGAGGGAGAGACAGAGAATCCTAAGCAGGCTCAGCACTGTCAGCACAGAGCCCGATGCGCGGATTCAGCTCACAAACCAAGAGATCATGACCTGAGCCGAAATTAAGAGCAGAACTCTTACCCAACTGAGCCACCTGGACGCCCCACATTCTGCATTTCTTACAAGCCCCCGTGTGATGCTGAAGCTGTAGGTCCAAGAATTACACTTTGAAAAGCAAGGCACTAGACGATGTTGTCATCTTTCCTGGTCACGGTGCTGAGGGTACAAGGAAGCCTTGGCTGCCAGGTTAAGGAGTTTAGTCTTTATTCTGGAGACACTGGGGGGCATGGAAGCTTTCTGAGGGCTGAGCAAGAAGCTGAATCTGGGGTGTGGGTGTCGGGGGCTAGGGGGGCTGAGCTATAGCACTACCAGGTAGGAAATGGTACCTCCACGCAGAGGGTGGAGGGTGCTCTGGGCTGAATTGTGCTCCCCCCCCCATTCATATGTTGAAGTCCCAACTCCTAGGACCTCAGAATGTGCCTGTATTTGGAGATAGGGTCTTTAAAGAGGTAATTAAGTTAAAACAATCTCATTAGGGTGGATGCCAATCCAATATGACTGGTGTCTTATAAGAGGAAGAAATTAGGACACACAGTTGTTCAGAGAGGGGACCATGCGAAGATACGAAGATGCTGTCTACAAGCCAAGGAGAGAGGCCATAGCAGAAACCAACCCCGTCGACACCCTGGTCTTGACCAGGATGTCCCTGGGGGGCTCAGCTGGGTATCCAACTCTTGGTGTCAGCTCAGGTCATGATCTCATGGTTCATGAGTTCGAGCGCCGCATTGGGCTCTGTGCTGACAGCGCGGAGCCTGCCTGGGATTCTCTCTCTCCTTCTCTCTCTGCTCCTCCTAGGCTCTGTCTCTCAAAATAAATAAACTTAAAAAACCCAAAAGGGTCTGTTGTGTAAGCCACCTCCCCCCCCCCACCCGGTCTGTGGTACTTTGTTATGGCCCCCGAGTAGATTAATACAGACGGATGGATTTAAGAGAATTATACAGTTTGTCACCTGTTTGGATGACACGGGAGGTGGGGTGGGGGGGCACACTATAGGATTATATACAGATGGTTGGGAAATTGGGAAGACCAGGGAGGAAAGAGTGCTATGAATGGCATAGAAGCAGGCAAGGGAGCCTGGGGGGAGGCGGGGCTGGAGAGAAGCGCATCAGAACCAGACACTCAGGAGGGTGGAGGAGAAGGAACAGAATGGTCCTTGTGTCAACTGGGGGCCTTGCCTGCAAGCAGGCAAAACTGGTTGGGTCTACCTTAAAAAAAAAGGAAAGGGAAGGGAAGGGAGGGGAGGGGAGGGAAGGGAAGGGACTGAAAAGGATTCTGGAGGCTCCCAGCAATGATGTGAAGGCTCAAGGCCAGACTAGGAAAGTGAGCCAGAGGCAAAGGAAGCTGGCCAGCTGTGAGCAGGGCGGAACCATGCTGCAGGGACAGCCGTGAGGACTTGAGGGCTCCTGGCACCTCCTCCGCTTGCACCCGTTAGCAGATTGCTTCCCAGCCTCCAAAGGGGTCTGGAAAAGATATTTGGTCCGGGGTGGCTCTCATCACTGCGTAATCAGATTATTGCTCCCATTATAAAGATGAGGACACTGTGTGAGTGGGCAAGGGGCAGGGAGAGAGAGAGAGGGAGGGAGACGCAGAATCCGAAGCAGGCCCCAGGCTCCGAGCTGTCAGCACAGAGCCCGATGCAGGGCTCGAACTCACGAACCCTGAAATCATGACCTGAGTGGAAGTCTGACGCTTAACCGACTGAGCCCTCAACCTGGGTTCTTCTGAAGCTGGGAAGGAATCTCAACTACCCCTCCCCACCCCCACCCCCTCCCCCGCCCCCTCTCCGAAAGCCTCTACTGCTGCTCTCGTCTTTTTCCATTGGAGAAATCCCGCATGGCCTCTCATCAGGAGCTGGGCCCCAACCGCTGGTGCTAGACCTCGGGAGGCCTCCTGCGTCTGCCTTCCTGCTGCATCCACGCTGAGCCCGTGCTATCGGCCCTTCAACCCGGCAACCCGGCTTCAGGTGTATCAAAGTCCCAGCGCGGCAAGAGGTTCAAACACATCTCGGCAGGCTTCGCGAATTCATTAGTTTTATTTCTCTCCTCCCTTCCCCCCGCCCCCAACAAGCCACAGGGTTGGGCGTTGGAGGAGGAAGGGGGCCCCTGGAGCTCGATATGCAAATGTATGCAGATCACATCTAAATGAGGGTGTCCCAGGATTAATGGGAAAGAAAGGCAATCAGAGCAGGCCTGGGGCTCTGCTGAGGTGCAGCCAGGAAAGGGCTCCCCGGGGAGGGTGTCTTAGGCTGTTTCAGAGCGTGTTCTTTGAAGCAATGTCTCTTCAGCACAGGGGAAGGAAGAGCTGCGGAAATTGGTTCTGGATACTTCCTGGCAAAATGTTCTTGGTTGCTTCAACTACGTTGCGGGTGGGCTGGGGGGGGGGGGGGGTAGAATCTCTGAGCCTCTCTCAGTTACCACGGCCTGCAGGGGCTGCCCCTGTCACTGATTTCTAAACCAGGGGAGCTTGCTAACACCCAGTTCTGGGCCCCACTGATTACTGAATCCGAATCTCTTCAGAATCTGTACTTTTTTTTTTTTTTTTTTTTTAAAGTCCACAGCCTTGGGAAATACTGGTACAAACCAGGGGTTCTTAGTCTGGAGTCTCTTACAGGCTTCAGGGAACCCGTATAGGATTGTTTTCAATCCTGAGTCACGGGTCCTTTAAAAAAATACAAAAACAAACCCACAACGATGCCCAGGCCACGACCCAGACCAATTAAGTCAGAATCTCTAGGGGATGAAACCTAGGCATCATTATTCAAAAGAAAATCCCCGGAGACTCCACAATGAACAGCCAAATTTGAGAATCACAGTTGAACAGGTACTCTCATAAGACGTTTGTTATGAGAACCTATGTTCTCTTTTGGGCTGTGTAGCTCCAGGCCCTCTACCCGATATGCAAGTTTCAGGAACCTCTCCTGGGAAGCAAACTACCCTTAGGGCTGGTGTTCAGCTGGTAAGCACAAGTTGTTAAAATATTGAAACATTTCCTTGCCTACACATTGGTAACAGGTCCTACTCTGAGCCTTCTAAATGCCCCAGAGCCCTAGCTAGCAGCCCCTTCTCCCAGACTCCTAGAACTGCAGATCCAGGAACAAAAGGGTTAATAATAGTCACCCCCTTTCCCCTGCCCCCCTCCAATGAGGGGCCTCTTGAAGTTCCTCGGATGGAATCAGTCTGATCCGTTGGGGTCCTGGTTGTTAAATATTTGAAGTCATTAGTCCTTATAGTGCTGTGGGAAGCATCAACTTCACAGTCAGAAAGGCTAATTTTAGTACTAACTGTGTGACCTCGGGGCGAGTGGCTTTTTCTCTCTGAGCTTCAGTTTCCTCATCTGGAAATGGCTCTAAAGCCCCTCCTGTCAGCAGGGGGATGCAGCTGTAAAGCAGAGGTTTCACACTTGCGCCTGCATCAGAACCACATGGCAGGCTTGTTAGAGCAAACATTGCTGGGTCCCACCCAGAGGTGCTGATTCAGTAGTTCTGAGGTGGGAGCAGCGGACCATCTGCATTTCGACCAAATTCCCGGTGGTGCTGATGCTGCTGGTCCCGGGACTACACTTGGAGAACCGTGGAACTAGAAGATGCATGAGAAAGTATGCCTGGCCAAGAGGAGGGGCTCAGCGCAGGTTTGGGAAAGGGGCAGTGAAGTCGCCAGTTGTCCTGTGCGCAGTGTGGACTTCTCCCTCCTACTCTGGTCCCAAGGCTCTCGATTCATCAGGCCAGGACCAACTGGATGTTTACCCTAGGGTTCATTTTTTTTTTTAAGTTTTATTTATGCATTTTGAGAGAGAGAGAGAGAGAGAGAGAGCACACGCAAGCAGGGGAGGGGCAGAGAGAGGGGGAGAGAATCCCAAGCAGGCTCTGCACTGTCAGTGCAGAGCCCCACAGGGGGCTCGAACCCAGGAAACTGTGACATCATGACCTGAGCTGAAACCAAGAATCCGATGCTTAACTGACTGAGCCATCCAGGTGTCCCCCCCCGCCCCCCTCAGCTCCCGGGATGAATGTTCGACCACTGAATGTTTAACCTGGGATTTCCAAGGAGTAAGGCTTTCCTCAACCCCCTACCCATTGTGAACAGGACCAGATTTAGACCTTTAGGGGCTGCTACCCCTGAGAATATGGTGCCCTTCCCCATATGTCATTCAAAACAAAACAACGCCAAACCCTGAAATGACTATATAAGGAAATCCCCTGAAGATCCGACTTTTCCCCGTGCTGGCTACTGTAAGGATTTTTTCCCCAAATATCGACAACAGTCTTTGTGACAGGGAGCGATGAATAAGCGAAGCACAGACGATTTTTAGGGCAGCGAAACTACTCAGTATGATAGCACGGTGATGGGGGCATGTCATGCTGCATTTGCCCAAACCCACGGAACATACGCAGTGAGGCCTTGCACTATGTCAATGCAGGTTGACGGGTCATACCAAATGTCCCACTCTGGTGGGGGATGTTGATGATGGGGCAGCTCTGCCTGTGTGGGGACACGGGGCATGCGGGAACACTCTGGGCTTTCTTCTCAATTTTGTTGTATAGCTAGTAAAGCTGCTCTAAAAAATAGAGTATTTTTAAAAAAATGTTTATTTATTGGGACAGTGCAAGGCGGGGAGGGGTAAAGAGAGGGGGACAGAGGATCTGAAGCGGGCTCTGCCCTGACAGCAGAGAGCCCGATGCGGGGCTCAGACTCACAAACCGTGAGATCATGACCTGAACCGAAGTCGGACGCTCAACCGACTGAGCCGCCCAGGTGCCCCTTAAAAAACAGTCTTAATTTAAAATACCAACCCAACAGACAAAGAGTCTTTTAAATGTGTATTTTGGGGCTGCACCTGCTTTGCTGGGAACCCATGCATAGCAGTGGGTGATACAATGTCAAGGGAACTGGTCCCAGGCCGTCTCTTTCCCGGTCAACTGGCACATCCCCTCTTATAGACACAAACCTCTCACTGTAACGGAACCTCCCTTAGACTGTTCTCTGCCCTGTCCAGCCCTGCTTAATATTTTATTTTCCTTTTTATCCCCCCATTTTTCTCCCTACAGAACCCAGCCAAATATCCCACACCCATTCTCTCTGTTGATCCCTCCAGCTTGACTTCTGGGGACCCCCCCCCCCCCCAGGCTGCTTCCCCCACTGACTTCCTTCTTGTCAGATCCAGTGACCTGATCTTAGCACGGGATTTGGAGTCAGAAGGGCTGGGCAGGAGCTCTGTCACTCACCGGCTGTGTGACCATGAGCAACCTGAAGCACTTCTCTGGGCCTCGCGTCTGCCACCTTGAAAATGGGCCACAGTCTCTGCCTCCTGTGAAAGCTCAGACTCAAATAAAATGGTAAGAAGTTCTGCCATTGGATACAAATCAGAGGTAATAAGGTACGTGACAGCGCTGGAGAGAGAGTTAAGTGGATTGTGCATGGACTGCGGAAACGGATGCCCACCGAGGTGGTTAGCACATGCCGAATGTGGTGGAAAGAACAGGGTGCTGGTGCCAGGTCTGGGTCGAATCCCAGGCCTGCTCCTGGCTGGTTGTGTGGACCTGGCAACTCCCTGTGCCTCACCGGTTCCTCACCAGTGAAAGAGGTTTGTGAATCCTAATTCTTAGCAGAGAGGGCATTAAAATAGCAGAATCATGACGGCTAACGTTACTTTTGGTGTGTGTACCTACCGTGTGCTAAAAACTCGCAGTGTACACTACCACTTGATCCCCACCACAACCTTTTGGGTGAGGACTGTCCTCCCTCATTTTACAGATGAGGCCATGGAGGCACAGACAGGCAAAGTGACTTGCCTAAGGTCACACAGCCAGATGTAGTGGGAGCTGGAATTTGAACCCAGGAGGTCTGATTCTGAGGGCTACACTGTATGGCTTCCTTTTGGAGGAGCTAAAGAGAGAGAAGGGGGAGGCATGAGATTATTATTAAGGCCTCTGAGAATCGACCTGGTGATTGCCACTACCCGGGGCTAGTGTGGGTGGGGGCGGGTGCTTGGGTGGTGCTCTATCCCTGGGGCAGTGTCTTACAGTATACCCACACCTTTCTGCTTCATCCCAGACAGAAATGTCTTTCTCATTTCCTGCCAGGGCATCTCAGGCCTGGCCGCCCCTCCCTTCTCTGGCAGGTTCGGGAGGAACAGGGTTGGAATTCCCCAACCTAAATCAGGGGAGAGGTTCCTCCCCTCGTGAGGCTGACCCCAGTCTGGGGGCCTGGTGTTACTAAGGGCAGCCCGCAGGGCTGTGTCATCCAGCTGGTGACTCAGGGCTCCGGGGTCAGCCCCCTCCCCATCTTACGGGGTCTCCACCTGAAGGAGGGGCTTGGAGTCCAAGCTATGACCCTGGTCAGGGTCAAGGGGTGCCCACCTGGAAGAATATCCTGCTCTCTGCCTCCTCCTCTCCCAGGGCCTTGGCTAAACTTGTGGTATTGGAAGGAGGGGCTGAGGGAAGTGGGGAAGGGGATGTGGTAACCAGAACCGCTTCCTGCCATTGCCGTGTTGAAAGCCAAGCTCTTCCAAGTTCCTCTTGATGGGGGCTGGGGAGCCAGGGGATAAAGGAGGAAGCTGGGAGGAGGGTGAGAAAAGGAGGGGTCTTGTTTGGATTAACTCCAGGAATCAAGCCAGAGGTTCCTGGCTAGGTGCCCTCTTCCTGTCCCCCCCCTCCCCCCCGCCGCCCCCAACAATTTGGTCAAAACAGCCAGCTGCCTAGAGGCCATCAGAATTAAAGTAGCAGCAAGCACTTATTCCATGTGCCAGAGACTTTGTATCTGTTAACTCATTTGATCCTTACAACTCCATGAGGCAAGCACTATGATCACCCCTGTTTTACAGATGGGGAAACTGAGGCACTGACAGGTTATGTCAGTTACCCAGCTCACACAGCAAGTTGGTGCCAGAGCTGAGATTGGAACTTAAGTAGCCTGGCTCCAGAGGGCAGGCTCATAGCTGCCACTCCTTAGTGTCCCACCCATGCTGTCCCCGGCTTGCTCTGGTACCTAAGAGAGGTCAGTTCTCTACTCTGGGCCCGCAGTTTCCTCATCTGCATAATGGAGGTAGTTGGAGTAGATTGGTACACTTCCCTCTTGTGACGGTTGTCTCTCTGGTAATTACTTATTCATTCAATTTCTCCCGTACTGGACTCTGTTCCACTAGCACAGTGACAAAGCTATCTTGGTCACTACCGTATTCCCAAATTCTTAGCACAATGTTTGGCCCATAAAAACTCAACAAATACTTGAGTAAATGGTCTTTACAGACTTGAGGATCATCATCAACGGTTTGAGTATATGATAAACGTTTTGAACTCTGTATATAAAAAAAAAAATCAACGTACATCAGTGGTTCTCAACTGGCAGTGGTTTTGCCCCTCCCACCCACCCAGGGGACATTTGGCAATGTTTGGCAACATTTCTGGTTGTCACAACTGGCAGGGGGAGGTGCCACTGGCATCTAGTGGGTAGAGGCTGAGGAGGCTATGAAACATCCCACGATGCACGGGACAGACCCTCAAAACAAAGAATTATTGGGCCCCAAATGTCAATAGTGTTAAATTTGAGAAACGTGACATACATACATAGATATGACATATTTTGTACAATTGATAGTAAGTTGGGGGTGGTTCGTGGATTCGCCTAAAGCTTGTGTCTGCCACCAGGTGAAGACCCCTGGATTGGAGGGTCTCTTTGTTTCCATCTCTAAAATGATATTGCTCAATGACCTTGAACTCTCAAATCTGGAATATAGTTCCCCTGGGTCCCCTGTCCTAGCCTCTGGTTCCCCCAAGGCGTGAGCCTGCTCCCTGTTCTTCTGTGGGTGCAGGGAATTAGGGGAGAAGGTGCCGGGTTTGAGGTCTCTTCTTCCTCCCTGCCTCCCCTGGCCATGTTGGTTCCCTGTAAATGGTGGTAAATATGAAAGACTTCAGAACCAGGCAGCCTTAGGTTTGAATCCTGGTTCTGCTAATTAACTCTCTGTGTGGTCATAGGTGAGTTCCTTAACTGCTCTGAGCCTCAGTGTCCTTCTCTAAAAATAGGAGAGGGTACTCATTAAATCTACCTCGCAGACGGTGGAATGAGATGCTTACAAGCAACTTCTCACAGTAGTCTACGCAGTGAATCTCAAGAAATGTATTATTGTTATCATGGCTTGGAGGTGAAGTGACTTGCCCAAGGCGACACACCTGGGAAATGGCAGAGCGGGCACTGAACACCAGATCTAAAGTGGATGCCCATTAATTAGTGAACTCTAGAGCTTCAGCTTTTCTAGAAGGGAAGCGAAATGTCCTCGTCTCGAAGATTCATTTATTCGACAAGCACAGAAAGTGCGTGGCACGTAGTGAGCCCTTTAAATCCAGCTTAGGGGGCGCCTGGGTGGCGCAGTCGGTTGAGCGTCCGACTTCAGCCAGGTCACGATCTCGCGGTCCGTGAGTTTGAGCCCCGCGTCGGGCTCTGGGCGGATGGCTCGGAGCCTGGAGCCTGTTTCCGATTCTGTGTCTCCCTCTCTCTCTGCCCCTCCCCCGTTCATGCTCTGTCTCTCTCTGTCCCAAAATAAATAAAAAACGTTGAAAAAAAAATTTTTAAATCCAGCTTATTGGATGGCTAGTGTTGCCCTTCCCAAGGGGTTCCTCCCGGAAGGCAAACACAGATCCTTCCCCACCAGGGCCGGCTGGGAAGAAGAGAGGGAGGGAGGCACAGGGGTGATAACCGGGGCTACAGCTTGGGCTCCTGGAGAAGGGCTGGAGAACTGAATGTTCCCCAAGATCATCCCCTCTCCGCCATTTTGTAGTTGGAGAATCCAAAACCCAGAGAGAGGAAGACATGTGTTGTAGCTCACATGGCAGATTGGAACCCAAGACCCTTGGAGTCTCCTGATTCCAAGTTGGAATCACCATCTTCGCTCAGGTCCTTAAAAGCAACCATGGCCATTCTTGAGAAATTGCACCATACACTGGAGTAAGCACTGTAGGTATTTGATTTCATTTTATCCTCCATCAATTTAAGGACAAAGGGTCCTTTTTTATAGCTGAGGAAACAAATTCAGAGCGGTAGGACATTTGCCCTAGGCCCTGAAGGAAGAGAGTGAGGCCTGTGTGCTGGCTTCCAGATGCCCTAAACTTCCCCCTTTACTGTCCTGAAAGACTCAGCCTGTGGAAGACGGCGGGGGGGGGGGGGGGGGGGGGGGGTGCCCTGGGGGAATCCCGCAATTCCCCAATTCCTGTTGCTCCTTCCGTCCCTAGGTGAGGCAGGGAGAGGAAGCCCCCCACTGTCCCCCTTGAGAAAGGCTTCAAGGGAGGAGAGGACAGAGCCTAGCAGTGTGGGGAGGGGCCCATAGATGGGGTGTGACTGGGAAGGGGGAAATCTCTGGGTTCAGGAAGAGGCCTCGGGGAATCTCTCATCCCCTTCCCTTAGGCTGACCGCTTGGGGCCTTCAGGCACAGAGCTCAGGGAGCCCTCCAGCCTCCCTTCCTTGCTTTCATTCAGTTCTTCTAAGCTCTGCATTTTGCAAAACCCAACCCTTCCCCTGCGGGCCTGTGGTTTCCTGTGGGTCTGGGGTCCTGCCTGACTTGGCAATGGGACTGTGGGCAGTGGGGACAGGAGGAGGTGGTGTAAGCCCTTTGTTTGCCTGCTCATGCTGGGGCTGCCCCCCCCAAACACACCTCATCCCCTGAGTCAGCCCCCGCCTGGCAGGGAGGGGCGGGGTTACTGATTCAGTTAATAGCGCCTGCTTAAAGCCCCCACAAGGACAGCTGCACCTAGACACCGCCACCCTCACCATGAGCCCCAGGCAGCCCCTGGTCCTGGCGCTCCTGGTGCTGGGCTGCTGCACCGCCGCTCCCAGACCACGCAAGCCCACCGTTGTGGTCTTCCCAGGAGACGTGCGAACTAATCTCACTGATAGGCAGCTGGCAGAGGTAGGCTAATACCCCTGCATGTAGTTAGGGAGGGCTGGCCAGGAGTCTCAGGGAGGGCGTGAGGCTTCAGAGGAGATTCTATTGGGCAAGTTGAGGGTGATGGTCGTGCCTGGAGGACAGAGGTATCTGGGACCAGGCCCTCAGGGGTCCTGTGGAGGCTCTGGACGGGCGATGGCCAGGAATGGCTAATAAGGGTTTCCTAGGTTGGTAATGGGACATGATGGGGGTGATGATGCTTTGGAGGGTTCTGGAGTGGGGTGAACAGGGGTAAAGGCTAGGAGGCCAGGGGCATGCAGGGGTGGGAAGGAGATGAGGATGTCTACAGGGGAGGGAGTTAGTGGGTGGGCATAAGCACTGGAATCCAGGGTACCAAGTCCTGGAGAGCTGATAGTCCCCGAGTGCCTGGAGGATGGAATCCTGGCCCGTTAGGGCCGGGTAAGAGTCAGGGCTCTGGAGTATCTCTGCCCTTCCATCCACAGGAATATCTGTATCGCTATGGCTATACTCATGTGGCGGAGATAAGCGACGACCAGCAGTCCCTGAGTCGGGGACTGCGTCTTCTCCAGAGGCGCCTGGCTCTGCCTGAGACTGGCGAACTGGACAGAACCACCCTGGAGGCCATACGAACCCCGCGCTGCGGCGTCCCAGACCTGGGCAAATTCCAGACCTTTGAGGGCGACCTCAAGTGGCATCACCACAACATCACGTACTGGTGCGCGGCAGGGCCCCGAGAAGGCGGGGGAGGGGGACGGGAGGGCCAGACCCCGCGCCGGCGGCGGCGAATTCGTCCCTCAGACAGACCCCTAGGTTTCGATGTGCAGCCTGGGGCAGGTGGCTCCGCCTCTGAGCCCTCTGTTTCCCCTTCAGGGAAGTGGGCCTGGCAATCTGAGTCTTCCTGCTAGGGCCCCTGTGAGTGTCCCAAGAGAAAAATGCGTCTGAAAGTACCTTGTAGGTGAGAATGTGGAACGCAGGGAACATCGTGCCTGCTGAAGTCGCTGAGACACCGGGTGTCGTTCCGCCCCGGCTCCGGACTCACTTCGGACCTCTGTCCTCTCGCCTTTCACCTGTAGGATCCAAAACTACTCGGAAGACTTGCCGCGCGAAGTGATCGACGACGCCTTTGCCCGCGCCTTTGCGGCCTGGAGCGCAGTGACGCCGCTCACCTTCACGCGCGTGTATGGCTTCGAGGCAGACATCGTCATCCAGTTTGGTGTCAGGGGTGAGAAAGCGAGAAGGGGGAGGCCGGGAGGGTCTCGGACGGGGACAGCGGAGGGAGGGCCACGGAGAGAGGAGAGCGGGCACTGGACGCCGCTTGGTCTCGCCTGTCCCTGCAGCCCTGGCCGCCTCTGGCTTTATGCGCCCCCTCCTGCCCGACACGGCGCAGCGCGGGGACGCAGGGCTCGGACAGCTGCTGTAGGCGGGACCTCAGCCCACGCTCAGGGCAGCGCACGGTCTGCACGACTGCTCTCCGCCAACCCCCTCCTCCTGCACCTGCTTCTCTAGAGCACGGAGATGGGTACCCCTTCGATGGGAAACACGGGCTCCTGGCACACGCCTTTCCTCCCGGCCCAGGCATTCAGGGAGACGCCCACTTCGACGATGAGGAATTGTGGTCTCTGGGCAAGGGCGTAGGTGAGATCCTGAGCCGCCCCGGCTCGCATTCCCTTCTCTTCTCACGCCCATCGCCAGCCGCCCTGACCCGGTGCCCTTCTCCTGCAGTGGTTCCCACCTACTTCGGAAACGCAGGTGGCGCCGCCTGCCACTTCCCTTTCACCTTCGAGGGCCGCTCCTACTCGGCCTGCACCACGGACGGCCGCTCCGACGACATGCTCTGGTGCAGCACCACCGCCGACTACGACACCGACCGCCGGTTCGGCTTCTGCCCCAGCGAGAGTGAGTGCGGGGTCGCGACGGGGGTGAGGGGCTCCCACCACCCTCGAGGGTTCGAGGTTTTAATCCCGGCTCGGCCACTAGCGCTGTGTGGCCTGCAAGTGACCCTCCTGTTTTCTGGGCCCAGTTTCTCATCTGTGAAACGGGGAGAGGAGGAATGGAGTACAACCGATGGTCTGTGGGTCAATAAACTCGTGACATCCTCCCCCCCCCCCCGCCCCCCGTCCTCCCCTCCCCGTAATTGTATGGGCTTCCTCAGGACTCTACACCCGGGACGGCAATGGAGAAGGCAAGCCCTGCGTGTTTCCGTTCACCTTCGAGGGCCGCTCCTACTCCGCCTGCACCACCGAGGGTCGCTCAGACGGCTACCGCTGGTGCGCCACTACGGCCAACTACGACCAGGACAAGCTCTATGGGTTCTGCCCAACCCGAGGTACCTCTGCCCCGCCTACCAGACTCAGCCTCGCCCCTCGTTCCGCACTGGTCCCCGAAACGTGGCTCCCCCACCCATCAGCGTGTCTCTCCACTCTTCGTTGGTCCTCAGGATCACCGTGTCTCCGCCCGCGATCACGGCCCCTCCCCCTGACTTCCACTTGCCCCCGCCCCGCCGCATCCCTGTGCCTTGGCCTTTCAGCCCAGACAGCTTCCTTTCCCTTAGTCTCAGGTCCCCAGGCCCTGCCCACCAGCCTAGCCGGGTCTCAGCTGTGCCCCCAGCACCCTAGGCTTTTATAAAAAGGACACCAGGGGGCGCGCCCGGGGTACTCAGTCGGCTGAGCAGCCGACTTCATTTTGTCTCAGGTCATGATCCCAGGGTCATGGGATGGAACCCCGTGGCCTCCAACCCCCAGCTGGGCATGGAGCTTGCTTAAGATTCACTCTCTCTCTCACACTCGCTCTCCCACCCCCTCTGCCCCTCCCCCCACTCGTGCGCGCGCGCGTTCTCTTTCTCTCTCATAAATAAATTAGGAAGAAAGTAAATAAAATAGGACACCAGGATTATCTAGCTCCTGTTCCACCAGCCTCTGGCCCCTTATTGGGCCCACTCAGCTGGTTCACCCAGCACCCTTTGTCTCTCCAGCTGACTCTACAGTGACCGGTGGCAACTCCGCTGGGGAGCTGTGTGTCTTTCCCTTCATCTTCCTGGGCAAGGAGTACTCAACATGCACCAGGGAGGGCCGCGGAGATGGGCACCTCTGGTGCGCCACCACCTCGAACTTCGACAGAGACAAGAAGTGGGGCTTCTGCCCGGACCAAGGTGGTCAGGGTTCCAAGGTTGGGGGCAGCAGTGTTGGGGGAGGGATGGCCAGGGCTGGGAGCTCGGCTGGGCTCACATCTCAAGGTCCCTTTTCCCTCCAGGATACAGCTTGTTCCTTGTGGCAGCCCATGAATTCGGCCATGCTCTGGGTTTAGATCACTCATCGGTGCCAGAGGCACTCATGTACCCCATGTACAGCTTCACGGAGGGCCCCCCCCTGCATGAGGACGATGTGAAAGGCATCCAGCATCTGTACGGTGAGGTTATTGGGCAGGGAGGGTGGTGCCTTTGCTCTTGTACCGAGAATGGGGAAATGGGGATCAGCGAAGTGGGGACCCCTCAACATTTATCTGCGGAAGAGCCTGGGGTCAGTGGGTCCAATTGCTGTCTGGTCAGTGCTTGGAGAAGATGATAAAGAGCCCAGATTCTAGAGTGAGACAGATATGGGTTCAAAAGCCAGTGCAGCCACTTCCAGGCTAGGTGACCTGTGGTACGTGACTTCACCCCTCAATTTTCTCACCTGTGAAATGGGGCTAATAATGTTACCTGCCTCATTGGGTGGTGAGGAGGTTTGAGTGAGTTCCAATATTGTCTGACATATAGTAAGCACCGTATAAGTGTTTAATATTTGTATTGTTATCATCACTATGATCATTAGTATTATTCCCTCATTTTAAAAATGGGAATATTAAAGAATCTATTTGATTTTTTTTAAGTCAAATGAGCTAATGTAATTTTATAAAGCTCTTAGCACTAAGTTTGCCACTCAGTTTGAGTGCTCAAAACCCAGTTCTTTCCCACTAGCCTGGAGAGGGGGAGAGCTCCTGCATGTCTTGTGTTCATAGGGCCTGGCCCGGACCTGACATAGCCCAGGGATTAGATAAGCATGATCGGAATGGAAGGTGAATGTATGAAAAAAAAACCAGCCTGTGATTGGGGGAAGGTAGGCTCCAACATCTAGAGTGAAGACAGTGACTGCCAGGGGCCTCACTGATGCGTTTTGGGGAATATACGTTCCACCAGCACAGGTGTATGTAGCAATAGAAGGTCTCATCCAGTGTCTCTCTTTAGGTCCTCGCCCTGAACCTGAGCCACGGCCTCCAACCACCACCACACCTGAATCCCAGCCCACGGTCTGCGCTACGGGGCCTCCCACCACCCGCCCCCCAGAGCTCCCCACTGCTGGCCCCACAGGCCCCCCTTCAGCTGGCCCCACGGGTCCCCCCACTGCTGGCCCTTCTGAGGCCCCTACAGTGTCTTTGGATCCAGCAGAAGATGTGTGCAACGTGAACATTTTCGACGCTGTTGCGGAGATCGGGAATCTTCTGCATTTCTTCAAGGATGGGTGAGGGGGCAGGGATATGTGGCTGGGGGAGGGGACTCAGAGGAGGGCCCTGCCTGCTCCTCTTCACCCACTGGCCTTCGGTTCAAAGTTCAGTGGCCCGCTGGTCCCTTCTCTCATTCCCAGGAAGTACTGGCAGTTCTCTGAGAACCCAGGACGCCAGGTGCGGGGCCCCTTCCTTATCACCAACAAGTGGCCTGCGTTGCCCCGCAAGCTGGACTCCGCCTTTGAGGACCCGCTGACCAAGAAGACTTTCTTCTTCTCTGGTTAGTTTCCTCCTTTCTCCTCCCCCGCCCCCGCCCTCCCCATCCTTGCGGATCTAGGAAGACCCGCAGATCGCAGATCGAGTAAAATCCGTGAAGCATTTCATGCGGATTAGGAACAGGCGCCCCCTTCTGGCGGGTGCAATTGAGCAGCTCTTCACCGTCCTCGTGCACCGTCCGACGGAGCGGTGGGTTCTGCTCCTTGGGCACCCAGATTGCCGGCAGGTCGGGCGCGGAAAGGTCTCGCTGGGTTCTTCCTCTTGACATTCAAGGACAATGTGTGGCCACTCCCTGCCCCCACACCGATGTGGCTCTCCTCCCCCGCAGGGCGCCAGGTGTGGGTGTACACAGGAGCGTCGGTACTTGGCCCGAGGCGTCTGGACAAGCTGGGCCTGGGCCCGGAGGTGGCCCAAATCACTGGGGCCCTCCCGCGCAGCGGGGGTAAGGTGCTGCTCTTCAGCAGGCAGCGCTTCTGGAGGTGAGAGTCTCGGCGACCGCCGGCAGGGGGACCCCGGGCGCCTTCCGCCCGCCCTCCGGCTCAGCACCTGTCTCTTCACCGCCTTCCTGCAGGTTCGATGTGAAGACGCAGACCGTGGATCCCAAGAGCGCCGGCCAGGTGGAGCAGATGTTCCCCGGCGTGCCCTTGAACACGCACGACATCTTTCAGTACCAAGGTGAGGGCTGCTGATGGGGGTCAGGTCCCTCCCCGGGACGCTTCCCACACTTGCCTGCCTCAGTGATTAGTCAAATTCTGAGGGAGAAAAAAAAAAAAATCCCCTGGAGATTGAGGCAAATGCTCCAGCACAGGTACATTCCCCATAGAGGCAGGGACCTTTCCCAGATCATAAAGGGACACAGAATTAGAACCCAGATTTCCCACCCACCCCACCCCCCAGCTGGAAGTTTACCGCCTCACCCCCCCCTCCCCCCGCAGTACAGAACAGTGGTTTGCATGGAGGCTCATTCCTCTATTAGACAATATTTATCAAGTGTTATAATATGCCAGGCATTGAGTTGACGCTGGAGATACAGTGATAAAAAAGGCACTTCATTACTCTGCGTCTTTGGGCCAGTCACTGCTGCTCACAGAACCTGTTTCCTCATCTGTAAAATGGGGACGCTAGCTGGGGTTTTCCTTGTCTTTCACACCACTCACATGCAATCAACTGACAAGTTCTGTTGACTTCATTACCAAAATGTTCACTTCTCACCATCTCCCTTGCAAACACCCTTGTTCAAGCCATACTGGTTGCTCAATACCATTACGATATTCTCTAGGAGTAGGGAGTGGTTAGGAGTAGAGGGCCATGGTCTTGGGGGGAGACTCCAGACCCATTCCAAGGTAAAAACAAACAAACAAAAGAAAACTATGGGGATCTGATCTGCTCCTCAGACCCTCCCAACACTCTCCTGTCATTTCCTCTGCTCCACACCACCCACACCGGCCTCTGGCTGCTCTAAACACAGCAAGGTCAAGGTCACACCGAGCTTAGGGCCTCTGTGCCAGCTGGTCCCTCTGCCTGGAGGTTGTTCTGTATTCACTCACTTGCTTTTATTTCCTTCATAGCTTTTCTATGTTGCCACAGTCTCATTTATTAAGTGTTTGCTTGTTAATCATCTCTCTTACCCCACTAGAGTGTAAACAGCAGCAGAACTGAGATCATGCCTGCATTTTTTCTCTCTGCTGTATAACAGTGCTTAGCGCTATAAATATTTGATGAAATGAATGAACGAATGAATGGATGAACGTTGAGTGAATTGTTCTGAGCACGTGCTGTGTGCCAGGCTCCATGGTGGTGCTTTGGACATGGAGGTTTTCTGCCCGCCGGCATCTCTGTGGGGGAGATGGAGGCGTCGTATGAAAGATCTAGAAAGGGCAGGAGGGACGATTGTAGAGATCTTGCTCCTGTCTCTGTGTGTGTTTGTGGGAGGGTTGGAATCACCCCTCTCGGGCTTGTCTTTCCCCTGCAGAGAAAGCTTACTTCTGCCAGGACCGCTTCTATTGGCGTGTGAGTTCTCGGAACGAGGTGAACCAGGTGGACCAAGTGGGCTACGTGACCTTTGACCTCCTGCAGTGCCCCGAGGATTAGGGCTTCCCATCCTGCTTCAGCACTGCAGAGTGGGTCCTCTGGGGACCATCCCAATGGGGAAGGAGCCAGTTTGCCGGATACAAACTGGTGGGTCTGTTCTGGAGGACAAGGAGGAGGCGAGGTGGGCTGGGCCCCTCTCTTCCCACCCTCCTCTTTTGTGGGAATATTTTTAATAAACTTGAATTCTTTAACCTTGAGGAGCAGATTTCTTTACGTATGTATGCGTGCATGTGTGTATGTAACGGATAGGGCGCCTCCTGTGTGCCAGGTAGTGTTCTAAGCACTTCATAAATATTAACATTCATCCTTCCTATTAGGAAGATATAATGTGATTACTCCTATTTTACAGCTGGGGAAATGGCCAACCTATTATTCATTCATCAAACATTTATTGAGCCCCTGCATGGAGCCAGGCTGTGTGCCGGGCCCTGGGAAAGGAGAGATGAGTTGGACTATGTTTCTCTCCTCAAGGACCTCTCAGGGTCCTCCAGCTGTAGGTCCATGAGTGCCCTCAGGACTTGCTTAAAATGCAGACTCCAGGCTCTGTCCCCAGAGAGTCCCACTCAGTTACCAGGATGATTCTTTGCCGGGTGGGGGTGGGATCACCCTTGGAGAGTGTGCAATGTGTGGTCCTTTATTCCAGAATAATGGTGCATCTCTGTGATTCTGTATGTTGTGGTTGAAGGCGGGGAACGTTCCTCAGCCAAGGTGACGTCTGAACTTGAGTTGAATCTGGAAACATGAGCAAGAGTTTCTTCCCGTGCAGGTAGAACTGTCTTCTTACAGGGTAATCTACCACAAACCGTTACCCCTAAAAATGGACCTACTCTAACTCTCACACACGTGTGCACAAAACGGCAGATAGAAGGACATTGATTGCAGCATGGTCCCAGTAGTGAGAACCTGGCAAAACCTCAGTGTGCCAAGGTCAGGCGGGGGATAAGTGAAATATGGATCACAGACATGATGGTGGTATTCACCCCGGGCACACTGACTCTGCCAGACAAGGTTCCATGTGCTTGATGTGTGTTGACACAGCTAATCCTTAAAACAACCCTAGCAGACAGGTACTACCCTTACCTTATAGGTATTATTGCCCTCCCCCCTCCCCCCGTTGTACAAATGAAGAAACTGAGGCACACAGAATTACACAACCCACCTGAAGTCCCAGAGCCAGTGAGCGGCCACAGTGGGATTTGACTGTAGGCTCTCGGGGCAAATGCTGGGAGAGGAGAAAAAGTGGGGGGGGGGCGTTTGGGGGAAGTACAAATGGCTCAGAACTCTTGTGTGTGGTTTTAGGGGGTAGATGAGAGGGGAGCAGAGAGGATTCTGGAATGGTTGAGGTAGGAACGTTGGTCTGGACTAGATGAGAGAAGGTCGGAGTGCCAGGCTGAGGATGCCACAGGACAGAGAGGGACTGGACTGAAGGGTTGGGGCAGGTGAGTGGAGGCGATGGGCTTGTTCAGATTGGATTGCCTTCCGAACTTGGGCCCAAGTGGGAGCGTCCTCCTGAGATTCCTTTGGGTGGACTCACACCCACCTCATCCATTTTTTTTAAGATTTTATTTTTCAATAGTCTCTATACCCAACGTGGGGCTTGAACTTACAACCCCGAGATCAAGCGTTGTATCTTCTATCGACTGGGCCAGCCAGGCGCCCCCCCCACCTCATCCATTTCTTACCGAGAAATGACCCATTCCCATGGGCATACAGACATTCCCTCAGAAGGCTTGTTTAAAGCCCCTTTGAACCTCTCTCTCTCTCTCTCTCTCTCTCTCTCAATACAGTTCCATTTCTCTATCTCTCGCTCCCACCCACAGTAAAACTTCCCCAAGTACAGTCTCCACTCACGGTCTCCACTTCCTCAATTTCCATTCCCTCTGCAACCCTTTCCAGCCTGACTCGCACACCTCTGAAATCTTTCCTTTCAAAGCCACCTATGCGTTTCCTGTAGCCAGGTGCCACGGGCACTCTGTGCTCATCCTACGCATCTCTCAGCTCGTTCGACACAGTTGGTAATGCCCTTGTTCCTGAAATTTTTCTTCACTCAATTTCTGGGTCACCCCTTCCTGGGTCTCCTCCCAACCTCACTGGTGGATTTTCCTCTTTGTGACCTCTAGATGACAGCACGCCCTTGCACTCAATCCTTGGACTTCTCTGTGTACACTCATTGCCTGTGATCTCGGCCAGCCCTACAGCTTTGTATCTCTCTACTAAAGACTCTCAAGTTTATATCCCTAGCTTTAACCTCTACCCTGAACTCCAGATTCCTATGTTCAAGGGCTGACTCCGCATGCTCCTTAGGTGCCTGACGGTCTTCTCAACCTAACGGGTCCAACTGAACTCTTTGGCTCCACCTTCTGAACATGCCTCTGTGTTAGTCATCACTACCTTGATAAAGACATCACCTGCTTTCAGGTCGGTCCTAAAATCTAGGTATCTGTTAAACTCCTCATTCTAGTAAGTTTCTCAGCCCGGGCACTCTTGACATTTGGGGTCAGATTTTTTTTTTTTTTTTTGATTATGGGGAACGCTATAGGCTGTTTGGTGTCTTCCTCCAGGAGGTCGTGGGATCGTGGACAGATGGCAGACCCACTCAGGGTCAGTCCACATCTCCCCACCTCATGTCCCAATGTGGGGGTGTGGAGATGTGATGTGCAGGGAGGAGATGGGGAACGTGTGGCCGACTTAGGGCAAGCCTGGATGCCACAAGTGGCATCTAACCCACTTGATGTTCAGTAACACCCCTCTCCAGTTGTGACAATCAAACATGTCTCTGAACATTGCAGGCGTTCCTTAATGGGCAACACTACCATGTTGAGAACCATGGCTCTAATACAGTAAACATACGGACAAGTCCACGTGTCATAAGGGTACATTTCAATATACACTTTCACGTACCGAACACAACTGTGTAACAGACATCCAGATCAAGAAACAAAACGTCAGCAGCACCGCGAGAGCCCCTGTCATTCTCCCTTGCCATCGCTACTCCTCCACACCAAGGGTTACCACCATTGTTCTACGAGCTTACATAGATTTTGACTAGTTCTTACTTTATTTAAATAGTGTTTTGTGGTATGTACTCTTGTGTCTGGCTTCTTATGCTCAAGGTTACATTTGCGATCATTCGTCTATGTTGTTTGTGAATTATAGGTTGTTCATTCACGCTGCTGTATAGTTTTCTACCGTAAGGATGTTGTGCTATGTTTTTTATCCATTTATTGTTTATTTGCCCATTTTATTTATCCGTTTTATGGTTAATGGGCATTTCGTTAATAGCCCAATTTGAGGCTCTTAGGAATAATGCCACTATAAACGTTCTTGTAAATGTCTTTTGGTGACCAGGGGCAGCCATTTCTTTTTTTTTTTTTTTTTTAATTTTTTTTTTTCAACGTTTATTTTATTTTTGGGACAGAGAGAGACAGAGCATGAACGGGGGAGGGGCAGAGAGAGAGGGAGACACAGAATGGGAAACAGGCTCCAGGCTCCGAGCCATCAGCCCAGAGCCTGACGCGGGGCTCGAACTCACGGACCGCGAGATCGTGACCTGGCTGAAGTCGGACGCTTAACCGACTGCGCCACCCAGGCGCCCCAGGGGCAGCCATTTCTTTGGGGCATTACCTAGTTTACCTAGTACAGCGATTAATGATGCAATTAGAAATGTGTCGAGAAATTGCATAACGAGAAGTAGGGTATTGTGTATTCAAATGTGTTAAATCTTACTTATTCATACAAGTGCTTTGGCAGGGCACATACTTGGGGGTAGAATTGCTGGGAAGATAGGTATGTGCGTGTTCGGCTTTAGGATGTATGGCCAAACAATTTCCCAAAGTGGTTCTGCTCATCTGTACTCTCACCAGCGATGCATGACAGTTTCCATCCATGCAACGTCCCAGGCAATGTCCAATTCAGCAACGGGGTCTGTAGGTTTTATTTCCAAAACGTATCTTGAATAGGATACCTGCCACCACTCTAGCCAGGCTTTTATCGCCTCTCACGTGGGGGTCTGCAGGAGCCTCCGAACTGGACTCCCAGTTCCCACTCCTGCCCTTCTTTAGTTGAGTCTTCGGGAAACAGCCAGAGTGATCCTGTCAAGGTAGAAGTCAGATCACACCATTCCTTTGCTCAAAAACTTCCAATGGCTTCTCTTGTAAATTAAAAAGGAATCTGGGCTCCTCCCTTAAACTTTCAAGAGAACACAGGATCTGCACTCCTCCCCTCCTTCATCTCCTATCACTCCAGCCTCCGTTCTCTCTGTTCCAGACACACTGGCTTTCTTGCTGCTCCCTGAATGGTCCAGGCTTATTTTCGGCCCAGGGTCTTTCCACTTTCTATCTTCTCTGCTGGAGCGCTCTTCCCCCAGATCTTTGCATAGCTGGTTCCTTCTCATCAGTGAGGTTTCAGCTCAAATATCACATCTTCTAAGGGATCTTCTTAGATCACCTTCTAAAGTAGTCCTTCCCCCTAGTCATTAACCCTGGGCACTATTTTTTTCTCCTTAACATGTACCATAATTTCAAATTATCTTGTCTATGCTTTTGCTCACTTACAATCTTTCTTCCCTCACTCCTCATTAGAATTAAGCCACATGATGGGCGCCTGGGTGGCTCAGTGGGGTAAGCCTCAGATTCTTGTTTTCCGCTCAGGTGATGATCTCACGGTTTCGTGGGTTTGGGCCCTAGTTGGGCTCTGCGCTGGCAGCCCAGAGACTGCTTGGGGTTCTCTCTCTCCCTCTCTGACTCTCCCCTACGCGCTCTCTCTCTCTCTCTCTCTCTCAAAATAAATAAACTTTAAAAAAAAAAAAGAATTAAGCCACAAGAGGGCAGAAAGCCAGTCAATCTCAGTCTGTATCCCCAGTGCCTAGAACCTTTGCCTAAAACACAGGAAAGCTCTCAAGATGTGTTGAGTGAATGAATGAGTGAATAAAACCCAGGTGTTTAGGAGACCCCAGCAGAGGTGGGCCCGGGCTCCTGGAGCCACACACTGGGGCCCCCGGTGTAGGGACAGCTCTCAGCTGCGGGTGGGATCCTCAGGCGCTTCCCGGAACTGAGAGCCCATGGACTTGAAGCGAAATGGCTACATTCAGAGGCTCAGCACAGCGGGCACTAGGACCCTGCGCGGCGCCGCGCCCGGTGGGGGGCGGTGGACGGGGGGGAATCCGCTCTTTCTGTCTGCTGGAGCCGGGCTGCAGCCACTTGTGCGATCTGGGCCCGTACCGCCGCCGCCCGGCTCCTTTCCGCACCATGAGCCGCAGGTTCACTGTCACCTCACTGCCCTCCGCGGCGCCCGCCGGGACCCCTGACTTAGAGTCCCAACTGCATTCGGCAGCCGATCTCCGCCACCTCTCAGGGGAAGACGCCAAAGGTAGAGGCCGCAGGGGGCGGGGCCTGGCGGCGTGGGGGCGGGGCGAGAGAAGGGGCGGGGCCTAGGTGGGCGGGTCTTCTGTTGGAAGGGGCAGGGCCAGGGATTTGACAGTGGGGTGGTCTCAGCCTAGGGCCAGAGATGGGAGAGGAGCGGGGACCTAGAGGGGAGGGAAGGAGGCTGGATGGGAAATGGTGAGGAGAGGGGCCAGATTCGAGGTGGGCGGGGTCACAGGGAAGAGGGTGGGGCTATAGGCGAAGGGGCGGATCTTGCGTTGGAGGGACTAGAGTCCAAAGGGGGCTGAACTGGAGGGCACCAAAGGGGCGGGGTCATTTCGGGTAAGGGGCGGGACCGGAGAGGAGAAGGTGAAACCAGGGAAAGAGGAGGGCGGTATGATTAAGGGGTAGGTCCAGAGGCAATGGGAGGAAGCAGGATATTTCTGTTTGGGGGCAGAAAAGGGCGGGGCCAGAGGGAACGGGTTGTGCCAGGAGGATTGGGGTGGGGTCGAGGGCGGGAGGTAAAATGAGTCCGGGTCGCTGAGGCAGGTGCCGGCTAGGCAGGTGATTGGTGCCTGGAGGATCTTCCAATCCTCGGCTTCCCTGGAGGGGACAGCGCCTGGGGATCCCGGGAAGGAGATGGAAGAAAGAGAAGTTACTTTTGGGCCGTTAGATCTTGGGAGAATTCTGTGGGGTCTCCAGTCCCGACCCTTGGGGACCCATTTAAGTCCCTCTGCTCCAGCCCCAGAAGAGGGTTGGGTGGAACAAGCTCAGGCTAGATTGGGGGCGTCTTCTTCGAGGACCTATTGCTGTTGTCTCGTAATGGAAGTTACACCCAGGGTACAGAAGAGGAGAGGGGAAGGATCCTTCTAGCTCTCAATGAAGAATTAGCACCCTGGATGCTCTCACAGCCTCCTCCCCAGGGGGCACTTGTCAGGGGTCCCCTTCCTGGCTCTGAGCCCCTCAGGTCTGGAAGAAACGCAGCGAATCGGCTTGGAGTGGCCCCAGCACGGGGAGGAGGAAGAGCCTCCCCGGGCCGCCAGGGGTCGCTGCTGAGCCGCAGGTGAGCTCACCCGGACTGCAGTAAAACTAAGCACCAACCACCCTGGAGGGGGCCCTTTAGGAGCTTCTTTAGCGAACCCCCTCGTTGTGTAGATGACCAAACGGAGGCCTGGATTTCCTCAGGGCTCCAGCCCCTGAACCAACCGACTCCTGGACATGACCATTTGGATTTCTTGGGGTCCCTCCATTCTTCATATTTTCTGTCAACTGTCCGTAGCCTTTCTTATTTTCATGAATGTCCTTTCCATCCTTATAATTTTAAAAGTCAGAACTCCAGGAGCTATTCTCAATGCCTCCTTTTCTTTTCCCACCAGATCTAATTGGTCCTCACATCTTGCCTACCCCTCCCCCCCAACTGATCCTGAATCTGTCCCCATCTCTCTTCCTGTCACCATCACCCTGTACAAACCTCCATCATTTCTCCCAAGGCCTCAGCCATGGCCACAGCCTCCTCACTGGTCTGCCTGCCTCCAATCCTGTCCTAATCATCCTCCACACAAGCTCCCCATCGCTTTTAGGATAAAGGCCAAACCCATAGTCCATATTTGAACTCTTTTCCTCATTTGCTCCCGGGCATACCTGTCCGTGTTCATATTCCCACCTCCATTAGCTGGGAAACTCCTACTCACTCTATGGGTTATGGCTCATTTAACCGCTCCTGAAAACCCTTTTCACTTTCCCTTGCTTCCAGGCAAAGGCAGTCATTCCTCTCCTGCCCACCCACTGTACCATTAGAGCACGTGTCCCAGTGGATGCAAGTTATTTACTTGTATGTCTCCTACAACTCAAAAGCAGGGACCATATCCTTTTATCTTTGTGTTCTGAGTTCCAAGCCCACAGCCTGGCACTTAGTAGGTGCTTAATGTTTATCAGACGAGAAGGGAGTGTCTGGAAGCTTCCGTTTCTCCTCCTCTTGCTCTCCTCTCCTCCCATTTCCCTTCCCCTGGCCTGAGAATAAGATGGCCCTCTCTCTCATTCCAAGGTGATTGATCGGTCTTCCCATTCCCATTTCCAAGCTCCTGAATGTTGAAGTAAAATATGGCTCTCAGTTTTGGGTGTGCAGGTATGTGTGCAAACTGGATGTGAATCTGGAATGCTGTGTGTTCGTGGCAGAGGTGGTGTGTGTGTGTGTCTTTGTGCGTCTTGAGGGAGGAGCATCCCACGCGAGCTCTGATGACCTGTGGGGCGGTCAGTGAGTCAGAGCTTATATGTGTCACTGTATTCCGGGGTGTTGATGGGCATGTTGGTGTATTTCCGTGTTTGTCTGTGGAGTGGGTACCTGTGTGTATGAGTTTATTAGAAGTTTCATCTTGGGAATGCTTTGGGTGACTTTTAACCTCTTTGGCCCCGAGACAGCGTCCAGCACCTCCTCCTTGCTAG
This sequence comes from Puma concolor, assembly GCF_028749965.1. NCBI lineage: Eukaryota > Metazoa > Chordata > Mammalia > Carnivora > Felidae > Puma > Puma concolor. The sequence continues at coordinate 126,378,087 of NC_141669.1, forward strand.
GTTACTGCATGGGGAAGTAGAAAAGGGCTCCCTAGGGGAACCCAAAATCTGGTGATATCTTTCCCACAGCTGTTCTCGTGTCCACCTCTGGCCCCAAGGAGATGTTTTCCCCACCTCTTGTCCTCACCCAGGCCCACGGGGACAGATGGCAGCCTGTGGAAGGTAGAGTAGGGTTGGGAGACGTTTGGCAGGTCACTTGTGTACGAGCGTTGTCTTTAACTCTGGACCAAGCGAGTGGAGTTTGTCCCCGGAAGTGCCTCCTGTTGCCAGAGGATCAGCTATAGTGGGAACATAGCTTAGAGGGGTGACAGCAGCAAATCAGAGGCTGATCCTTGAATCCACCACTAACCCTCAGCTGCAGCCCCCATACCTCATTTGCCTCATTGGTACCATGGGGAGAGTGACGGTGACTTGGCTGGCTAGAAGCGGACCCAGGGCCAGTTGTTGCAACTCTGAACTATTTCCCCACCCGTTTACACCACTTCCCACTGTGCTTCAGTTTCTGGTGGAGGGAGACAGGGCACTGGAAAGAACCCTGGGCCCGGGTTAAGGCTAACGGGAGTTGAGATGTGTTCCCATGAGTGACAAGGAGCCGCCTTATGCTAGGGGGTAGACCACGGTACAGCCCATCCACGCGCTAGCTCAGCCTCTGTGCTGTGGCCTTGGGCACGTTGCTTCCCTGTCTGAGCCTCAACTTCCTCATCTGTAGTAAAAAAGATTTGAACAGGAAGCTATCTGAGGGTCATTCTAGCCCTAAAAATGCTAGGATTCTTTGATGATCTAGAAGGGTGAGGTTCTCTGCCTCTCCCATACCCAAACCTCATATTTCAGTCTCTATATCTGTAAATTGGGAGGAATGACACTGAGTTATTGGTATAAATATATGATCCGGAGATCTCCAGCCAGTTCAGGTTGTTGTGCAGTCACCTCTTCCTCAAGCCAGGACTCAGAACCTTACAGCCCAGTACCTCAGCCCAAGGTGAGCCCTGGGAATCTCCATGGCAACAAACTGGTTATGAACGGGGCTGCAGTTGCCATGGTGACGGGCTGCTCTCTCTCTCTCTCTCTCTCTCTCTCTCATCCCCCTCATCTCCCCTCCCCTCTTCTCAATGAACCAGAGCGATCTGCGGGCACCAGCTCTCCAGGTGGGGTGGGGGTGGGGGTGGGGGTGGTGGGTGCAGTGAGAAGGGGGTCCAGATTGAGAAAGAGGGAAGACGGGTTGAATCTGTAGGGGAATAGGGGGCTGTTGGGGTGCCATTGCCATGGTGACAGGGCTGCAGCCTGTTAATTAAGCCCCTGGTTGCCACGGAGACGATGGTGGTTGACGTGCTCTGCGGCGAGCCCTGTGTGTGTGGGGTGTGCTATGCGCTGGACTCATCAATTCACTGAGAGGGTTTTGGGTATGGAGGACCGGCATGTAGTTTGGGGAGAGAAGAGTGAAAGAGGGAGTTCGGAGCCTTGGCTCCAGGAGGCCAAAGCTGGGGTGGGTGGCTTAGGTCATGGGGGTAATGATACGCAGATAAGGATGCACAGGGATTAAGCCATAAAGAGGAACGCTATGCCTGCCTCGTGTGGCAAGAAAATCCAGTCAGGTGGCTTCAGCTTCCTCCAAATGGCCTCCTACTCTGGTTCCCCGGATGGAGCCCTGGCCTGGAGGTCAGGGAGCTGGATTCTAGTCCCCAGTCTGCCACACGTTCACCCCATGAAGAAAATGTGTACCTTTCCGCTTCGAGGCTTTAATTTCCCCGTAAATGAGGGGTGGTCAAAAATAACTTATAAAGTCTCGTCCAGTTCCCACATCCTGACACTCAGGCAGCTTCTGTGAAATTTGTTTCTCTGTGAGAAGCATAAGGTGGGGCGGGGGGCCGTGAACTTTGGAGCTTTCAAATTCAGAAACAGGACCCTTCCTAGCTCTAGCATCTGTGTTGGTTTAATGAGAGCATCCCCCTAGCCCTAGGGGAATCTTCCTAGGGCTCTGGGTGGAGATGAGATGCTAAGCTGACAGCCATGTTCCTGGGGCTCAGGGCTGAGGGTCACCTTACTGGTGACCTTACCAGCCAAGGCCAGGCTGGCAGTGCAGAAGATGCCTGCAATGTGTTTTCTCAAAGTCTCGTGGCAGAGGGTTGGCCTGAGGCCAGAATAGGTATCAGTCTCCTTCAGAGGCAGGGAGTGTGAACTGAAGGGGCAGGGTCTCCCCTTGGGTCTGTCTCCTTACTTGGTCTGGGCTCCTTAGGAAGGGCTCCATGGCTTTAGTCTGAGATAAATGGAGTGGGCATTAAGAGCTTTCAGAGTGGGAAGAAGTCCCTTGGATTTATGTGGCCTCACCCTTTCATTTTGCAGATGGAGATACTAAAGCCCAGAAAGAGCAACTTAATTTTCCCCAGGGATACACAGAATTTGGGGGCAGACGGCAGGAGAACATCACTGTCTCTTGAATCCCAGATGTCCTGTGAGATAGAAGCTCTGGTGAGGGTGGGCGGAGGGGCTATCCAGGGGAAGAGGTATCACTTATGCCTTCACCTCTACTCCCCTGGGATCTAGGTTCCTCCTGTGGGTGGGCTTAATCCCTGAGTGGCCAGGGCTCTGGACCACAAACGGATGGAAACAGATCCAGGGGAACGTCCCAGATCTGAGATTGGTGGAGAAAAAAAATCTCAGCCTTTAATTTATTTCACAGTACTTCTCGGACAAACATGCTACACATTTTGCTATGTTACCTGTCCCTACAGAGTAGTGGAAAACCACGATGCTGCTGCTCGTGGTGGTGATGGTGGGGTGTGTATATAGTGGAGTGTTTACGAGTTCTTGAACACTGTTATCCACCTGCTGTCCTTTTAACCCCTGCCACCACGCCAAACCCATCTCCCTTCTTTGTGGTTTTCTCCCTGGGAAAGCCAAGAACCAATTCTTAGACCTTGTCTGAATAGCTAGCTCTCCATCCTAACAAGTCCTTCCAGCATCCACAAAACCCAGTGGCAGTGACACCTTATTGGTGGATCCCTCAGAAGCCCCTTTCCGTCCGCTGCCAAAAACTGTGATCAACCTGATCTGAAGCCACTGACAGATGCGTACAAGGACTCTGAACAGCAGGCCCTGTCCGTGACTCTGAAAAGCCGTGCCCTTGAATGGGGTCTCCAGTCATGTGGATGGCTTTTTAGGACCCTTGGAGATCTTTTGGGCCTACCTCCAGTTGCAAGGGGTACTTCAGTCCTGCACCTCTGAAGCCTGACCACAAGAGAAAGGAGAGAGCTCATTTCAGACTGATCCCTGTTCCCTTTTTAGTAGCCAAGGATCGGAGACGGCTGAGCAGTTTGGTTTGAATGTATCTTTGTCCCTTCTATTGGAGGCAAGACCAATTTTAAAAGAAATTATGTTGAAGAAGACTCCTAAATTGGAATAAAGCAAAGTGGATTTTAGACCGAATCCTGCCATTCACTGGCGTAGTGTCCATAGGCAGTAATTTCTCCTCTTTGGGCCTTAGCTTTTTTTTTTTTTTTTTTTTTTTTTTTTTTTTTTTTTTTTTCAGTCCATAAGGTGAAAGCTGTCTATTAGATAAGATGATTGATGTGATCCTCTCCAGCCCTGGGACTCTCCTGGAATTTAGAGGGCTAGTGCTGGGGGTTAGGGTGAGTCTGAAAATATTTTCCCCTTAACCTGCTCTCCCCTTTGGGTGTTTAGATCTTCTGGAGACACAAACGGTCCAAACCTGGGATGCTTCTTCCTGAGATGTCTCCACCACTGGCTCAGGTCTGGATTCTAGGGGTTGTGAGAGGTCCCAATCAAGCTTCTGGAGGACTGGTGTCAGGGGAGGGGGAGGAACACAGAGAGCATGCTGGCTCTGGAATCCTCAGAAAGCAATCCTGGATTAGGGGATTAGACACTCCTGCCCCAGGAGAAAATCTGGTCCCAAACCGACTGACGGCCTCATTCCTCCCTCCCCCACTCTGTCCCTGGCCTGCCTCCTACCAGTTTGCCCTCCCTGGAGGCTGTACCATCCTAGTGGGGAGTCCGAGATCCCTAGAACCTTACCGCTGCCTTCTCTCCTCCTCATCGCATCTCGTTCCCAGGGTCATTCTGTAGTCAGAGGGTCCCTGCCTTGGACTCCTGGGATTTGTCTTGGGGGTGAGATGCTGGGATGCAGTCTAAGCACAATGAGAGGGTTCGCTGCAACTCCTCAGGTTCCACTCCTCCCATTTTAAGACAGAATGAGCCAGACAGCTCAGCCCAGTGACCCTGAACCCCTGGGGGCAGCACAGGGCTTCAACTAAGGGCTCTGGCCTCAACACACCCCAAGTTCCAACCTCTTGACCAGCGATTTGGGAAAGGGTCTGGTTCTCCACTCTTCTTCAGGGCTGGCCTCCCCAGCTCTGCAGGCAGGATCCCCAGAGACCCGTATTCCATGGCGCCCCACCCCCGCCGCATCAGTACTCCTCGCCTTCCCCCTAGGGGTCACCCCAGACCCCTAGCCAGGCAGCCGCTGCGGGGCCGCCTCCCCGCGGCCGCGACCTAGTTCCCTGCCGTTATTTTTAGGGCGCGGGATGGCACCTGCCCACGTGCCGGCCCCGCCTGCGCCGCGGAGTGGGGGGCGGGCGGAGCTGCGTCTGCTCGTGGGAGGCGAGGCCCCCGTCCCCCGCAGCACCCCCTCCATCCCACCCGTACAAGCCCCCAGTTTTCGTGCGAGGGGGCCTCCAGCCGCGCTCTGCCCTCCCCTCGTCTCCTCTTCTTCCTCCCTCTCGCGCTCCCCCCCAAAACCCCGCCAGTGGCTCACGCCTCCTGCATACGGGATGAGGTGAGCAGCGCCGCCGCTGAGAGGGGGCGCGCGCGGGTGTGAGCGTGTGTCCGTGTGCGAGTGTGTGTGCGCCGGGCGGGCGGGCACTGCAGCTTCTTCCTCCGTGGAGCGGAGAGCGAGAGAGAGCTAGAGCGAGCGAGAGAGCGGCGAAGGCGGGCAGAGGGGCGCGGGCGAGGCGGAGCAGCCATCCCCGGGCCCGGCGCCGCGCCGCCACCATGCTAAACAACCTGACGGACTGCGAGGACGGCGATGGGGGAGCCAACCCCGGTAAGCAGCGGCCCGGGGGCGGCGAGGGAGGGGGCGACGAGGAGAGGAGGCAGCTCTAGGGTTAGAGGCAGAGCGGGGGCCGCCTCCTTCAGAGAAGAGGCTGGGACTGACCTGGGCGGTGGGCGCCCACGGCGGCCTGGAGCCCTACTCCATTGGAATGCGCCAGGCGCTGTCCAAGGTGCTGGAATGCGCCGCGCCCGTGGCAGGGCTGGGGGCCGAGGGGGTTGCCAGTGCCCACGGTCCGGGGGCAGACGTGGGTTAGCTAAGCGGGGGAGGCGGTGGGAAGGGGATGGAAGAGCTAGAATGGGCTGACGTGGACCTCGACGGGCGGGAGGAAGGGTTCCTTTCCTCAAGAAGGGACCCCGGCGTCCTGGCGCAGAGCGTTGACCGGAGACGCGGGGAGGGGGTGGGGGGGGGGTGCAGTCTGCTGCAGTCCCTAGCTCTGAGACTTTCAACTGAAAGGTGGGGGGAAGGTACCCATGGGGGGTTGGAACCATATGACAGCCCCCGTCCGGGCTGTGGTGTCTCCTTAAGGGGACACTTGGTGCAATCGGGGGCCCCCCTCCCCCAAAGCTGCCGGAGGTCCGACCTCAGACTGAAGCGTACCTCCTCCGGAGATTTTCAGCTCTACTTTGCGGAATCTCCCTCTCCCTCTCGCATACCCATGGGTTCCTATTCAGGACGGGAAGCAAGATCACCCTCCTTTCTTCCCTCTTTCCCCTTCCTCTCTCGGTACACTGGGATGGCAGTGAGGTTTCCAGGGCGGGGCAAGGGGGAGGTTTTCTAGTCTGCTCTGCTAGCTTCCCCAGCGAGGCCTCAGGAATGGGGTCCCAGCAGCTGAATCCCCGGCGCCGCCGCGGCGCGGACACTGCGGACGCGCTGCGGTGGGTGCGGAGACTCGCTAGGAGCTCGGGGGCTTGAAGCAGGTCCTTTCGCCGCTCCTGCTTTCTGCCGCCCTCCTCCACAGTTTCCCCGCTCTGAGGTCTTCGGGCCAGCCACCCCCTCGGGCTCCCAGGCCCCCCGCCGCCCCCCAGCGGTCTCAGCCATCCATCACGGCTGTCAGCCGCCCCCACCCCCCACCCTCCAGCGGCGCTGCGTCCCTTGCGCACTAGCGCGCCTCCCGCTCCGGCTGTCTGCGCTCCGCGCTTTCAAACGGTCCCCTGGGCATTGCTTGACCCTCTGGGCTGAGATTCTTGCAGACCTCCCCGGGGGATGATCAAAGAGCCCCAAGGACTGAAAGACCGAGGTCTTCCAGGGACTGGCAGCCTAGACTTGAAGTCTTCCGGATCCTGGATCCAAGTCAGAGCCAAGTGGCCGCTTGGGAAGGCTGTGGGCACCAGGGTCCCCAATTCTTTGTCTGAGACCCTCTTTTCCTTCCTGACGTTGAGTGGTATACAGAGGTCAGAACCACCAGCTAGCCAGCTAGTTCATCCATCTCCCGGGTGACCCTGGGGTTACCTCATCCCGCAGCGACCCCCTCCCCAGCAGGCTTAGGCTCCGGGGGAAGAGGGTTTGGCAAAGTCGAGTCTGCGACAGATCCAGGCATCCCGACGCGGTGCCCCGGGAATGAGTGTGTGTGTGTGTGTGTGTGTGTGTGTGTGTGTGTGTATGTGGGGGGGGGGAGGTGTCATTTCCATCTGGGATCCCCTTCAGATACCTCCATTCTGAAGACAGGGACTCAGCCTGAGAGAGAATCTCTGCTCCCCCCAGATACGGGGTATGGTTCTATCCCCCAGCCCTGATTTCTCTATCCTGAGATTCCTGCCTTACTGGGCCTTGGGGTTTCCATGGGGTCTCCGGAGGCCTAGAAAAGAGGCATCTATCTATGTGTGTGGAACAGGAGTCCAGCTAAAAGCTCCCTTCCGTTCTACCCCCTCCCCATTAGTTACTAGACCCTGAGTGTAGCAGGTCCATCTGGAGACTTTCTCTCTATGTGTAGGGTCCAGGACCTGGTCAGGAGTTTGGGGTCCCAGAAAGATAAGGCCTCCCAGCGATGCCTGAAGGTGATGGTAGGGGGCTCTAAGGACCTGCTGGACTTGAGGGAAGAGGGACTATCAGATTGAGAGCCTCTGCCATCTCTGATTTTAGGTTCTTGGGGATGTAGGGGAGGACCTGGGAATGTGAGGTGCTGACCTCAGGGAAGTGGGAATAGCCTGAGCAGGAGGGTTCATCCGGACTAAGGAAGAACCCAAGGATACTGTGTCTGGCCCCCACGCCTCCTATCCCTTTGGGGTCTGACGCCCTCCCCCACCCCAATCTGGCTTGGGGATTCCCCCAGGCCTGGCCTCAGGCCCCCGAGGGAGGCTCCTTAGCCCTCGCCGCTCGCCTGTTTCCTCCCCGGGAGCTCTGGCCGCCGCAGCTTAATTGAAAGCCGATTCGGGCTGAGAGCTCCCAGGGGGCGGGGGCGGGGGCGGGGGCCAGGCGGAGAGGGCTCAGCCTCAGTCTGGCCCTGCTTCTCGCGCGCGCGCCACTCGCCGCTACCCGGCAGCCTGCGTCCTGGCTCTGGGGATTCGGGGCGAGTTCCCCCTTCGCAGTTCCCCCTGCTCCTCTGGGAACTCCTGAAGCTCACCCCTCTCCCCTCCACCAGTGCGCCCGCCGTTCCAGGGAGGGGACGAAATCAGCCCCCCGGCAGAGGAGGCCGGCGGCCTGGCATCCCGTCCAGATGGCAGGTGGAAGGGCGGGACCCAGGACCAGCCTATCGAGCCGCCCTCTCCCCGGCCCTCATCTCCTAGCTGGGAAACGGCCCCGAGTCTGGCTCCGCGCAGCGCGTCGCGTTACATAAGCGGCTGCGGGCGCGTGGCCGCCTCGGCTCGGCGCTGCGCTCTCTGCCCGCGTGGTCGCCATGGAGACCGGCGCGGGACTCCCTAGAGCCGGGTCTCGGGCCAGGACGACCCCCTCGCGGCCCGGCGCGTTCCCTGGGACCCCAGGAAGGAGGAGGGGCTTGGGAGGGGGCGGGAAAAGTAGAGAGGAGGGGCTCTCGTGGCCTGTAGTCCCGGCACGGAGCTGACGCTGCGGGGAGAGGTACCCAGTCCCACAGGAGGCAGGGCCCCTAAATCTTCCGGCTTGGGGAGAGGTGTGGGATGCGGAGGACGGGCTGGGTGGGGCACCACGAACATGAATAATAATTGTACTTGTAATAGCAGCAATAGTTACGCTTATGTGCTAGGCACACCCAATAGGCGTTATTCCCTTCAGCCTCAAAACAGCCCTGTGAGTTAAGCACAATTATTTTCCCTTTGCAAAGGAGGAAACTGAGGCTTAGAGAGTTTGAGTGACTTGCCGAACATGTCGGCACGGCCAGTGAAGCTGGGACTGGAGCCTAAATCTTGACACCCCCCCGCCCCAGCCCTTTTCCAAGAAATTTGTTATCCCCCTGAACCCTTCTTGTTCCCACAACCCAGTGTGTTGATGAAGCATCTTGTCGGCATTTTTAAAAGGAGGAGGAACCCACTTCTCTTTTATTTCTCCTGTTCTCTGGCCCTGGGCAGCTCTTCTGAAATCCTGGGGGTCAGGAAGGAAGCCGGGGGGAATTTATCTCCAAATACTTTTTCCTCCTGAGAAAGACTTTTTCCAGCCCCCCCCCCCACCTTAGCATCTATTATGTGCCAGGTTCTCACTGGGAGGACAGATCTGCTATTTCCAGGCACTCAGATATGTGAGGAGAAGAACGAGCTGATGGTGGCTCCCTGTTTAGGGACCAGGAGCTCCTGGCTTGATCGATGAGGTGGAGGTGGTGGCAGGAGAAGGTTGGTGGGTGTCCCTTGAGCTGGTGAGGCATCGCTTCCCCCTTCCACAACTTTGAGTCAGGATGAGACTGGATTTGTAACAGGTCATGCTCTAGGGGTGGACCCTGGCTGGGTGACTAAGGAAGATTTCCAGGAGGTAGGGAGGAGAAAAACGGGGGAGGATTGGGAAGATGGAGGTGGAGAAAGACATGACAGGAGATCAGGGGACAGGAAATTCAGAATATGTAGGGCCTCAGGTTCATTTGGGATTTGTTTATTGGGGACTTTCTCCAGATGTCTGCTACTGGGATTCAGCCCTTGAGCTGAGAAACGGTGACGGTGACGGCTGAAGCCAAGGGAAAGTGCCTATGGGGGGGTCTCCTATGTCTCTTTGAAAGGACCTCTGCTAGGGGCCCAAAAGACTCACTCCTTGGGTGATCTCATCCAGATTCATGGTTTCACACATTTCCTCCACACATTGTCATGGGTTACCCTCTTCTCCTTCTCCTGCCCAGCCTTTCTTCTAGGGCCCAGGCTCTGTATATCCAAGAGCCTTCTGGACGTATTCACTTGAGTGTCCTATACTGCCTTTCCCTCAGTCAAATTCAGCTTCTTACCCACCCCCAGTCTCTGCCCTTCCCACATCTATTAAATAGCACCATCACCCACTCATTGACCTATGCTAGAAACCCCAGACATTATCCTAGGTTTCTCCTTCTCATGTCCCCAAACATCTGGCATAAAAATATGTGCCAATAATTCTTGGGTCTGTCCATTGTCCTGCATTGCTCTGGCCTGGGTCATCTCAGCCCTTGCCTGGATTACTGAAAGTCTCAAACTTTCTTTAGATGAAATTCTCCATCTAAAGGCCAGAGTGATTGCTCTAAAACACAAGGCTGTTCATGGCACCTCTTTGGCTGAAACTCTTCAATGACTTCCCATTGTCCTCTGGATGGAGTCCAAAATCTTTAACATGGCCTGCTAATCATTTAAGGACTGAGTCTACACCTTCTGAGGCTCATCTTTTCATAGGTCACTCTCCACCTTTCAGCCCCTCCCTCCATGTCCCTTCTTCAGACTCCAGCCAGATCAGGCTTCTTTCAGCATCTCTGACCCACTCTCTTCACTCTTCCCTCTGGGCCATCGAACATGCTGTTCTGCAGTTCTCTCTGCTTGGAACACCCTCCCGCCTCCCTCCCAGCGTAGCTCTTACTCATCCTTCAGTTCTCAGCCTACTTGTCACTTCCTCTGGGAAGCCTTCCGTGACCTCCCAGGCTGGGCTGAATGCCTCTCCTGTATTCCCACAGTCCCTTATTCATCTCCTATCACAGAATTTACCACTCTGGGTTGGAAATTCATGAATACTGTTTTATCTCTTCTGCCTGTGGTTTCCCTGAGGGCAGAGATGGTGTCTTCATGTGTGTTTTACTCCCTCTCCCTCCCATGCTGATTTTGGCACATGGTAGAGATCCATTAAATATGTGTTGACTCTAGATGCATGAGGGGCATAGGGGATGCCACATGGGTCACTTCTCCAAGAGGTAAAGTATCCTTTGGTCCTCAGGCTTTAGTATTCTCTGCCTTTGTCTCTGGGAAAGAGCATGCTTTCACCCCAGAACACCAGTGTGGTCCCAGTTATGGTTGAGGAGGGGCACCTGGAGAGTCTAGAGTGACCTAGTGAATGAAGAAGGACCCCCCAAGGGCAAGGAAGCACTCACATCTTCATTAAAAACCTACTACGTGCCAGGGAATGCACTAGGCTCTTTACACATCCTGTCAACTAAAATTCTACGGGGGGGGGGGGGCATTACTGTTAGCTCCGTTTTTCCAATGTGCAAACTGAGGTTCAGAGAGTCAAAGTGGCCACATAGCTGGATGCCCAGGCAGAAGGATGGCAACCCATTGGTGCCAGACCCCTGACTCCTCTGCCTTCTCAGGTGATGGCAACCCCAAGGAGAGCAGCCCCTTCATCAACAGCACTGACACAGAGAAGGGAAGGGAGTATGATGGCAAGAATATGGCCCTGTTTGAGGTGGGTTGCTAGTTTGTGTGACACCCCATTCATCCGCCACTCCCTCCTTCTCTCCTCTCTCCCTCCCTCAGGGACAGTGTCCTCCTCTCCATTTCCTTCTCCTTCCCTTTACCCCTGCTACTCCCTCTCCTTATCCCACATCCACTTTCCCTGTTCTCTGTGCTTTTTCCTCCTCCTTCCCCATCTCATCCCACCCCCAATGGTTTGTTTTCCTCACCCCCATCTCTCTCTGCCTCCTACTATGTAGCTCGCCTCTCCTTTCCTGGGCCCTTGTGTCCTAACTCTACCACCCCCACCTCCACAGGAGGAGATGGACACCAGCCCCATGGTGTCCTCCCTGCTCAGTGGCCTGGCCAACTATACCAACCTGCCCCAGGGAAGTAGGGAGCATGAAGAGGCAGAAAACAATGAGGGTGGAAAAAAGAAGCCAGTGCAGGTGAGGGCCTTGGGGAGAAAAGGGATGGGGGAGGAAGGAGGGGTGGAGGGGACAAAGGGTGGGGGGACAAAAGAGAGTCAGTTGAAGGGGTGGATGATGGAGGCAGAGGGATAGGAGTTGGGGCTGAGGGTGAGGAAGGGATAGAGGTGGAGGGAGGAGAGGGGAGGGAGGGTAAAGACCAGAGGAAAGAGGGATGAAGGGATGGGGACGGAGAAGGGAGGGGAATGGGGGATTGCAAATAGGGGGGAGGAGGGGTCTGGGTGTTCATAGTGACTACGGGCTGCAGAAACTGACACTGGCTTCCCCGGCAGGCCCCACGCATGGGCACCTTCATGGGTGTGTACCTACCATGCCTGCAGAACATCTTTGGTGTCATCCTCTTCCTGAGGCTCACTTGGGTGGTGGGCATCGCAGGCATCATGGAGGCCTTCTGCATGGTCTTCATCTGCTGCTCCTGTGTGAGTGACACCTCCCCCTCTCCTGACCGTTGTGGCAGACCAGGGACCTGGGGTGGGGGAGGGGAAGGGGCAGCACGAGACCTGAGTGTTTTGTAGGAATCACTGCATATGATCTTTGAGAGTAAATCAGGTCTGATTGGTCCTTCCTGCATCTCACAAGCTGGTCCCTGATAGCCACTAACCAGGTTTCGCCTGGATCGTGTGTGTGTGTGTATGTGTGTGTGTGTGTGTGAATGAGTGCATGTATAATTACACAAGTAATGCAGATTCATTGATGAAAAAGATAGGTGTACAGAAGGAAATAAAATTCACCTAGAAAACCCCAGTGGTTAACATTTTTGTAGGCCCAGACTCACAAAAAATGGGATTATGTGTCACAAACAGCTTTGTAATAGAATCCTTTCCATCCTCCCTAGAAAATCAAATATTCACGGAACACCTACTTCTCATCATGTTTACATTTCTTCACACATGACCCTTGAGCCACCTCTGCATGTGAGGTGGCCGCTACTGATGGTAGAACGCCTATTTTATTTCTTTTTAAGTTTTTGTTTTCACAAAATTTCAGACATACAGAAAATTTGCAGGAATAGAACAAATATCCCTTCCACCAGACTCCCAAATGTTAACGTTATTGTATTTATTCCATCCTCTCTGTAAGTACTTTTTTTCCCCTGAATTTGAGAGCAAGTTGCAGACATGATGCCTCTTTATCCTAAATCCTTCAGTGTGTGTTTACTAAAAATGAGGACATTCCCTTATGTAACCACAGTACAATGATCAGAGGCAGGAAACTAACACTGATACGTTAATAATGTCTTAATAGTAACACATTAATAATGTTTTATCTGCAGGCCTTATTCAGATTTTGCCAATCATGTCCTCACTAACTGAAGAAAATTCAAGATCACGTTTATACTCATTTATGATATCATGATTTTAGCCTCCATTAATCTGTAACAGCTGCTCTTTCTTTGTCTTGCATGACATTGACACTTTTGAAGAGTATGGAGCAGTTAGTTTGTATGATGTCCCTTGATCTGGGTTGGTCAGATATCTCCTCATAACCAGATTCAGCTTAAGCATTGAGGCAGGAATACAGTACACCTATTTCATAGATGAAGAAACTGAGGCTTAGACAAGTGAAGTGACTTGTCCCAGATCAGACAGCTGGTCAGAGGCCAAGCTGGGATTTCCAGAGCTCTCTGATGCTATAGCTTGTGCTTCCTCCATGTGCATGGTGAATAAGAGATTTTCTTGACCAGAAGGACTTGGCAGGGGTAGAAGTTGGAACAGGACCAGAGAGAAGCTCAGCAAGGACTTGTGGGTTTGGCAGGTGTTTATGGGGTATAAGGTTTGGCACTGACCCAGGGCACTGCGGCCCCTGCCCTAGCTGCCACTCTGATGATCTCTCTCCTTGCAGACAATGCTCACGGCCATCTCCATGAGTGCAATCGCAACCAATGGTGTTGTACCTGGTATGTGATGGGGCTTCTTGGAGGGGAAAGGGGTCTGGTTGGTCAGGAGGGGGCCCAGATAGTTGGAAGGAAGGACAGGGCCATAGGCTTTGGGGTCATCAGGACCAAGAGAGGCAATATTGAAGACCTGGGGGCTGGGCTATGATGTTTGTGGGGTAGGTGGGGACAGTGGTATTAAGGGGGAGGGAGGGAGGGAGGCAGTTGATGGAGTTGAACAGGGCAATGCAAGATCTCCCTTTGCCTGAGACCCTCCTCTCCGTCATCCTATTTTTCTGAGCCATGACCTCCTTAGAGGGGTAATTAGCAACATGGTAATTAGTGCTGCAAAATCCACTCAGAGTGGCTGGCTGAGTCTCCCACCAGTCGTAGGGCTGTAGCCTGTAAGACGTGAGGCACAGAACAACCCCTTTCCCACCTCTGTCCTGGAGCTCCCTCACCCCCAGTGGCAGCCCAGTGCCCCTTGAACTTCTCACTGACACTAGGTTCTTTCTGCAGCTGGCGGCTCCTACTACATGATTTCCAGGTCTCTGGGCCCAGAGTTTGGGGGCGCCGTTGGCCTCTGCTTCTACCTGGGCACTACATTTGCTGGGGCCATGTACATCCTGGGCACCATCGAAATCCTGCTGGTGAGAGGGGCTGAGGAGGAGGTGTGGGGCCCTAGGCTGTCAATCAGTTAACCAATGCTCCCTGGACACCTCCTAGGGAGAGGTCCAAGCCACTCAGTGAGGCCAAAAGGAAATTAGATGTGGTTCTGTCTTTAAAAAATTCACAGTCTAGTTGGGGAGACAAGATACAGTAATTACGTAACGTGAACAGCTGTCGTTCATCAGGCACCCACTGTGCTCTCAGCAGAGTTCCAATTGCTTTACAGTCATTATCTTGAATCCTCACAAGGATTAAGTATTATTATGCCCATTTTACAAATGAGAAGCTCAGAGAGGTGACATGACTTGCTCAAGGTCACTCAGCTACCAAGTGGCAGATGTGGGTCGATAAGAGTTAATAGTGGTAGAAATAATTAAAGTAATGTCACACAATAGCTATAGCTGGTGATTGCCTACCATGTGCCTGGGACTGTGCTGATTTCTCTGTGAATGTTAATTGTGCAGGACTGATGACCAATGGGTTGCAAAAGAGAAGAAGGATGTGAGAGAGCCGAGTAAGAGACATGTTAGGAGTAGTGACTGATGAGAAGAAATCAGGGTGCTGGGCAGTGTTTGAAGGAGAGGCTAGTGATGTGGGTCTCGGCTCAAAGCAATTCTGCTCAATGCACAAAATTGGAAAAATATCAAAGAATATAAAAAAGGAAATAACAACTGCCTGAAGAAAATCACCATTAACATTTTGGTGTATTTCCTTCTTTTTTTTTTTTACCATGTGAAATTGTATTCTGTCCTTGTAAAATAGACTCCATAGATTTCCCTAAGTAACTAGAAACTCCCTTTGTAATATCATTTATAACCGAAAATAACTTTTTTTTTTAATTAAAAAAATTTTTTTTTCAACGTTTTTATTTATTTTTGGGACAGAGAGAGACAGAGCATGAACGGGGGAGGGGCAGAGAGAGAGGGAGACACAGAATCGGAAACAGGCTCCAGGCTCCGAGCCATCAGCCCAGAGCCTGACGCGGGGCTCGAACTCACGGACCGCGAGATCGTGACCTGGCTGAAGTCGGACGCTTAACCGACTGCGCCACCCAGGCGCCCCGAAAATAACTTTTTTAAGAATATAAACATATTAACATTCAGTCTAAAAATTTTAGAAAATACAAATATGCCGTAGGAATAAAAATGATCACATTTACTCCTATCATTGGATGTCACTTCCAGTCTCATACTACTGTAAATACACCGTGATGAGCAAGTATTTTCCAAAGCTCTTCCTGCACGTCAGGTTATATCCTTGGGGGTGATTCTTAGTTGGTTCTTGCTGTGTCACTCACCTGACCTCCTTGCCCCCTTTCCACAGGCTTACCTCTTCCCAGCTATGGCCATTTTTAAGGCAGAAGATGCCAGTGGGGAGGCAGCAGCCATGTTGAACAATATGCGTGTGTATGGCACCTGTGTGCTCACTTGCATGGCCACTGTGGTATTTGTGGGCGTCAAGTATGTCAACAAGTTTGCCCTTGTCTTCCTGGGTTGTGTCATCCTCTCCATCCTGGCCATCTATGCTGGGGTCATCAAATCTGCCTTCGACCCACCCAACTTCCCGTAAGTGCTGTTGCTCTGAGTCTAAGGCATCGTCCTCCTCCTCCCTGGTTAGGTTTCAGGGTCTGCGACGCCAGTCTCTGCCAGCCTCCCTCTCCTCATCTCTCAGAATCTGAGTCCTTGTGGATTTAGAGCAACCTCCCTTGGGAAGTAAAATCTCTCCTTGTTTGGGGGAAATCTCTACAGGGTGGGATAATGTTTCTGGAGGTGGGCAGAGTTTCCCTTGTGAGGGTCAATTGCTTGCTGGTGGAGCAGAATTGGGAAGAACCAAGTGGGATTATTTCTGAAGGGATGATTCTGTATTAGAGAAGCATTTCCTGGCAGGAGACAACTTCCTGGAATAGGGCACCTTATTAGTGTTGGATACCTTCTCTGTTGGGGGAAAGGTCACAGAAGAGAGGGTCTAGAGTCTCAAATCTTTGTGGGTCCTGCCTCTTTCTTGAGGACAGATTCCCTTAAATCCCACCGCCCAGGACTGCACACAGAGACTGCTGTCCATGGTTCTGAAACATAGCATTGTACTAAAGTCGTGGTTCTTTGCTGTGGCTGCATATTAAAATCACTTGGGGGAGCTTTGAAAAAAAAAAAAAACACCGATTCTGGGCTCCATCCCAATTAAATCAGGATCTCTGGATATGGGGCCCTGAGATCTGTGTTTTTTAGAGCTCCCCTGGTGGTTCTATTGTGAAGCCAAGGCAAGGTTATGTCCCTCCCCCATCTTCCTCCCTTGTTGCTCTCCCTAGGATCTGCCTCCTGGGGAACCGCACACTATCTCGCCATGGCTTTGATGTCTGTGCCAAGCTGGCTTGGGAAGGAAATGAGACGGTGACCACACGGCTCTGGGGCCTTTTCTGTTCCTCCCGTTTCCTCAACGCCACCTGTGATGAGTACTTCACCCGAAACAATGTCACGGAGATCCAGGGCATCCCTGGCGCTGCCAGTGGCCTCATCAAAGGTCTGGGGGGAGGGAATAAGGCTGGTGTCCAGGGAACACTACAGGGATTGTGGGTTAAACAGTCAGGATTAAGGAACTCTACTTGGGATTCACTTAAACTCAATCAGTTTTAATTGAGCACCTACTCTGGGCCATCTTTCCTTGGCGTCTTGGAGGAATAGAGATGAAAGGGAGCCTTCAATATCTTACTACCTAGTAGGAAAGAAAGTCATCAGTTTAAACAAGTATTCACAACTAATCATCTCTGTGGTGTCTAGCACTGTGCTAAACACCAGGAACATGATATAAATGTCACAGTCCTTGACTTCAAGGAGTCCAATGGTGGACACAGATGTATAAGCAAATAAATTACAATATGAGCTGATGTGCCTTCAATGAACAGAGTCCTCTCAGGGGAGGGAGTGGTCATGTGTATAATGGGGCAAGACAAGGCTTCCTAGACTCATCTGAGGAGGGTTTTGAAGGAAAAATAAGAGATTTTGAGTTATACTAGGGGGGTAAAGGAATTAAGGCAGAAGAACAGCTTGCCTGAAAGCATGCAGACAGAGAAGAGCATATTGTGTCTTTCCAACCACAGATAATTTGGTATGACTGGGGCATAAAGTACAAAGGAAGGAGGGGCAAGAAATGATGTTGGAGAGGGTGGCATAAGCCAGATGGCGGCAGGCCTTGGAAGCCATATTGAAATGTTTGAACCATGTCCTGAGGGCAATGGGGGCCATGAAAGGGTTTCAAATAAGGGATGGACATGGTCAGTGTTATTTCTAAAGGTTCTTTTTGGGTGTTAATATGGATGAGGTAAAGGGAGAGAGAACAGGGAGTCCAGGAGGAGGCTGATGCTGAGTTCAGGTGACAGATGATAGTTTTCTGATCAAGAGTAATCGAGTGATGTCCATGGGAGTGGAGCAGTGGTTCTCCCCCAGGGCTGTTTTGCCCCCCAGGAGGCATATAGCAATGTCTGGAGACATTTTTGGCCATCGCAACTAGATGGTTGTTACTGACATCTAATGCATAGAAACCAGTATTTTGCTAAACATTCTATAGTGCTGTAGGACAGCCCTCCACAACAAAGGATTATCTGGCCCCAAATGTCAATAAGGCTGAAGTGAGGAAATCCTGAAAAGGAGAGGAGGGGCATATTTGAGAAATATTTAGAAGGGATAATAGACAGAAATTGGAGATGGTTTTGAAACAGATATGGGGAAAGGGAACAGTTGAGGGCAATGTAAAGCTGTCTGAATTAATGATGGTGCCATTTACTGAGATAAGGGATACAAAAAAGGAGCTGGTTGTGAGGTGGCTGGCCAGTGAGACCAGTTTGGGACATATTGAATCAGTCTGAGATAGGTCTTTCTGTGTCTTTTTACCCCACTAGACTGGACTATTTGAGGGCAAGGACTAGATGTGATTCATGTGCAAAGCCTCTGCACATGGCCTGGCCCAAAGCAGGAGCTTAGGGAATGTCAGTGGAAATAAAATAGAGCCAAGGCCTTGAAGGAGTGAGAAGTGGTTGACCTTGACCCTTCTTTTTCTGCCCACCCCACCTCCTGGCCCTGGAGCTCTGGTACCCTGACTTCTGGTTTTCCTCCTAAGCATCATATCTCCTCCCCACAGAGAACCTCTGGAGCTCCTACCTGACCAAGGGGGTGATTGTGGAGAGACGTGGGATGTCCTCGGTGGGCCTGGCAGATGGCACCCCTGTCGACATGGACCATCCTTATGTCTTCAGCGACATGACCTCCTACTTCACCCTGCTGGTTGGCATCTACTTCCCCTCAGTCACAGGTGAAGGGGAGCTCAGAGAGGGAGGACTCTGCCTGAGAGTGATGGGTGGAGAGAGTCAATGATGATGTGGGGAATTTCTTAGTCCAGCAATCTCATCACATAGGCAGGAGCCAAAATCCAGTTCCCATTGCACAGATGAGGGAATTAAGGCCAGGAGAAGCCATGCCCGAGTTCTCACACCAGTCAGTGTGCCAGGACTAGATCCCAGACTTCCTGGCTCCGAGGCTGGTGTCCTTTCTTCTTGTTCTGTCTTGTCTCCTGTGGCCCCTGTACTAGCTGCTCCTCTATTCGCAGGGATCATGGCTGGTTCTAACCGTTCTGGAGACCTACGGGATGCCCAGAAGTCAATTCCCACTGGCACCATCCTGGCCATTGCCACCACCTCTGCTGTCTGTATCCTGCATTGCTGGGCTGGGACCACCGTGGATAGGGAGGGCTGGGAGGAGGGCAGCTGAAGCTGCTGCCTCACCCAGCTGGCCTGGGAGCAGAAAGGGGAATGTCATCCTGGGGATTCTCCTTCATCCTCTGCTACAGACATCAGTTCTGTTGTTCTGTTTGGGGCCTGCATTGAGGGGGTCGTCCTGCGGGACAAGTAAGTAAGGGAATTGGGGCTGATCCTGTTCTGGGTAGTGGGTGCATGGGGCCAGGTTTTGGGAAACAGACCCCGCAGAGAGTGTTGAGTCTGTGCAAGGGGACTTGTGGGAGGGAGATCACAGGCGATTGCTTGCAAGCTCACCTTCTTATATTTTATCTTTCTCCTGTCACTCCAGCTCAAGAAACTTGGATGGTGTCTCGTTGTTTTTAGGATAATGCTACTTTCCTTTTTTTTTTTTGCTTTAAAATCTATTAACCCATTTAACATTTCTTAGATATCTATATGTTGGTCGCTGTCCAGTGTTCTAGGAGAGAATAAAAATAAATAACACATGCTTTTTGTCCTGAAGGAGCTCTTTGGGGGCTGATAACCACGCTCAACAACAGACTTGAAATGTAGAGCAGTAGGAATGGGCTCTGGTAGTGCACAGGAGGCCGTAATCCAGTCTTCAGAGGGTTGGGGAAGAGGAGGTGATGCTGGAAGTGCCTTACACACATTTTCCCACTTATCTTTCTCACTTTAAATGTTGAGTAGAGATCAGTTAGGTAACTAGGAGTGGGAAGGGCATTCTAGGTGGTGGGAACAGCATGAACAAAGGTGGAGGAGAGAAACAGTAGTGTGTGTGTGTGTGTGTGTGTGTGTGTGTGTGTGCGTGTGCGTGCGCACACATAGGTGCCTATAGCTGTAAGAAATTCAAGCTTCTGGAGCCTACACATTTGAAGGGTATGGGCACGCACCACTAGGAGGGTAAAGTAGGAGGTCTTGTCACAGAAGTCAGTTTCCATGGCTCCATCCTGGCTTCTGTAAGGTGGAGAATGGGGACATGCGTCTGGAGCCAGTCCTGGAAGCCTGGTTTTTGGTACCAGGAAATTAGAGCTTTATTTTATTAAAAAAAAAAAAAAATAGAGGAAACCCTGAAGGGTTTTAAGCAGGGGAGTGACCTGGCCAAGTGGACAATTTGCATATATTACACTTATTACCTTTTAGGGGAACTTAATCTCCACTTATTTCATTTAATCAGAGAACCCTCCCCCCTTGGGGCGCCTGTGTGGTTTAGTTGGTTGAGCATCTGACTTCGGCTCTGGTCATGATCTCACAGTTTGTGGGTTTGAGCCCCACATTGGGCTCTGTGCTGAGAGCTCAGAGCCTGGAGCCTGCTTTGGATTCTGTGTCTCCCTCTCTCTCCCTCTGACCCTCCCCTCCTCAAAAAATAAATCAACATTAAAAAAATTAATCAGAGACCTCCCACAGAACTGCAAGGGATTCAGCAGGCCATCTGGTAAAACCCTTCATCTGATTTTGGAGTCCTTCAGCAACAGCCCATTTGAGCACACCTCTGCTTGCACACTCCAGCCACAGGGCTCTCTCTACCTACTGAGGCAGCATCATTCAATTTAAGATAGTGTCACTGTTAGAAAATGCTTTTCTATGCTTCTCACATTAGATATCATTACCATAAATGAGGCCAGAACCCCATTTTTCAGATGGAGACACAGGTTCTAATAAGCCAAGAGCTTTTTTCCAGCTTAACATATTACAATATTGACCATTTACTAGAATCACTATTAGTGTCTTGTTCCAGGCATAGTGCAAAGCATTTTACCTGTGTTGGTTCCTTTTATCTTGTCACCAATCATACGAGATAGGTTTATAATGATTCTCATTTTATAGCTGAGGCAACTTACCCAAGGTCACACAGACAGAAATGCCCAGGACATTAGGAGCTTTGTCTCCCCCCTTGCTCCTAGAGAGCCTAGTCCTGTGATGGGTGTACAACTGGTCCTGGGATTGGTGTGGGAGACACGCCCTGGAGATCCAGGTGGCATTGCTCACCCAGCATCTCCTGTCCCCTTGCTGCTTCATTCCAGGTTTGGCGAAGCTGTGAATGGCAACCTGGTGGTGGGAACACTGGCCTGGCCATCCCCTTGGGTCATTGTCATCGGATCCTTCTTCTCCACCTGTGGGGCTGGGCTGCAGAGCCTCACGGGGGCCCCACGCCTGCTGCAGGCCATCTCCCGGGACGGCATAGTGCCCTTCCTGCAGGTCAGTGAGGGGTGGAGTGTGGGAAGAACAGCCCATCCATTATACCGGTCAGCCAAGGCACTGCCCGGAGAGGCCACCGGGTGAGCCAAGGCCCCCTAGGGCCCTGCTGCTCTGCACTACCAATAAGAAGAATGGGTGTGCCTTATTTGGGATTTGGCCCGTGGTCAGTGCTATCTCTTTGGGCAGAGTTGTCTGCTCTTAGGGGAGAAACCATTAGCCCTCCTTTGGCTGAGTGATCAGGCAGGGAGGTAGCCAAAGGGCAAGTGTGGCTCTCTCCATGGTGCTTAAAAAAAAAAAAAGATTTATGGAGCACACAGTCGTGGCCACTTGCTGGCCCCTGTAGCTCCTCTCCATCTGTCCTACAGGTCCTTCTTTTCCCCTTAAGGGGTCATTTGAACTTCATTAATTGAAGTACCAATGTCAGAGTGGGAGAGACACAGCCAAAGACTGGCATCCCCTTGGGTAAGGGTGAGGAATACAGCATCCTCTCCCTACTTCCTCACTGGTTAGGGGATTCCTGCCTCCATTGCACTGGTCCCCAAGACTGGACAAGAGAGACAAGAAATGCCTAAGATCTCAGACCTCTATGATGGTTGCTGTGTCCCCAGGTCTTTGGCCACGGCAAAGCCAACGGAGAGCCAACATGGGCCTTGCTCCTGACGGCCTGCATCTGTGAGATTGGCATCCTCATTGCATCCCTCGACGAAGTTGCCCCCATCCTCTCTATGTGCGTGCTGGCCTCTTTCCCTCCCCATCAGCTCTGGGGGGGGGTCTCTCTACCTGGATCCTCCAGTTGTGACCCTGGATAGCCCACCCAATAGTGTAACAACCTGTCTTTTGTTATATGAAGATTCACTCCCACACACATCAGGGTGTGCTGAAAGGGGATCTGGCCCTTGAATCCCATTCCAGAATGTGATCTGGCCACCTCCTCAGTTTCTTATCCTCTTTCCCCCCTTTCTTTCCCTATGTTTCTCTTTCTGTTTCTGCCTCCCTTTGCATCTCTGCCTCTCCTGGGGCCTTTCTGTGTTCTAGGTTCTTCCTGATGTGCTACATGTTTGTAAATCTGGCCTGTGCCGTACAGACACTGCTGAGGACCCCCAACTGGAGGCCACGCTTTCGATACTACCACTGGTGGGTGCCCTGTGCCCTTCCCTGGCTAACAGAACACTCTCCTATCTCCACCCCCACCCCACCTCACCCTAGCCCATCCCCTAGGTCTAGGGGTCCCAAAATTTAAAAAAAGGAGTCCATTTCTCCAGCTTTTGTAGCCCAAGTAGCATGAGAAATGTTCTGGAGAACTTTATAACCACAAATAATAATATAACACAGTCGTGAACAGTCTCGGCTATAGTCCCTCCCTCCCCACAATGCCCAACGTCTTTCAGTCTAGAAGAGGAAACCTCAGTGTCCTCAGCTGTGAAATGGGGATGACAACTGCACTGACCTCAGGGGCCCTCGTGAGTGTTACAGGGTTTAGTGCATGGAAGATTCTTATTATGTGGAGCCTGGGGCTCTTCTGATCATTTTACTTTATGGTCCTTCATCCTCACAATAGGCCTGTGGGGCAGACAGGGCAGGAATGACCATGCTTGGTCTACGGAGAGGGAACGGGCTCAAACAGGGGAAGGGAGTGGCCCAAGGTTACTCAGAAAGTCTCCGGCAGACCTGGACTTGAACCCAGGCTGCCTGACTCCCATCTCAGTGCTCCTGCTTTGCCAGTTACCTCCTCCTGGGGACACACTCTTCCCAGGAGATCTTGCCTACAACTCTCTCCAGACACCTGTGCCTCAGAAACAATCTGGCAGGGTGGTGCAGCAGGGTCTAAGGCACTGGGACAAGGCAGTGTGTTCTCAGGAGTTGGGGGGGGGGGGTCATGGAGTGGCGCTGTCTGTGGCTGCTCATTCACCCAGAAGCTCCCAGATTCCCATGGTGCTCTTGGAGATGATGGTGTGAGTTCCCACAGACCTGAGCTGCCCTAGACCTCCCAGTTCTTGCCTTGTTGTCTGAGCCCCGGAAACCAGTGACAGTCCTGCTGGGACTCAGAGGCTGGGTCTTCCTCCCATTGTTCAGGACACTCTCCTTCCTGGGCATGAGCCTCTGCCTGGCCCTCATGTTTATCTGCTCCTGGTATTACGCCCTGGTGGCCATGCTCATTGCTGGGCTCATCTACAAATATATCGAGTACCGCGGGTAAGTGTGAGGAAGTGGGGAGGGCTGGAAGGGGGTAGGGATGAGGTAAGAGTGGGAAGAGGCTGGGGCTGGAAGGGAGGGGGAAGGGTGGTAGGGGCGGGATTGGGAGATAGGGGACAGGAGTTGAGGGAGGGGCTGAAGCTTCGAGAAAAGGAGGTGGCAGAATGGCTGCACGTTGTCTGCTGGGGCAGCCACTTGTGTGTGCGTGGTTCTTCCTGACACCCCTGGCTTTCTACTCTGGTTGATCCCCTTGGGTCCCCAGGGCAGAGAAAGAGTGGGGTGATGGGATCCGAGGCCTGTCCCTCAGCGCTGCACGCTACGCCCTCTTACGCCTGGAGGAAGGGCCCCCACATACCAAGAACTGGAGGTAAGTGGCCAGGAGCACGTGGGAGGGCCCAGGGGAAGGACAGGAGGGGAGCAGGGCCTGACTCTCCCTCACCTGTTTTGTTTGCTGGGTGGTGTTCCCGCCACAATGGTGTGTCCTTAATGTCTCCTCCTCTGCTCAGCCTAGTCTGAACCTTTCCCACCTGCGGTACCCGGGGTCAGGCTGAGCAACCATCCATTCATCCCCCCGTTCACCTCATCATGTGTTTAAAAACACGTGTGAATGCATGATCTGTGCCGGGCCCCTTTCCAGTCTCGGGGGACCTAGAGAGTGAATAGTTCCACGGAGCAGGCACACACGGAGACAGATAAACGTAATATCGTGTAGCATTTGCTCTGGGAAAGGTGGACCCATTCACTTTGAGAGTTATAGGGGGCTTCTAGAAATTTCTAGATTGAGAACAATCCCTCCACTTTATTCGTGTGAACATCAGGGACCAGAGAAGGTCTCAGAGGCCACGGAAGGCAGAACCGGAAGCAGAATCTTTACCTCCACCTCTCAGCCCCGCCTGCTTTCTAGCTGATTGCTCTGCAAGCCCAGCCCTTGCTCACCTCCCTCAGGTCACTTTGCCGAGAGGAAGGCCTGAACTCTGAGCTCTGACTAGGACACTGTTGGCTTGCACTTGCTGATGTCTACTAAACTGTGTCTTCCAGAGACCAGGGCTTTGCGTTGTTTGTGAATTCTTAAATGCTTGCCACAGGGTCTAGCCCAGAGTGCTCAGAGAATGCTCTTAAACTGATGGTTGGTTGGATGGATGGGATGGCCAAATGAAAAAGGAAGTGAATGGATAAACAGATGAGTAGATGGCTAAGTGTATATATATATGGGAGGGTGATTGGTGAATAGATGAACGTGTAATGGTTGGTGGCAGGTGGATGTTAGATAACTAGGTGAATAATGCATATGTAGGTAAATTAATATGGGTGTGAGTGGGTGGCTGAAGGATAAAATGGGTGGGTGGGTGACTGGGTGGATGGATGAGTGAGGTGGACAGCGAGATGGGTAAGTGGGTGGGGGTATAGAGGACGGATGGCTAGTAAGCTCACCAGTGTTTTGGTGTGTGGGGGCGTGGCGTATGGTGGGTAGAAGTTGGGTGGGTGTTGAATGGATCTTGAATCCTTTTCAGGCCACAGCTGCTGGTGCTGGTGCGCGTGGACCAAGACCAGAATGTGGTACATCCACAGCTGCTCTCACTGACCTCCCAGCTCAAGGCAGGGAAGGGCCTGACCATTGTGGGCTCTGTCCTTGAGGGCACCTTTCTGGACAACCATCCCCAGGCCCAGCGGGCAGAGGAGGTGAGAGGAGTCCCTGGTGGGAAGGGGGCAAGGACAAGTCCCTTGACTTGACCCTTTACACTTTGCCTTCTTACCTCCTTTGGGGTCAAAGGTGGCTCATGCTTTTCTTTCTTCTTTCTTAGAAGAGGAATCTAAGGACTCAGCGAGTGAGTTCCTTAGAATCCAATTGTCAGAACCAAAGACCTTCAGAGCCAAAAGGGCCCCACTTTATGGATAGGGAAACTGAGGCTTAGAGAAGTCAGGTCATTTGTCTAAGGACAGAAAACAGACTCAAATTAGGACTGCGTGACTCCTACTCCAGGCTTCTCCCTGCCAACGTATAAATCTTTCAAAGTGTTTTCACATCTATGATTCTTTCGACCCTCACGCCGCATGAAGTTGGCAGTGTGAGCATCCACATTTAGTACAAGGGGAAACAGGCCCAGAGAGGGAAGACAGCTTGCTGAAAGTCACAGAGCTGGCTGGGAGCACAGGCAGAATTTGAGCCTGGGTCCCTGGCTCTGGGTCACCTGCTTCTAAGAGCACCGGTCTGTGCTCTTAGTGTACAGGGCCAGCGTGGGCAGGGGCGGCTGGCTTCTGTGTTATGGGGCACTAACACGTGTCTGGAACCTGGTGGGTAGCTGAGCAGGTGGGTTCTGTCTTCGATCCAGGCTTCTCTCCCCTGGGGGCTGTGACTAGTTGTGGAGAAAGGAAAGGGGGCCGGAGGGGGGAGAGGAGAGATGGGGAGGAGTACCCCTAATGGCTTGTGACAGTTGCTGTTTCTGCCTCACTGGGCCGTTCACACCAATCTGTCAGGGCCCAGGGCTGGAGGCCTCCACTGGTCAACTTCCTTCAATATGGAGTGGGTGAGAAGGTGCTGCGAACCACACAGCGGGCTGGGCCTGGGGAGATGGGGGGTGGATAAGACCAGATCCCAGGCCTCAAGGTGCTCACAGGCTAGTGGGAAGATAGAACGTACCCAGAAGGCTCTCAAGCCTTCCTGCTGTTGGTAGATGCTTCACTAGGGTTCATATCATCAGAATAATAGAATGTGTTGCGTGCTTCCAATCTGTCAAGCAGCAGGCTACCTTACCCACATCATGTCCTGTAATTCTGCCCGTTCCTCAATGAGGTAGCTGCCATTCCCATTTGACGGATGGGCAAACTGAGGCTCACAGAGGTTAAGCGATTTGCCTAAGGTCACACAGCCAGGAGGTGCCCGAGGTAGGAGTTGAAGCCCTCTCTGCTTGACATCGGGGTAGGGGTTTAGAGTGTGGGGGATGGTGTCAGAGCCCTGGAGTTGAACCCCTACAATAACATACCCATTAGCTGGGTGGCCTTAAGGAAGGCTTAATTTCTCCGAACCTCAATTGCCTCATCTATAACATAAGACTAATAAGAACCCTACCTTCATAGTGCAGGTTGAGTGTGCATTGAAAATGCTTATCATTATGCTAACTTTTAAAAGTTGTTAAAAACAAATCGTCGGGGCATGCACAGCAGCCCAGTTCTGTTCTGGTCTGGGTGGGGGGTGGTTTCTGAGAAGGTGACATTTGAGTTGGGCCAGCAGGGTGTAATATGCAATGGGGGGAGGGTCCCGGTGGGGGTGGAGGGCTTGCCAGCGAAGGCAGGGTGCGGGAAGTGTGGGCTAAGGTCACAGACAGCTTTGCCGGATCCACAAGGAATGGGGCTGGCTATAGGTGATGGGGAGCCATGCACGATTCTGGTGCCAGAGGCTGACGTGATCGGAGCTGAACTTCGAGAAGATGGGGACAGTGAAGGGGAGAGACAGCCGGAAGGGAGGCCTGAGGCTCGTCCTTGTCTGACACGCCCCTCCCCCCATCTCCCAGTCCATCCGGCGCCTGATGGAGGCAGAGAAGGTGAAAGGCTTCTGCCAGGTAGTGATTTCCTCCAACCTGCGTGACGGCGTGTCACATCTGATCCAGTCCGGGGGCCTCGGGGGGCTGCAGCACAACACCGTGCTGGTTGGCTGGCCCCGCAACTGGCGGCAGAAGGAAGATCATCAGACATGGAGGAACTTCATTGGTAACACTGGGTGGGCCGGGGACAGTGGTGGGCGGTGGGCTCTCCCTCTTGGGCCCGGGGGCTCTTTCCCGGGTGTTGTACATGCGGGGGGTCGGTGCTCAGAGCTGGCCATGTGCCAGCCGCTGAGGACTCAGGTGTGAGGGAGATAGTCTTGGGCCCTGCAGAGCTGACTCAGCCCCGAGAGAGAGAGTCAGTGGAAGGCAGCCGAAAGAGCTACAGCTGCGAAGTCAGAGAGGCCTGGGTCTCAATCTCACCTCTGGCCCTTCCTAGCTGTGTGATCGTTCACAAGTGACTCACCCTCTCTGGGCACTAGACGCCTTGGTAGTAATATAATAGCGGACATGTATGGACTGTGTTCTGTCTGCCAGGCAAGTTGAGCCTCTCTCTAAGCCTCTTATCCTCTCAGCGGTCCCGTGTGGGCTGGCGAGGCAGTGTCATCTCCCCTTTACTGGTGTGAAACGGAGGCCCAGGCCCGGAGAGATGGAGGAATTTGCTCCAGATCACACAGCTGGGCGCCTAGAGGCTGCCCTGTTGACTCCAGGCTATTCTGACTCCTTTCCGGGTGGATCATAGTTAAAGGCAGTTGAGAGGATAAACCAGGCCGTGCACGGAAGGGCTCCTGATAGGAAGGGCAGGTGGTCTCATTGCCACTTGACAGGTGGGGAAACTGAGGCCCAGCAAGGTCGAGAGGCTTTCCCCAAACAAAACAACAATTCAGTGATGAGACCTACGTAGATGCTGGTTTTCTGACTACTCAGGCCAAGGCCGGGGCCGGGTGGGGTGGGGTGGGGGGGTGCTGGGTGCCAGGAGCCTTGGTGCAGGAAGGGACCGGGGTCGCTCTTCTCCCCTCTGGCCCTCTCCTTGGCCTTCCCCAGAGCTGGTCCGGGAAACCACAGCTGGTCACCTGGCCCTACTGGTCACCAAGAACGTTTCCATGTTCCCTGGGAACCCTGAGCGCTTCTCCGAGGGCAGCATCGACGTCTGGTGGATTGTGCATGACGGAGGCATGCTCATGTTGCTGCCTTTCCTGCTGCGACACCACAAGGTGAGCGAGCATGGCTCTGCGTGGCTCGTGGGCTCTGGCCAGGGCCAGCCTCCACGTGAGCCCCTCCCCGGGAGCTCCTGGAAGAGGGGGGCTGATCGCCTCCCTTCCCCTGAGATGTTAGGACCTGAGTGTGTCTCCTCTGGCGGGTGTCCTTGCCTTGTAAAGGAGAGCGCTGCTTCACCCTTGCAAGCGATACTTTAATGGGGACTCTTACCTAAGCGGGGGAGGGGGGTGGTTTGTAGGGAGTGGCCTCCCAGGTAGAGGATTTTGGGTCTGTGTGTGTGTGTGTGTGTGTGTGTGTGTGTGTGTGGTGGGGGGGGGGGAAGGTGGGTGGGAAGGGTGAGGGACAGGGTCCTCTCTAGGTTCTGACCTTGAATTTTCTCACTGCGTCTGGGCTGGGCTTTTCTGGGTCCCTTTCACCCCTCCAGGTCTGGCGGAAGTGCAAGATGCGCATCTTCACCGTGGCCCAGATGGACGACAACAGCATCCAGATGAAAAAGGACCTGACTACCTTTCTGTACCATTTACGTATCACCGCGGAGGTCGAGGTCGTGGAGATGGTGAGTCCCTACCAGCCACCCCTGAAGTTCTGGAGTCCTAGCCGGCCCTCTTTCCTCTTGGCCCTAGCACCAAATAGGGCGACCCCCAAATCGATCAGCTTATGATGCTGGATCCCTTCCCCATCTTACCTACCTCTTAGCCTCTCTTGGAGTAACCCAAGAGTCTGCCCATCTATCCATCCATCCGTCCCTCTCTTCTTTACAAGAATAGCCAAGTCATTATATGTAAGGCACTGTCTCACGCCATATATATATATATATATATATTCTCACAACAACCAGTGAAACAGATACAAGTATCAGCATTTTCATTTTACAGATTAGGAAGTTGAAGCACGGAAAGGTTAAGTAATTTGCTCAACAGGACAACCAAATGGCAGCACCAGGATGCAAACCCTGGCAGGCTGACTTCAGAGTCCAGGCCCCTAGCGATTACACCGCATGGCCTCTCATCCATCCGTCCCCCTCGGTTTATTTACGCGTCCACCCATCCCTCTGTGTATTCATTAATGTAGTCATTCACTCAACTACCCATTCATCCATATATGTATTCATTCATCACTTTGTTCCTTTAAAATTTCTTCCCCTTCTCCATTCACCCGGGTAATTAATTAATCTGCTCATTCATTAATTCACCCATTCACACCCTGGTCCTGTGCTGGGCTGAGGGGGTGAGCAGCATTGTCTTCAAAGAGCATTGTCCTCTGCTTCGTCCTTGCCTCCCACGGCTATTGGTTAAACTAGGTCATTAGAGAGAGAAGCCCTAGGCTGGCAGAAGGAAGGGGGTCCGCCTCCCTTCCCTTGGCCTTGCACCTGAGCTCAGGCTTTCCTCCCTTGCCCCTGTCACTCTACCCCGCCCCCCGCCCCGCCCCCCCCCCCCCCCCCCCCCCGTCCCTGTCCGCCCACAGCATGAAAGCGATATCTCGGCATACACCTACGAGAAGACATTGGTGATGGAGCAGCGTTCTCAGATCCTCAAACAGATGCATTTAACCAAGAATGAGCGAGAGCGCGAGGTGAGGTTGCCCTGGCTGGGCTCTGAGAGCCTCAAGCTGCTGCCAGTTCTGGGTCTGCACAGGTTAGGGATGGCCCGGGGCTCACACTCCTGGCCATTGGCACGGCCTTCACCCTAGAGCATTACTCATCACCCTTATTCCCTTCAACCCCACCTCCCTAGCAGCAGGGGTACATGGCACCTACCAAGCCTGCCAGCCAGGATGCAGAGGGCTTTGGCACGGGTGACAGATTTTCCTCTGTATGTGACTTCTGGGGCCCAAGGGAGAATCGTGGAAGCTAAATATGTATGGATGATGATTCCTCATGGGCGTGGGCTCCGAGTGTGGGGGATCATGTGATAGACCCTGCGAGAGTGGGTAACAGATGGTTATTTAGGGATATAGCTGATGGTTGGGAGTTGGGGGCATACCTCCTAGGGTACGGTTGATGAGTTCTCAGGGGGTAATGATGATGAGCCCCCCACGGGGTGTGGGTGTAAGATCTCCCAGGTGTGAGTAACGTGGACCACTAGCGCCCCGAGTTGCGATGAAAGCCCACCCCTTGGTGAAATGAGTGATGGTAACTCTGTGGCAGGGGACTGACGAGCTCTGGGGGGCAGGTGACAGGTTGCCTGTGGAATCGATCCTGTAGGTGAGAGCGACAGACCATGGTTGAGGGGGTCTCCCAGGTGTGGATAATATATTTCTCAGATTTGGTTAATGGATCTTCAGGGGAATGAGTGGTGGGTACCTTTTTGAGCTGGGAAAGGTGAACACTTCAAGGATGTTGTCCAGGGTGATAGTGAACACAATAAAAAAAAAAAAAAAAACGGCATGTGCACTGACCAATTAGAACTGACACTGGACCACGGTGCTAAGATAGAGCCCTGCTGGGCCAAGTGTTAACCCTTTGCTTGCTGGACGGTGGGGAGGTCAGGGGTTCTGCGGATGAGTTGGAGCGGCCAGGCCAGCGGGGCAAAAGCTATTTGGTATGGAAGCCTTGCAATGTTTTAACAGCTGGTACGGCTCCCAGAAGTGTGCATCGTGGCTGAACATCAGCTCTGGAGGTAGCTGTTTGCAGGGCACGGGTGGTGACTCCTAGCCGAGCTGGCGCTAACCTGTGTCACTCCGTAGATCCAGAGTATCACAGATGAGTCTCGCGGCTCAATCCGGAGAAAGAATCCAGCCAACACTCGGCTCCGCCTCAACGTCCCAGAAGAGACCGCTGGTGACAGTGAGGAGAAGCCAGAAGAGGAGGTGTGCGCCTGGGTGGTTTGGCCCCAGCCGTGGGAGCCGCACCTCTGGCCTCGGCCAAGGGAGTCACGTGCTGCCTGCCCCTTCCTTCATCTCCCAGGTGCAGCTCATCCACGACCAGAGCGCTCCCAGCTGCCCCAGCAGCTCTCCGTCCCCGGGGGAGGAGCCTGAGGGGGAGGGCGAGGCCGATCCTGAGAAGGTGCATCTCACCTGGACCAAGGACAAGTCGGTGGCAGAGAAGAATAAGGGCCCCAGTCCCGTCTCCTCGGAGGGCATCAAGGACTTCTTCAGCATGAAGCCGTAGGGGCCTGGGGGCTGCGGGCTCGGGGCTGGGGGCTGGGGTGAGCCCGCAGGGTCTTTGATCCCCGTGGCAGAGCAGATGAGCAGAGGAGGTCCTGGTGGGAAGACCCTGCCCAGACCTTGTCTGGGCGTCCCCATCCGAGGACCTGGGGTCGGGCTGATTGCCGAGGGTCGGCGCTCCCAGGGGCGCCGTGAAGAAGCGAAGGGGGTGTGGCCGGGAGAGCGGGACCGGCGAGCACTGGGTGGGGGAGGGGGAGGATGGTGGCCCAAGTGCTCAGCCCCTCCTTCTTCTGACCCCTCTCTTGTTCTTCCTCTCTTTGCTTCTCTTGTGTTTCCTGAAGGGAGTGGGAGAATTTGTAAGTGCTTCAGGATTTTTTAATTCTCTCTTCTGGGTTGGCCAGGGTCCCTGCTCTCCTCAGTCTATCACGAACCCTCAGCGCGGGCCCCTGGCCGTTTGGGGTCTCTGAACAGCCCAACTTGGAGAGGTCTGGGGTTGACCGGTGCCAGCGGCCCAGTGCGCCTGGGGCTGCAAGGGCATTGGGTCCTGCTCTCCGGCTTCGGGCTCACGCGCCCGCCTCCCCTCCTGCCTCCCCCAGGAACCAGTCCAACGTGCGGCGCATGCACACTGCCGTGCGGCTGAACGAGGTCATCGTGAAGAAATCCCGGGATGCCAAGCTGGTGTTGCTCAACATGCCTGGACCTCCCCGCAACCGCAACGGTGACGAAAATTGTATCCAGGACCTAAAGTGGGGCGTGCGGGAGGGAGGCTGACGTCCGGGGCAACGGGGTCCTCGTCCTGGGAGGGAAGAGCCGAGGCGTTCCCGCGTCAGGAACCTCAGACCGGGAGGCGGGCCCAGGGGTCCCCGGCGCCCGATCGCGACCCTCCACTCCGTCAGGGCGAAGGGGACGCGGCTTTTCTCCTTGACTGGCGCTCAGACATGGAGTTCCTCGAGGTCCTCACCGAGCACCTGGACCGGGTGATGCTGGTCCGCGGCGGCGGCCGCGAGGTCATCACCATCTACTCCTGAGAGCCAGGACCTGCCACCCGGGCCCGAGCGCGCCCGGCCGGCGGCCCCGGAGCCCTCGCCGCGCCCCCCGCCGCTGTCACCGTTTACATACAGACCCTGTGCCCGCGCCCTGGCCCCTTTCCCCGCTGCCTGAAGCCCGGAGGTCACGCCGCTCGGGGCTGACTCGGAGGGGACCGCCCCGCGCGGAGGCCGGAGCCCGAGCGCCCCGTTGGCTCGTCGCTCTGCGGGCCCGGCCTCGCCCCGCCGGAGGAGACGCTGCAATAAGGCCGGGGAGGCGCGGAGGGCGGAGGAGCGGGGCCGTGAGGAGCGCCCGCGGGCCGCGCGGCCGCGTCCCCTCCCCAGCCCCGCCCGGTCCTCCTCGGCGCCCCGGCGCGGGCCCGGCACCCGGGCGGCCCGAGGGCGCGCGGTGGGGAGGCCGCGCTCGGCCCGACCCGCCGCCCCTCCGCGCGGGGCCGCGCCTATACATAGTGTACAGGAGACATCGCGTGTATTTTTAACGTCCCCATATTTCTGTGACTAGAAGCGCAACGGACTTCTCTGCTCGCCGTCTTCGAGCTCTCCCGCTGGGGGCACGCGGGGGAGGCGGCGGCCTCGGGAGGCTGGGTTTTCCTGGACGTCCGCGAGTTTGGGAGCAAAAGTGCTTTCGGCCCAGGCGGGAGTCGTGGTCCTGGCCCCTCGACACCCCCGCTACGCTCTCGCCTCCTCGCCCTTCCCGCGCGCCCCCGGCTTCCGACCCTTCCCGCAAGTTCGTTTTGGAGATGGGGTGGGACCAGCGCCCGGCTTTTCCTGGATCCGCCTCCCAGCGGCTGCGGAGACGCGCGCAGCCGCCTCTCGGCTCCCCGCGAGCAGGAGCCGGGACCGGGGAGGGGCTGCTGGGGGCGGGGGTGGTGAGGGGATGGGGGGCGGAGAGACCGAGGAAGCCCCGCCCCCGTGCCTTCATGGGGGAGCGGGCGTCTCTCCTCGTCGGCTGGTCGCCTGCTCCCCCTATCCCACGGCTCCTCGCCAAAGACTGAAACCGGGGAGCTGGAGGGCGTCCCCTCCCCGGAGTTGCGTCCCTGGGACAGGCGAGGGAGGAGGGGAAGCGATTTGGGTTTAGGGGCCAGACCCACCGGGGAGGCCCCAGCTCTGCTCCTGATGTTCCCTCCCCTGTCCCCACCCGGCAGCTGGCAGCTCCTGCCTCGGGGACCCAGCCGCCTTCTCCCGCGTGCCGGGGCCGGGCCTTGCTGCCCAGCAGCGGCCTCTAGCCGCGTCTCCCAGGCACCCGGGCCTGGGGGAGGGCTGGAGTCGCCATGTGCTTTGTTCTAAGCGCCTCTCTGCCCTCCTCCAACCAGGACCCAAAGCCTTTCTTTGGCTTCTCCAACTCCAGTCCTTGGCGCTTCTGCTCCATGCAGCCTGGTCGGAGGCGCCGTCTATCCCTAGAGAAGGTGCATTGGGCGGGCTCCCTTCCCCCAGGGCACGTCACTAAGGGGGACAGACACTGCATGCTCGTTCCAGCGCCCTCTGGGACCGGGTTCAGTACCTCCAGCTCCAGGTCCCTGACATTTGCACCTAGACATCCTGCCCACCTCCCAGAGCTGGGGCTACTGAGTACTCCTGACCTCACCACCTCCTTCCCTTTGAGCCCAAGGCGGAGAGCTGGAGCTGTTGCCGTCTATAGACTGGGTCAGGTGTGGCTGGAGGTAGGTCTCAGTATCTGCCTGTTAGGCCAAGGCCCTCTGATAAGGGGGCAAGATGGACTCTCCAGAAGGTTGGAAATATTAAGACACCAGGCCCCCCCACCTGACCCCCCTGCATCTTTCAAAAGACCTCCGAGAACCACAGCTGGGTCTAGCCTTCTGGGGGCCTGAGCATCCCCAGGCTAAGCGGCAGCCTGGGCAGAAGGGGAAGGGGCTGTATCAACACCACCAATTAGGGAACCAAAGTTGCACTATCTGGGCCCAGAATGTCTGGTTGGCAAGAGCAAAGTTTCTGTTAAAGAAGACAAACATCCCATAACAAAACCCAAGTTTTCTGTGCTACATGTGCAATATTTGTTATGAATGTTATCACAGGTCATTCATCAAATTATCTTTATAATCATCGTAGCTAGATGTTTCATGTCCATTCAAGTGACTTTTATTCTGAGTGCAATATTTCAATAGCCTCGTAGTGAGAACTAGTGTTGCTTTTGTTTTAGCCGATCTATGTGCAGGGCAATGCAATGAAGTTGAAAACCCTTGTAAATAGGAGAGGTTGCAAACCAAATCAAGATTATTTATTACTATTATTAGGCCTGCCTTTAATTTTCAGTGTTTCAGTATTCCGCATTCCGCCTCAGTACTGATCTTGTGTTCTTTGTGCCAATATGGAAAGGAGCGCGTTGGTTCTTTCCTTTCTTGTTGAATGCTCCTCCGCTCCCATTTAATGCTTTACAGCTTTTACTGTATTTTTTAGACTCCCGTCTGCACAAAATGCAATAAAAATAATTTTATTATACCCTTCACAGCCTGAGGTGTGCTGTGTGGACCCTTGAGGGGGAAGGAGCGGAACTCAAGGTGGCTCTTCGGGAGGAGCTCTGCCTCATCACACCCCGACCCACGGTCCCTGGCTGGGCTGCTCCTCAGGGTCTGGTTGCCTGGGACAACCAGGTCAGGCCGGTGCTGGTCCGACCTCGCCCCCTTCCCCAGGCTCCTGGCCCTTAAATGCTCTTCCAGGCTCCCACTTTCTATGACTCTACGGTTCTGCCAACTCCCCACATAGCGGGTAGAACACAGGGTGGCAGCTGAGGCCAAATCAAAGCGGGAGAGCACCCTGCTCCACTGGCCAGCGGCCAGAAACGGCCTCCTCAGAAACGTCCCTTTCCCAGAGTGAGCGGACAAGCCTGCTGCCACACTGAGAGTCCACCACAAACAAGCACGTTTAACAC
The DNA here is from genome assembly GCF_028749965.1 of Puma concolor. Taxonomy (NCBI): domain Eukaryota; kingdom Metazoa; phylum Chordata; class Mammalia; order Carnivora; family Felidae; genus Puma; species Puma concolor. The sequence goes on from NC_141669.1 coordinate 126,412,842, forward strand.
AGCGTCATAATTAGCCAGCAGGCTTTTGCTCTGACCTGATGTTAAAGCTTCTGACCGGGGGAGGTGTGGCAGAAGAGGACTAGGGTCAGAGGAGGTTTTCGGGGCTGACCGCAACCACAGATGAGGACAAGAGGGGGCAGGCGTCACGGCAGACGGAAACCAGTCAATGTTCCGTCAGGGGCCCTCACCTTCTGACTGGGGAGGGAATGCCCCTGCAGTTATTCACACCCCAAAAAGACAACACAGCCTTTACTTTTTCATTTTAATAAAAAGTAATCATCTCATCTTATTAACAACACAGAATTCCAAAGAGGAAAAAAACACTATAGAACACAAACAGGTCAGAACATAAAACACTGCCATCGGGGACCTTGAGTTTTTGAAAGCATTGTTTGCTCAGCCACTGGCAAGGACTCAGCTGAGGTCCCTGCCCTCCGTCATCCCTGCAGGGGACCCTTGAGACTGTGACCCACAGGGCTCTGATGAGCACCATCCCTAGGGAGAGGGCAGCTTCCTTTGGCTCCATAGAGAGCAGCAGCCAGAAGTCCTCCCTCTAATAATTTCACTCTGGCTCAAAAGTTATGAACAACCACCTGTATCAAGGATATGTCCAGCTACCAAAAGTCTGACATCAAAATGGTCCCTACCTCCTGCTGCTCAGAAACAGAAGAGTCCAAATGAAAATAAGAACCTGATTTCTGAGCCAAAAGCTCAAAACAATCACTGAAAAAAAAAAAAGGGTGTTCCCTGCCAGAGTCTAGAGTTGCTTTCTCAGAACCTCCATGAAACTAGCACTGGAGAGGGAGAAGCTGACAAAAACGTTAAGGGGGTGAGAGTGGTCAGGGCCCAGATTACAGTTCTTGTTGAACTGCTGGTGACTGGAGCTGTTCAATCCATTGGAGATCCTCCAATGAAATGAAAAGAAAGAGAAAAAAAGAAAGGAAGAAAGAAAGAAAGGGAAAGAAAAAAGAAAAAAAAGGGGAGGAAGGAAAAGAAAGAAAAAGAAGGAAAGAGAAAGAAAAAATAAAGAAAAGAAGAAAGAAAAAAAGAAAGAAAGAAAACCCCAAACTAACAACCCTGGATTAGGCAGAAAAGTGCCTGCTTCCGTGGCCGCCATGCACTCTCCTAGACAAACTCCAGAGCAGCTGCTTTATGAATCCTCCGGCAGACCCCATACGCACGGAATGGGGCACGAGGACACGGTGCTTGCCCAGCCCAGGCTGGCTTTCTGCAACCCTAGGAAGCAGCTGCAGACAGGAGCTTGAGCTCTGGTCGGCCTGTGTGAAGCTGAAAAAAACCTTGGTAGGTTCAAAATGAACAAAGGCGGTGGTGACGGACATGAAAATGCTGTTCCAAACTCAGTCGATCGGGGCGTGGCTTCTTCCTTCTCCCCAGCCCCCAAATCCAGCTGACAGAGACCAGAGAAACCCATGAAATATAAACTGAGCCCGGACACCTATACTGCCCAAGTGACCCCAGAGATATTTATTTTCTACAAAACAAAAACCAAAAACAACAAAAAAAGATACACCCCCAAATGCAGTATAAACTCTGACTCTGGAAGGAATAAGCAACAAAGCCTTGGGCAGAAGAGAGAGCAGGTGGTAGAAACATTCGATGTAGACCTGGAGAGGCGCAGAGAACATCCTCCAAATAACTCTATTTGAACGCAGTAGGTGGGAGGAGGCCAGGGGATGAGGGGACTGGGGACAGTTGAGAGACTTAGCCTCAGTAATGCCTCTGGTAGGATCCCAATGGGGCCGGGGGCCGCCCCACCTGTGCTGTAGTTTGGCTAACCAGGTGGGAGAGAGCAGGGCCACTCTGGATCAGGGTGTCCAGAGCCTTCTGTACACTTGGATTGTCAAAGTTGATACCTGTGGAAGACACGGGCCTCTGGCTAGCCATGTTGCTAGCAGGTGCCAGGCGACTGGAAGGCTGGCCAAAGAGCCCTTGGGAAGGAGCCCCAGGCCTGGGGCCCATGTTCCGAGCAGATCCCGCCTGTCCCAAAATGTTTGGAGGCTGATTGCCAGAGGCCTGTGATCTTTGCTGAGGCTGGCTGTTTGCTGCCGTGGAAAAATTCTGGTTCTGGGTGTTTCCGGCAGCGACTGAAGGGGATGCAGAGCTGCTATTGGCCACAACCGTGCCACTATTGAAGAGGCTGAGGATTTTGGCCTGAAGCTCTTGCTGGGAGGTGGGGGGTGCAGCTGGAGTGGGTGTAGCAGAGGGGAGCACTTGGCCGCTCTGGAGCGGTTGGGAGCTTGGCTGTGTCTTCAGCGAGGCACCCGAGGTCGCCCCGAGTGGTTGGCGGGAAATCGGGCCTAAAAGACAGAAGGAGGAGGTATCTAGTTGAAAGTACCCTCCGTGGGCAGGAGGCTTAACAGCCAGGGAAGAACAACAATCACTGATCACATCAATCACATAGTACACAGACTATAACATCAATTTCCCAAAGGAGCTACTTCATGGTATATGCTGTCTCCAGAAAACAGCCTAGGTGCCCCAGAGGACTACTTAAAGGAACAAAGGGCATCCATCTCGGTGACCAGGTAGCTGGCAATCTTAGCCCAACCATTGCCACATTAACTACAGGGACTGGAATTCAGTACCCAAATGTTAAGTTATCACTACATCAGCGAGGATGGCCCGTGGGAGAACCCAGGGGACGGGCTCATTCCCCTTACCCACCCCAAAGAGCTTGGGCCTGCCACCCTCCCCACAGAGCCTGGGGGTTAGAGAAATGCAGAGTCAGAACTTCACCTCGGCCCTGCCACGTAGCTCACCAGGCAGAGAGTCGGTGCTGCTCCTCATAAGGCGCTCCTTCCGCTCTCGCAGATAGTTGATGATCTTGTCAGTCTCCTCGGCAGTGAGGTACCTGTTGTCTGCCAGTAGGTTGATGAGGCTTTGGATGGCTGGAGGGTGCCCCCCGCGCACTCCTTCCTCGGGGCCTCCGCGCTCCCTTTCCTGCAGGATGGCTTCATCTGCCATCTTGGCTGCCTGTCTGGCAATCTCCTCTCGCTCCTTCTCCCGGCACTCATTCTTATAGCGCTCATAATTTCTGGCTACCAGCACCATGGCGTCTGCCTGGGGCATGTTGCGATGCTCTGTAGGAGAGAATGACAGGAGTTATTTTCTCCCATGACAGTTGTGAGTGCCCAACTTCTGGACTCTACCAAGCCTTTTCTAACCTCAAACCAGCAAGAAAACCATTCTGGTGACAAAAAGCCTTACGATGCGGAGCAGAGTGGGGGAGACGAAAGCTGGAAAGACAGGTGAATAGATTTCTTTGGTGGGGAACACACACACCTTTCACAGAGCTGGTTCTTCGGGGGAATTCCTAGATCACAGACTTGTAGTAAAAACCAAAGAAACATGACAGTCTCCCACAGATTCAAAAAGACCACATGGGGAATAACCATGGGAGGCAGGCTGCAGGGGGCCAAAAAGCTCTTCTGTAAAGTCTGGCTCTCTACTGTGACACTCAGGATACAGCTGGCCTACTGTTTCTGAATTCATCAGTTCAAAGGTCATGCATTAAGATCAAATATGACCCTAAATAACCTCCTCTCCTTACCCATGGGCAACGTGACCTACAGGGTGGTGAGAAGCCTCAGAACGTCACAGAAATGCCCTCACACATCTTGAGAACTACTGCTCAGAGACACAAATGACCTAGTGAGAACCCTATGTATTTTATGGTTATGGGTAACAAGTCAGGCAAAGAGATTCCGATGTGGTGGAAAAAGGGCAAAGTCCAGCCTGGGCTGGAAGAGCAATGGCCAGGGCCATCGGTTGGCTGAGTCCTAAGATCCTGAGTGCGATGTACTAAAAGCATCTTCAGGGAAGGGCTTCAAGGACTTCCTGGGCCTCCTCCCTGCTCTCCTGCCCCCTCTACTTCTCTAGCACACTTGCAGACTGTCCCGTCGCCTGTCGTGTCCTCAGTCCCTTATTACAAAGTCTAATGAAAGCCAAGGGTTCTAGCACGCTCCATGCGGTGCACATCTGCCAGAGGTGTGCCAGCACCTGCTCTCAATGGTGAGAGCTGATGGTGCAGGTCTGTCTCTTCCCAACCGTCCCTGAAGTGACTGCATGTTGGTGGCTTGAAACAAGACACACAGGGGGAGCATTTACACCATCAGCAAATGCTGTGAACCACAATGCCTCCTGCCCCCTTCCCAGAACTAGTGGTTACACATTTACCAGCATCCCGCTATGTATACCTGAGAGCTAAATATAATGTTTTCCATATAGCAGACCCAGAACTGCATCCACTGAAAGAATATCAGACAAGTAAGTGACTATGCAAGTCTCCTCCAGTGTGCTTATAAAAGGGACCCACCATCTTTGAGCTGACATACGAGTCATTTGCCCCAAACCTGCTTCTTCTCAGTAGGGCATCAAAGAATTAATGGACTAGTGACTATCTCTGGAATTCTAACCCACTTGGGCCTCCGTACCTTGTGGGGTTCCGAACATGATGTTGACTGTGCACGAGCGGTGAATCTGGTGTTGCTGGGTGATGACAATAGCAAAAGGAGACCCTCCCCTGCTAACATCCTCCAAGGCTTGTGACAGTGACACCTCTGTGTTGAGGAAGATCAAGTCCACTACCATGCCTAGGTCTCGTACCTTCCGCCCCACAGATTCAGCATAATCTCTGTAGGAACAAACAGGATCCAAGTGAGCACTCCCTGACCAGCTCCCAATCTGTATACTGTTGCACCTCAGCCAGCAGTGTGTGCTCCTATGGAGAGTTCATATCTTAGCACATCCCATGTCTCCCTAGTGCCCTCTTCAGGCTCCACGAATCTAGACCAATTCCATTCCTTACACCAGAGTTCAGAATGGTTATGCCTAGCTCAGAATGGTCACATATTAAGCTACCAACAGCACAGTCCTTAGTACCCAGGCCTTTTTCTTGATCCTGCAGAGCAGTGGTCTTTCCTCAAACACCATCCTGCTGCCCAAGACTTGAGGCATGTACCTGTCTCTGGGGTGCTGCACAACAGAGTGGAAAAAGCATGGGCTTTAACGCTAGGAGGAGTCTGGATCCCAACCTTATCATTTACTTACAAAATTGTGAGGATTTAAGCAAATCCTTCAACCTCTTACAAACTTGTTTCTTTACCAACAAAACAGGAATATGGCTCCACTCATGTCATTCCCTTGACCTTCTCTCCAATCTAAATTAGATCCTTGATAGATTTCTTCTCATAGGGCTCATCACCAATACCCCCATTTTTGTTGTCATCTGCCCAACTAGGGTGTAAGCTCCACCACAGGAAGGGGCCCTATATACTTGCATCCCAGTACCTAGCTTCGCCATACATGTAAGAGATGAGCTGAATGAACACACATGTAACGTGATGACTGCGAAGATTAAAAATAATTTAAGTAAATCGCCTAGCAAGGGATAGCAGAGTAGGTGCTTAGAAAATAACAGCTATTATCCTGTGTCAAGAAAAAAAAAAAAAGCTATCCACAGTTAAAAGTGGCATCTATCTCTAAACAAGGCAGCCCAGAGCCTGGGAACTCTGCCTGCTGCTTGGTGTCTCGACACCTATTTCCCTAGTCTCTGCCTTGAAATTAGCTCTTTAACCTCAAACTGCTTGAAAACACATGAAGTTATTTACTAACCACCTGGGGAAAGGGAACATAGCCAGTGCCAAGCCTGCAAGCTGCTACGCTCCCTTGTGCCTCTCTGCTCGGTCTCTTCAGGAAACAATGTGAAAAAGAGGCAAGCAAAGAGGTACTGTGAACTCTGGATTGGCTAGAACGGTTTCCTGACAGTTCTGCAAGATCACAGCACTTCATAAAGAAGGCCTGGGAGGCCAATGCAGAGACACGTGCCTCCCGAAGTGGTGGGGATTCGGGGTGGCTCCACGAAGGGGGCATCTATTGCTTCGCATGACCAACATATATTCCCTCTTCAGTTTTCCTTTGGGAAAGCACCCTTCTCCTACTCAGTCCACATGATTCCACAGGCCCAATTCCACCTGTAGCTCTAGGAATGGGGCACATGACCCAGCCCTGGCTAATCGGGAATCTTAGCACCGCTGGTTCAAGGATGGGACAGTGAGCCAGGTCAGTCCAATGAGAAACAATTCCAGGCCTCTAAATGGAAGCACTGGGAAACAGAGGCTTTTGCTGAGACAGATGTATAGGGTTAGTGCCATTCTGCCTTTTCCAGTAGAAAGCTTGCGTGAGAACGAGGGTAATACAGGGACCAAGTCTTGATGATGTGGTTTGTCACTGGATGTGGCCATACCTGATATTCCCAGTCAGGCAAACTAAAAATTTCCCTTTGGGGCGTGAGCCAGTTTGCAATGGGTTTTCTGTCAAGCCACAACTGACAGAACTCTGGCTCAATGTAGGAGAGCAATGCTAGAACCCACAGCCCAAGTTCAGTGGGTACGGCTGCCAAAGGAAGTCTTCATTTCTCTTCTGACCATTCTCCTTACTCAGGAGAAATAACCGAAGGATTCTTACTTAGTCTGCTTGTTGACCACAATCACAGAACAATCAACAGGCCTCTCAGCATCAAAGCGTCTCTGGATTTCCTCAAAATACTGACGATAAAGCTCTTCTCTACGCCGTTCCTCACGTTTCAAACGTTCTGTAAGACACCGACAAGGAAAACTGAAATATGGACTGTGCCTTTCTATAAAAATAAGCCACAGACCTTACTTTAAATCCTACAAGTATGTAGGCCAAGGTCGTAATATACATATACTCTGTCTGAGTTACTCTTCTTTTTAAAAAAATTTTTTTTTTCCAACGTTTATTTATTTTTGGGACAGAGAGAGACAGAGCATGAACGGGGGAGGGGCAGAGAGAGAGGGAGACACAGAATCGGAAACAGGCTCCAGGCTCCGAGCCATCAGCCCAGAGCCCGACGCGGGGCTCCAACTCCCGGACCGCGAGATCGTGACCTGGCTGAAGTTGGACGCTTAACCGACTGCGCCACCCAGGCGCCCCATGTCTGAGTTACTCTTCTGGACTACCTCCTAAAAATAGCCAGTATTATTATTTTTTGTTACTATAAATTCATTGAAATGGAATGGCTGGATTAGAGGGCATGGTCACTTAAATGCATCATCTGCTGCATACTGCCAAACTGCCCTCTAAAGGCTGTTAACTTATCCCTTCACAGGGGTAGATTACCTAGTGCTAATTCTCTGCATCTTGGTCAACACTGGGTGTTGTCATTTTTAAACATTCCTGCCAACTTGACAGGTAAAAGATAGTATTCCATTACTATTCTAATTTGCATTTTGGGGACAACTATTTAAGACTCTCATTGACAGGTATTTGTTAATTTGTTCCGGAAAAAAAAAAAAATCACGTGGTAAAGTTTTATTACAAATTAAAAATGAGGCTCTTATTTCAACTACAAAACAATTACGAGATCTTTAAGGATGTATTGAGAATAATCAGGCTTTGAAAAAACATTTTGTCTTTATCTAAAAAAGAGACGCTATTAGGTAAAAATTACATATAAAACAAAAAAACCCCACATCACATGCCGCACAGAGAGTGCAGACAGTTGTAGTTATTTGGTTAACAGGCAAAAAGCAAGCACTTATTAACCCTCTCCAGCTGTAATCTTTTGTTCATTTCTTATTGCTACAATTTTGTATTTACTTCTTGTTACATGACTAAAGAAGATGATAGTAATCTTGCATTTTACAAATTATTTTCAAGCTAAATGTTCCCTACATACTAATAGGCTATCTGTATTTCTTCTTTTTGTGGATTGCTTAGCCAAGTCGTTAGTCCCTTTCCAGTTGGTTATTTGTAAAGTGTTCTATCAGTAACAAATAAACTGCTATTTTACCTTTTGCACGAGACTGACTTTCTGGGCCTGGAGGGCCTCGTCCATCAAAGCTATCTCTGTAACGGTCAAAGTAAGGGTCGTCCTTCCTCCTGCAATAGTCATCCATTCGCAGGTATCGGTCATAAGAGCTTTCTCTCCTGAAAAGTGGGAGAAATTTGCACAAAGTTAAAACTCACCTATCCTGCAAAACTCAGATACAGAGAATTCTTCAAGACCCAGTCCCCTGTGAGGAAACAGCACAGTAAGGCAGTGGACTCTGGGATTAGACAAACGAGATTCACTGCTTATCAGTTCGGTGGCTGTGACTCTTAACCTGCCTTGCAAAATGACTGGGAGGATGTACAGAAAGCTCTCACAATAGTTTCTGGCTTAAAGTAAATGCAAAATAACTAATAGTAATGACTGATATTAATTTTGAGGACTCCCATCCCCCCTGCCTGTGCTTCTTAAAAAATTGTTATTTAAAATACATACAAAAATACAAATATTTCATATAAATCTATACATAAATTTCTCATCACCCTGAGCAGAACACTCATTAAGCAGTAACTCTTCAATTCCCATCCCTATAACCTCTAATCTATTTTCTGTCTCTGTGAATTTGTCTTCTCTAGATATTTCATGTAAGTGGAATCACACATTATTTGTTCTTTTGTGTCTGTCTGGATTACTTCATTTAGCATGTTTTCAAGGTCCATCCCTGTTGCAGCAGGTGTCAGAATTACCTTCCATTTTATGGCTGAATAATATTCCACTGTATGGATATATCACATTTTTTAATTCATTCACCTTTTGACAGACTTTCGGGTTTTGTCCATCTCCCAGCCACTGTGGAGAGTGCTGCTCTGCACATTTACATGCAAGTATGTGTTTGAGTCCCTCTTTTCAAGTCTTCTGGGTACACACCCCAGAGTGAAATTGATGGGTCAGAGCAATTCTACTGCATTTAATTTTTTAAGGAACCGCCTGCCAACTGCTCTCTACAGCGGCCATACTATTTTACATTCCGACCAACAATGTTTGAGGCTTCTAGTCTCTACCCCTCGCCAGTGCTTGTTCTTTTCTTTTGTTGTTTTCCTTACTAAATCATCATAGCCGTCCTAGTAGGTATGAGGTGGTATCTCATTGTGGCTTTAATTTGCATTTCCCTGTTGACTAATGATGCGGAGAGTCTTTTCACAGACTTACTGGCTACGTGTGTGTCTTCCCTGTGTTTTTGCATTGCCAAAACAATTTGCACTCCATCTTTTTTGTCCATTTGCACAATACTACCTTTCATAGGCTACAGGGAGAGATCCAGATTCATTCACTAAGCATAATTCATTGAACATTCACACATTCAGCAAATATTTATTGAGGAGCACATCTGCCACTCGCTAGACACTGGAAACCTAAGGCTGATAAAGTCACTGTCCTTACAGAGTTTCCAATTAGTTCAGCAGAACACCCACAAAAAAAGACTGTTACAAAAAAACCCCAACAAAGATCTACGCGGATGGCTGAATATGTACCTGTACATGGGCTCTCGGGAGTCTCTCATATCTCTGTATCTGTCATACATGGGGTCCCGGTGATCCCGAAAATCCCTAGAGTCTCTTAGATCACGAAAGTCTCTAAGGTCCCTCATGTCCCGAGCATCACGCATACTTCTGCTGTCTCTGTGATCCCGAATGTCTCTGCTATCTCTGTGGTCCCGCAAGTCTCGGGGGTCTCGAATGGCTCTGCTATCCCGGGCATCCCGGCCATTTCTGCCATCCCTGGGCTCTCTCCTTGGACTTCCTCGAATTGGGGATCGATCACGTCTTGTATCTCGACCATCTCCAAAGCCATATGGATCTCTGTGGGAGGTAGCGAGAAGAAGCTAAGACAAAGAAATTGAAGGTAGCCAACCCTTCAGCTCTTTAATGGAGGAAGCCCCCACCCTTTCCAAGCATTTTTCTCTAAAACACAGCAGCCAAACAGTGAGAACATGACTACAACTTTAAAGACAGTCACCCATCTCATCAGCGAATAAAGACTAGTAGGTTCCAGGATTTCAAAAGATTAGGACATCAGAGGAAGAATGTATGACCCAAAGCCAAATGTCTTGACTGCGGTCATAGTATTTGTCAGGTTTCAGGGAGTAGTTCGGTATTCCTTACACCATGTTATCATCTCCACAGGTTTTCAGAGTGAAAGCATCTTTCCCTTAGAACCTGTTTTTTCCAACCAGACTTGTTTGAAAGAGATTTTAAAAGGGGGGGAAAGTTGGAGGGACACAGTAAGGGGCAAGACTCATGAAGAAAAAAGGAGCAAATGCACAATCTCATACAAAGGAACAGTGATCAAAGTAGTTGTCCCTGAAGTACAGAAAACTTCACTTAAAATATATAGTACGATAATCAAATCAAGGGAAAAAAGAAAAAGTACAATATGATACACACACAGTAAAGTAGAAGAACACTCAGCTTCTGTCAACATAGTTATTGAGTAGTGGTCTCTCTTAATCTGAGTTTAATGCAGAACCCAGTTCCCTCCCCTCTTTTTAAACAGTGTTTGAAGTCACAGACATATTTGTGCTGATCTCATTCAATATTCTTCATGAGACATTCCACTCCACTGGAAACTCAACCTATCTAAAATTAAACTTCTTATTCAACCCATTTCTTACTCAGTCCCATTCCCGACTTTTTCACTTCTGCCGAGATTCATTCTTCCTAGTTACCAAGGTTTAAGTTTTTGAAAATTAACGTTGACTCTTTCTTTCCTATCCCCATTAAGTCACCTGAATCCTGTTCATTTTTCCTTTTCATTCCCCCTGGATTCATCAATCCAAACCCTTATTTTTATGCTCGGTACCAACAAGTTTCCAAAACACAAACCAAAAACCAATCTTCCAGATTTCAATTCATTCTACACATAAATATCAGATTAACCATCCAAATTTCCACCTGTTGCCAATCACGGCTTGACGATCACATTTCTGTGTACCCCTCCATAACAAATCTGGACTTTCCAACTATTATCCCTCCCCCATTTCCTGATTCAACCCCCTCAGGTCTGTTCTTATGACTTAACTCATATGATTCTTATCTGCTTCAGGATTTCTGTTCATATGATTTTTCAACTTGGAATATTTTTCTTGCACTTAATGCAAGTATCATCCAATCCTCACAGGCAAATTCATGTCTCAAATCGTCCAAGAAATCTTCTCTAATCTCCCTAGTAACTGCTGATCTTTCTGGCTGCTCAATGCTTAGAACACTTACTATTTCTATTACTCATCTTGATATAGTTACGTTTTTACAACAATGTCTTCTTGTTTGACCTACTTTAAGGATTACCTCCTCCATAAAATCTGCCCTAAACTCTTGAACTTCCCCAACAAATATGTTCCTCCTCCAGTCCTTTCCATCTCGATAAATGCCACATCTACCTACACTGTTGCTCAAGCTAGGAAACTGAATGTCATCTCTTCCAAAGTCCCAACTGCTTTCCAATCATATTTTCAAATTCTGTCCATTCTTTTTCTGAAATTGATTATCAATTCTGCCCATTTCTTTACCTTCATTAATACCACTAAAGGCCAACTCATAATGATCTTTCCCTAACAAAGCAAGAGACTTCTAAAGCGGGGAAAGATTTCCCCATTTCTGCTCTTGCCTCTTTTTCTAATCTTTTTTCCAGATTATTCTAGGGTGATCTTTCAAATACATAAAACCTTTTACTGGTTTCCCACAGTGTTCAAAATTCAATCCAAAATCTCTACTAAGGCTGGGCAGGTGCTGCATGGTCTTGGCTGTTTTCTCCAATCTTGTCCCCTCCCCTCCCAAGTTCACCATTATCTTGCCACATTGGCCTTTCAGCTAGAACTAGCCAAGGCTTTTCCTGATGCCTCTACTTGAGCGGCAAAAACAGATCTGCACTCATTCTCTATGTCTCAGCACAATGAATGTTTCTTATCCCTGATTCTAACAGTCTAAAAGTTTACTTTCTGCCCTTAAATCCTGGCCACGTTTTCTCATAGCACTGTTTTTGTCACTTATCACAATTTGACACATCTATTTACTTGTTTAATGTCTGCTGTCAGACTGTGAGTCCATGAGGACAAGGACTGTCAGTGTGACTCTCCACTATAAACCCACTATGTAGGTTTATAATGTCTGGCATATGCAGCGAATGCTCCATGACTATGTGCAATGAACCTTGCTCCTGTACATATTTCTGTCGCTGCACTTATCACACCGTTCTGTAATTATGTTTACATGGCTTTGCTATTAAAGACTAAGCTCTTTTGATGTCTTTGGATCCCTAGGACGACAGCACGGAGCTCAGTGTTTAATGAATTGAATTTTCCAACTGAACTATAAGCCTCTCATGAGCAGGCATCCTGTTTCGTTTATACTTCCATCATCTATCATGATTACACATTACTAGGCAGCCATCATGATGCCTTGCCATCAGCTTGGTAGAGAGCCTCAGTTCCACTTCATCCACAAGGGCACAGCAAAACCAATTTAAATGCCAATTTTGCATCTATGAAAAGTCCTTGTCATACATTTTAAGGCTCACAAGTACTCCTGATTTGTGGGAGCAAACATATGGGAGACCAGGGAATTTAAATGAGGTACTAAGCAGTTTTTCTATTAAAGTGCAGACTGACCAAGATTCTTACTCTGGTTTTTCTTATTAGGTCATATAATCTTCCTCACATGTATAACATCTGCTAGAGTATATAATGTGGGCAAACACTCAAGATTCTATGGGAAGGGACAACCATTAAGTATTTTTGGATTAATGATCAGTAGACAAACCTGCCTTGGGGAGCAGTTGGAAGCAGTCATTAGAGGTAGAATCAGATTTCAAGTGTTCTTGGCAATCAGGGATGAGAGAGATCATGAACCTGACAGACCACAGACCACACACACAGCCTAGAAATGAGGGGTGGGGATATGGATAAGAACACCGAGTCACAGCACATTATCACAGCCTTAGGATAACTATAAAGGCCGTATCACTCTCCTTCTTTTGAATCCACTGAAGTGCCTTACTTACCTGTCAGAGTCCATCCCTGGAGGTTGACCATAACCCAAGATTCCCAAAGTCTCGGCTCACGCTTCCAGTGTGAGAAGGCAAGCACTCCCTTTCCCTCAATGAATCTAAAGTCCACGTGCAACAAAACTACTAATTCCCCCTCAATTGCCTTCTGGGTAAAATGTAGAAAAGATGATATTCACAAGGTGGAAAGAACCAAAAGAATGGTGGAAGTAGGAACAGAGAAGATAACAATTCTCTAAAATGAAAAGGCAAAGCTTTTCTCCTTTCTCCAAAAGATGAGCAGTATGGCAGAAGCTGTTCTTCTGGAGACAAAAACAAAAAACCTTTTAGGGTCACTGTAGGACCCAAATCAAGAATTCCCCAGAACAAAAGGGCTTCTGCTGCTGGCCCCAACATCTTTCTCAAAACAAGAACCAGCTAACAAAAGGGAGGTACAGCGTGCAGGATTCAGAGTGCCGCAAGGACGAAGCCCCTGAACAAGATGCGTGACCTTAGATAACAAGTGGGTTAAAATCAAGTTTCTGGAGCCCAATAAGGCTCAATCTCATCCCATGGCACCAGAGGTGTTTTACTTAGACCAAATGCAGTGTACCCTTAGGTACCAGGTCACTAGAGGCTAAAATGAAACCGAACCTTTAAACTGAACCAGTTAGAGAAATTTCAGCACTGGAGTCCACAAACTGAAGGCAGATGACAAACACTACTAAAACTGTTATAAATTTCTCATCTATTCAGCTGGGAAAAAAAGCCAAGTGCTCTTTGCCTTGAGAGAAATATCGTCATATCATTTGGAAACACATGACAGGGAAGGGAAGGGTGGGTGAAGGGAAAAGCCATGGCTCAGGTGGCAAGTGATGCGCTTCTGGTAGAAGTGCTTCTCTTCCTGGGGACTAAAGAGGTGCACAGAGCACTAGGCGTTTGAGAGCCTAGAGTAAGAACGACAAATGACCATCTTGGAAGAGCACGATGGACTTTGAGCTTTTCTTCCTCCAGAGAATGAAACCTCAAGCCCAGGATGGTGTTCTTTGTCCTTGGCTCCACAGAACATTCCGGAGAAAGACCTCGGTCCTTTTTTGTTGGCATCTCTGTTCCGCCTTTCTGTTCAATGGAATATTTTCCTTGGGAGGGCCAGTTTTTTGTTTACTCCTGAAAAAAAATTCTCCAATAGCTCTTGGTACTTCTGTTCTGTCACAGATACTGTCCACAAATATCATGATCTAAATGGCTGGCTGTTGTGTGATGTCGATCCCCCACCACGATGGCTCCGTGCTACTGAGAAACGGAGACAACAGACTTGTGTGGAATTTTGCCATTAGGTGACAGCAGGATATGGGGTGCAATGAGGTATCACACCTCACAGATCCGAATTTTGTTAAGTGTCCACGCTTCTCCCTAGGAGGCACACTGGTGATTTTCTCAAGCACAAATATGACTTTTCTGTCGGTGGAGGTGGCACTTGCTCTGAGAATCGACGGCTGTTCTTTAAGTGTTAGTGCCTGGTATCTTAACTTGTGAGGCTCACCTAGAGCTAGCGCGGTCTCATACCCAAGAGCAAGTGGTCATCAGAGGAATCAGCGCCGTGTATATGCAGAAATCACCTTGGGCCACATAAGAAAACTGTCTACAGCTAGGGTATTTCTGAGGAACTGATCTTGGACCACCTTCACCAAAGAGGCACCAGGCCTAACATCCTTAACAAATACGTGGGAAAAATTCTCTGCAGAGCTTTTGATGTACACAAATTAGTTCTATTTGCTCTTTTTTACGCCAGGCAGGAAGATTTAGGAAATACGGTGTCTCATTTGGAGGTCACATCTGTGTCGGGGTATGCTCCCAAGACCTGGATTGCCAGGGTGTTGAGCTGAAGATAGAAACGGAGAACATCTGAGGTACAGTCAGAATCACGGTCCAGTCTTTAAAGGTGGTAAAGGCCAGCGACTAGTACCAAAGCGAGACAACTTACGTGGTAACTAAGCAAAGTGCTCAAGAGTCCGATGAGGCGGTCCAAGGGCTAAATGATGAGAATTCAGGCCGAAATCTGATCCGGAGCAGGGATCCCTGATGCAGCCATTCTGTGCTTGGCTGGACCAATACTGTTAGAACTACACACTGACAGCTGGAGTCATCAGGGAGGCACATTACTGAACAGAGAGCAATGCCAGCATAACTGTGGCTTACGGAGACATTTGAAGAGGTGACAATCCTGTGAAAACTCCCAAAGATACGGAGGTGTTTTGACACTCAAGGTTAACGTCCAGCAAAACAAGGTGTTACGAAGGTCTCGCCAGCATGCTTAGAAACTATTTTATCAAAAGTAGCAACACCGAAGACATAAAAGTACAACTTAAGGGAAATATTTGCCACAAATACACGCCACCCCCCCCCCCCCCCCCGAAACATTGCATTCCCTATGGCAGGGGACACACAAATGATTAGGGTTGCCAAATGAAGGTAGTTTGGCTGTTGTCAAGAGACTGGAATTACTTCAAGGCTTTGACTGGAAGTATGCACCCAAAGAGTGGTATCTAGTGTTCACCCTTGAAGAAACGATTAGATTCTTCCAGGCTCACTAGTCATCCATCTTGCCTACTTATTCCATTTTATTTCTGCCCTCTTGGTACACCTTAAGAGACAATACATGATCAGTACGATGATCAAAATGTTAGTATTCTGTTTTGAATATTCAATTTTTCTGGCTTTAGAGTTTCTTTTTTTATTAAAAAATGTTTTTTAATGTGTATTTATTATTGAGAGAGACAGCATGAGCATGGGAGGGGCAGAGAGAGGGGCAGACACAGAATCTGAAGCAGGCTCCAGGCTCTGAGCTGTTAGCACAGAGTCCGACACAGGGCTCGAAATCACCAATTGCGAGATCATGACCTGAGCCAAGGTCGGACGCTTAACCGACTGAGCCGCCCGGGCACCCCTGGCTTTAGAGTTTTTACATTTTTATTCTTAAAGGTAAAAAACTGGGACTCTCTGCTCAGGTTTGAGATGGGGCTCAGAATAGATTTTATTAAATGCGAACATCTTTCTTCCTTGAACTTTATTAATAAGCATGACAGTATGACACTTCATCACGTTAAATAACATGCTGAGGAACCCAGTTAGGGACACAGCACCAAGGGGGAAGACTGACTTTTGATGGAAATTGAATTAGTCTAGCTGTGCCTCCTAATGATTGTAAAAAAAAAAAAAAAAAAAAAAAGCAGGAAGCTACTGTCCTATCTATATCCCAAATAATCTCATTTTAGAAACTGTCACTGAGGAAGGGGGGATTTTAAAAGGATCATATGTATGTATCTAGTAGGGAGAACGTTTTAAAAGGCCCCCTCTAACGTTGTTTGTATGTTATTAAAAAAAGAAGAAAAGCATACAGCTGTTTTTTCCATTACAGATGAAATTACAGAGTGGCATTTTAAGTTGGGATGAAATTAATCTTTTTAACTTAATGTCCTGGCAATAGCTATACTGGATTCCAAGCAGAGGAGATGGTTATTTCCCCAACACTACCAATGTTTGTTGAATACCTATAATCAATTGGAAATATTAAAAGCAGTTGGTTAAGTGTCATTAACAGGATGACATAAATCTACTACTCTGTATTTTGCAATGTGCCTTGGTTTTTTGTTGTTATTTTGGTCTGTTTGTTTTCTTTTTTTGCCTGAAAAAACACACAGATATTATCTAGAGATTATAAGTATTGTGGGGAAAAGAAAGAGTGGAGAGGATTTTACTAGTGGAGTCAGGGTCTACATAGTTACCAATTTCATATTCCTTCTGGTAAGCTACCTAGTCCAGAAACACAATCAGAGCTCCTTGGAAAGTGGATACACACTGTTATCTCCTTTTAAGCCACTTGGCAACCACAGCTTCCAATGGAAGCCCCATATTTCTGACTGTTAGTTAGATGCAAACTCTTAGCCCTCTGTAGTCCATGTTTACTGGGGCAATGAGGAGCACAGATGGGACTTCCTAACATCTCCAGTATGGTCTGATGCAGCATAATGGAAGCAGACATCATACGGAACTGCTGCAGTTCTACAGGATTCATTTAAGTTCTTCAGGATGCTCACACATACCCACAAAATCAACCAACACAGTATTTACCTGCAAGCTACAGGCATCCCTTATGGTGTTAAAGACAACAGACATAATGCCAACGTATATGCTCACTTCTGCAGTGAGACTAATGGAGGGCCAGGGCATCCACGTGGCAGCTATAGTGTAGCTATAGTTGTGGTGTCAGATTCAACTCCTCTGCACCGGCAGAGTGCTCAAAGAATCCAACTGAAACCACCACCTTGCTGCTACAATCTGCTTGAACTCTGCCGAGCAGTCGTGTATAATCTATTCCCGCTAGCGTAGAAAATACCCATCCTTCACATCGAAGTGGGACGATATACACCAAACATACAGCAGCCATTCTTTCCTATAAGTGGGTAACAAAATATAGGTGTCTCAAAGGACAGCTGTATGTTATGTGTAAGTGAGTTGGGTATATCCCGGGTGACCTGTGGAGCTCCTAGTACATTGCAGACTAGGATTCATTGTACTCAGCAGTGTTCAGTTCATTATAGGAAACGTAGTCTATCATGGTATATAGTTTAGGTATATAGTTTATTGTGGAAAATTGGTATTTTTACTTAGAGGAAAAAGCAAAATCCATACTGAGTATTCATTTGGGCCATGAAGAGACACCAGATATGAAATACAGCGTATCTGCCTGCAATCCACACAAAAGTGCACACACTGCATCTGCTAGTTTGGAGACTGTATCTTTGATGTAAATGGCAACATTACTAAGACCCTTCTTTGAGAGAAGGGGCCAATATAATGCATATCTCAAGGGTATACATCAGGACAACCTCTTTTGTATATATTAGAAGAAAGAATATATTAGGGAAATGCCTTTTATTTCCAGAAAAGCTAAGAAAAAGGGAGACTTTTGAGAGCTGGAGTGTTTTTTGCCCTTTTTTATTTCCCCTCGAACAGTAACCCAAGCATGCGAGCAAACAGGGGATCTGCAGCACAGGCACAGCAGCAATCTCTCAAGCAGCACTTTCCATAAACCTGGGTTAACATCTGGACCGGCAGCCATGTGGAATGAAGAGTCGAATCTCTGATGCCCGCTGCAGTGCAGCAAAGCACACACCAACGACCCCGGGGCACTCCTCCTGCTGTGGAGGCTCCCATTGACACGTGAGCTGGGGACAGAGAGGTTTATCCTCTTCCAAATGCCTGCAACTCATGTTGCAGGCTGAACTTGCTGGGTTTGTCACCGAAAACACAAAGCTTCTCTGCATCTCCTGATGTATGTTTAAAAAAAGCAGCAAGGCCTTTCACACAAGGTTCATGTTCTTATTGTTTGCTTGAGCGTTTCTGATTTGTTGGGGGGAAGAAAAGACCCTTGATGTACGAAGTTGGGCTTAACTCCCCAGAGCCCAACTCTCCCAAGGTAACTCACTGCTTCAGGGTACTTTACCTTCGTGTGGGGCTGGGTCTTGATGGAGCCGTATTCATATTTCTTCTTTCCGCTGCCTTATTAATATCTGAAAAGAATAATCAACCCATCTGTTCAATGCTACGGAATAAAAACAAAATCATCAGCACATTTCAAATGAAAGCAACAACAAAAAAACTACAATGACAACCAGATGGTGTAAGAAAATCCATTCAGCAGACACACTGTCACTTGGGCAATTTTTATTAAGTTACGGCAGTACATTGTCACGGTTTCGTAAGGAACGTCCCTCAGTTTTCTAGCTGACACAGTTTGTATAAAACGGGTTATGTCAATGCTTAACACTCTGCCAAGTCACAAACTTAACAACTGCCCCTTCCAAAAGGGGAAACGGTTGTCTTCTAAACTCTTGGAGAGCCAGCTCTAAGATTCTTTTTTGAGGGAAGGAGAGTGGGAGAAAGAGAAGGAGAGAGTTTAAAAAAAAAAAGAACAAAGGCAAATAATTCCACTTTATGTGACAAAGAAGTAACAACTGGACCCTGCTGTCTTAAAACTTCCAATATCCCATGAAGCAGGCCTACTTTTAATGTGCCTTGTGTTGCATCCCATTAGATAGAATCTTCCAGAATGACATGTAGGAAATTAATTTTCTTCCTAAACAAAGTATATTATATGTTAACATCTATAGCCCTCACAGATAAGTAGCTAAGAATAAGAATTGGCATTTGGTATAATAGGGTTAGATAACAAAACACTTCACATAAGAAGTTTTCATTAGAGAAGACTGGCATTTACAACTAGGTAACGGAGAACAGTGGAATCGTACAAACTTACTTAGAAAAGCCAATTTGTGCAGTTAAAGCCTGCTTGCTAAATACAAATCTGCTTTGCAAAAATGAAGTGAATAATAAAAACACCATGTATAAGAAAGAAATGATGAAGTATCTAAAGAAATGTACCCATCTATGTCCAAAGATAACACAGACCAATTTTTATATGACTTAAAAATGAATAAATTCATTCATAATTTCATTCTTTAGTTGAATGAAGAAATAAAACTGTGTCCTGCTATGGTGTAGTTTTGTTCCCCTTGTTCCATATTAAGTGATTAGTAGTGTATCTAATGACATTAAATGGTATTAAGCACTCACCTAATTAGAGTGCTTTAAAATTGTAATTATGTATTTAAAAAATTCCAACCAGAGTCCTATGGTGTGAGAGACTATAGTAATAACCAGAAATTTAAGAGGTCTGGCACAGACTTTACCCCGCTATGTTGTCAACTTTTGAGTTCCTGTTCAAGTGAGAACGATCTTCACTTCCATTTTAAGTCAGAGTTTCTATTATGTCTAGGAGAAGAATGACTTTTGATAAATTGAAGGTAACATAAATTTAAACAGTAAGAGAAGCACAGTCCACCCTAAACTGCCTCTCACATTTTCAATTAAGCAGACACAAGCTATCATCCAGCTATATATCCAAGAGAAATGAAAACATGTGTCCAAAGACTTATATGCAAACTTTCATAGTAGCATTATACATAATAACATATTCAAAACTGGAAACATTTCAAATGTCGGTCAACTGGTGAATGGATAATCAAAATGTGTTATATCTATAAAACGGAATACTACTCAGCAACAGAAATAAATGAACTACTAATAAAAAAAATCAGAAAATAATATCTATATAGGACTTGGCCTATAATCTCTGATCATGGCTTTGGTATGGCAAGTGGCACTTTCGCAATTTATAACCCTCAAAGTTAATGAACATCTGAATTACACATTATATAATGATAGGCCTTACAGGGAACACCTAACTCTCTTCTATGTAACTGTGAAGAATATCAGTTCAGGTTTAGAAGGGCCTACTGACCTAGTCTGCTCTTTAATATGGAGTGACCAAGATTCAGAGAGAAATGTAATCTCTTCGATTGTTGAGGTAGTTTTCAGAGTATCTCTGGAATACACTGAGGGTGGTGCTGGTGGTGTAAAGATTTCTTCTAAATAAACACTGTAACTCCCAGTAGGATTCTATATATTATTAACTGGTTGTGAATAAAGAAAACTCACCTAAACATTGATTGACTTGAACATTGATTATGTTAGAGTACAGAACATAGGGTACTCTTTTAGTAGGGAAGTTTCTATCAATGCCATATAATTTACCCATATGATATGAAAAGGACTATTACATTGTGTAATTATATCCTGTTCTGTGAGCACCTACATATAGGACTGCAGAGACCAAAGCAGTCATGTATGACATACCTCTGGGGCAAAACTGGTTCCAGTTAGACTGAAGGAGGTAAATATTTTACTTTGAAGTTACTGAAAAGTTTTTGTAATTATTTGAAATATTATTTAAAATTCAAGAATAATTTATCTTTTTGTTTTTTACTTATTTTTATTTTTTAGAGAGAGCACATGCACAAGCGGGGGAGAAGCGCATAGGGAGAGAGAGAATCTTAAGTAGGCTCCATGCTCAGTGTGGAGCCTGACGCAGGGTTCAATACCACGACCCCAGGATCATGACCTGAGCTGACATCAAGAGTTGGACGGACGCTCAACCTACTGAGCCACCCAGGCATCCCAAGATTATTGTATCTTTAAATGATTTTGATTGTAATTTGCCCCCTCATCGAATAGTCTAAAGCAATTATACTTTGATGATGTGACTTATGTTTCTTCTGCAAAAAAGAGAACTCTCAGACCATTTTCTTTTTTCCCTTACGCCAAGTGTTTGGTTATTCACAGCTATTTAAGAGTTCCTTATACTTCCATCTTGGATGAGTTATAGAGAAAATGAGACCTGGAAATTTCTGATTGTTTCAGTGCCACCCAAGAGGGCTGCTCAGGTTACAGGAGAGCTGGGGGGCAGGTTTCAGTGAGAGTTTTGAAAACAAAACTATCGTCACCACCAATCCCAATACACAAAACATCCTAACACATGGTCACCCAGAAGTTCTGGAAAACCTATGAGTTCAGAAATACAGAAAGAATAGAGAAGCTACAAAAGTACAAATAACTTCAGGGAGCTGATCAGACAGTATAGCAAAGATTTAAAAAGTCAAGGGAAAAAACCCTTGCCCCATTACATTTTTTTTTTTTTTTACAATTTTTTGTTATACAACTTAATAGCCCATCAACTGGGAGGCTGGAGGTTCATTTGAACAAGTTTCTCTTTGAAAATGCAAATACTGGGACTGGGAAAGAGGGCTTTTGTATTAATTAGTTGAATCAGATTATTTTCTTCCTACATCCTTTCAGAGACATATAGTCCTATGCCAAGGAAATAGAAATGACATTAATGTAAAGGAAAAGAAAAAAAAGAAGGAAAGACAATTTGGGCACCTTTCTGGACATTAGGTAGGGAACATAATGGGAGAAAATGTAACCAACAAGAGGGTAGTGGAAACTTTAATGCTTCTTTCTCCTCCTGCTCTATCTCATTCTGGCCAAATGCCTGTAAGATCAAAAGTCAGTCTCTTAGCGCCTCTTTCACCTCGGCCTGGTTGGTACCTCTATACTTTGTTAACTATACTAGCAATGTGAGCACCACTGGAAATCATCATCACTACGAGGTACCTTGGCCTGAATATTTTCTAAGTGGTTTTCTGAAAATGGTTAAAAGCACTTTTCAGGTAAGGATTTTTAGACAAGAAAAATAACACCAACTGAAGGGATCTACATAAAAGGAAAAAAATTAGAAAATAATCTAAAAAACATGATGTCACAGAGAAAGTGGCAGAGCTGTTTTAAGTCACAAAAGACTGGGTTAAAGAACTTTCAAAGAACAACACAATGCCTAATGTACAATTTTATTTTAGACTAATATGCTAGACAAGGTTCACACAATGGTTTTTGTATAATGCTATAAATAAAAATGCATGTTTCATTCACAGCACCAAGAGCTGCTTTGCTCTTTTTATTAAAAAATTTTTTAATTTTTTTTTTTTTTTTTTTTTTTTGAGACAGAGAGAGAGAGAGAGAAGGAATGTAAGGAGGGGCAGAGAAAGAGGGAGACACAGAATCCAAGGCGGGCTGTAGGCTCTGAGCTGTCAGCACAGAGCCCGATGCAGGGCTCAAACCCATGAACCGCAAGATCATGACCCAAGCCGAAGTCAGACGCTCAACCGACTGAGCCACCCAGGTGCCCCTTTAATTGTACTATCATAAAATCAATTCCTTTCAACTTAAAACCAATTAATTTTTTTTTTTTAATTTCTGAGACAGAGAGAGAGAGAGAGAGAGAGAGAGAGAGAGAAGACAGTGAGAGCAGGGGAGGGACAGAGAGAGGGAGACACAGAATCCAAAGACAGGCTCCAGGCTCTGAGCTGTCCGCACAGAGCCCAACGTGGGGCTCGAACCCATGAACTGTGAGATCATGACCTGAGCCAAAGTCGGACGCTTAACTGACTGAATCACCCAGGTGCCCCTTAACATCAATTTTTATCACAAGCTATCACAATGGAAAACCATAAAGACTATGCTAAATAAGTGCAGTATGAATCGCTGCACTTAGTGACACTACCACCATTGGCTGTTGAAAGAATCCAGAAGCCTACACAATTTTGCCAAGTGATTACAAATGAAATAAAATTCTCCAAAGCCTTAGCTGAAACCACCTAAAAATCAGTTACCACTAAATTGAAAATATGTGATTATAAAGATGATGCCACTTGGAAAATCACACTGACAATAAAGTGGTTATCACACATCAAACGCCCCAAATCGGGAGAGGAAAGGACAGCACTTCTCATTTAAACTATACTTGTGAAGATGACGTTGACGGTATAACATCAGGAATATTATAACCAGTTACACTATAATGAGTTAAGGATAAGAGAATGCTCTGCTTGTGGTTTCTAAATCAACCCTTTAAGCTCACTTTAAAAACCATGCATTCCCTCTTATTTGATTATCTCCTTCATTCTCTAATTAAAATAATTATTCTATCTTTAACTGTATTAGATTATTATTCCTCAGTATAGGAACGGGGGAAACAATGATAACTTATATTTACAGAACGCTGACTCTGTCCCAGAGTCTGAACTAAGAACATTATGTGCATTACCTCATTCAATCCTTTCTACAACTCTTGGAGTTAAGTACTATTATGATCTCTATTTTGTGAATGAGAAAATTTGAAGTTTAGAGAAATTAAATGACTTATCTTAGGTCACATGATCATCAGGAGACAAAGAGCTAGGATTCAAATCTAGGTCTGTCGGACACCAAAGTGCTTAAACATTATGCTATGCTGCCCCAACAGGGAGTGGAAAGACAGGGTTTCCATTATGAACACTTGCTAAGACTCCCGGATCAAACTGATAGAACCTGGAAAAGGCCCAGTCTATGCTAGTCACTCCAATGTTTAAGTACCCCAGACACCCACCTATCACCTCAAACCAGTGTTGGTCCTTGAACAATGCAGGGATTAGGGGCACTGAGCCCCAAGGACCCCAAAAACTTAACAATAGCCTATTGGTAACCAGAAGCCTTACCAATAATATAAACAGTTGAACACATATTTTTGTATGTTATATGTATTATATAATGTATTCTTACCATAAAGTATGCTAGAGAAAAGATGTTATGAAAGAAATCATTTACAGTACCAAAAAAAATTTTGCACATAAGAAGCCACACAGTTTAAACCCATGTTGTTCAAGGGTCAACTGTACAATGTTTCTGGCTTTGCTACTGATATTCTATTCACTTCAACACTTCAGACAAACATTCTCTATCAACATTTAATTTCCTACCCCTTTTACTTCTTTTCAGGAAAGAACACTTGCCTGGGATCAGCATATCAGAGTTCTAGTTCTACTTGGTGTGTGTGTGGGATGTGGTTAGTCAAGTCATTTGATTTCTCTGAATCTGATGAAGTGGATATTCCACCTGTGTTGGTTATGTTGATTCAAGGAGAACATCAGCTAAGAGAAAAAAACTCACTAATTTGGATTCACAAAGATTGAGCTAATCTAAACTAGTAAAATAGTCTGAGCTACAAAAAATTTCAAGTATAGGTTTATTTAACACAGTAAAATTTCAACTAAACTGTACAAGTAGAGATCCTTAGAGAACTAAATTAATAAACTGGAAAGGATAGTTCATAACCAGCACACCAAATGCATCTAGGCCTACTATGTACTATGTACCATGCCTTAGACATATGGAAATAAAAAGGGTAAAGTCTCTGCTTTAAAGGAGTTTGCTGCTTAATAAAGGAGAGCAGGACACATACAGATAATCATAATATAATCTAAAATGGGTTTATAGCAGAGATAATAAAGGCCTAACTCTGTGTACATGGGTGTCGCAGGGGAGAGGAACAGGACAGAGAGGAGACTGGAAAGAGTAAGGGGCAGGGATGGCCTAAAAGTAACATTTAAACTGAGTCCTGGAAGATGAATAGGAGTTTACCAGAAAGAGAGAAGTCATTTGGCACATGCAAAAGTGAAGGAATGGTGTGAAGAACATAATTAGAAATACTATAGGAAGTTTAGTGTAGGGAGTAGGGGGATAAGAGGAAGAAAAGAGGAATCACAGATGCAAGCCAGAATCGGAAAAAGGTTACAAAAAACTTTGTTACTGAAAAGCAAGAGATTGGTGGCAAGAGGGCCTATATAAATTGAGCTACCATAAAGGAGTCTCAATGAAGCCAAACTAATGCAGGCTTACTGTATGTATATTATCTAAAAAGGGGGGGGGGGGCGGGCAAGAGTATTTAAAGCTCAGACCTTAAAAATATTGCCTATTCAGGTACGAGACAAATATTTAAAAGGTTATCTTCAGTAAAGGGATATAAAATAAACTGAGGGCCAGAGTCAGTAATTAATAGCTAACAAAAATGAGTTAAACCCACCGTTCAGGAAGAAACGGACAACCAAGCACCCTTCCTTAGTTTTCTTCTAATATCTTTTAAAAAATTTAATGTGGTAAAAAACACACAATATACAATTTATCATATTGACTATTATTTTCTTAAAAAGCAAGCTCTACACCCAACATGAGGGTTGAACTAAGGATCAAAAGTAGCAGGTTCTACTGACTGAGCCAGCAGGCCCCCCTCATATTAACTATTTTTAAGTGAGCATATTAAGTTTATTCACACTGTTGTACAACAGATCTCCAGAACTTTTTCATCTCATAAAACTGCAACTCCTTATATCCAGTAAACAATTCCCCATCTCCCCTCTCCACATTTATATACATACACATTTTTTCCACTCTTCACACTGCACTCCTTTACTGAAGACGTATCAGCACCACCTGAGAAGATAGTTAAACACATTTTCAGGCCCCATCGCAAACTTTTAGAATCTGAGGATGAAGCCTAGGAATCTGTACTTGAACAAGCTTCTCAGTTGATTCTTGGCAGGTATTTGAGAACTATATTCTGTTTATCCCTTTAGCTTATGTACAACATATACTTAGATCCTCCATTTAGAAACCTCTTTAAACTCCTGTATTCAAGGGGTAATAACCCATGAACATAACCTGTTACAAAGAAAATGTCATGACAATGGTTAAAATCTGTCAAAGTACAACCCCTGGAAACAGTAAACATAATCACATAGCTATCCCCAAAGGAAATGGAATCATCAACCCAAGTTTCCATAGTACTAAAGATAGTATCCAATTATAAGGTCTGTGCCCCTGCTCCCCAAGGAGGAGTGTGCACCAACACCTTCTCTTCGATTTCATCTGACCATTTTAAAAAGTACCCTGAAAACTTAAGCATCTTTTCCCTATTACCTAGTTATGAAATAGCAAGAAAAATATTAACCACTGAGCTTGCCACTTTTTGATAGCATATTATCCACTTCTTTGGCTAATAAATGGCAAACTACCAACTAAAGTTTTCTCTAAATTCTGTCAACTAGACTTGTTGGTATTGGTTTGCTGGCAGGGGCTGAAACTCCTGCTTCTTCTGAGGCAATTGGTTTTCATATCTAAATGCATCTCTCTGCAAGAAGAGAAAAATGGTCACACACAGAATTTCATATCCACACCGCTAAAAGCAAAGTGGAGCAAACCTAAATTTAATAAGCAGACCATGGAACCTTGGAAGTCTGCTGTCTTTGTTCACATGAAAGTGAAATCATCCTACTGATGTGAATGGAAGGAATAATATTGAAAACTGCACAGATATTCTAACTATTGCTATTACCTCTAGTCCAGACTATCAAGCCAAAAAACATTTTAAATTACAGTTTTGCTTAAAATGTATACAACCATAAACCAGAGTTGTTAACTCCTATTAGTAATCTGAGATACGAACAGATTAGTACTAGAATCTACTTCAAACTTCTATTTCCAGTGAAAACTCATTTTCTAAAGCCTAAATCAGAGGTCCTCAAACCTTTAATGTACGTAACAACCGCAGGGGTGGGTTCTGAAAGGCAGATTCTGTAGCCCCCAGAGCCCCTCCAGAGACTGTTCAGTTAGCGGGGGAGGGGGTGGCGAGCTGCATCCACAGATATGTATTTCCAACTAGCTGTTCTAGTGACTCTGATGCTGTCCTACTATAACTTTTCCAAAAAAAGGTTCAGTTCATAATCTTAAGTTTTTGTACTGAACGGAATCATGTTTTTCTTAGTTTTTCTTTTTGATATCAAGAATAATTTCCAAAGAGAGATTTAAAAATAAATTTCTTGTATCATCTCTGATGCTAAATACATGTTATTATTATCTCAATCTCCAACTGCATAATTAAGTATATCCACTTAAGGCCAAATTACTCATAATTCAAAGTTCTCCAAAGCTTGCCCACTAACTGTAGGACCAACCTAATCTTCAGTAATTCAATCATTCTAGATCCAAACCAGGGAACCACTCAAGATATTTTATAGAGATAAAGGTATAAGACTGCTTTATAAATGCTCTCCAATGCAACCTAAGTTTTCCTGATCTTTCCCTAAAGTTGTCGGTCTTTAGGCAGGTCAGTAATAATGTTGTTTTGAATTGAAATAAAGGGAAAAGAGTCTTATGGTGTGCAAAAGTGCTGATTCTTTGAAGAGAATTATTTTCTTAACAAAAAAGTAATTCGTCCAGCTGACCTATTATCTCTTATTTTTTTAGTGATAAAGAATGAAAGCATAAAGAATGAAAATGACCATCCCTATAAATATTCATATCTGGTGGTAATAAAACCACCATTTAAAAAGCAGCAGGCATGCTGGTATTATATATTTAGCTGTCAGTATACTTCATATTTCCCTAATGTGCTGCTGCTTCAGACAGTGGCCTTACCCTGATCCTTTCATTAACACTTCTCATTAATGAAAGTGGAATAGAGGGTAATTTTCTGTTGGTCACTGCCCTTTTAACTTCTTGAGAGTTTAACTCTGCTTAAGCCAAACAGTCTACACAAATGCCTATGCTGTTGACAGGACAAATCTTTTGGCACAAAAAAAGCTGACTGAGCTTTAGAAGCACTTGTCTCAAAGACACACGGTAATCATTAGTAAACCACAAGATATAGAGAAGAAACAGTGTGGCAGAAAGAGTAGTCAGGTTTGGGAGAACACTAGGACCCAAGATGTTTGTAGGAGGATAGCAAGAGAAAGGCACCAATGATATTTTCCTCTCTTGGACATCTATAGTGCACATGTTTAGCATATTAAAGCCTCTGAGAAGTTCTAGAATAAGGACACCTCTTTATCTCAAAATTTCCCAATTTTGCTTGACCACAAAATCTTTTATCTTCAACAATACCTTGAATATGTTCTACTAAATATGTGATTCGGGCAAGAAATCTAACCTGAGTCATTATTTCCTCATACGCAAAGAAGATACAACATCAGCCTACCTATCTCACAAGATTGGCGGGAACAAACGCGTTGGTATCGTACACCTGCTTTGTAAATCATACGTGCTGCTGGTTGTATGCTATCATTACCACTAAGAGTAATAGTGAGTTTAGGAACAGACCTTTCATTCTCTACGTGGGGAGTCAAAAACAAAGAAGCAACGATAGTTGAAGGGAATATTAAATACATTTCCTCCAAAGGTTTCTCATTCTTTTTTTTTTTTTTCAACATTTATTTATTTTTGGGACAGAGAGAGACAGAGCATGAACGGGGGAGGGGCAGAGAGAGAGAGGGAGACACAGAATTGGAAACAGGCTCCAGGCTCTGAGCCATCAGCCCAGAGCCCGACGCGGGGCTCGAACTCGCGGACCGCGAGATCGTGACCTGGCTGAAGTCGGACGCTTAACCGACTGCGCCACCCAGGCGCCCCTAAAGGTTTCTCATTCTTAAAAGCACAACTGAATTCCAATAATTCTCAAAGCAGTAACAAGCCATACAAAAGCACTGCCATCTGCAGGCCACAGGGATGGAATGCTTGCAACGGTTCTTAAGAATGAAGTTTCAAGCCACCAGGCACTCCTGTTCAGCACACGCCTGTAGCCTCTGCAACGGACTTAGCTTTTGAGCACAGGGAGACCGAGGCTCCTTTTGCTGAAGTTCTGAAACTGACTTGAGTAAAAAGTTCTCCTGTCTTCTCTACACAGGACCAACGCTGAGAAATGTGAAGAAAATCACTCTGGCCTTCTGTAAGTACTACATTGTGCTCATACCAAACTAACCCCAAGGAGTATGGATTTTTTTTTTTTTTTTTTTTTACAGCCCTTGAGGAAACACTTTAATGATCCGAACAGGCTTTTTTGAGTTTCCTTTCAATGAATTAGAGTAAATCTGCTCTCTCACACATTAAGTTTATGAACAGACTACAAACAGAACAGGCTGTTTACGTAAGTTAACCGGTCAATGCCTCCCTTTCTTTGGAGGACCTAATTAGCTTTATTCAACAATTCACCAATATGACCTAGCAAATCAAAAGGAGCTCCTAATGCCTTCCTTTTTTTTTTTTTTAATGTTTTATTTATTTTTGATAGAGACAGAGACAGAATGCGAGTGGGTTAGGGGCAGAGAGAGAGGGGGACCCAGAATCCGAAGCAGGTTCCAGGCTCTGAGCGGTCAGCACAGAGCCCGACACGAGGCTCGAACCCACGGACCGTGAGATCATGACCTGAGCCAACCGGAGCCGAGGTCGGATGCTTAACGCCTGGGCCACCCAGGTGCCCCTAAAGTATATTCATTTTTGAGAGAGACAGCGCGCGAGTGGGGGAGGGGCGGAGGGAGAGCCCGATGAGGGGCTTGAACTCCCAGACTGCGAGGTCGTGACCTAAGCCGAAGGCGGACGCTCAACCCACTGAGCCACCCAGGCGCCCCAGCCTAATGCCTTCCTTAAACATATGGTGTTCACCTGCCTGTAACATTGGACAACCTGCACCTAGGAAAAATTTTTCCACGGGGCCTTGAAATACGGTTTCTCCGGCACACTCTACAAGGAAAATTACTGTTTCTATGTTTTAGGTTAAAAGATCATGCCAGAGGTTTCAAAGAGCATCGGGAAGGTGACAAGAGGAGCTGAAAGAAACACAAAGAAACCAGAATACGGGAAGAAACATGTTAAATAGCCACGTGATCTCCAATACCCACAGCGCAAAAGCCTGGGTTTTACGGGTTGGAAAAAGGCAACGTGAAAGTTAGTTTTCACACCCAGACCGACTCACACAGAAAACATTACATCTACAGTCGTCAAAAGCCCAAACGGCTCCATCGTCGGGTGCAGAAAGGGTCAGGAGGCTACCACACCACAACGCAACGAGAAAACGGAGGCGGCACACCCCGTGCGCTCGAGCCGACGCTTCGTGCAACTCCGTGGGACTGCCACTTGTAGGTCAACACCGACACCACTTTGCAACGAGAAAGCTTCTCATGTTACCACCCCCGAAGATCCTGGGGGGCATTTCACGGAATCCGCTATGCTTCAGAGAGAAATCCTGTGCACAGAGCGAAAGCCAGGACCGCAATGAACCCCACACTCGCAGGGCAGCGTTTCCCAAAGCGTGGAACGCACAATAATTTCAGCAGGAACAAGGACGCGCTGTTTATTTTAATAGACAGGTATTTATTTATTTTTTTTTATGAGCATTGGAAAAATAACTGGCTTTCCATCATACGGTTTGGGATTTACGTTTCCACCTTAAACAAATGTGTTTAAGAAGGAGGAAAATAGAGGCAGTTCAAAGGAAAAAATTAACATTTGGGAAATAAACAGCAGTACAGATGGTACACGGACGTAGAGGTGCAACGCGAGAGACTGAAATCTGGGAAGCGCCGTCTTAAAAAAAAAAAAAAAAAAAAAAAAAAAAAAGCCCCTGGCGGGTAGTCGGGAGAGGAGTGCCCTGGGTCACACTCGGGGCGCTGGCTCTGTCGCTAATTTCCGCGAGAACCTCGGGCACAGTTTCTTTCCCCGTCCTTTGGGGCCGGGGTCCGCGTTACAAAATGGGTGGGGGCGTCACACGACACGGAGGCGCCTCGAGGATGCTGTCAAGGGGCGGCGAGGAGGCGGCGACAGGGACCAGCGCTCGGTTCGCCGCACGGCGCTGCACGCCCCGTAGAACGCCCGGAGAGGCGGGCCGCCTCGCTCCGAGTTCGAATCCCGCCTGCGCCACCGACTCGCTGAGGACCCGCAGGCGAGCGACTTCACCGTTTCGAGAAAGGGGCGCGGGGTGTGCAGCCCTACCCTACAGAGAAGCTCGGAGGACTACGGTCGGCGGTTCGCGCACAGAGAGGCGGCCGCGGTGCGGCGCCGCCCGGACCGGAGCCCACCACGGGCCGCCCGGGCCGGCCGGGCCTGGGCTTGACGGGAGCCAGAGGCCGCGCCCCGCACCGGGCATGCGCAGCTCCGCGCGCACCCGGAGAGAAGCCGAGGCCGCGGCCGCGGCCGCGCGTCGAGCGGGCCCTCCCGCCTCAGCCTCCCCATCCGGCCCCGGCCCCCTCAACCGTCGGCCGCAAGCCCCACGCCTCGGCAGACGGCCACCGCTTCCCGGCACTCACCGCTACCAGCGCGGCGGGCTCTCGGCCGCTCCTTCGCCTCAGGCCCGCCCCTGCCGCCTCCACCTCAGCCCACCTGCCCGCCGTAGGACAAAGGCGCCACCAACCGACCGGCGCGGGCACGAGGCAATGGCGGCCGGGGCGGAGAGTGGGGGCAGAGGGCGCGCACGCAGCGGCAGGCGCGGCAATGTCGCAAGAGCGCGCGGGTTTACGGCAGGGCTGAGTTGGGCGTCGATCTCCTTAGCAATGAGAGAGAGGAAGTAGCTATGGGGCGGCGGTTGAGAACGCTAGGGGTTGCCTAGTAACGGCGTCCCCCGCTAAGGATGGGTCCCGGGCCTGGTTCCCTGATCCCAGGAGGCTGCGCCTTTCTTCTAGTCTTCGGAGCGTCTTCCTTCCGTTCTAACTGTGGAAACGGCTCACTTAAATCCTAAAATACTTTATTTAGTTTTTCATAAAACGAAACAAAACCCGAAACACCGTTAGATATGTGTATTGGAGAGTAGCGTACATACTCCTGCAACCTCCGGATCTCAAGGAACAAAGACAGCAGAGAGGTAGAGAAAATGTTTTATTTAAATTCACATTTAAATAGGCAATGTACCCTATTAGTTTCGCTGGCAAGAGGTAGCTTCTGGAGATAGAGTCACAGGTTCTTTTTGAGTTATTTCTTCCTGGAATATTTATTCAACGTCAAAAAAAAAAAAATTCACGGAATGTAGGTGCTGACTGTGAAGCATGTGAAATGTTGTATCGTTCATTTAACTCCCAGAATAATTTGTCGGAGGGAATGGAGTTTGCTCACATGATTGTAAATATTATAATCACAGCTATTGCTATATGAATCAGGTAGGCTTTTTGATTAGTTAGGAAATGCCTCACACCCTGTGGGGGTCTAGTTTTTCTCCTTGTGAACAGTGCATGCCAAGCAAACACGGTGGCTGTGGAATTTGAACGCTATGGGAAGTCATATTTCTCTGACAACCACTCATTTGCTCATCCCTTCACTCGTTTGCTCATTGAATGTTTACACTTACTAGGTGGCCCTATGCTTTATTAGACACCTACTTTCAAAGCACTATCATGAGCAAATGCAGACCCATGTCTGCTATCTTGGAGATTATTGTCTAGTGGAAAGAGAAAATAGGTGAATTATCACACTTGAGTGTGTAATTACAGGTAAATGCTTGAAGGAAGGAAACAGGGATGCATTGTACTGTCTAGTTTTTCTCACCTGTGACAAATGCAGGGTGTGCCTGATGCCTATGGACAAATACACTTGGTCTTTAGATCTTTAATAATTCAAAATTCATCATGGCTCATTTTCTTCATCTGTAAAATAAGGATAAGAATAGCACGTGCCTCTGGGGCGCCTGGATGGCTTACTTGGTTAAGCGTCCAACTTCACCCAGGGTGGTGATCTTGCGGTCGGTGAGTTCGAGCCCCGTATCGAGCTCTGTGCTGACAGCTCAGAGCCTGGAGCCTGCTAAGGAATCTGCGTCTCCTGGTGTCTCTGCTCCTCCTCCACTCACACTCTGTCTCTCTCTCTCTCAAAAATAAATAAACAAAAAAAATTAAAAAAGAATAGCACGTGCCTCATAAAGTCAGTGTGAAGTTAAATTAGGTAGTAAGTATCATACACAAAGCTCTTAGACTCATGCTTAGCTCATCGTGCAGGCTCATCAGCTCATAGATTTCTTATGATCCCACGGTTTGTGTCTTTCTATAGATTTGTTTGTGTTCACAGTTTGTGAGACATCCCTAGAAAACAGCGGCCCTTGGGTTTTCATCGACTACTCTGTTCACAGGTGGAATAAATAGAATAAATGTCACTGGGAGTTGATCAACGAGTCCTTGTTCCCCAGGACACTGGGGTGGGAGTGGAGGGGACTTTGTTGTGGTATTAAGTTCCTGGTGAACCCCAACAAGAGCTAATAGCTCCTCAGAGCAAGATTCTGTCAACAAAGTGGATCAGAATGGGACTATCCCCACTCAACAAGTTCTGTTGTATGTTGAAAGGAGTGGCTCAGGGAACTATGGAATAGCCGCTCTAAGACTCCTCTCAGCCATCAGGGAGATCAGTCTCTATGACACAGCCATCAATGTCAGTACCGTTTTGTACAGCTGTGGAAGTCAGAGTAATGACCTCTGAAGAGTGTCCATGTCCTAATCTCTGGAGCCTGTGAGTGTATCCCCTTACATGGCAACAGGTGTTTTGCAGATGTCATTAGGTTAAGGATCTTGAGATTGGAAGATGATTCTGAATTACCCAGGTGGGCCCAATGTCATCACAAGGGTCCTTATAAGAGGGGAGTAGGTGGTCAGAGTCAGAGATGTGATGATGGAAGCAGGGGGTAGTGAGGGAGAAAGAGAGAGGGAGAGAGAGAGGAAGATGTTACTACACTACTGGCTTTGAAGGTGGAGGATGGGGCCTTGAGACAAGGAATGCAGGAGGCCTCTAGCAGCTGGAAAAGGCAAGAAAACAGATTTATCCCTAGAAACTCTAGAAGGAACACAGCCTTGCTGACTCATTTTTAACTTTTGACTTTCCTCCCTTCAGAAAACTTAATAAATATATATTTTCCTTTTCTAATGTTACCATGGTTTATCTTTCCCCTTTTAATAATTTAATCTGATTAACATTGATTTTGATGTATGCTGTCACATCATACATTATGTGTTATTTTTGATTCCAAATTAGATTCCTTCTTTCCCCAAGCTATTTCAACACCAAATAACAGCTCCAAACCATTTTTGTATCTCTTCTCTATCATATAGCACTTTTTATAGGAGGATTAAATTCAGGGCTCCTCATTGATTCTGTAATATCTCTTTCTTTTGGAGACAATTCACAGAGTTTCAATTATTATTACTCTAGATAGCACATATTTAGTTGTTTTGTTTCCAGAGCCAAGTGAAATATACTTACGAAAGTGTTTAAAGAGCAGGTAATGTTTAAAGAGAGAAAATGTTTAAAGAGCAGGTAAATAAATCTTTTATGCTACTCAGATTGCCAGGGCAATCTGATTAATCCCTCCCTTCACATGAAATTCTCAAAGGATCCGTCTCTAAATTTGCCTTCATATGTTGGGGTATAGAAATACAATACAAGGGGCGCCTGGGTGGCGTAGTCGGTTAAGCGTCCGACTTCAGCCAGGTCACGATCTCGCGGTCCGTGAGTTCGAGCCCTGTGTCAGGCTCCGGGCTGATGGCTCAGAGCCTGGAGCCTGTTTCCGATTCTGTGTCTTCCTCTCTCTCTGCCCCTCCCCCATTCATGCTCTGTCTCTCTCTGTCCCAAAAATAAATAAACGTTGAAAAAAAAAAAGAAATGCAATACAAGTATAATAATTATAAAAATGGTTAAGGATGATGGCAGAGAGTAGGACAGTTTGGTCGAGTCCTGGCTCATTGTTTCCTGGAGATTCTGGTTCAGTGAGTCTAGGGTAGAATACTTAACAGTAACAACAGCAACAACAACAAAACTCTCCTCCCAGGTGTACACACCATGGGGCTTGGTGATTACAGAGATAACATACCTAAAAGGCATTTACCATGTTTCAGGGTCTCTCCCAAATCACTCAAACTGAGAATGAGAGTTGGAACTGGATAACTGGCCGAGTCAGTAGAGGCAGAATCTGAAGGATGAATGTTCCAGATTCAAAACTTGATGATGTAAAGCAAAAAAGCATTTTATTCTTGTTCATAGTTTCTGGGGCCCAGGAATTCGGGAAGGGCTTGGTTGAGTGGTTGTGGCTCTGAGTTAGACAGTAGCTGCAGCTGGAACAGCAGGGGGGGCTGGAGCAGCTGGAGGCTGGCTGGACATCTTTCTCTCCCCACATAGTCTCTGGGTCTTTCCATGTAGTCTCTGCATGGGCTACTTTGGGCTTCCTCATAGCATGGTGATCTCAGAGCAGTTATGCTGCTTACATGGTGCTCA
The DNA here is from genome assembly GCF_028749965.1 of Puma concolor. Classification (NCBI taxonomy): domain Eukaryota; kingdom Metazoa; phylum Chordata; class Mammalia; order Carnivora; family Felidae; genus Puma; species Puma concolor. Next base: position 126,448,030 of record NC_141669.1, read on the forward strand.
GGGCCCTGGGAGAGTGGCTGAAAGAACCAGGCAGGAGCTGCATTGCCTTCTGTGACATAGCCTCAGAAGTCATATAGCCTCATAATGCTTGTCATATTCAAGGCCCTCCACTCAATGGGAGGAATAGCAAGGACTCGCTGGGAGCAGAGCCTGTCGGTGGAAGATGAAGTCGTAGCCACCTTTAGGGAATACAGTCGGCCACAGAGTTATCCCTCGTCCCCATATCCAGTGCACCAGATCCTTCCCCCTAACGTTTCTCGAATGGGTCCGCCCTGACCACCACCTAGTTCAAGCTGTCAGCACTCCTAGCTTGCACCTCTGCTTATCTCCAAACTAGGCTCCTTGCTTTCACCTTTTCTTCTCTCCAGTTCTTTCTCTTCTATAGCTAGAATATTTTTATACAACAAATCTATTGTCACCCCCACTGTCCTTGGGATAGTGATAAAGCTGGTCCTGATGATCTGGAACTTTGCCATTAAGACTCACATTATGCCACTGTCTCCCTTGTTTTCCAACCTGCAACCCCACTGGTATCATTTCAGGCTCTACATTCACCACATTCTTTCCACCTCAGGGCCTTTGTACCTCCTGTTGCCTCCACTTAAATACTCTCCCAACCCTTTTCCTGCATCACCATCCTCCCTCCTCCCTTCTCTGCCACCTCTTTAACTAATCCTATTCATCCTTAAGGTTGTGAAAGTAATTAAAGGGAAACCTCACTTAGAGTGGAGTTGGGAAGCTCTCAAGGGGAAGCTCTCACCCACAAACTTTCCAGCGCAGATCCTTTTGCTTTCCTGGGCAGGAAGAAATTCACTGGACTACCCCAACAGGAAGAAGAAAGATTTCCTCCTTGCCCAGCAACAGCCCAGCCAACGAGAAACTGCCACCACTCAGCCAATGAGAAACCGTTACCACCCTGAACTCCTGCTTTGCTTCAATGGAATTTTGTTCAGAGCAGCCCCCTCCAACTTCCTCCTTTCTCTCCACGGAGTAATGTTCCCCCATTTTGTTCTCCAGGCTCGCCCTCGGTTTACCATAGCTTGTATGTCCCAAATAAATTCCTCTGCAATTCCCAAATAAACTCATTTTTTTTTTTTGGTAAAATAACTGGCTATTTAATTTTTAAGGTTAATAAAATTTTCTTTAAATCATACTCCCCCTCTCCACTAGGATAGAGAGACAGTATAGCCTGGTAGCTAGGATCATGGACCATGGATTCAGACTACTTGAGTACAAATTCTGGCTCTACCATCTACTCACTGTGTGACTTAGGGCATGTTGCCTAACCTCTCTGTGCCTCAGTTTTTTCCTTTGTAAAACAGAGATAGTAATAGGATCTATCTATCTAAAAGGATTACTGTGAATGTTCAAACCCACATATGTAAGTCAACATCTGTAAAACACTTAGGGGGCACCTGCCTGGGTGGGTCAGTCAGTTAAGCGTCCAACTCTTGATCTCAGCTCAAGTCTTGATCTCAGAGTCCTGAGTTCAAGTCCTGCATTGGGCTCCATGTTGGGCGTGAAGCCTATTTAAAAAAAAACCCCACGAAAAACACTTAGCACACTTAGTGCTTGTCGTGGACTGCACAATAAGCATTAGCTGGTCGTGGTTTGTCAGCCTGTTGCCAACTCATGTAGAACTGTGCACTTCTGTCTTGAAATTACTCTTCCAATCAGAGACCATTTAATGGGATGTGAGGAGAATTTGGGGAGTACCTCCTAATCTGTGACTTTGGACCCACAACTAAGGATAAAGGGGTGCTAGATATTTTATAAAGCAGAGGCTTTAACCCGGGGTTCATGAACTTGGATGGGAAAAAACTGCTTCTTTACTTTCATTTACCTCTGACTAAAATGAAGCCTTTCTATCTTCCTTTTTTCTCTTTCTTTCTTTCTTTCTTTCTTTCTTTCTTTCTTTCTTTCTTTCTTTCTTGTTTCTTTCTTTCAAGAGCATGAACAGGGGAGAGGGGAAGAAGGAGAGAGAGGGAGAGAGAGAAGGAATCTTAAGCAGTTTCCATGCTCAGCATGGGGCCCAATGGGAGCTCCATCCCACAACCCTGGGATCATGACCTGAGCCAAAATCAAGAATCGGATGCTCAACCAGCTGAGCCACCCAGGTGCCCCAAAGCGTTTCTTTCACTTATGAATGCAAGCAACAAACCGTGATACTGTCAGAGCCTGCTACACTGTCTCCAGTAGAAATCACAGATATTTCATATCACATTACAATTATTGCAGATGTCTTGAATTATTGTTTGCACTCATCACTGCTTTGAAATTATGGAAATTTTAGACTTGCCACTAGATCTTATTATGTAATCCATTAATGAAGATGCTCAGTGCTACATCACAGATTTGTCTTTTTACTATTTTGATGACTGTATTTCAATATACATAATTGGTTTTCTTTGTACCTCTATTTATCACATTTTATGCATTTAGAAATGTTTTTCTAAAAAGGGTCCAAAGGCTTCTCCATATGGTCAGAGGACTCCACAACACACACACACACACACACACACACACACACACACACACACGCACACACGAGAATCCTGCTCTAAAGAAAGTAGTTAATACCTGGGATGAGAAGCTCTCCTTAGGGCATTCTAAGAGGTGAGCACTTTCTTTGAGTCAGCACTCTCTGAGGACTCTCTCTCTCTATATATATATCCTTATTTAATCCTCCCAGCATTTTAAGAGGTAGGCATTATTACTATCCCTGGGATGTAGGGAAGAAAATTGAAGCTTGGGTAATTGGGTAAATTACCTACGGTCACAGAGCAGTGTACCAGTGGTCGAGTTCATGCTTTTAATGCCTCCAACATCCTGCTTTCCATATAAATCTAGTCCTCCCTCTATCCTGCAAAGCAATTCTCCCATTCTTTCATTTTGCAGATGGGGAAACTGAGTCTCAAAGAGAATAAGTTATTTTTCCTCACAGTTAAGCAACATAGGATTCAAACCCACATCTGTCAGGCTCCAAAGCACACGTGTTCCACTGTGCTCTGCAGAGCGAATTCAAGGTGCCATGCAAATGTAGCCTGGGAGAGCTGACAGTTTATCAGATATATGACTCAGGTAGACCTTTCTATGCCATCCATCAGGATTAGATGGTTTGGAAAGAAATGACTGCTTTTATTGCTCATGCTGTGGGGTTACAGAGCAACACGGGGTGCGTCTTCATGGATGTGAAATACACACTGGCATTTGGGAAACTCCATTAGCCACTATTGTCTAGACAGAGAGTTAAAAGTGGGAAGCCGGAGATGTAAGAATACACAAGTAGGAAGTTCTGTGTCGGCCTCACACTGAAACAGAAAGAACCATGATTTTGAAACCATTAAAGATGAAGTTGGTGAGGATCAAAGTGGTCTTGTGACCTGTAAATCTAATGAAATGAAAATGAGGTAATGGTATGTTTTATAACTATTGAGGGTCTGAGAAGCTGGAAATTATCTCGGCGTGAATACCATAAGGGAACAGGGAACAATGGAAGCCATCTAGAAAAGGATCTTTATTCAGCTTTATTTATAGCAGGTATTCATCTGGTCTTTCAATGCGGGGACCACAAAGGGGCTTGTCTCACCTTGCTGGGTGTATGGAAGCACAAGGCTTGTCACAGTCCCTTCTGCTTCCTCTCATAGAGCCCAGCCTGTACCAAGGAGGGAAAGGCAGAGGGTGCCTTGAGGGGGGTGCTGAATGGCTGGTGCTGCGGGAGAAGGCAGAAGAGCAGAGAGAAGAGGAGGGGAGAAGAAAAGAACTTAGAAGACTCTTCCTGTCATTGCCCAAACCCCATTCTCTAGACCTGAGCTGTCTAACTAGCGATGTGTGACGATTTACATTTATTAAGAGTAAATGGAATTAAATACCCACGGCCTTAGCTGCGTTAAGTATATTCCAAGTTAATAGGCACATATAGCTTAGCTAGCCGCTCTCACATTCGATACAGATCTGGAGTGTCGGCATCAGCACAGAAGTTTCTGTTGGACAGTGTTGATAAATACCCAATTCCTCCCATGAGTCTAGGAGCATTCAAAGTCCAGGACGAGTGGAACCCGATGGCTGTAACATCCCTGGCCAATGGGAAGGTAGAGGATTAGAGTCTTCTGAAATGGCACACGCGTCCCACATTCCGTCTCACCTTAGGTGAGCTACCTGTACTCTCTAGGATGCAGTTTTGTTCTATTTCTAATATTAATGATTAATAACATTTTTTACTGGATATTACAAGAAAATTACATAATTAATTAATCCTTATAACAACCGTGTGAGCTATTAGGTCCATTTTACAGAGGAGAAACCAGAGATTAAAGATGTACTCGGAGGGAGGGGTGGGTGGGTGATGGGTATTGAGGAGGGCACCTGTTGGGATGAGCACTGGGTGTTGTATGGAAACCAGTTTGACAATAAATTTCATAATAAAAAAAATAAAGATGTACTCAAGGGGGCGCCTGGGTGGCTCAGCTGGTTAAGCATCTGAGTCTTGATTTCGGTTCGGGTCATGATCTCACGGGTTCACGAGATTGAACCCTGCGTCAGGCTCTGTGCTGACAGTGTGGAGCCTGCATGGGATTGTCTGTCCCCCTCTCTCTCTGCCCCTCCACTCGTGCTCTCTCGCTCTCTCAAAAATAAATAAATAAAAAAGAAAAAGGAAAGAGTGTACTCAAGGCCACAGTCAGGAGCAGAAGAAGGCTTTGCACCCAGGCCTCTGACTTCAGAGGCCGCATTTCTGTTCATCAGTCTACACGGTCTCCTGCTGCTAGTTTCTCATCTGCAAACCAAGAGGTCTTACGTAGTTGGAAGTCTCGCAGAAACAGAAACTGAGATAAGGATTTGAGTGCAAGTAATTTGGAAGGTGACCCCACGAAGCATCAGTGGGGGTGTGGGGAAGTGAAACAGGGAGGGAAGGAAGCCATTACGGGCTAGGTTCATGTGCTGATTGTGCCGTGGACAACTGGGGGTTAATCTTCACGGGGCGGTAGTGTAGAACACACACCACTGAGTTATCCCACTCAAGGGACGAGGGAACTAGGGTACTCACTCGCTGACTCTTTGTCTGTCATTGGTAGAAGGCTGCTCCCAGGGGCATTCCCCCAGGCACTTCTGTCCTGCCCCCTTCAAGGGCTAAATATGCTCAGGCGGCCTTAAAAGGCCCTTCAGGAGAAGGTCACAGGTCCTTGAAGGAGGGACAGGAAGAGTGAATATGGAGGACATAAAAGTGGGGTAGCAGCAAGGTGCTACCTAGGGGATTGTATAAGTGGTCTTTCTGCTCTAACAAACTAGCGGCTAGTGGTGCTTGATATTAGGTACTTTACATCATAAAATCTGAAACTATAAAGATTAGCAGTCTTCCAGAGCACGGCTATGGGGAGAGCCTCGAGGTACAATCAGACATCTGAGCTGATTTTCAAGATGGGTGACACAGTATGGGGTGCCTGGGTGGCTCAGTCGGTTAAGCATCAGACTTCGGCTCAGGTCATGATCTCACGGTTCGTGAGTCCAAGGCCCACATTGGGCTCTGTGCTGACAGCTCAGAGCCTGGAGACTGCTTCGGATTCTGCGTCTCCCTCTCTCTCTGCCCCTCCCCTACTCGCGCTCCGTCTCTCTCAAAAATAAATAAGCATTAAAAAATTAAAAATATGGGTGACATAGTAAAGGGTTAACATTGAAATCATACAAACAGCTCTTCATTAGGGCTGGGACTTATCTAATTCAATGCTATAACCTCAAAAGTGACATATAGCAAATGCTCAATGAATATTTGTTGAATGAACACATGAATGAATGAAATTGTTAAGAAAAAGACATTCAGTAAAACAATGGGCAAAGGATATATTCAGTTAGTTCATGAAGGAGGAAACCCAAATGGTTAATAAGCATTTGATAGGATGCTCAATTTTAATTATAACTGAGAAAATGTAAATCAAAGCCATGAGACCTCTCTCTTCACCCATTAACTGTCAAATATTAAAATGAATGACAACATCTAGTGATAGAGAGCATACAAAGCAAAGGTCCCTTCACACTTGTACATTTCCCAAGTGTTTTGTAAATACTGTTCCCATTTACAATATACATATCTGCAAATTCCACTTCTAGAAATCTATAGAAATAGAAGCACAAATGCCTAAGCGTATGGGTACATGTGGTTACAGCATGCTTCGCAGAGGTAAAAACCTGGATGCAGCCTGAATGTACATCAAAAGAAGAATGATTGAATCAGTTGTGACAAGCCCCCATCACAGAATATTACCCAGTTATTAAAAAAAGGAATGTGTCAGATCTGTGTCTGCTAACCTGGAATGATTTCCATGATAGAGTTAAGTGAGAAAAGGGCCAAAAAATGGCAAACATTCCTTTTCTTACGGAAGGAACAAATATATTTATAAATGTGTAGAAGGATACCTATCAAGCTGTTATGGAAGGGGGGGTGTAAAGATAAAGAAAAAAAAAACAGGTATTTACAGAAGTGGAAATAATGCATATGATACCATGCTATTGAAAAACATAAAACAGGAAATCTATCTAGGATATCCTCAGAAAAGAAAAATCTGAAGGTACGTATGGACAAGGACAGCAAGGTGACATGTACAAATAAAAAGCTGATTTAATTTTGGAATGGGACCATGGCTAATTTTTTGGTCTATTTTAAAGTATCTCTTTCGTATGTATATCTTGAGCAGGAAAGGTTTGATTATTCATTGGGCCTTGGCTATACGAAAAGATGCAGAATTGGATCTTTTGATCCTGATTCCCAAACTATTCTCCCCCCCCCCCAACTAATCCACTGAGAAGAGGTTGCCCTCAGGGTTTGACATTTTTAAGGCACTCGGACTTTTGATTTTTGAGGGATATTTCCTCTGTACTATTGGCCAAGAGAGTATCTGCTTCCTTTAGTTCTGGGGCCTTGCTGTGTGCCCAAAATTAGGAGGGAAGGGAGGGAGAAAGAAGAAAAAAGGCCTTCCTGTGCAGGGAACTGCAGCTGGTGGTAATGTGACAAAACATTGCAGTGCAAGTGGACCGCTTTGACCATTTAGCCTAGGAACATCCTTCTTATTTGAGGGGAACGTCGAAGGGCAGGACTCACCAGGGGCCAGGAGGACTCAGATAGTTCTTCCCACCCCCTGGCAGCCAGAATATGGGGTGTAAGCCAAGTGTGGCCACTCTAATGTCCCTTCCCAAGACACTGAACTTCGAGGGATTGATGCTCAAGGTCAGGGTCACTTACTGATCGTGTTAGTTATCTATTTCTATTGCCGTGTAAGAAATTATCCTAAAACCTAGCGACTTGAAATAATGAAACATTTATGAGCTCACAAATCTGCAGTCAAGGTGTCAGCTGGGCCTTCGCTTATCTGAGACTTGACTGGGCCTGGAGGGTCCACTCGTCTTATGTGGCTGATGGCCAGAATTGTCGGATCCTCACCATGTGGGCCTCTCTATAGACTGCCTGAACACTTTCCTGATGGGACAGCTGGCTTCCTAGGTGGGCCTGACAAGGGAAGAAAGAAGAGAGGAGAGGAGGAGGGGGAGGGGAAGGCAAAGGGGAAAGGGGGAAGGTGAGAGAGAGAGAGAGAGAGAGAGAGAGAGAGAGAGAATATTCTATAGAGCACAGAAGCCTGAAATCTCAGTTTTATGACCTAATCTTAGAAGTGACGTGCCATCATTTCCCCTTGTTTCTATTGGTTACACAGACCAACCTCGGTACCGTGAGGGTGGGGACCACAGAGGGTGTGAAGACCAGGAGGTGGGGTCATTGGGGGCCATCTTGGAGGTTGGCTAACACAGAGCTGGTTTGTAAGACCTGTAAGACCTGTAGCAGAGTCTTGACTATGTCCTGCCTCCTGCGGTTCCTGCTGGAGTTTGGTCCTTCAGCCTTCCTGTCAGTTCTATGAGCCACCTGACACCCTCCAACAATGTTCTCTTCTATTTAAGTTCACCAGCTCCGTCTTGTCTTGCTTGCAATGACAACTGTGACTAGAACAGGTGCCATGAGAGAGGACAGCGGTGGGGAAGTGGGTTGCAGCAGAGGAACTTAACTTTAGATAAAGTTATCAGGGAAGAACTCTCTGAGGGTGTCATTTGCCCGGAGATCTGAATGGTGATGAAGAGTCAGCAGATGAAGAGTGGGAGGAGGGGCCTTTCCGGCAGAGGGAACAGCACAGACAAAGGCTCTGAGGTGAACCAAGAAGACTGGATGGCTGGGGTGTAGCCTGCAAGTGGGTGTGTAGAAGGTACTATCATCAGAAGTCAGATTACTCAAGGTCTTGAGGCCACTATAAGGGATTTGGATCCTCTCCCCCAACCAAAGCCATCTCACATTCCAGACATCAAAGCTTGACAAGGCTGAGGACAAGACCCCGAGGTCTAGGAAATCAGGATCAGCCAAGTCAGTAAGTGGCTTTGACCAGATCATGCTAAAAAAAATGTCTATAACTTGTCAGTTCATCCATCTTTTTTTTTTGCTGGCTCTCAGGTGTTCTTAACTTATGGTTGGGTTCTTTTCTGAGTTTCGTAGTCCTTTTGATAAATCCCACCCCAACTATGCTGAGCTGAAAGGAGAGATTTGTGTTTACAGTTGGGCCTGGGAATCCTAGCTAGAGAGCCTGGTTCTCTGGTGGAGGGAGATGAGCAGCTCCCCAGACAGTGTGAGAATGATCAGGTAGAAGCGATGGAGCCCTACAGTCTCATTACTTTATAGTCCCACGTTCACTCAACAAATACTTGCTCAGCATCTAGCATGTGCCTGGGCTCTGTGTGGGCCTCAGGCTACAAAGACCGTCCTCTCCAAGCATCAAGTTAGGCATGAAGGATGGCCCAATCCAAAGGTTACTGAGTGGGAACTCCCCATTACTCAGGAATTGGTACCATGTCCCACGGCCAAAGCAAACAGGCCCTGTGTAACCCGCATTCTGAATGGAGCCTGCCAGGTTTACTGAAGGGGGCACAAATGGCTCAGATCCCCTAGCTGTAAGCTCACTTTCCTCTTCCTTGCCCAAACAGTAATACTGGGGAGGGAGGAGTTCTTTGGTTTTGATGAGGAATATAGTGTTTATTGTGAAAGCAATTCCCTTTTCTCCCCCTTTTCATTGGGAGTCCCTTCTGGAGATTGAGGGGTGGCTGCAAAAAGGGGATGCTGGGATGCTGTTCCCCAGTGGGGGTCAACTTGGTAGTGGACTTGCTGATGTCCCCCTGGGTCTGTCTGAGCAGGGGAAGAGAGAGGTGGAGAGAGGGGTCACCGTGGAGCCGCTGGCCAGGACGTCTTGAGTTTCTCTGGGTCAAGTGGACCCAGTAGTAGTTAGCTAAGCTCCTAGTGTTCCACTGGAGCAGGCTGACTGCAGAGCAAGAGGGTCCCACCAGAGGCAGAAGCAGAGGTGGCGGGGCAAGGTGGGGAAGCTGAAACCTGAGCCCGAAGCCCCCTGTCAGAGGACTGTGCAGTGGGGAAGCCCACAGAGGTATACTCATGTGGCCCATGAGAAACCATTTGTAAACACTTGCTACTCCAGGTTAGCCCGGGAAACAGGGTCAACCCACAGGGAGGGAGCTACTGTGGAGGGCTCTTCCCATTCCCCCTTTCCCAATTTCAACAAGGGGGAGGGTGCTGGGGCATGTTTCCAAGCCGGCTAGGCTCCCCTCCCCCACCCTTTATTCGAACTGGCAGGATCCTGGCTCCAGTCAACCCTTGGATGAGTAAGGGAGAAGACAGAATGAGATTTAAATTGAGTTTGAGAATAAAGCTTTCAAGGATGGAGGTTTAACAACAGAAAGTGATCCAAAAGTAATGCAATCTGCCCAAGATGTCATTAAGGGATGGAAAAGGGAAATTCACCACAGCATAGCTGAAGGTAGAGATTAGGGGGGAAAGCTTCATTATTATGCCCTATCAAGTCGAGTCGCCTCAGTATACCGGTTCCATGAGTAAACAGAATAACTGGAATACAGTGTGGTAGGGCTGGAGGCTTGCTTAGGTAAGCAGCCGCAGGGTTCTGAGAGGGCGAGGGGAGGTTGGTGGGTGCACATTCCAGGGTGGCTGATGCAGAGGGCTTTCCGGGCTTGCAGAGGGCTGATGCAGAGGGCTCTGCTTCAGCACCTGAGCTGAGACTTGAAAGATGAGAAGGGGTTGATCCAATGAAAGGAGAATGGAGAAGGTCTTTCCGGCAGAGGTGGTGGCACAGTCTGGAGCAGAAAGTTGAGGGCAGAAGGAGCCCATGGCCTTGAGGTCCTGTGAGCTTAAGGAGTGAGGGCTCTAGGGAGTTGCTTCAAACCTAAGAGCAACACAATGGGATTTTCATATTAGAATCATCTGCTCACCAGATTCTGGCTATGTTGTGGACTTGACGTCCAGGCCTGCTTCTTACCCATCCATGTGGCCCTGTGACTGCCCCCCTCCCCACCTCCTGCAAAGGGCATATCTTGTCATTCCAAAATCCTGGGTCCCCACTCCTGGAATGTCCTTTGCCCTATCTTTGAACCCTTCCTAAATAGTTCCCCTCTTTGACAGGACTCTGAAATATTGCCATCCTCCCTATAAATCATCTCGCTTTCCTCTTCCAGTGTATTTTTCTCAGCCCAGGAGGATTCTATGCCTTCTCTTAGCCTCTCCCCACAGCACATGTCTCCTTGGGATATGCATATACTAAAATATCTTCCCTTTATCTTATCTGGTCTTCACCCCATGGGGCAACCCGAAGGCTACTATTTATTCTTCCACACATTAATTTAAGCAGCTTTAATTACGACCATGATATGTTTTATATAATATAATTAACGTTTTAATTCTGTGTACTTGCTTCCCAAGGCAGTTTTGTGAAGGGCCCAATTTTGGAATCAAGCAAATAAAGAATAAGTAATGGCTGAAGTTATTATAGCAACGCCCTCCCCCCTCCCAAAGGAATTAAAGCTGTGTTTGCTTTTTGAAGTGGGTTAAAAAGGGAAAAGAAAGTTTAATATTCTCTTTATCCCAGGCATGTTTGGTGGCTTTCGTGAAGTCCCCTGGACTCTGATTTCAAGCGTTCCTGGCTTATCGGTGTCTGACCACCAGCTTGTGATGTGTTGCGGCTACCAATCAGCTTTGCATCTCCTGCCCCCCACATCCTTCCTGATGGAGGATGTACTGCAAATGAGAAGTTACTGAACCCACTTACTCATTTATTCACTCAGCAAATATGTATTGGTGTCCTATTACGTGCCCCAGACTGGGATGAAGTCAGCCTTGCCTTCAAGGAGCTCACGGTCCAATGGGGCCAGACAGATGGAATTCTAGTCCAGCAGGCTAATGCTGTGGGAACATGGAGAAGGGGCTAAGGAAGGGGCGCAGGAAGTTAAGAGGAGGTTTAACCAACGAGAAGGTGAAATTTAAACTGGTTCCAGGAAGGAGAGGGGAAAGAAGGAAACAGCAAGACACAGTAAGAAGACAAGATCGTTTGAACGTGGGGAGGAGAGTATGGTGGAAACCAGTGTGCATGGGAGGACATGGCAGGGAGTGAGCATGGGGAGACAGGTGGGGGTAGAGTGGAGAAGAGCTTGCTGGGTCAGGAGGAGGGGTTTGGACCATCTTGAGGATGGGGAGCCCAAAGAGGTTATTCAGCAGGGAAGTGTCCGGAGCAGATCAGACCTGGGGTTTGCAAAGAGAATTGCAACAGTATGAACAACGAGAGAAGGGGGGAGTGGGGGACGGTTAGTTAGTTGAGAGTTGCCTGGCCCATAGTAGGGGCTGAAAAGGTACCTAGTGAAGGAGGGAGGCTGTTGGGACAGCCCAGGTGAGAGATGATAAGCCTGTGAATCAGTGGTGGAGGTGATGGAAAGGAGGGTGCCCTTTGCAGCAGAAGCCAGGAGGGTGGAGTTAACAGCCCCTTCGTCTCCCATCCTGTCTGATTCCATGCAGCCTGGCCTTTTGGCCTGGCCCGGAAATGCAGAACGTGGGGAGTCCGTCACCCCGACAACCAGCTGTCTAGCTCACGCTCCTCAGGTTGCACTGGCGACAACCAAAGCTCAAGGGAAGTCAACCCATCAGAAGGAGAGTCTCGGTCAGAATTCAGGGATTCTATGCTGCTGAGTAGACCGTGTTAACACTGGTTGAAGAAGGGCCAGAACCCGGGCAATGTGGGCACAAGGGTGTGTGTGTTTCTGCAGAAGGAAAGAGTCCCGAGTCTCCTGAGATTCTCACGGGGTCCTGCGCTCCCACACAAAGGCTGATGTGCTACTCCAAATGCCTGTCTCCGGGTGACAGATGGGAACGGCTGCGTTGGAATAGAATCTGGTGGAGACGCATGAATGGATGGATGGATGGATGGATGGATGGGGAGGCTGGGACGCTGCATCCACAGGAGGGAATTTCCTTTGAAAGAGAGGGAAACTTTAAGCTGGGAAACTGTTTTCCTTGAAACGCCACCGGAGCCCTCCTCTCCCCCACACCCCAGCTATGGCCTTCCCGGTTTCTGGGATGCGGGGAACTTCCTCAGGCCTGTGCATCCGCGGTGGGGACACTTTCGGTTCTGCCGGAATTCCCGGAGGCTGCGGGGGGGTGGGTGGGGAACCGTGGGGGGGGGTGTCCCTGGGGCTTCTTCCCAGCACGCGGGGGATCTCTCTTTTCTGCCTTCGCGCTCCGGAAACACTGCTAGCTCCTTGCCCTCTTCAGCTTGGCCTCTGAGTCCCAGGGGCGAGGAGGAAGTGCACTTCCAGGGACCACGCGCCCTCCCCCTCGCCGAAAGCAAGTCCCTACTCTCCCGGGAGATTCGACTCCTAGGAACGTTCGGGGGAAATCCCGGCGCCCAGCTTTGTCAGGAGCTCCGCCTCCCCCAACGATGCTGGCCGCGATTGGTCCCCGAAGACCCCGCCCATTTTCTGGGCGGGCGCGCGTGGGGTGGGGCACGGGCCGAGGGAGTTACTACGCGCGCAGTGCCCGCACCCGTACTCGGCCGCTAGGTACTCACCTCGCCATGGTTCTTCTGCCTCTGCGCTGTCTCCTCTGGGGCTGCGTGTTGACCGCCGTAAGTTGAGTTTCTGCTCCGACCCGACGGGGGATTTGGGGATTTGAGAGTGGAGAATGGGAAGAGAAGCAATATTTCGGGGAAGGCAACTTCCTAGCTGATTTTGGGGGATAGAAGACGGGGTAGAAGGTGCGTAAGGTACCCCGGGTCCCGGCTGCTTCTGTGTCATCCCAGGTTGGGGTCCCAGGTAGCCCCAAGAGGGCGCGTGGTGGTGGTGGGGGGCCACTGCAGGAAACGTGCACCTGCGGCGTGGACGGGGTTGGGATTTTGGGAGACTCAAGACTTTATTTGGTCGGGAGGCTGGAGTCTGGGTTTGCCTCAGAGGCTGGCCACGCGGAGACTGCTGAGGGGTTTCAGAGATGAGAAGGGAGGCCGGGGCAAGGGCAGGGGCGGGTCTGGCAGGTTTCCTGTCCCTTTAACATTGTGGACAGATGGCAGGCAGCCTCTGTGAGCGGTTATCATGTCCTGGCCCCCTGGGGCCGCCTTCTTGCAGAGTATCTTGTGGGAACAAGGGTGGGTGCAGAGGCCCAGGTACTTCTTTGAGAAGGCAAGGGGTTTTTAACACTCCCACCCCACCTCGACCCCCAAATCCTGGGTGATCCAACCTAGGAGGAATACCCAAGGCTGTGTCTCTGCCTCCTGAATTTAAGATGACATAGAGGACCCCTGGGGGAGATGAATAATTCAAGGGACCCAGGGGTGGGGTGAGGAGACCAGCAGGGGTTTCTCCAGGCACCAGAAAGTCTCAGTTATGCCCAACCAAGCACATCTCCGGGATTTTCAGAGGCCCACACTTGACTCACTTTTTGTTCAAATGTATTTTTGTAGTTCCTCATTCTGGAGGCTGGGAATCCCCCCAAGTACCTGCCGCTCTCATTCCAACCTCTCCGGCCTCCCCCTGCTTTCAAGGGCCGTAGTTTCTGGCATGAAGTCTGGGCAGGAAAGACCCATGGAGGCGCAGGGGAGGGGAGTCAGCAGCAAGGGAAGAGAGCAGTTGGGGAAGCTGCTTTTGTCCCAGAACTTTCATTTTCACTCTAAGCAATGGTTCTTAGGGAGAAGGGAGTTGGGGGGGGGGGGCGGGGCAGTGTTGGAGCTAGTGAGAGGAGGAAGAGGGCTCTTGTAGGAGGATTGGAGGGAGAGCCAGGGGATTCAGGAAGAAGGGTGGTCTGGGCTTCTCAAGAGCACACTACCAGGTCTGGCTCCAGGTAGAGACTGGGCTATGACAATAGCAGGGACTGTTTTTGAGACTTTCCTTTCTGTCAGGCTCCGAGCAAAATGCTTTACACGCATTCTTGGTCTGATTTTTTTGACTCCCCCGTTGTACAGATGAGCAAACGGAGGCTCAGAGAGAGGAAAGAACTTGCCAGAGTTCTCACAGCTAGGTGGAACCTGGATGTAAATCTCCGTCTGCCTGATGCCCACGCCCGCCTCCCCAAGCCTAGGTCCTGAGCTGCTTTGTCAGAAGGATTAGAGCTATGGAGTGGGAGCTGGAGATTGACAAACTTTCAGAGAAGAAGCCGTATTTCTCATAGGTTTGAACATGGCATAAAGGACTTTCGTTGCCCTGGGAGTCTAGTGGGAAAGTCCACAGGGTTGTAGGAAGAACATTCACAGGATGTGGTGGTGGAGGCAACAGACCTTCATACTTCCTTCTCCATTTGGAGTAAGATTCACTTCTGTAGGTAATTTTCTCATTGAATGAGAGCCACCAATTAGGCAGAATCCTGGACAGCCAGCCAGTTAGCCAGGGCGTTAGTCATCCAAACAGATATTCATATATATATGATAATTAAAAGTGCCTTTTAATGAGCACCTCCTATGTTCTAGCTGCCGTGCCAGGCCATATACATATATTCATTCTGATTTTCACAACCGAATCTGTGGGGCAGGCATTACTCCCATTTTAGAGATGCGGAAACTGAGGCTAAGAGACAACATAACTAGTAAGTGTTATGACGTCAAGATTGCAGCCTTACACTGTTGGATTCTCAATCCTGTGCTCTTTTCACTGGCTGTTTCCCAAGTGTGGCATGATTTTAGGGAGCACAAGGGTACGGGACTAAACAACATAGATTTGTTTTACAGTTCTGTTAAAATCCTCCTTTTTTTCAAGGAGGAGGTCTTTGGAGCTAGAATATAGTTAAAACCTCTCCAGCATTTGCTAATCCTCCTTTTTTATTATTTATTTATTTTTAAAATTATTTATTTATTTTATTAGAGAGAGAGAGAGAGAGAGAGAGGGAGAGCACGAGCAGGGGAGAGGGGCGGAGGGAGAGGGAGAGACAATCTTGAGCAGGTTACCGCTCAGCACTGGTTCCACTCTCAGTGCTGACCCCATGCGGGGCTCAATCCCACAACCCTGATCTGAGCCGAAATCAAGAGTCCGTCACTCAACTGACTGGGCCACCCAGGTGCCCCGTTAATCCCCCTTTTTGAAACAAAAGCCAAGGTCAGCAAGCAAAGCAACCAGCTGGGTTTTAATAACATTGTTTTGCTTCTGTTGAATTTATTTTTAGGGTTGCCTTTTATTTATGAGAAGTGATACTGGTTCTTCTCTGATGGCAGCGCTATAAGGTTTACATTTAAAATAAACGTATTCAGGGGCACCAGGGTGGCTCAGTTGGTTAACTGTCCAACTTCCACTCAGGTCACCATCTCATGGTTCGTGATTTGGAGCCCTGCATTGGGCTCGCTGCTGTCGACGTAGAGCCTGCTTCGGATCCTCTGTCTCCTTCTCTTCTCTGCCCCTCCCCTGCTCGTGTCCTCTCTCTCTCTCTCTCTCAAAAATAAATAAGCATTAAAAAGAAATAAAATAAGGGGTGCCTGGGTGACTCAGTCAGTTGGGCGTCTGACTCTTGAGTTCAGCTCAGGTCACGATCTCATGGTTTGTGAGTATGAGCCCTGCATCGGGCTCTGCGCTGATGGTGCGGAGCCTGCTTGAGATTCTCTCCCCCCCCCCATCCCCTCCTTCTATCCCTCCCCCGCTTATACTAGCGTGCGCATTCTCTCTCTCAAAATAAATAAATAAAATAAACTTAAAAATAAATAAAAATCACAATGGTTAAAAAATAAAACAAATGTACTTAAATTAATGGTACCTGGATGGAGTAAAAAATAGTGCAGTTGACGGAGAGGGGGAGTATTGACAGCTGAGTTCTTATTCAGATTCTATCACTGTGTGACCCTGGGCAGGTGACCCAACCTCTCTGGTCCTTAGCCTTACCATTTGTAATGCAAAAAAGTTGGATTTTTTTCCTTCCAGCTTCACAGTCCTGGCATTTCATGAGAGAGGGGTTGGATAATCAGAAGATCAGGGTTTGGAGAGGGAAAAGGGGTGGGGAGCAGAAGAATTGAAGGAAGCGGCCAAGTGCTAAATATAGCCTCGGCCAGGCCTAGGACCAGCTGCCTAGCCAGCCTCAGGACGCCAGGGGAGGTACCGGAGCTCTCATGTGCTCCTGGGTGTTTGGGAAGAGGAAAGACTCAGGCGTCAAGCCAAAAGGAAGATCTGTTTAGTGCCGAGAATATTGCGATGTCCCAGTGCAATCGCTTTGTAAAATGCCAGACCGATCCTCTGGGTGCTTTTATAATCACGTCAGTTGGCAATTTAGTTAAAAACAAACACACCAAGTAATATGCAGGCTCCAGTTTTCTGCTTTGGACTTCCACTTCAGTTCTAACCTCTGTGCTGGCTGACTTCCACCTTCCTGCCTTAGAGGCTGCAGTAGAGATTTCAAGAGCCCCTCAAATCGTCCAATTCTGTTTTTAGGTCCACCCAGAACCACGCACTACGTGCAGAGAAAACCAGTACCTGATAAACAGTCGGTGCTGTGATAAGTGCCAGCCAGGTGAGCAGCCGACCCTCCAGCCCCACAGCGGGACCCTTCCTGGCTTCCTGGTGGGTGCAGGCCCCGTGTGTCAACTGTAAACTTGAGTCTCAAATGACCCCTGGGATTTTCCCCATCCCCGCCCTGCAGCCAGAATGTCCTGGGTCCCCTCTCTGCCTACCCGGGAGTGGGGCTCCTATCTCTCCCATGTCCCCCACCAGACTATGAAGTCTAGAAGGGTCCGAGACTGTCATCTTTGAATCCCCTGCCCTAAAACCCAGCCTGATCAGTTTTTGATAAATGTCTTGACTCATTGAGCCGTCTGGAGCTGCTTCATTTCCTGATGTTTTCCAGGAGAGAAACTGGTGAATGACTGCACAGAGGTCACCTCCACGGAATGCCTTCCTTGCAAAAAAGGCGAATTCCTAGACACTTGGAACATAGAGAGACACTGTCACCAGCACAAGTACTGCGACCCCAGTGCGTGGGCTGCTGGGGAAGGGGTGCGCGGGGAGTCAGGCTGATAGTCTAACTTATTCCTGACAATGCAGCCGTTGCTTTTTAATAGCCAGGGTCTGTTCTGATTGGTTGGAGTCTGGGTTGTACCGGTTGTTAAATAATTTGATTCCTATCCCTACTTGGAAGAGGGTCTGATAAAAGCAGGAAGTGTGAGGGGCAGATCCCCCAAGCATGGCTCGTAAGGGGTCCCCATCCTTCCTGCCATCTCTGCTCAGACCAAGGGCTCCAGGTCCAGAGGGAAGGCACCTCAGAAACTGACACCACTTGCACATGTGACGAAGGTCTACACTGTACCAGCGACGCCTGTGAAAGCTGCATCCAGCACACCCTGTGCCCCCCTGGCCTTGGAGTCAAGCAGGTTGGTAAGTGGCCTGCTGGGAATTGGCTCTGTGGGCAGGAGAGAGGAGCTGACACTCACGGTGAGGGATTGGGCAGTGGGCGCTCGGTCTCGGAGGTGGAGGGGCCACCCTGCATTGGTACCTCTGCTTGGTGAGCAGGAAGTGGCACCTTTCTTGTCCTGCCTCCAGCCCTGGGTATCTGCCTTGGTTGGGCAGTGGGAGGAGGCTTCTTAGGGGCTGCAGCAGTCGGGGAAGCTCTGTGCTGGGGGACAGCACTTGACATAGATGGTTCTTCTGGCCCTTCCTGTCCACCTGTTCCCTTGAGAGTCGGGTGGGTGGTCCCCTGTGATGACGAAAGCCACCTCCTCCCTTCCAGCTACAGGGGTTTCTGATACCATCTGCCATCCGTGCCCAGCCGGCTTCTTCTCCAATGTGTCATCTGCTTTGGAAAAGTGTCACCCTTGGACGAGGTACAAGGATTCACCCCCTGTTTCCTGCCCTAAGAGGGGTGTGGGACTACTTCTATTCTACCCGGCCACCTGTCCTTCAGCCCCTGCTCCCCATGCCCACACACTTGTGCACATAGAGAACTTCTAGAGTGTCCACATGGTTGACCCAAAGGCCACTTTTCAGCATTTTTTTTTTTTTTTTCTGCTCTGTCTTGGCGGTAACAGATACTGCTGACCTCTTGATCTTCATGAAACTCCCTTCTTGGGGGCACCAGGACACCTCTCTTGCTTTCCTTCTACTTCTCCTCTGCTCCTTCTAACTGATTTCCTTGGCCTTTGTTCTAGGCTCTACTCCCCAATCACTTTGCCCGCCTCCCCCGGGCATCTCATCCATATCCATGGTTCCCAATCAGCATCTATTGTCTGGATCTGTCTCCTGGGTCCAAGACAGTAACATGCCACCACCAAGGGTCCAACTCCACGCAGTTGACCCACAGGCACCAAATGGACTCACTTGCCCGCCCCTCTCACCCTCTGGGAAGACACTCACTTGTGTTTGGGCACTTGTCCCGTGGTCCCTCCCTCACCTCCAAGCCCACATCAGGTACCAGGTCCTGTCTATCTAGCCTTCCAAATGTTTTGGGATTCCTTTTCTCTCCAGTGGTCATCCCTGTGGTCATCCCTGTGGTCTGGATGGTGCCTTCACCTCCTCACCAGCCTCCCTGCCTCTGGTCTCTCCTCTTCAGCTGTGTCTCTATCCTCTTGCCAAAGTGAGCTTTCTAGTTTATTTCAAATCACAGTGCTCCCTATTTAAAAGGCTTCGTGACTCCCTGTGCCTTTAGGATGAAACGTAGACTCCTTCACCTGCTCCCCTAACTTGCGGCACCATTTCTTGACTTTTCCCCACATGCTACCTGCGATGCCCTCAATGTGCTGTTTCTCCTCTTGCATCAAACTCTCCTGCCCGGAATACCCTTAAACACCGCCCAATTATTTTTTACATTTAATTAAAAAAAAAAATGGGTAAGAGAGGCTCATGAAACACAAGGCACGAGAGAGCCTATGGTGATGAGTTTCTGTTCCTTGGCCACTCAGTTCTCCTCCCTGGAAGCAGCTTTTCCCCCTGTGTGTCCTGCCAGAGAGTCTATGTACAAATAAATAAATGCACACGCATGCAAACACGTATTTTCCACACAAATACTAGCATCTCGTATATACTTTGTTATTTGTTTACTGTCTGCCTTGCTCCAGTAGACTGCAGATTCCTTCAGTGTAGGGACTTGGCCTTTTTTTTTTTTTTTTGTTCCGGTGATGCATTCCTTATGCCTAGAACAGTGTCCATGCATAGTAAGTGCTCAATTAATCTTTACCGATAAATGTTGAATGATAACTGGGGGCACCTTGGTTAATAAGATCAGAGCCCTGTCGGGGCGCCTGGGTGGCTCAGTCGGTTAAGCGTCCGACTTCAGCTCAGGTCACGATCTCGCGGTCTGTGAGTTCGAGCCCCGCGTCGGGCTCTGTGCTGATGGCTCAGAGCCTGGGGCCTGCTTCCGATTCTGTGTCTCCCTCTCTCTCTGCCCCTCCCCTGTTCATGATCTGTCTCTCTCTGTCTCAAAAATAAATAAACGTTAAAAAAAAAAATTTAAAAAAAAAATAAAAAATAAAATAAATAAAAAAAAAGATCAGAGCCCTGAGTTCCAGCCTCACTGCAGCTTAGAAAGTTTGCGACCCTCTGAGCCTCAGTGCCCTCACTTGGAGAATGGGAATGACCTTCATCTCACAAGGCATGAGGAAAAGACATGTAGGGGTGCCTTGTAGACACCTAAGCATTCTTATGTATGTGCTTTCTTTGAAGCTTCTCACCCTTTTCCCACTTTAGATGTTTTTTTTCTTCGTGGTGTCCTTTTCTATCCGTTCCTCCCCACCCCTCCAGCGACCACATCTTCATCATCCCATATTGAGACTCCTGCGCAGGCCTCCCAGCTGTCCACTCTTCCATAATTTCTCCTCCTGCAAGCTCTCCGGCCAAGTGAGTCCTCTCACTGTTGGGGCGTCTGGTTGGGTGCTGATGCGACTTCCCAGCTGAATCCAGTTGAAACCTTCATGGCTGATTACCGGTGATCTGGTTCTAAAGACCCAATTTTCCATAGTTCCCTAATACCGGTTGGCACGCCCCCCTCCCCCACCTAATCCCTCAAATCACATTGTCCTGCTTCAGCTAGAATGTTCTGCTGCTCTAAGTTTACATCCTTCAGGGCCGCTCAGATCGCCCTTCCCTAGGGAAGTCTTTCTGGACGAGCCTTTAACCCAGAGATTCTCAACTGAGCGGTTTTTCTCCCCAGGGGACATCTGGCAATATCTGGAGACGTTTTGGTTGTCACAACTGAGGAGGGGCTGCTACTGGCAACTAGTGGGTGGAGGCCGGGGGTGTTGCTGAGTGTCCTACGGTGCACAGGACGGTCCCACAACAGAGAGTTATGTGGCCCCACACGTCAGTAGTGCTGAGGCTGAGAAGCCCTGCCTTAAACTGAATTCATCACCCCTCTATTCCAGCCACTGTGGGCTTTGTCTCCCCTTCTCTGAACAATTCCCAGTTCACTTTGACCTATGTGACAAACTTTGGCCTATTATTCCTCCTTGAAGATGCGCAATAATGTTTTCTCTGCACTCATGACTTCCCTAAGAACAGAGTCTGTGTCATTCCCATAATAACCAGCACAGGGGCTTGCACACAATACGTGCTCAGTGAACCTGAACTTGTTGGTTTTGATGGTCTCCCTCCGGGGTTGGAAATCTTACGGCTGGGGAAATGTAATGTCTCTTTCTCTCACCGTGTGTCCGTGTGTGCACATGTGCGTGCGCCTGTCTGTGCACAGGTGTGAGACCAAAGGCCTGGTGGAGCTTCAGGCGGGGACCAACAAGACGGATGCCGTCTGCGGTGAGTCTTAGAGAAGGGACTCTGGCAGCAGGCCGGGAAGGTGGCGAGCTGACAGGGGACGCAGGGTCGCACAGAGACACCTGGTGCGGAAAGAGAGGGGTGAAGTGAGAGGAGGCAGTTTGGGATTGAGGTGTCCTAGCTTTGCCACTTACCTGTGGAGCCTGGGCAAGTCCCCTCCCCACTCTGAGCCTCAGTTTCTTCATCTGTGAAATGGGCTGATGACAGCACTTCCCTTCGTTGGTTGGGGGGAGTGCCTGGCATGGGTTCCTGCACTTTGGAGATACTCCACCCTGCATTTCAACACCAGCGTGGGCGTGCCACTGTTTCCTCTCAGAGCCTTGGTTTTGATTTTATAACGAGGAGGTTGGCCTACAGTAGCACAGGCCACAGGCCCTTCTTCAGACCCACTTTCCTCTTGGCAGGGCTGGGACGGGAGTGAGGTGAGTGAGGCAGGCAGGTGGGCAGGCAGAAAATGCAGTAATCAAGATAAATAACGTTAGGTACATTTTTTTTTTAAAAAAACAAAGCTAGGGGCGCCTGGGTGGCGCAGTCGGTTAAGCGTCCGACTTCAGCCAGGTCATGATCTCGCGGTCCGTGAGTTCGAGCCCCGCGTCAGGCTCTGGGCTGATGGCTCAGAGCCTGGAGCCTGTTTCCGATTCTGTGTCTCCCTCTCTCTCTGCCCCTCCCCCGTTCATGCTCTGTCTCTCTCTGTCCCAAAAATAAATAAACGTTGAAAAAAAAAATAAAAAAACAAAGCTAATGTAAAAAAAAAGTCTAGAAAGAATACAATATCAAAATTTACATAAAAACATGACCCAACCCTGCCTCACTTGCCTCAGCCTAATCCCAGCCCTGGTTCTAATAAAACTTTATTAAATGTTTATTTATTTTTGAGACAGAGACAGAGCATGAGTGGGGGAGGGGCAGAGAGAGAGGGAGACACAGAATCCAAAGCAGGCTCCAGGCTCCGAGCTGTCAGCGCAGAGCCCGACGCGGGGCTCGAACTCATGGACCGTGAGATCATGACCTGAGCCGAAGTCAGATGCTCAACCGACTGAGCCACCCAGGCACCCCCAACAGAACTTTATTTAAAAAACAGACATCTGTTGACGCCTGGCTGGCTCAGCTGGTAAAGCATGTGACTCTTGATCTCAGGGTCATGAGCTCAAGCCCCATGTCGGGCATGGAGCCTGCTCAGTTAAAAAAATAAAATAAATAAA
The DNA here is from genome assembly GCF_028749965.1 of Puma concolor. Taxonomy (NCBI): domain Eukaryota; kingdom Metazoa; phylum Chordata; class Mammalia; order Carnivora; family Felidae; genus Puma; species Puma concolor. Next base: position 126,470,310 of record NC_141669.1, read on the forward strand.
AATAAAAATAAAATAAAAAATAAAAATAAAATAAAAAGCAGGCAGCCAGCCTGTGGGCCACAGCTTGTTGATATGATTTTTCCAAACATGACATTAAAACATTACTCTTCTTGATTACTGAGGTTTTTTGGTGTTCCCTTAAATTTTGTTGCAAGGTGAATGTCTCACTTGCCTTCCCCTAGTTCCTGCCATGCATCTTGGTCTTTTTTTTTTGTCATTTTCCCATTTAGGATAGAGACTCAGGTACAGGAAACCCTTTACATTCCCCTCCATCCTTCTATAACAAAGGCAGCAATGCAGACATCAATGTCGATGGACCTCAGCATTGGGCAGGGAGTAGGGAGGGAAGGGGCGTGTGGGGAGCCGGGAGAGACAGCTGTATCGCTACTCAGTGCTGGTCACACTGAACACATCTGGCCACATTTTGTCAGGGCCACCTGTTTGAATCCTGTGATACAGCTGAGCTCAGACACTGGAGGATTTGAGAGTCCGGCAAGGGACAGAGCAGCTTGAGGCACGGGGGTAGGGGGCCGCTGCGGGTGGGAGGCCGTCACCGAAGTCTTGATTTCTCCAGGTTTCCAGGATCGGATAAGAGCCCTGGTGGTGATCCCCATCACGATGGTGGTCCTGCTTGCTGTCGTGTTGGTGTCTGCGTATATCAGTGAGTCCCCAGGTGGGGAGGTGATGAGGGAAGGGGGAGAGATTGGCTTTGCCAACTCCCCATCCCATTTGGTTTTTTCCTTCTCTCTCTCTCTCTAGGAAAGGTGACCAAGAAGCCAGAGAATAAGGTAGGTCAACCCTGGGCACCGGCTGAGGGTTTTGGCAAACTGGAAAGAAAGCCTGATTCATTGTTGTCTCTATGGCAGTAACACTGATTCAGGGTCTGCCCCTGTGGCCAGTGGGGAGGCGGCAGGACTGGCTCCTCTCCCCCCCCCCCACCCCTCCCCCCCACGATGCCCCCGCCCCCAGTGCTGGCCGGAGGGCTCTTCCGGTTCACTCCCCTGTACCACCAAATTCCGGCACCTCGGGAGCTCACCTCCCCACAGAACAGCCCTGGCACCGCTGGTAAAATCTGACATTTGCTGTTCCTTCCCGGCATTTGATACGTGGGGAACCACGTCTCTGTGGCCTTGGTCAGCGGTCAGGAGGTGGGGCCCCCTCTCCAGCCCCCCTGCTCCTTGGATCCAAAGCCTCCCGCTCTGGAAGCCTCTTGACACTCTCTGTGTGGCCAGCAGGGGGCAGGAGGCACCCACTGACTCAGCACCAACCCTCCTTTTGGGAAAGGGGAAGGGGCTTCCGTGTGTGTGTGTGTGTGTGTGTGTGTGTGTGTGTGTGCGCGCGCGCGCGCGCGTGTTGGGGGGGGTCCCCTTCTGCAGGATTGCCGGGGGTAACCTCCCGCCTTGGCTCCCCAGGTCCTCCAGCCTAAGGCTGTGTCGCAGGACCCTGTGGAGGACTTGGAGGTCCTTCCTGTCACCCTCCACCCCATTGCTCCGGTGCAGGAGACCTTACACGGGTGCCAGCCGGTCACCCAGGAGGACGGCAAAGAGAGCCGCATCTCAGTGCAGGAGAGAGTATGAGGCGGTGTGTGCCCAGGAGTGTGGCGGCATGGGAAACGGGCACGTGGCCGGAGAGCCTGGAGCTGCTGGTGCTGCAGAGGGAGGGTGCGGGGCGCCCCCCGGTCTGCACCCCTGTGGTGCAGAAACAGAACCTTCCACCCCACCCTGGAGCCCACTGATCCCCCGACTTGCTTGTAAAGGCGGAGGCAAAACTTTTGGGGGGCCGTGTAGGAATATCCACCAAAATCCTCCCGCCCAGAGTTCAGTGGCCAGAGATGTATCATGGTGGTGTCGACGAGCCCAGGAAGACGTATGCGTGAATATCCGTCGCGGTGTTGTTTGTGACAGTGGACAACTGGAAGCCACTTAATTGTCCAGCAGCAGGGGACTGGCTAAATAAAAGTGTAATATATTTTATACAACAAGATCTCAAGAACACTGTTGTGGAACAACAACAACAAAAAAAGCAGGCTGCAGAATGATGGGTATGAAAACATTTCTTTAAAAACACACACACCCCAACAGCATGATATGTCGTCTGGGGTTATGTGTATGCACAGAACATACCCGTGTATGTGTAGGTATAGCCAGTGTTCAGAAGGATACACAGAAAACGCACGGTTCCAGGAGTTGTAATGTCTGGGTTGGGGAAGAAGGGTTGGCGAAGGGTTAAAGGAAGAATTGGCTCCCCCCGCCCCAAACGGAGAGTGAGTTCATACAGTGCTTATGTAATTAAAAAGTCATCAAACATGTATAAAGGAAAACGGGGGTGGAAATGCTCGATGACATGAGCTGTTTAACTTACTGTCAGGCTCACAGAATTAGGGCACTTTCTGAGGATAATAACAATGTCCCCAGGCTGCTGTCCTTCCAGGGCGGTTTCCATGTGTGCTCGCATTTGGCGTTGTGTTTTGCAAAGCGCTGTCTTCATTTTACTTATGTTCGTCAAAAAACGGCCTTGAGGGCAGCCAGGGTTCCACATCCCTCCCTCTTGAACAGAGGTGAAAATGGAAGCCCAGAGAGGTGAAGCCACTTGCCTGTGGCCACACAGCAATTCTTAGAGACGCCACTCAGAGCTCCCCACTCTCCGTCCTGTGCTGCTGCTTCCAGATCTTCCTGCTCTCTGGAACCTACATCTGTGGCTCCTTCCTGGGGAGCTCCTGGGCCTCCCACTTCCTTCTGACCTCCCGACTGCTACAGGAGCTGCAGCTTCTTGGTCAGATGGTGCCCCCTTCCCCCCCCCCCCCCAGCAGTATCTGAGGATAAAAATAAACCATCCTGTTCTCTTTTCCTGCTGTGCCAACTGAGGGGGAGCCTAGCCAGGAGGAGCAGCAGATGGGGTGGGAGCAGAGGGGAAGGGAGGGGAGGGGAGGAAGGTTATAGGACGAGGAGAGGGAAGAGCCATGCAAAGCCCCTGCGCAGAGATTCACAGTGAAGATGAGACCGGGCTGGTTTCACCCAGGGATCTCAACCTTTTCCCCAGTACAAAGCTGCTTTTGGATTTCCCGTGTGTCCTGCTGGCTGGAGGGTGGGGGTGGAGAGGGCTTATCCTGGATGGAGACTGAGGGCAGCTGCAAGCGGAGAGAGGGGCACCTGGCTTGGCAGGCTTCCCAGAAGGGCTTTGAGAACAATTTGGATGCACCAGGTGGAGACGGTTGGTTTAGAAAGCAGAACAAAGTGGTGGCGTCATGGGGTGGGGGGGGGGGGGAGGGGAGCTTTGGGACCTCACCCTTATTCTCTACCTAGAGTCCGAAGACTAGTGTCACTCACTTCTGCGCGTGGCAGTATGGTGGCAAGAGGCAAGAGACCCTCCTCTGTCACCTGCTGTCTGTGTGACCTTGGGTATGTCATTTTCATCTCGGACCAGCTCAGTTTCCTTATCTGGCAAATGGGGATAATACCCATAGTAGATGGTATTGAGTCTTCTTTGTTTTCTCCTGGGTCAGAGGTTTTCAATCTTGAACATGTGTCAGACCACCTGATCAAAACCTGACTTGCTAAAAGATTGCTGGGCCCCCATGGCCAGTGTTGGGGTAAGTCTGGATGGAGCTCAGGAATGTGCATTTCTAGCAAGATCCCTAGGTGACGCCAATGCTGCTGGTCCAGGGACCACACTTTGAGAAGTACCGCCCCTCCCTCGGCATTCCTACATTGCTATGTCCAGATGAGCCATGAGTTTCCTATTACAAGCACTGGAGATCGATTGCCTTGGGGCTCCCCCCGGTATTGGGTGCAGGTGTGCGGTGGTCAGATCTACCCAGGGGAGTTGATGACCCAGAATACTCTCCACTGAATAGGAATGAAAGGTGGAGAGTAGATGCCCCAGCCTCCTCGCCCTTAGGAGGGACAAATCTGAAGGCCTCGAGCCCCCGTGCCCCTCTGCCATTGGCTTCCTCCCCTCTCCCCCCTCCCCGTCTCACTTCCCCACTCCGCCACTGGTGCTTCTTGAGTTCGACCCTCGAATAAACTACCTGCATTCCTTCCTTGCCACAGAGTCTGTTTCTGGGAGAGGTTCCCCCTAAGAACCAGCAGAACGCATACGTGGGAAGGCACAATTTTGTGTATCTTAGAGTCCCTGATAAAGGGAAGGGGTTCTTGGCAACTGTAGCGAGTTCTGGGTTCTCAATGGAGCTCAGCCAGAAACTTTCTGTGTGACCTTGGGAAAGTTACGCTCTGGTTCTGGAAATTTTCCCTCCCGATGTGTGATGAAGGGCTGGTGCCCTAGGAGTTCTAAGGGCCCCGCCAAATCTAAAAATACGTGAAGAAGGTCAACCCGCTGTAGGAGCGGCTCTGGCCTGCGCTTGGAGGAGGGTGGGTGTGAGGCATGTATCAGCCAGAAGGTGGCGCCAACGTAACGTGCGAAGACCCCGGCGGCCGCTTCTCGCGGACTTTCAAGCTGCATCCCACCCTCCCTTTGGAGAAGAGGCCTTTCCTCTCTGGGGCCCCAAAGGCCTGAGCCTCCTGCAACCTTTATTCTGAAACTTCATCCGTTCCCCAGCGGAGGCCTCCCTCTCCACTGCTTCCCTGATTTGACAAGCATCGACTGCATTCTCTCTGTGGCCTCATCCCTAGCTAGGGTTGTGCACAGTGACCCTAAGAGTGTGCAAGGATCGAGTGCTCACTACGTACTAAGGCACAATGCTAAGAACTTTCTATGCATTGTCTTAGTGTGTAGGGCGACCCTACGTAACGCGCAGTCTCATAACCCATTTTACAGATGAGGCTCAGAGGCTAAATGATATGCTAAGGTCTGGAGGGTTAGAGCTGGGATTTGGACCTAATGAGGCTGACCCAAAGCCTCTGGTTTTTGCTCCTGCACAGGAGCTACAGAGTGAGGCAGGCCAGGTCGGGATCAGGACGGCAGAGACTATGGCCAAGTGGGGAGGCTCTATCTATCTGGGGGGGGGGGGGGGGCAGCATCGATCAGTCCTCTCCAACGCTGCCCTGCAGGAACGGGAGTTCCTGAGAATCCAGATTATCGCCGAGAATCCAGATTTCCGTGTGGATTCTCCCAATGCTGAAATCCTACCAATTCCAAGAACTGGAAAAGTCAGTGAGAACCCAAGAAAGCATGTCACAGAGGATTGGAATTTAAGAGAGACTGGGAATGACATTGTGTCCAATCCCTTTGTTTCATATATGTGGAAACTGAGGCCCTGGGAAGGCCCAGAACCGAGTTAGGCCAAGTGTCATATGCAGCTTGTCTCTTCCTCTGCATCCCAGCTGGGGGGCTGGAGAGGCTCCTGGGGGCTCAGGCTCCACCGGGTGAATAAAGGATGGAAGCTCTGGGACCGAGGCAATTGCCTTGGGACTGGGGCTGAGCTGGGTGTATGTGTCCTTTTAATTCTGTGATACACCCCCGTCCTGTCCCCTGCCAGCACCCCCCTCCCCGCCCCCCCCCTCCTCCCTAGCAGGCACGCACATACCCTCCCCTTCAGCCTTCAGGTCCTGTGGTGGATTCCTTGGGCAGCAGAAGTTATTAAAGACTCTGCCCCGAAGGATTTCTCTCCCCCAGAGTGATTCTGACACAGAAAATTACAAACCCACCTGCAGGGGTGGGGAGATACAGTTTTAATTTGTAAAAAAAAAACAAAGCAAGAAAGAAAAAAACAAAACCCACGTGCTGTGGTCCTGGAGTCTGGGGGCTGGGGTTGGGGACAACTTGGGGAGGCTCCTCGAGCCTACAGCCTACAGCACCTGCCTATAGCAGGTGTAGCACCGTTAAGGGAGAAGGGCTCTGGGAGGGGCTCAGCAGGGTCACTGGGCAGATTCTGCCCAGACAGATGGGGCCAGTAGGAGGGGAACCGCTCGTCCATTCCTACCCCCCTTTCTATCCCTGGGGCTCTCTGCCTCTCTCCCTGCAGACTGGCACATCCCGCTGGGCTTAGGCGCCCAGCTAGCTCCCAGCCTCTGCCTCCCTCCGGGGCTCTGCCCACCCCACCTGCAGTCCCTGCGCGTCCCTCTACCCCCCTCCCCGCGGTCTGCCTGCTCCCTACCCACCCACCTCCTTCCTTGCCCCGGCAATTCCATCTCCCCCTGTTCTCTTTCGAACGAGTGTTATTGTGGCTAATTATGAAAATCATACCTGTGCAATGCACCGCCCCCATCTAAGCAATAAACATGAAAATAAGACTGCCTGTAAGCCTTCCCACCACCCCCACCAACCACAAGTTACAGGTCCTTCCAGACTTGTTTTCTGTGCCAAAACGATTTTTTTAACCTGGGCTATTATTACATACGCTATGTTGTATGCAGCCATCTTTGCCTAGAGGGATACAGTGGGCGTCTCTCCATGCCGATAAATAATAGATCGGCAACATGCTTTTTAAGTGCTGCATAGGATTCCGTGTAGGGCTGAGCCCGATTCACCTAAGGATGCCATATAGAGGGACTTTTACGTGGCTTCTCTCTTTCCTTTTCCTCTGGAGTCCCTACCTGCTTCCCCACTTTGCCTCTCCTCATTCTGCCCCTACCTCCCCTCCCATCTTCACCTCCAGGGTCCCACCCTCCTTTCTCCTCTCCTGCCCCCCATTCCCTCCAAGCCCTCACCCGGTGGAGGGGTGGAGGGGTGGAGGGGTGGAGGGGATCGTCGGGGTTTAATGCCCGCTCCCCCGTGTCAGACAGGCGCTGGCTCATTAGTGCGCCTGTCCCCCCAAGTGAGGCAGGCAGGAGCCACAGTGGCAGTGGAGAAGCCTAATTGAATGTAACTAATTATTCACTCCCTTAAATGGGCCTGGGAGGGACAGAATTACTCACTCTGAACTGGGGAGACAGGGAACTGGCCGGCCGGCAAACAAATCCCGAGGCCTGTGGAGCCAGCTCTCTGCGGAATACTAATTAGGCAGGAGCGACAGTATACAATCAGGGACAGAGCGCCTCTCCTGTCCCCCCCCCCCCCCCCGGGAAGCTGAGGGCAAACCTTGTGTGAATATAACCACAGGCCTGGTCACCCTGGACCCCAGGGAAGGATTAATATGAGGAGGCGGGCTGGGAATGAAATGTTGGGGCTGGAGGCAGGCAGGGGGGCTAATTCGTAATAAGGAGGGAGGCAGGCAGGGAGCTAATTCGTTATAAGGAGAGAGGCAGGAGGGCACAGCAGGTGGGGCCTGCGGGGGACATGCTGGGCTGGGGGTGGGTGGGTAGGGTGGCAAGACATCTCAGACCCCGCCCAGAGCTGAGGGGACTGGCTGGGTCTCAGGAAGGTCCCCTCTCCTCCCCAGCGCCACCAGGGCCAGACCCTGTGCTGGAGCCTGAAACCCACCATTGTCTCCGCAGCAGGTGGGTCAGCAGCCTCCTCCTCTCCAGTGAGGAAAACAGGTTCAGAGGGGGGAGGGGTTCGTCCTGGCTCAGAGCCAGCGTGGGGACAGAGCCGGGGCTCAGTCCCCACCCAGCTACGAAGCCCCAGGTCCTGACCCCTAGAATGACCCAGGCCTCATCCCTGACCAATTACATAAAGTGTCCGTGGGCTGGGGGTGTGATGCTGGTAGTTTAGGGATCGGTATTTTTTTCAGAGCTTCCTGGTGATTCTAACATTTGACCGGGAACTGAAGACCACTGGCTCTGACCTTAGTTCACTACCGGAGTCTCTGCTCGGCAGTTTTGAATTTTTGTGAATTTGTGCCCTTTGTGGCTTCCCTTCCTTTATTCACGTCTGTCCTCTCATCCTGTTGGTCCCATGTGACCCCCAAGCCCTAGCCATACCTGTCACCAGTTTCCTGACCCCCAGGAGCAGGAAGGATGGGGGCAGGAAGGACTGTGTGGTTTGGGCTGATAAAGGTGGCTTGGGTTGGAGAGGAAGGAGAAGGAACAGGACTGGATGTGGCCCCAGGGGAATCTGAGCTGCACCATTCCGGGCTGTTCCTTGAGATCAGAAAGGAGAGATCAGTTAGGGACTGTGCAGCAATGGAAAGAGGGGCGAATCAGGCTATGGAGAGGTGCAGAAAGAGGCGAGCGTGCGTGCACATGTGCGTGTGCGTGTGTGCGCACGCGGGCAGCGGAATCATGATTCTGCCTGCCATTTATATGCCAGGCACCCCTCACATATCATGTCATTTGATCCTGACGACAACCCTTTGAGGGAATATTACTTATCCTTACAGAGGATCAAGGTGAGGCTCAGAAAGGTTGAGTTAGCGGTCCAAGGGAACACAGGACACCCAGTATCCAGTTTCTGGCTCTCGTGGATTCCAAATCCCATGCTCCTCTCTTCCACGATGCTGCGCTTTTTTTTGCTGTTGCGTTTGTAGTCTCTTTCTAGCAGGTGTCAGTGTGGGCGTGCTTGTTAGGTGTGTGTGCGTGTGTGTGTGTGTGTGTGTGTGTGTTCTCCCTTCTGAAAGGGGCTAGCTGTCAATAAGCTTCCCACTCCGTCCTAGCACAGTGCCTCCTGCCGACCAGTGAGAGGAGGGAGGAGGGGGCAGCCGCTCCTGCTTCTGGATCCGCTTCCCTCCGTCAGCTCCAGTGCTCAGTGGGAGAAGGCCTCCCGTGGTGGCGGGGGCTGGTGAGGGGTGGAGAAAGGCCGGTCATCTTGCCAGCCAAGTGACAAAGAGCCTTGTTTGTCACGAAGGTGGAGAGAGAGCCCTACTGGTTCTAAGACGGGGGCATTCCCCCTTTCCCGTGCTTTCCTGCCACCCCTCACCCCTAGGCGGCAGGGAGAGAGATGGACGGTGGTCACACTTAACCCCTCTCCATCCGCCCTCCCCAAGTGCGGGACACTTCATGGGAGCTTCACAGAGGGGCAGCAAATTTATGAGCCCAACACAGATTCCCCAATCACCTCGCCGGGCAATTCATCTTTCTGGAGCCAGGGACGAAATGAAATTATCGTGAAATAAATCTGTATAGATGATGGAGGTACTGATGGGGGCGGGGGCGGCAAAGAGTGTGAGTGGCAGAGGAAGCTGGGGCGCTGGTGGGGGGCCATTGGCAGCCACTCCCCCTTGGCTGAGACCCAGAGAGAGGACTCTGCTGACTTTCCTCCCTTTGAAATCTTTGACTGGGGGAGGGGGCTGTGTTCCATTTATGCCTCCAACGCTTCCTTCAACCCCGCCCCCCTCTGCATGATAGGCTATGGGGCTGGATGCGGGGCCCTCAGATTTGTGATTGGGTCCCAAGTCACCCACACTTCCAGACTCCCAGAGTCAGAGAAAGGGGCAGGACCAACTGAACTGGAGAGCTAGACCAGGGGAGGAGAGGGGAAGGATTGGGTCCAGGGTGAGGGGGTGGGAGTAACAGAGTTAGGGTAGGACAGTGGTCCTGGGTAACGTTCTACACCTTTCGTTACACACCTGATGATCAATCAAAGGGTCTTGGGAGGGGCCGGGTCCTTGGAGGCTCCCTGCTGAGCCGAGTGTTGACTCTTTCATATCTGGGAAGGAGGAGAGAGCCAGGGAAGGGACCAGCGCGTGGGGCCACTTGGAGAGCTTGAGGGAGCACCTCTTGGCCAACATGTTGGAAGTAGCTCAGTACTTTAACACCCTCTACAGCAGGACTGGTGTGTTTCACCTGAAAGTCAGTCTTAGCACAGGGCAGGGGTTGGGGCAGCGGGTCCCAAGAGCTCTGGTGCCCCAATTTCCCTCCCTTTTGGCCAGCAGTATCTGGTTCCCCGCCCCATCCCCCCCACCCCCAACACCTCGCATGACCTCTGGGCTTCAGGCCCAGTGAATCAGGGGATGGGCCCAGTGCTGAAGGGCACACAGGGACTTGCCAAGCCCAGAGTGCCTTCCTGCCTCCTGCTCCCGGCTCTCAGGGGACCCCCATCCACCCTGAGCACTGGGCTGGAAGTGGACGCAGCCAGCCGGCTGGGATGCGATCATCCGCTTCCTGAGCAAGGCCAGTCCTAGCCAGAGGGAAACAATGAGGGCTGAGGCCCTGCTGGGGTCACCTGGCAGGACAGCCCTCCCCCCAGCTTGTCCCGGTCTTACCTCCTTCGCCTCCTCTTCCCAGGAAGGGGCACGATGACTTTGGGGGATGAGAAAGGCCAGACAGCCAGACCATCAGCACCTACTGATGTTGCAAGCTTGGTGGGGGGCCGGTTGTGAGTGCCGCCCCGAGGTACACGGGAGCGAGGTGGGGGAGGGGGGGGACAGCCCGAAACAGACTCGCTCTGGAAATGAGATTTGCCTTGTTATCTGTGCTGGCTCAGGCCGAGGGCCTTGGGCATTAACTAACCCATCCACAGAGTTAAGAGGTGGGAGGGGCGGGGGGAGCTGAAATCGGCTGGAACGGACAGAGTGCCTGCTGGAGTGCGTGCGCGCATGCACCTGGGTGGTATGTATTTGTGTGTTTTTGCCTCCAAAACCGTGTGTATCTTCCTCATTAGGGTGGATGTCTTTTAAAAGGATGCGTGCAAGTGTGTGTTGATATTTCTCTTTAGCGTGTGTGTGCGCACGTACGTGCACAACTACACGCTCCTGGTGGCTTTGTTTGTACACGCCCCAGTCACGCTCCAGCCCCTTCAGAAGCCTGCAGGCCCAGACACAGACTAAGGGACAGAGCCTGGTGGGCTGGGCATGCAGGGGGCCGTGTGGGGTGAGCCAGGCCCTCGAGGTGGCATGGGCCTGGCAGGGGACAGAGGGGCCATCAGAGGAGAGGCCGCTAGAGTGCTGGCTGATTGAGGAAGGGGAATTAGAGAGGAGGCTTGCAGGCCCTGCAGGGGGTGGGGGCTCCTGGCGACCTGGTTAGAGAGCAGGTGCAGCCAGGCTCACCTGAGTCATGCTAGGTAGCCTGGGCAGAGGGGGAACCCCGGGGATGGGAAGGGGCCGAACTTAAGCAGGGCCTGAGGCTGAGGACCTTGAGGACAGGGGATAGGGGTCTCAGGGGAGGAGGGGACAGACAGTCTGTGCAGAGCAGACATCACCATCACCCCACGAGCTGCCACCTGCCCAGAGCTCGCAGTGGGCCAGGCCACAGGCTGAGCACCTGTCACATAATGCTCACAACATGGAGGTGTGTTCCATCATTAGCCAGGTTCCCAAATGAAGAAACGGGTGCCCAGAGAGGTGAGGGGACTTGCTTAAGGCAGCACAGCTACTAATCCAGGTCAACTTGACATTAGGGCCCTCCTCTTTTGTTTTGTTTTGTTTTTTGAGAGAGAGAGAGAGAGGAGGAGAGAGAGAGAGAGAGAGAGCAAGAGAGTGAGCAGGGCTAACTGAAGCAGGGCTTGAATTCATGAATTGTGAGATCATGACCTGAGCCGAAGTCAGATGCTTAACCGACTGAGCTGCCCAGGTGCCCCCAGGACCCTCTTTTTAACCTTTATGCCACCGTACCACCCCCAAGCCTTTTGCTGGATCACCTGCAGAAGAAGTTACAGGGGACAGATTGCAGGGATAGAAAAAGGGAGATTTAGGAATCAATCTGATCGGCAAAGCAGACTGACTGAGAGGTGGTGAACTGCCCATCACTGGAGGTATGCAAGGGGTGACTCACTGACAACGGGCTTCTTGCAGGATGGGAAACTGGCTTCCATTTTCTCTATCACTATAATATGGACTTGAGTCAGAGCTCCTGGGTTTGAATCCCGGCCCCACTGTTCATTTACTGTGTGACGTTGGGCAACCTGCTAGTCCCCTCTGTGCTTCAGTTTTCTCATGTGTAAAATGGAGAAGTGTGAGGATTGAATGGGTAGTGCATGTGAAGTGCTCAGGACAGTGCCTGGCACATAGTAAGGACTCAATAAACTCTAGCATTGTAGCGTCTGGGGCAGAGTGCGAGTGGATGGGTAGGTGTGGAGGGTCAGAGACTGCTGGTGGGAGGCATGGGACTTGAGGTGAGCAGAAAGCAAGGTGGAAATGCAGGTGTCAGCTCTGGGGCTTGAAGGGTTGAGTGGGGGTGCAGGTGACCCTCCGATGTCTAGGCTCAGTCTCCTCTGCTTCAGTCCAGACCTCCTATGTCCCTCCTGGCCACTGCTCCTCCTTCCTCCCTTCTCTTCCTGCCTAGTCTCTCCTCCTCCCTCATTACTCTGACCCCATCACTGCCCTCATCCACAGCCCTCCATGGCTCCCCTTTGCCCATAGAAGTGGTTCCCCCAGTGCAGCAGGAGACCCCGGGAAGCTGAGGGATAACATCAGGTGGACCATGATCTGGTGTCCCCTGGGGACTTCCCAGTTCGCTTTCAATGCCAGGGAGGACATCTCAGTTTGGGGGTGGTTTGTCTTTCACACCTCTTGCCACGGGGACATCAGGCTCAGACTCAGAGCCGTGCGAACAACTGCATCTGCTTGGAACTCAGGAACACGATGTTTGAAAGGTAGAGTTCTCCAACCATTTCCTTCTTCTCAAAACACCTTCTCCTCTCGGCATCTCACTCCACCCTGTCTCGGTTGCCTCCTGCTCACTGACCGCTCCTCCCCAGTCTCCCGTTTCGGTTTCTCCTCCGCAGCTGGCCCTCTAGAGCTGCTTGGGGCCCCTTCTTGTCTGGGACTCTATCCAGTCCTGTGGCCTTGAACACCACCCATGATGCCCCGATGCGTCTCTCCAGACTCAGAATTTTCCAGCTGCCTTTTGACGTCTCCACTTAGATGTCAACAGGTGTCTCTACCGAGAAGTCCAAAATAGAGGCTTGAGGTACCCCCCAGCTCTGCCTCCCCTCCTGCCGGCTGTCGCAGGAGATGAGGAGATGGCTGAACACCCAGGAGTCATCCTTGGCTGCCCTCTCTTGCTTGCCTGCCCCATCCAATCCGTCGGCCACACCTGTCATTGTCACTGGTGAAACATATCCTGAAATACCGCTTCTCTTTATCGCTCCTTGCCCTGGTCCGAGCCGTTATCACCCTTTACTGCACATCGTAACCTCCACACCGGTCTCACTGCTGCCGCCTTGCACCCCAACAATCCACCACACCGGAGCGGCTTTCAAAAACATTAATCAGAGGGGGCACCTGGGTGGCTCAGTCGGTGAAGCGTCCGACTTCGGTTCAGGTTCACGATCTCACGGTTCACGAGTTCGAGCCCCACATCAGGCTCTCTGCTGTCAGTGCGGAGCTCACCTCGGCTCCTCTGACACCTTCCCTCTCTCTGCCCCTCCCCTGCTCTCTCTCTTTCTCTCCCCAAAATAAAAAATAAACACTGGAAAAGAAACCCCATTAATTAGATTACATCACTCCACTGCTTAAAAGTCTCAAAGGGCATTTTCTGTGCTTACAACAAATCCAAGCTCTTTGCTCTGGTTTACAAGTCCCCACGTGACTGGGGTCTTTTTATCTGTCTCTCCCTCTTCATCCCGTCTGATTGCCCCCTTGCCCACTCTGTTCCAGTCACATGCGACTCAGTTCCGCCTTGTTCTCTCGTCCAGAATTCTCTTCCCCATGATCTTCGCATGCCTGGTGCCTCCTCTCCCTCTAGCTATCCGCTTGAGGGCCACCTCCTCAGAGAGGCCCTCCCTGACCATCCAACGGCACAGTCAGCCCCACGCAGGACCACGTGTGCCTCTCATTTTATTTTATTATTTTTAATGTTTATTTTATTTTATTTTTTTAAATTTTTTTTCAACGTTTTTATTTATTTTTGGGACAGAGAGAGACAGAGCATGAACGGGGGAGGGGCAGAGAGAGAGGGAGACACAGAATCGGAAACAGGCTCCAGGCTCTGAGCCATCAGCCCGGAGCCTGGCGCGGGGCTCGAACTCACGGACCGCGAGATCGTGACCTGGCTGAAGTCGGACGCTTAACCGACTGCGCCACCCAGGCGCCCCTGTTTATTTTATTTTTGAGAGAGAGAGAAAGAGAGAGGCGGGAAGGTGTAGAGAGAGAGGGAGTCAGAGGATCCGAAGCAGGCTTGGAGTTGACTGCAGAGAGTCCGATGCAGGGCTCAAACCCACGAACCTAGGCATCATGACCCCAGCTGAAGTCAAAAGTGGTATGCTTGACTGACTGAGCCATCCAGGAGCCCCCTGTTTTTTTCCACTTTTGACAGTGATATAAACATTCCTTTTGTGAAACAAACAAACAAACAAACAAAAAACAACTCATAAGCGACTTGTATCCAAAATACATAAAAAACTCTTACAACTTAACCATAAGGGACAAATACCACAATTTAAAAATGGGCAAAGGATTAAAAAAAAATTTTTTTTTCATGTTTATTTATTTGAGAGACCGCGAGACAGAGCACAAGCTGGGGAGGGCCAAAGAGAGAGGGAGACACAGAAGTGGAAGCAGGCTCCAGGCTGCGAGCTGTCAGCACAGAGCCCCACGTGGGGCTCGAACTCACCGAGTGTGAGATCAGGACCTGAGCCGAAGTCAGACGCTTAACCCACTGAGCCACCCAGATGCCCCTAGAGATGAGCGAAGGATTTAAATAGACACTTCTCCCAAGGTGACATACAAATGGCCAACAGGCACATGAAAAGATGCTCAACACCACCGGTCATTAGGGAAAATGCAAATCAAACCACAACGAGCTGCCACTCGACACGCATTAGAATTTAGCTGCAGGACGGCTGAAAAGAAAGCGACAGACAGTAACAAGCGCAGACAAGGGTGCGGAACAACCGGAGTGCTCGCCCGTTGCCAGTGACATTGCCAAATGGTGCAGCCACTTTGGAGGTCGTTGGGCAGTTCCTCTTCCTCAGAAAGTGAAACACGGGGTTACCGTGTGACCCAGCAATTCCACCCCTAGCTAAATACCCAGGGGAACTGAAAGCAGACACGGGCGCGAAAACTTGCTCGTGAATGTCGGCAATAAAAAGGGATGGGGCCCTGATGCACGTTACAACGTGGATGAATCGTGAAACCAGTTTGCTGCTTGAAAACAGCCAGTCAGAAAAGGCCACATCCTGTGTGACTCCATTCATATGAAATACCCAGAGTGGGTGAACAGAAGCAGAAAACAGATTAGCGGGGGCACGGGATGGGGAGTAACTGATAACGGGCACAGGATTTCTTGTGGGGGGGTGTTGAACAGGTTCTGAAATCAGAGGGCAGCGACGGATGCCCAACCCTGTGAATATGCCCAAAACCACTGAATTGTATGCTTCAAAAGGGTGGATTTTATGCCATGTGAATGATAGCTCAATAAAACCATTATTTAATTAGAAACATCTTTAAAATATTTTTTTTTAGAGAGAGAGGGAGAGAGAGTGAAAGAGGGGGACAGAGGCAGAGGGAGAGAGAGAAAGAGTCTCAAGCAGGCTCCACACTCAGTGCAAAATCAAGAGACTGTGACCTGAGCCAAAGTCAAGAGTCACACACTCATCCGACCGAGCCACCCGGGTGCCCCAAAACTATTATTTAAAAAATAAAGCAAAAACAAACAAACAAACAAACAAACAAACAAACAAACAAACAAACAAACACAGCGACCACTCGAAGAAAAAAGCCAACAGTAGGACAGACCCACATGGATCTCTGGCAAAAGCACGGAACAGTGATTGAAGTTGGCTTAGAGGCTTAATAAGGATAAAGTCTAGACATTTCGGTTTAACATTCAAGGCTTAACTCCAGCTTCGTTCGCTGCTCTTTTCCTTAATCCGGCTACATCGGCTGCTTCCTATTTCTGGAACGCTTAGGAATCCTTCAAGCTGCCTTGTCTTTGCAAATCTTGGCCCCTGGCCGGGATGTCTCCTCTTCTCTACCTGATTTAATTCGGTCCAGTCAGTATTGGTGGGACAGGTGATCAGGGGATCATTGTGCCTGGTGCTGGCGATAGAGACATTGCAGAGGAGCGGGACAGACACAGTGCGGGCCCTGGGCTGGTTCCCACACAGGACCAGGGAGGGAGACTGATGGGTATCTGGCAACGGCCAAGCTGGAAGGAGGATCTGGGAAGCCCGGAGCACCGCGACTGCAGGAATGCAGTGGAAGAAATGTAAGACGGCCTGAGAGACCCAGAGGGGACAAAGAGAGGCATTTCAGCTGAGGAGTTAGCCAGGCCAAGACTAAGGGGAAGAGGGTGGCAGGCGGAAGGAACAATCTGAGAGAAGGTCTGAAGCCAGAGCATGGCAGGTGGGAGGAATCAGCAGAAGGTGGACGTGGCTGGAACATAGCCTGGGAAGCGGGGGGGGGGGGGGGGAGGGGGGGGAGGTGGAAAGAAATGATCCTACAGAGAAAGCTGGGCCCTTGCAGGCCATGCTGGAGACGCTGGGCTTCTAATTTCAGGGCTCAGATTCCACACTACACAGGGTGATAGGCAGTTTTTTCAAATCACCGACCACCCCTGCCATTACACATCCATCTGTTCATTGTCTCTCCCCCTGCTGGAAAGGACGTAGGCTCTGTGCTGTTCACTGCCACGTCCCCGACAGCTGGAACAGTGCCTGGCTCATGTAGTCACTCAATAAATACTCACTGAATACATGAATTGATGTGCCTGTCTCCTCTGCTTGACTGAGTTATTTAAAGTAAGGGGAGGGGCGCCTGGGTGGCTCAGTCGGTTAAGCGTCTGAATTCAGTTCAGGTCATGATCTCACGGTTCGTGAGTTCGAGCCCTGCATCGGGCTCTGTGCTGACAGCTCAGAGCCTGGAGCCTGCTTCTGATTCTGTGTCCCCCCCCCCACCTCTCCCCCCTTGTACTCTGTTTCTCTATCTCCCAAAGATAAACATTAAAAAAATTAAAAAAAAAAAGATTCTCTCTCTCCCTCTCCCTCTGCCCCCCCTCAAAAAAAAAAAAAACACAAGAAAAAAAGTAAGGGAAGGGATGGATTCATCACTGTGTTCTTGGGGGCCTAACACAGAGCTTGGCATATACATTAATACATATTTACCACTAAGTCAGTGAATGAATGAATGAATGCCTCCCCCCCTCCCAACATGGGCTACAAATTCCTGAAAGGCAGGGACTGCCCGATTTATATCCCCAGTGCCCGATACGTTGCCTGGCAGACATCAGACACTCAATCAAAGTTTGTAGAACTAAACTAGAGTCTCCTCTGGATGGAGATGATCCTCGATCCTGGCGCCCAGGCAGGAAGGGGAGAGGCCCGGCTGGCAAAGGGTCTCAGGACCTGAGGGTCACAGGTGTGCCGACAGGATCAGCCTAGATGTGCAGGGTGGCCAGGGTGACCAGGAGCACGGAGGAGGGCTTCCTGGGGCCAGAGGTGGTCTGAGACCCTTCTTCTGCTCATCGGTGTCCTAGCCCCGCCCTCCTCTGGAAACTGGCAGGCAGCGCCACCAACGAGGTGTGGGAGCCGCTGTGCGGGGCGGCGGTGGGATGGGACAGATGGTAGGAGACCAGGAAACCCCCATGTTCTCCTCCATCTGTTACATTTAATTGACTTCCCGCCGAAAGAAAAAAAAAAATAAACCAGTTGCAAGGATGAAATTGCTAATTAAAAGGCCCTCTGATTAGATAGACAAATATTTACCAATTATGTTTGACCCTGTCTGTCCCCCTTATGTCTGCAAACTCCCCCATCAGCACCATGGCCGCATGACACCCAGCTGGTGGCTCTCCCACCAATCCTTCTCCTGGGGGCTGAGACGGGCGCCTGGCAAAAGAGGGTAGAAGAGAGACAAATACTGGCAAATAGTTGTTCAACAAACCCGGTGCCCACTGCGCGTTCGGGCTCGGGGCTGGGCCCCAGGGGACCAGAGCAGGATTTCCACGGACAGTCATTCGGATTGTGTGCTGCACAAAGCCTCGTCCCCGGGAGAGCGGGAGAGCGGGGCTCCATGTGTTAACCCGGATCTCCCGATGCCAGAGGAAGAGAGTTTTCCTTTTTCTTCTCACAATGGGTCATTAGCTTGGCAAGCCATATTCACACGTTCATGGATGGTGCCTACTTTTTCCTCATCCACACAGCCTGGGCTACTGGCAGCTCTGCAGAGATGAATATAATCCGGTTCCTGATCCCAGGGCTCCTGGGATAATGGCCGGGAAAAATAAGCCTATGATGAGTAAATAGTCATTTAACACATATTTGTTGAGAATCTTATGCTTGCTGAGCACTGTGTTAGGTGCTGGGGGAGAGGGAGATAAATAATATCCATCTCCTGCCCTCCAGGAGCCCAGATGCCTTGAAAGAGGTGGAGACACACACCCGGGTCTGCCCTTCCTTTTCCCCTTCCCTTCCCTTCCCTTCCCTTCCCTTCCCTTCCCTTCCCTTCCCTTCCTTCTTTCGTTCCTTCCAAACAATCTGTAGGAATACCTGGGAAAGGAGAATAATAGTTCTGGACTCACACTGCTCTATCGTATCCTGGCTGTGTGACCTTGGCCAAGTTACCTAACCTCTCTGTGCCTTAGGTTTCCTCTCTGTAAATTGGAGATCATAATGGCAATGGCATCTTGGGGTTAATGGAGTGGTTAAATGATTTAATGCATGTAACTCAAGCCTGACACGTAGTAAGTCCTTGATAAAGGTTAGCTATTGTTATTGTTATTATTATTATTATTTTTAGTCTTATTGTGTGTTCCTCGGGAGCGTAGAGTTATACCGGTCCAGTTTTCTGCGTGTGGGGAACACACCGAGAGGAATCCATGAACACACACAGGCTCATATACACTCAGGCTGTGCTGGAAGACGGCTGTGGTGAATGAATGAGCCTTAGCTTAGGAGTCAGATGAGATGAGGTTGTTGGAAGCCCAGGCTAGGGAAATGGAACGATTTCCTGGTAAGGTAGTGAGCTCTCCATAAGTGGAGGTATGCCGAAGCACGAGGTTGCCACAGAGAGGATCCCCCCTGTGGGAGAAAGCAGGTCAATTCCATCAGGCAGATACTGCTTGGGGTGTGACAGCATCCTCCCGGGACAGTGAGACAAGATTCCCAAGGCCAGCTGCAGCACCGGGTAATATCCTGGGAGTCCATTCTGCTAGCAAAGGGGCAGCCAGGCTTCCTGGCATGCATGCCCGTCCCCTGGAGCAAGGCACGAATGGTAGGACTGAGGTCAGAGGTGGGAAAGTGGCAGCCTCCAGCCCCTTTGGGAGCTACAAGTTGGGGTGGGAGACAGTTGGGATGACTTAGTCTTACAGGGGTGACGCGGGAACCCACTCGGTAAAATGGGAAGAAAACGAGCCAGAGAATAGTAGTGTCCACTGTTTGTTTCTTTTCTCCTGTTTCCAAATCACAGAAAACACGTGTTGGGCGCTCACGACATGCCATGCACTGAGCTAAGCCTGTTGGATGTAGCCTCTCATTGAAATATCACAACCACCCAGGGAGGCAGGCATTATTACGGTCACACCCACTTTACAGATGAAGAAGCTGAGGCCCTTCGAAATAAAGTAGGTTGTTCGAGTTCATTCATCATGGAGATGACAGAAGCAGGTCTCACATCCAGGCCTGGCTGCCATGGAAACCTGGGATGTCAGTAGCCATCCAGCTGTCGGTCAGTCCTGCTGGGCTCTCCGGGATGGCCCCCACCCCATGCCACATCCCTAGGAACACTCCCCGATGCCCGTTCCCCTCCTGGGCTCATACCATGAAAGCCCCATGCAGAGTCTTCTACTCTAGAGGGATATATATTATCTAAATTTGATAAGACAACTTAATTTCACTCCGTGTCTGTTACCGGCGATAAAACCAGGAGACTTTTATGACCCAGCGTCCTCGGCAAGATTGTCAGGAACTTATTATACAAGGTCTAACTGGATTTCTCTCTGCAGATGGCTGGGAGCCATGGGCTGGAACGCAATTCGGCAACACATTTGGGGGAATAAATGCAAAATGCTTGTTCCAGAGACTTAGATAAGGAAGCAGGCCTCTGAGCTCCCCGGGACCAGGATCTGTCTTCCCTGGGCCCCAAAGGGTGCTTTGGGAGGATTTGTCCTGTTGGAGGAGGAGGGGGTGGTGGGTTCTCTCCCCGCTGCTATCCCTTGATTCTCCCCACCCCAGGGAAGGAATGTGGAGACTCCTGACGCTTGAGGTTCAGAACTCCTAGAGAGTCTGCAGTTCCAGGCAGAGGTGGGGATGAGGGAGGGGGACCCAATGGGTGGTGGAGGGTGAGACCCAAAGTAGGAGATTGTGTGCATTGAGAGAGGGGGAGGGAAGCGAAGAAGGATGGGGGAACCAGACGGGTCTTCACCTGCTGCCTGGGACCCACCCAAGGCTCACACCTTACTGCCCTGAGATGCCTGGCCCCTTCCTGAACACGCCTCACACCTCACAGACCCCATCCCTCAGAAGTGGGTTTCACACCTGTGGGCTCGCAGATACTCCAAGATTTTGAGGTTCATTATCAGCAGACCCCAATTCAGAGCTCGCTTCATGAATCCCGATATCTCCCAGGTGTGGGATGACAGACAGACCTGGGCTCAGCTCAGGCCTGATGACACCAAACGTGGACACACAGACCCCCCAAAGCTAGACGATCACAGCCAGGGTCAGCCCCAAGTTCAGAGCTCACCCTCCAGTACTGACAGCCCCCAAACCTGGGCTCACACACAGATCGGGCACAACCCCAGATTCAGACATCTCCTATACTGGACTCCAAACCCTAGTTTGGGCACTCCCTGGCCTTGGGGTACCACCAGACTCTGAGGGATCCCCCCAGACAAGCTCACACTGAGCCTTGGGGGTCACTGCTGGCTCTGGCTCTCGTGCCCCCAGGTACAGGGAAACTGCTTTACTGGCAATGACCTGGGCTGTTTCAGGTCGGCCGTGGACCTTCCCACCAGGCCAGGGAGGCCCCAGAGATAGTTTCACCTGTCACCCTGCCCCCGATGCCTCATTTTTTTCCCCCTTTCAGTGGACTTGGGATTCCATTAAGGGAAGTCTTGTCTCACCCTTTTAGCCTTCTGCCCCTTTTTCTATCTGGGATCCTCATTGCAGCTGGGCCCTTCACTTCCCAGTTTTTAGAGGGAGGAAGGTAATGCCTACCGAGCGGCCTATGTGCCGGGACCTTGCCTGTCTGTGGTCTCATGGAGCCTTCGCCACATTCTTTTAAGCTAGATTTTTATTACACCGTTCTGCAGATGAGGGAATGGAGGCACAGAGAGGCTAAGTCACTTATCCAAAGGCACACAGCCCAGAAAGTGACAGCTTTGTCTCTGCCAGGATCCTGCCCCACGACTTGGAGCAGACATTGGAGAGCCCGTAGGCTTTGGGGCTTGAGGGAGCTGTCACCTATGTAGGAGGCAGGGGTGGGGGGATGCTTTTGTCATTGAGCCTAAGTTTGTAATATTTCCATACTAGCAAAATGAATTCTTTCCAGTAGACAGGAAGATGGGGTGGGGGTGGGGAGTGGCACGGGAGCAGAAAAAACTGTCGTGAGATCAAGGGCACCGGCTGCCTGGGCCAGTCACTGTGGTGGGGGGTGGCAGGATCTGGCCTTTGCCAGGAGACAGTGATGAATAGGCCGGGTCCCCGCCGTGGGGTGCCGAAAGGCAACCGAGACCTGGTTCCTGTATGTGTGTGGACGTGTGTCAGAAATCATTGCCACCCCGGAGAAGCCAGGAGGGGGGCCTACCCCACCTTGAAGTGAAGGCCAGGAAGTCCATGGGGCCTCTGGAATACTAATGACCTCTGGCAGGCCCTGCGGGTTACAGCAGGCAGGCTGGAGCCCGCATGTGTCCCCATCCTCAACCCTGCAGGTCCCTGTGGGACCCGCGACTGGGACTGAACAGGAGCCCGGTTTCAGTGGGGAGCACCTGACAAGGCTCTCCCACTTCCCCACTCTGTGACCTGGGCCAATCACTTCACCTCTCTGAGCCTCGGTTACATGCAAACAGGTGCAATGATGCCGCCCTTGCCCTTCGGGGTTGTGAGGGTCGGAAGGTACACCGCACTTGCTCATTCAGAAAATGGGGCTTTGTATTCTAAAGGGGTTACCAGGCCTGCACTCTAATAAGCAGGCCCCGGAAATTGCCTCCAACGAGGGTAGAGTCAGAACCCAAATCCCTCAGCTGAGAGTGATTTTATTTTATTTTTTAAAAGGGAAACAAGTAACATTATCCTCAAAGGATTTTTCCCTTTTGGAGAGGGAGGGAGAGAGAGAGAGAGAGAGAGAGAGAGAGAGAGAGAAATTTAAAAAAAAAAGAAAGAAAAACTAATATCTTCATTTCCATCCCCCCTTTCAAGCTAATTTGTGGAAAATTAAAATGGGGAACTCACAGAGGCTGGCATTTTAATTGGATCTTGTCTGGCGTCCTCTCTAGGATTCCCTGATTAGCTTCCTTCATTAATTCCTCTGTACTCCGTTTAGCCTGTTTCCTGTTCTCCATAGGGCCCGGGTGACTCCCCACATAGAGAAGGGGGCTTCGGGCTGGTGCCCGAAGGAGGCTCTGGGGTCAGAGTGGCCCGGGTTGGAATCGTGGCTCTGCCCGGTGATCTGTGCAAGGCGCCCTGCCGGCTAGGCCCCCGTCCTCGTCTGGAATCCCCCTGAATGATTTACCTGGTGCATACAGTCAATACATAGTATTTCCTCCTTCAGCCCACCTCCAAGATCTGGGGGGCCTTCCTGGGGTGAGAGAAAGGCTGCTCCACGGTGCCTTTATGTCCTGGAGGGAAAGCTTTCTCCTGCATCCATCTACCATCCAGCCTCTGGTTAAAAGGACAGTTTGCTGCTTTTCTCACATTCAGGGATTTGAGTAATTAATAATGAAAATGATGTTTCTTGAGGGCTCACTTCCTGTCTGGCGTGTCACCCGCAGAAGCCGATTTTGTCCTCATGACAACCCAGAGAGGAAGGGACTATTATTATCTTCCCATTTTATGGATGAAGAAACTGAGGCCCAGAGAGGTTAAGTAATTGCCACACAGCTAGTTTAGGTGGCCGAGCCAGCATTGGAACGCAGGCGGTTTGGCTCGTGAAGCCCCCTCAACCCAGCCTCAGTTTCCCAGGTTTGGGTTTAAGACTTGTGTCTCCTGGCCTGGGGTTTCTGGCCCATTCCTCTGGGGCTCAGATCATAGCCGCTCCCCCACCCCCACCCCCTCCAGGAGCCAGACTCTTCCAGAGCTGGTGGGAGAGGGACCAGGTGGATGAGAGGGACCCCCAGTGCCCTGCACCCCCCACCCTGCAGGCCCAGCCTCTCTGCCCCGCGGGGGGCTGCAATCAGCGCTAATCAGCCTGGCTAATTACTCAGCCCGTGGGGAGGTGAGCAAGCAGAGACTCTAGGAGGGTTCCAGCCCCGCGGCTTGCTCAGTGGGACGCTGGCACGTCCCTCTTCCTTTCTGGGTCTGGGTTTCCCTGGCTACACGCAGGCGTGGGTGAAGGCAGTAGGTCTTTAACTCTGAAAGGCAAGGGGAAGAGCCTAGCCACCCACCTCAGAGAAAACTACGGTGGCTGCATAGCTCCTGACCACAGGTATGGAGGGGTTCAGCCGGCTGCCGGGTTTGAAACCCCGCGCTGCCCCGAGCTGCCGGGGTAACTCATTTAGCTGGTCAGCTCTCACTTTTCCCATCCATCAGATGGGGATATGGGGATAAGCTTCCAGGACTCCTATCTGCTTAAGATGATTGTTACGAGGATTCAGTGTGGTCCTTGGAACAGTTCCTGGCACACTGCAGAGCTCAATAAATGGCAGCTATGGTTACATTTCATTCCCAGAACAGCTTCCTTCTCACAGTGGAGGAAACTGAGGCATCGAGAGGAGAAGCCCCTTGCTTTGCAGGGCTGGCATCCGTTCACCCAGAGCATTTGCAGAGCCCCGACCAGGCTCTGAGCCCACTGCTGAAACAGACAGAGAGCTCCCACCCTCTCGGGGCTCAAGTGCCAGCAACGTGAACACCACCCTGCCCCCCTGCCCCCGCCCCCGCCCCCGCCCCTCCTGGGGAAGGACACTTCCCCACACCCTTGTAGTAGCTGGGAAGGAAATAAGGGGAGGGGGGGTCCCAGCAAATGGATATCCTTGGGGTTCGGGTGCCTAATGATCCCCTCCTCATAAACATCTCATGTAAATTTCTTTCATAATTACACTGAAAGCTATCAAACTATCTAATTTAATTTCTTTGCGAAAATAAATAGCTAAAGTGGCCCTAGGTACTGGCATAAATACTTCAGGCAGAACGGTCCGGGATTGCTGCTCGTGCAGGCCTGACTGGCCGCTGTACACACTTAATAAGTACATATTTATTGGGCCTGTGGTTCCCCCCCCCCCCGCCCCCCCAGAAGAGGCGACATTCTGCTGACTCAGCCAGAAAGAGAGGAAGGCAATTGGGGCCGTGGTGGCAATGTGGGAAGGAGGGGAGGGAGCGGAGGGAAAATATGCCGGGTAATTAAGTATCTGTCTTTGTACATCCATAACTTTTTATTAAACAAATATGCAAATGCTGCCTAACCAGCTGCCTTCGCCCGGGTCTGCCGGGGGGATGACTGTTAATCTGTGGCCGGCCCGCGGGGGAACAGGCATGTTGGCAAAGTGGGTCAGGGCTGGGCCAGCCTCTCCTCCTTCCCTCACTTGCTGGGGCTCCTCTGGTCCACTGGGCCCAACACCGTGACTCCGATCCGCTTACCCACGGCCAGTGGACTTCGCCTTCTCTGTTCTGCTCCTCAAGCTCCCACCACTCGTCGTTGCTGCCAGGGCTCAGCATCTGGCACTATCCTCTCTTGTTCTGCCTTCTGTCTACTACTTCTGCCTCATTTCCTGTTCTTCTCCCTCTTGGCTAGTATACCTCAGCCGGGCTGGCCTCCAACCAAACCCGCTCCACCCCAGGACCTTTGCACTAGCTGTTTCTCGGCCTGGAGTGCTGTGTTCCCCCAGCCAGTTCTCTCTTGTCATTCGGGTTTAAAGTCAGTGTGGCTAATGTGGTCATTTCTGCTTTTAGGCTACTCTGCTTTATCATTTTTCTCATGGCATCTATCACTTCGGTAATTTCCCCTTTTATTTATTAGCTTTCTAAGTTTATTATTTTTTTCCTTCCACTAGAATGTAACTTCCGAGACAGAACGGCCTTGTGTTATTTATTGCTGTATCTCTGGGTGCCTAGAGCAATACATCGCCGGCCCTTGCTAAGTATCCATTACCCAAATGAGTGAACGAAGCAAGGAAGAGCCTCTAACTCCTCTCTTTGTCCCCAGCCATCCTCTTCCATTCTCCACACGGTTTAGGATAGTCTTTTAAAAACACAAAACTTACTGTGGACAACCTTCCGTGGCTCCCTAGTTCTTTGGAATAGTATCCAGATCCCTTTACCTGCCTGCCCCTTTGCATCCTGGCCTATCCTGCTCCTTCTCCGTCCTCCCTTCCTCCCCCCCCCACGCTGGCCTTCACACAAGACACCAGTCTTCCACATGAGCCTTGACACAAGTTGTTCTGGCTGCCACATTTTCTCCCACACTTGTCTCTGCTTGGCCAACTCCGCCTTCTCTTTTGTTTCTCAGATCGGGCATCACCTCCTCCAGGCAGGCTTCCTGCTTCATCTGTTTTGCCTTCCTCCGCGAATGCACTTTCCGTCTCACTCTCTGACTTTTCTGCTTCTCTCGAGATGGAGAGCTTCCGGAGGGTGGGGCTGGTGTCTAATTTCTTATCATCCAACCATCAGACGATCGTGGAGCTGGGATATCAATCGGGTTCATGGATTCCAGAGCCGTCTCCCTGGATTCATACCCCGGCTCCACTATTTACTGGCTGTGCCACATCTCCACTAAGATGGCTCCCCAGTGGGGTGGTGGCCTTTGCGTGGTACCTTTTTCTTGAGTGTGGCTTGGACCTAGTGACTTGTGTTTGATACACACAATACAGCAAGAATGATGGGCTATGACTTCTGACAGTGGGGTTATAAAAAGCGGAGGCTTCCCTCTTGGACACCCTATCCTGCCGGCTCTCTACGAGGGAAGCCGGCCGCCATATTGTCAACTGCTCTATGGGGAGGCCCACGTGCCAGGAGCGGATGTCTCCAGCCAAGAGCCGTGAACACTGAGGCACCCGGGTAACTGGTGTCTGGATTCCTGACCTACAGAAACTGCGATAATAAATGCTGGTTGTTTTACGCTGCTAAGTTTTGATCTAACTTGTTATACAGCAGTAGGTGACTAGATACTGACTGGGTGATCACGGGCGCGTTACTTGACCTGTGTCTCGGTGTCTACATCCGTCAAATGGGCATAATAATCGCACCTACCTTGTAGGGTTGTGCAGACCGAATGAGTTAGTACTTACGACAGTGCGTGGTACACAGCAAGTGCTATCTTGGCTATGATCCTATTCTCAGCGCTTTGGAGATGCTTAGGAAGCACTGAACAGAAGCAAGCATAGGAAGAATAATAGTCACTAAGTTTACCGCTCTCTGGGCACGAAGGTCCAGCTTCTCAAGATGGTACTCAAGTCACTTTATGATTCCTCTGTTTTCTGGCCAGCTTCACGGCTGTGGTACTGGCCATTGTGTTCAGCCTGTCTCATCTCATACCCTCCTTACAACAAGCCTGTGAGGTGGGGACTGTTTTGTAATACACGTGGAGGGCTTGGGGGACACAGTTCGGTTGGTTACGCGTTGGACTCTTGATCTCGGCTCAGGTTGTGATCTCACCGTTCGTGAGTTCAAGCCCCGCGTCGGGCTCTGTGCTGATGGACCGGAGCCTCCTCGGGACTCTGTCTCTCCTTCTCTCTGACCCTCTCCAGCTCGTGCTCTGTCTCTCCCTCTCAAAATAAAGAAATAAACTTAAAAATGTTTTTATAATAAACATGGAGACCTGGGTACAGAGAGGTTAAGTAAATTGCCCAAGGTCACACAGCCAGAATGAGATTAAACTAAGTTTTGCCTCCAGGAATGTCTGGCTTCTGGACACACAGCCTACCTGTGTGTCCCCGGTGCTCCCACAGGCCTGGCATAAAGCAGGAAGTGGGTGCATGGTCCCTGAGGGGGCGCCTGCCTGGATGGATACTGCGTCTCCCCCCACCTCCCATTTGTCAGGTGAAAAGGCAGCAAGAAAGCTCAGCCTTGCCGAGAGACACGGAGAGCAATGCCTAACCCAGAGGACTGACTGGCCAATGGGGCCTGGGGCATCAGCCCAACGACCCTGTTCGGTGGCCTGCTTTGACAGAGGAGGAGGCATCAGGACCCAGCAGGGACAGCTGCCATTAGCCCTAATTAGCAGCCCGTCTGGAAAAGAGCTTGGGCGGAAATTAAGATACCGTCAGTGGGTCCCAGCTGGGTCATAGCAGAGTGGCAGCTGCAACATTTCCAGAGCCTGAGCTCAAACACTCAGCTGGGAAGACCTCTCTGCCTGATTCCACCTGAACCCAGCGGCCCCCAGGAGGCAGCCAGACCCTGCTTCACCAAGACGATGATCGCCCAGAGCCCCTCATACATCAGAGGACTTCAAAGCTCTGGCCATCAGATCATCTCCTCCCACAGTGCTGGGAGGTGGCACCTTTGTACCCATTTTGCAGAGGAAGAAACAGAGGCTTGAGAGTCTTAATGATGTTCCTGAGGCCACACGGCTGGGAGGTGGCAGAGTTTCGGGGGACTCTTGAGCCTGTGCCCGTCTGAGGCTGGGGGCGGATGGCAAAGGGGAGGCCCAGGAAGATGCCGACTAGGTCTTGGGTGGGGGTAGTCACTAGGAGGGCAGGGGACGGTGCCCGGGCTCCAAGTGGCTATCTTTGACTCCATCCCCTCCTCCCTTGCCGGGGCAGGGCAGAGACCTTTGGGGGAAGAGACAAGAAAAGCAAGAATCAAGAAGGATCCAGCCTGCCCCCAACTCTCCATTTTTTTTTTTTTAAGGTGCTAAGAATAAGCCAGGCTTTAAAATCAAACTACAAAAAAAAAAAAAAAAAAAAATCACAAATACCCTAAAGCTGCCTTCCAAGAAATCGATTGCAGTGATTTGTGCAGCAGATGTGTGGCGGGAAAGCCCTGCTGGACAGCGGGAGGGGCTGCGTGGCGGGAGGTGAGCCAGGGGGTGCCCCGCCTTGGGTGGTCAGTATTGTTGTTCATAATAATAACAGGTACCGAGTTGAGGGCTTATTACCTACTAGATACTTGCTGAGTGCTTTGTAGAGATTAACTTTTTTTTTTTTTTCTCCCTTGCAGTTCACTTTATGAGGATGGGTACCTATCAGTCCTGTCCTTTTCTTTTCTGTAGCTGAAAAACACCAGTGCAGAGGGTGAAGACGCTTGCCTTCATGACAAGTGAGGAGGGAGAGTGGAATTTCAAGTTCAAATCCGTTAGGGTCCAGAAATTTGTGCGTGTCTGGGCTATGCAGGGTGGAAATGCCCTGTCAGCTCGGAGGGAGTCCTGTGATTTCGCCTCAAAGAATGACTTGGAGCTTTTCCTACGAGTAAGTTTTGAAAGGGGAGAGAAGGGAGCAGGATAATGGTGGCCCAGGAAGCATGTGGTGGGGCATCCTGGGACTTCACAGGGGACCTACGCTTAGCCCATTGCAGACCTTGTGGGGATTTCCTTTGACCCTGGGAGCTCCTAGGTCCTCCTGGATCTAGACTAGGGCTTAGCAAACCACGGCCTTTGGCGAGTCCCTGCGTATCCTTGTCCAGAAAGGTCTACTGGACCATAGCCATGCCCACTCGTACTGTCTGTGGTGCTTTCACACTACAGTGGCACAGATGAGCAGTTATCCAGTACCGTATGGCTCTCAAAGTGGGAAATGTGTATTATCTGATCTGGCCCTTTGCAGAAAAAGCTTGCCAACCCTCATCCTAGACAATATTATCATCCCCTTTTACATCTCAGAATTTTAGACTATCAGAGCTGAAAGCATCCACAGAGGATGTTCTGTCTAACTGAGGCACAGCGAGGGGAAGGGATTCACCCCAAGACACACAGCAAATGGCAAAAGGTTCAAGGCGAGCAGGCACCCTCAGCTGTTGCATTGGGCCACTGCAGCGGCCGGGCAGGTCAGCCCTGAGAAACCCTGACAGCACCAAGCCTAGTGTGCTTCCAGAAGTGTGACTTCCATGACCTCAAGACCCATAAACAGCATAAAAGAACACTGAACTGTCGCTTGGCAAGAAAGGGGGCTCCTCCTCGGCTCTCTTTTCTTCCTTTCTGACTGTGTCAGAGAAAGGATGGTTTTGGTGCTAGCGTGTCTAAAACACCTGTCTAATTCTCCATAGTCTTCTTTTGTTATAAAGAGGGTGTGAGACTCAGATTGAAGACTTCAGCAGGACAGCATTAGCAGAGCAGGGGTTGATAATATCATTTTACCTGAGTGGGTTTGTTTTTACGTCATATGTCCTGTGTTACTGTTTTTCCATTTAACGTATTGATGCACATTTTGCTTCCCAAATAAAATTAAGTGTAAAAAGGGGGTCATTGGGAGAAAAAGATTCAGTAAATAGTAGCCCAGATGGTACTTGGAGATGGCAGAAAATCATGAATATGGTATTCGAATAGCTGAAATGGGGAAAATGCTGATCGATTCAATAATATTTCTAGAGCTGAAGTTCCAAGGTTGTGTGATTTAACGGCAGAATCTCATTTCAAAGCAAAGAGAGGGCTGCTATGCATGATGGTGCGGGCTGTCCACTGCACAAGGTTGCCAGGCCCTCCCCTGGAGGAAGGGGTTGCTTTTTCTAATTCACATGAAGGTGTTCTATGGGCTAGCAGACTCCCTAGCCAGGTTCCATCAGCCCTGTCCTCTGACTTGAGATGCAAGTCCCACGGGGCTGGGAACTCGGAGATAGCCAGATGACTGGCAGAAGTCAGAGGTTAGATGTCGCCGAGATACAGGCTGTTCTCTGTTGCCACGTGGCCACTCTTGTCTGCAGTGAGGCTGCTCTCATCCCAGGCTGCTATGTGGCAATGACCTTGGTGCCATTGGGTGACCTGGCTTCAGAGGCTGCCAGCTGCCTCCACAGAAGCCAGGCTCTGGAGTCAGATCAGTTTGGGTTCAAGCGCTGACTCTGTCACATCCTTGCAATGTGACATTAGGTAACTTCCCTCACCTCTCTGAGCCCCAGGTTCCTCGACTGTGAAATGAGGCTCCTTAGTGATCAGACCTGACCGCTAGGGCTGAACGTGAGGGTCTGGATTAGGTGGTGTGGGGGAGTGGGTGGCATACAGTGGGAGTGGAATAAATGGCAGGTGGATGGAACATTCCTCATCCTGCAGTGGCCCTCTGGGAGGTACTGGGCAGTCAGCTCTGCCAGGGGTCATGGCTGGATCTATACAAAGCTGGCAACTGCAGAGGTGGGGCTGGTGACTACAGCCTGCGTACCCCCATTTCAGCCTACCTGCCCACCCCGCTGCCAGGCAGAGTTGATGGCAACTGGCTCCCCAGCCAGCAGGCAGCTACTGCCATTGTTATGGGCAGATGACAGGTGATGAGCTTTCCTTTCAGTACCTGGGGGACATCCTAGAAAATGGTATTTGAATTGGAGAGTGGGAACAGGGAGAGTAGAGCCAGGAGGTGAGAGGCCCTCCCTGCCTCTGCCCATCTCCATCCCTACCCCCATCTCCACTGCAAAGGAGAGAATCCGGTGAAGCCATCAGGCTCACATGGGCACCCAGAACCACTAGGGGTGAGACGGCAAGCGGGCTTGTCTTCTGTTTCAGGATTACTTTGTGTTGAACTCTGGTCCCAGAGGCTGATTTCCTGGAATTACCGATGGCACTGATTTTGCCTTGAAGGCCTTCCTTCCTTCCTTCCTTCCTTCCTTCCTTCCTTCCATCCACCCATCCACCATCTGTCGATCCATCCATCCATCCACCCACCCACCCACCCACCCACCCACTTGTCCATCCGACAGGTAGTTATGGAGCATTCTCCTTGGCTAGGCACTGGGTAAGGTCCTGAGGAGAAGGTGGCCAACAGGGCAAAGAAGTTCCTGTCCTTCCCAAGAACCTTCACTCATTCATCTATCCAAAGGATGTTTATTGAGCTCCTATTATGTGCCAGACACTGTGGCTAATGGAGAAACAGTGATGACCAACAAGGACACAGTCCCTATGCTTGGGGGCATCAGTGAGGATGCCGACCCAGGGCTTTGGAGATGGACACTGATGGGTACTCCTGAGAGTGTAGATGATGGACTTGCAAGGGAACTGAGGATGAACCTTGATGGTGCCCCCAGATCACTGTCAGTGTCCTCAGGGGATTGGTGCTACGTGTTGTTGTGCTCCCAAGGACATTGTTAATGACCATTGATGGCGCTCCTTTGGTATCAATGGTGGCACCGGTGCTGAGCCCTAGCAATACTCTCTGCAACGTTACCCACGAGCACAGGGAGGCTTTGCTCCTGACTGATCTCAGTTCGCCCTCCCCATTTGGTCTCCCTTTCCCCCAATCAATTACAACTCCTGCAGGCAGACAGACCTTGGGATGACACCGGGGTCCACAATGTGATGTGATGGTGGTCATCCCACCGCCTTCCCCCACCGGCAGGGCTGGCTCCCCAACTGGAGGCCAATTGATCCCCTTGCCGGGGATTTTCTCTGTGGCTAGACTGTCATTTTCCACAGAAAAACCCTCTTTCTTGCAATTACTGAGAATTACTTATGAAGAGAGAGAGAGTGTGTGTGTATTGATTACCACCCCCGAGAAGCTCAGGAATCATTTAGAGTAGATTAACCTAACTTTCTTTTGCCTTTTGGGAAGTTGGACTCTAAGTTATTTAAGGAGATTAATCAGCTCATCAGAGAACCAGACAATCTTCCTGGCTCTCCTTTACTTTTTGGACTACCTGGGACCATGTCATGTTCATCTGGCCTTTGAAATATCTTTTTTTCCCACAGCACTGCCTGTATTTTCACCATTACTTCTGTTCAGTCAAGCAGGGTCCTCTGTGTGGTCCTTTTTGGGGAAGAGGTAAGCACATCTCTGGCTGCCATTAGTTTATCCGGATGGCCTTGTTGCCCAGACCTCAGTCTGGGCACAACCTCAGAGAGGCCTGGGCCACCCCGGGCAAGTCTCCCTCATCCAAGCCCTGGCTCTCTGCAGCTGTCACCTAGGAAGGGTCCAGCCATTCCATTTGCTAAAAGGCAGTGGCTTCCAGAGGCTTTTCTGCAAGGCGCGCACATCGATTCTGCAGATGTCAATCCTATGCATCCACACCTCTGAGTCTCCAGGTGCAGCTCAGGGTCTCCTCCTGCTTTCCAGGAAGCCATCCCAGACTGTGCCATCATCCCGGGGACATCGGTCCTGCTTAGGAGGTGGAGAGGAGGGGAGTTGAGAGGAGAGTGAGACAGCCAGAGAGATGTGAGGGAGAAGGCAGGAAGGAAGAGAAGGGAAAAGGCAGGGAGAGGGCCTGCGTAGGAGTCAACATCCGCCTGACTCCACTGCACATCTTCCGGAGTCACCCTGTGCAGGTGGATAAAGGGCAGGTATGGAGTCAGACAGCCTGGAGTTCAGATCGCTGCTCCAGGCTTTCCTGGCTGTGTGACCTTGGGCAAGTCACTTCACCTCTCTGAGCTTTAGGTCCCTCATCATTCAAATGGGACAATAACAGTTCCTATCTCGTGAGGTTTTCTGATGGCAAATGGTCATGTATGTAACATGCTTAAAACAAAGCCTGGTGCTTAGGAGGTGCTCTACTGACAGTAGACAGCTCTCCCGGGGCCCCAGACGTGACAGAGTGACTCCCAGGAGATCGTCTGTGAAGACTTGCTGTGTGGTCTGGAACTTTGTCTCCGCCTTGGGGACCTCTATTCCTCTTCCCTGTCCCCAGGTAGATGCCGATGGGGCAGCCGGTGCCCCTGGGTCTCTGGGAGGAGAGTCTGAGAGTCTCAGCTCCTGGGGTCCGGGCTGGGAAGCAGCTCCTTTTCAGAACACTGCAGGCCCTCGCTGCCCCCTCTCTGCCATCTCTCTCCTTTTCCGGGAAAGAAGTTTGAAGTCGAATGGGTCCCGAGGTGGGATATTTTCCAAATGTCAGCGCAATCTGTGGTACATTACAGCTAAATGTGATCATCTCAATGCCGGGTTCTGAATGTCAGCGCACCGGTCGTGATGGAGTGACAAACAGCAGGTTGACAGGGAGGGCCTTGGCTCCCTGTCTCCTGGGAAATCACCCTGGGGGCAGAAGGAACTGGGCCATTTGTGGGTTCAGCAGGCAGGACCATGGGTGTCTGTGGGGACATGCAGAGGGCCAGTAAGGTGTGTTGTGTGTTTTGTGTGCATGCGTGTATGCACCTGCGCCCGTGTTTCTGCCCCTGTGCGCCTCTTCACTGTCATTGTGTGTCAGTGTCACATGCTCAGACACCCTGGGGGGATGTTCAGTCAGTACAGCCTGAAGTCTGTGTGTGGCTGTGTTTACGTGTCCCCTCCACCTCAAGGTGTCACCGTCTGTCCGTCTGTGTGTTCCCACACATAAGCAGCACTCCTGGAATGCTGTACACATATTCACACCAACCGAACACAAAACTGTGTGTCTCTGGGTAGATCCAGACACCATCTATCTCATGGGGCCTTTTGTGTGTCGTGTGCTCTCTGTGCTTCCATGTGTGGTTGTGTGTGTGCGTGCAATTGTGTGCGCTTCTGTGTATACGTGATTGTGGGTATACAGTCTCAGGATTTCGGCGTGTGTGCGTGTGCGTGCGCGTGTCTAGGTTTGCAAATCCCGTCTCGACTACAAAGGCAGATGGGGTCACCAGAGTGAGGAGGGGGCTCTCTGCTTCGCTGCCCTCGTGGCGGGTCATTCTGCTTTGCTGCCTGCTCTGTGGAGCCTGTGATTGGCTGGGCGGGATGGAGATGAAATCGCCTCCAATTACCAGGGAGTGAATGGTGAGCTGTGAGGCCAGAGGGATGCTGTGTATATGGCAGCAGCTGCCAGCCACAACGGGATTAAAAGGTCCTGTGTGTGCAGACGGGCTGTGTGTGCGCGTGCACGCGGATGCCCGTGTCCGTGTGTTTTGTGACTTTGCGTGTAGGGATACAGACCTATGAGAAGGCACGTGAACAGAGGTGCATCGTGTGTGATGGTGAGGTCATAGACGTGTCCCTGCGCATCTGTCTCAACGTGGTGGTCATTGTGCCCAGGTGGATGTGCTAACACACGGCCGTGTGTCTGGGGAAGGCGTGTGAGTTGTGGTCTGTGTTGGTGCACGTGTCCGTGGCTGTGAGCAGGTGCGTGTAGGATTAAGATGTGTAGGATTCTGCATGAGTGTCTGTGTGTGTGTGTGTGTGTGTGTGTGTGTGTGTCTGTGTGTGTGCGTGCACCTTCGTGCATATAGGTGGGTCTCTGAGGTGTTCTCTGAATGGAGAGTCTGTGTGTGTGTTTGTGTGTGTGTGTGTGTGTGTGTGTATCTGCAGTTAAATATAAGGTTCTGAGTGAACCAAGGTGTATGAAGGAAGAAGAGGAGAGGAAACTATGTCCCATCCCTACCCCATCCCAGCTCATGTCAAGGTCCCAAGACCTCCTCCCTCAGACCGCACCAGCCTCCACCAAAAGGTGGAGGTCACACACAGCCTCAGTAAGGGAGCCCGGCAAGGGATCTGCGGTGACAGGGGTTGCTGAGCCCGAGACGGGGGATGTTATGGGCTGAATTGTGTCCCCCTAAAATGCACGTACTGAAGTCCTTACCTGCAGTACTCCAGACTGTGATCTTATTTGGAAATAGGGTCATTGCAGATGTGATTCGTTCACACAAGGTCATACTGGAGTTGGGTGGAGCCCTAAGGCAATGTCACCGGTGTCCTAAGAAGGGGAAATTTAGACAGAGAGACACATACAGAGCAGGAAGACAGTGTGAAAAGACACAGGAGAAGGCAGCCGGGGAGAGGGGACTGACTCTCGCAGCCCTCGGAAGGAAACAAGTCTGCTGACACCTGCATTTCAGCCTTCCAGCCTCCAGGACTGCGAAATAATAAAATCCCGGTTGTTCAGACTACTGGGCTTCTGGTACTTTGTCGCAGCAGCCCTACCAGACCGATGCAGGGGATGGGTGGGGTTAAAAGCGTTTCTTCCAGTGTCTTCTGCTCCCGGAAGACCCATTTCAAGGTTTCCGTGTGGTCCTCAGCTGGCTGGCATCTCTTCTCTCTGCCCAGGGGGATCCAGCTCAGAGCACACAGCTCGCAAGGCCTCAGTTTATCAGCCCCTCCTCTGGGCTAGCTAACCCTACCTCTCCGCCCCTCTCCCAACCCCTCTCCCATCCCCGGATCTTCACTTTCTCCCATCACTCCTGGCAAGGCTGGGCTTTGTCACCTTTCCAGTGGTAAGCGTGTTTTCTCCCCGTGTTGTCCCTCTCCCCACCTGGCTCTCTGTTCTGCATATAGCAGTGGCCCCCTAGAGGTCTCAGCGAAGGAGCCCAGGGTTCCAGACTCTTTCTGGGCTTGGAGCGGGAAGAAGACTCATCCCCAGTGCTCCTTTGCCCACACGAAGCCCTGTGACCACGTCCTGACGGCTGCCATGTTTTGTTTGTTTGTTTGGTTGGTTGGTTGGGTTTTTTCCCCTTTTACTCTATGCCAGGGCTGAGCTGGGCAAGAGCGTGGGTCTCTTTGTCCTCCAGACAACCCCATGAGGTAGGTACTATTCTCAGCCCCATTTTCCAAAGGGAAAACTGACCACTGGGAGGGGAAATAAGTGGTCTGAGATCACACCTTAGAATTCTTGGATGTTAGATCAGAAGGGAACTTTAGGGATCAGTTAGGTTACCCCTTTCCGCTGCCCCCATTTTACAGCCGGGGAAACTGAGGTCCAAATGGCTCCTCTCCCTCCATCCGCCCGTGAGGCTTTCTCAGAATTCACCTAGACCCTCTGATCCCATGACTCCACACTCTGCTCAGGCCTCCCTTACTCTTATGGCTGTAGCTGTCCTGTAGATGGGGGTGACAAGCAGAGGTCGTGAGCCCCTCCTCTTTCCTGAGCTCCAGCCCTGAATTTCCACACCTAGGGCACATGGCCTGTAGGCTCTTCAAACTCAGCATCCCCAAACCAAGCTGACTTCCTGTGATCCCAGACCGTAGGCTTCTCTGAGTTCCCTGGCTCATTACCAGCTCCGTTGTCCGTATCACTCAAACCTGACCTTCTTTACCCTTTGACTCTGGACGTCTTCTGTCCCCCATCCCTACATACACACCTACTCCTGCCGGATCTTCCTCTGAAATATTTCTCTAAATCCACTATCGCTGGCCCAGATTCAGCTTCAATGTCTCTCACTGAGATTCCCGTGTCAGTTTCCTGTACCTGCTAGAATTAAGCGTGGCTGCTTAGGACTGGAAAAATAACAGTGACTTCAACATGTTGGAAGTTTATTTCTCTCTCGTCTAATCCAGGTGTGGATGGGGGCAGTTCAGGGCTGGTATGGTGGCTCCATGAAGTGGAAAGGAACTAAGTCTCTTTCTACTTCTTTGGCCATCCATAGGGTACAGCCTTTGCCCTTGTGGTCCAAGGTAGCTGCTTGAGCTCCAGCCATCTCAGCTGGGTTCACGCAGAAGAAAGGAGGAAGAGCAGGAAGAAGAGGCAAAGGCATTGGTCAACAGTCTTTTTATTTAAAATTTTTATTATTTATTTTTGAGAGAGAAAGAGAGACAGACAGAGACAGAGTACGAGCTGGGGAGGGGCAGAGATAGAAGGAGACACAGAATCTGAAGCAGTCTCCAGGCTCCAAGCTGTCACCACCAGAGCCCGATGTGGGCCTGAATTCACAAATCGTGAGATCATGACCTGAGCTGAAGTCGGCTGCTTAGCCGACTGAGCCACCCAGGTGCTCCTGGTCAACAGTCTTTTGAGGAGGTGTCCCAAAAGCTGCCACATGACAACTCTGTTTCGACTGTATTGGCTGCAACTCGATCCATGCAATGCACAGTTGTGATGGAGGCTAGGAAGTGTGGTCCTCGCAACAGATGGCTATGTGCCCAGCTAAAAATTGGGGATTGCTTGATGAAAGAGGAAGGTGAGGTTGTGACCTCCTCACTTCTTCACGGGTCTCTCTGCCTCTCTCCTCTCACCCTCTAATCTATCTTGGACGCTGCAGCCATGGGGATCTGTCTGAGATGCTAATCCATAAATAGAATTGGCAGATTTGGCAAAGAAGATACAGGGTGCCTAGTTAAATGTGAATTTCAGATGAACAACGACTAAGTGTTTTAGTGTTGTGTCCTGTGCAATGTTTAGAATATACTAATGCTAAAACAATTATTTGTTATTTATCTGAAACACACATTTAACTGGGCACCCTGTATTTTATCTGTCAACCCTAAGTACCTTTTATGGTTCTCTGTTGTTCTTGGTGAAAAGGCCCCAGCCCTTTGGAAGGGTTTTCTGGGCCCTTTACAGTTTGCCCTCCACCTGCCCTGCCCAGCGTTTCCTGGACAAGTCCTGCATGGCTATTGTGCCTCCAAGCCTTCTAGTCCTTGCTTACGTTGTTTTGTTGGCCCGGAATGCCGTTCTCCATCCAAGCCCCACGCACTGAGGGACTGTGGCCTTTGTGTTTCTGTGTTCCTGTGACATGGGGTGAGAGATGGTTTGGTGAATGAAACAAGTCCAAGCCTGCATAGCAAACAAGGGGCGAGCTTGGAGCGGCCGCCTGGACTCATGACTCCCTCCCCAGTGCTCTCGGCACCCGGGCTGGCTTGTGTGGGCCCAGTGCTGCCATCCGTCTCCTGGGCCTTCGTGCTCTGCGAGCATGGTGCCCCCGGCACACAGGGGGTTAAGCCAGCCTTGGAATTGGGCGCTGGAGCCCATGGAGTCCTTCCTGACAATAACGCTAATGAATCCCTCCTTGCTGGTTTCTCTTGCACAATAACAGTTAATCATCATGTGCACAGCGGATGAGAAGTTTGCGGCAGATGCAATTCTGCACAAGTGGCGATTTCTGTGTGTGGGCACTATTCCTGCTGTCCCCAGCACACCTGACAATCTGGGACTGGGGCAGGCTGCACCCCGGAGGGGGATGTGTGCATCCGTGTGCCAGGGCTGTGACCTCACACACACAGGGGAGCTGGGCTTCAGAGGCACATGACTGTGTGCACGCTTGTGTGCGGAGTTAGGTTCAGATGGCGAGGCTGTGAGTGATCCATGGTGGGCCTGCCTGAAGGGACGCGTGGGTAGAGCTGGTCAGGTGCCTGAGGACTGCATTCTGGAAGCGGAGGTACACACGTGGAGGCTGGCAGCGGCCTGGGGGTATATATTGTTGCACGTGTGTGCGGTTCTGAACGCTTGTATGTTTCTAAGAGATCGTGTTCTTTACGTACACACGGACTTATGTGCCTTATGTGCTCATGCAGGCAAACGGATCTATAGGCATTATATGCTTGAGCTTAGAGTTTGTAACAGCGTTCCTGAGCCTATACATGCTTTCCTATGCAAGCACGCAAATGTGCATATGCACTATGAATGTGTGCATGGAGCTATGGGTTCGTGTGCATGTGCACGTCTGAGGGGATACACATACATGTGTGGGGTTACTGCGTGGGGGTGCCATGAATGCGCATGGGTGCACGCCTGGAGGGGAAGATGGAAGCGTACCAGCGGACACACATGCACACGCGTGTAAGAGAACACAGCTACAGAAGGCGTGTGTATGGTTTGTGTACAAATGGGAGTGTGCACGTGAGAGCTTGCCTCCAGTACACGTGCAGTGTATGGGCATGTGACCACATTTGCAGAGCTGCAGATACGCTCTGTGTACATGGCTGTGAGCATGCATACGTCTGCACCGTGCACGCAGGTAGGAGCGTGTCTGGGGGTCCACATGTGCATGCATCACCAGCCGGCATGGGCACGTGGCCGTGTTCCCACACTCATGTGCAGGCACTGAAGCGTAAACCCTCTCGCCTCAGAGTGAGGGCTGACAGGGTTACGTTTTCCAAAGGCTCAGCGGCCAGTGACAGAGCTGGCCCGAGAGCGCTTGCTGGCAGGAGGTAAGTGGAGCTGCTGATTCGTGACCCGGGGGTGGGCCGCGATGACGGCCGGCTGACGGATGCGGGCGCTTAGCCGCCCCCTAGGACAGCAGCCGGCTCTCTGGGCCGCCGGCCCCCGGAATCCGGAATCGGGAGGCGGGAGGTTAGTTCTTGACCTGTGTGCTTGAGTGCTGGCTTCCCACTTCCCCGGTGCGTGCCCACAGCCACATGCAGACACACGCACATCAGGACGCCCCGGAGATGCAGAGCTGGGCACGCACCGCAGCCCCGGCCCCACTGCCACCTTGCCTCCCGGCTCGGCCATCTGTCTGCAGGCCCCCCCCCCTCCTCACCAGCTGCTCCTCTCTCCGCCCCCAGCCCCAAAACTCCACTCCGAATCTGAGCTGTCCGGGTCCTGGGCAGAATCGAGGGGCGGTGTGCGTGCAACAGTCCCGCCCTTACAAGCTCTGTGGCCTCCGGCAAGCCTCTACTCCTCTGCGAGCGCTGGATCCCTCGTCTGTAAACTAGGGCTAATCACCGACTTGTTTGCAATTCAACACTGCAACTTACGTAATGAGCCGAACACAGTAAACACAGAGCCCACCCTCCATGGCTTTTACCTGTGCTTGTGATAATTATGTTCAGGGCTCAGAACAGGGCTTAGGGCACGCAGCAAGCGCCAGGCAAGTGGGCTGTCACCGTCACCGTCATTACCATCACCGTCGCGGTCATTAACGTCCCTGGTTCTAAAATCCTTGGCCAATTACATGCCAATTCTTGCTCGTGACCCCGAATCCCCTTCTGTCCTGTGATGAGGACGGGGACGGAGATGATGACAATAAAGGGGGATTCTTTTCATTTCCCCAGACGCCTGGCAGAGAGGGCAGACATGGTAAATGGAACGCTCATTGTGTTCTGAGCTCCCTGATGGAGCTGGGTGTGGCCAGCGAGAGCCTAGAGCCGGGGGGGTGGCCGCGCTCTCTGCCTGGCACAGGGAGAGGATTTGGAGCTCCCCCCGGGGGGAATTCGGTGGGAACCCGGGAGACAGATGGCGAGAGGCCGTGTGCTCCACAACAGGACCCTTCTCCACGCCCCCCAGCTCATCAGAACAGTTGCTCGCAAAATGCTCGGCATCAGTGGACGCCTCGCGGAGCCCAGCGCAGCAGCTGGACCCACTGGACTTCCCTCTTGGACTGGCTCAGAGTCCAGTGGGGATGGTGAGTGTGGCCACAGGAGCCGGAAGCAGAGGAGACGGGGGAGGCATCGCCTCCACACCCCACCCCGGAATTGGAAGAAATCATGGGGAGGCTTGAGGCCTCCCACGGGCCAGAGACCGCAGCAGGGAGCGGAGAGCAAGCTCTCCCGGGGCACAGGCAGCGACATCCCGATGTGTCCGGGCCACTCGTTCACGATTTCCTATGGGCCGGCCACTGGGCGTGCCGCTGAGGGTGCGGGTGCCGAGGGCCAGAACACGTGGCTAAAGTCTTGGCATCTCTCTTTATCAGCTGTTTGATCTTGGGCAAGGTATTCAACCTTTTTTGTGCCTCCGTTCCTCACCCATAACATGAGGGCTGCTTATCAGGTGGTTGTGGGGTTAGATGGGTTCGTTCACCATGACATGCTTTGGGCAGTGCCTGGCACGTGAGAAAGGCTCAGTATCTCCAGTCATGACAGCATTTCATCCTCGCCACAACCCTATGGAGCAGGTGTGCTCAGCGTGGGCACTTTATGGATAAGGAAACGGAAGCACAGAGAGGGCAAATGGTACGTCCAAAGCCACACAGCTGGTAAATGGTAGAGCCCGAGGCTCAGAAGGTGAATCTGGATGAATAATGTTCTTGATTTCTGGCAAGATCTTTAAAACTCTGTGTGGCCTTGGGAAGGTCATCCCGCATGTGTGGAGTTTGGACAAGATATTCAAGGAGGCCCGTTTGTACGTCCCTCTGGGCATGTAACCTCTTTCTTGTCAGGGTCAGACTCTGTCAAGGCAACCAGCACATGTGCAAAGAACAGAGACTTGGAATGAGGGGTCCTCTGTTGTCCCAGCTCTGTCCTGTACCAGCCAGGCCAAGTGACCAGTCACTTCCCTCCTCTGGGTCTCAGTTTCCCCCACTACAATGGAGACAGCAATAATCAATCTGAGAAATGTCGCCGGGATTCTGTGACAGTGGAGTACACGCGGGTGAGGGAGGGAATGGCGTGTCTCCCCACAGGGCCCTGTTACCGTGCCCACTTGTAGAAGAGCTATGGGAACCATGGGCCAAGTGTCCTGCATGGGAGGAGGGTCCCAATACCACCCCATTTGGGACTGCCTCACTCAGCCCATATACCTGCCATGAGCCACCCTCAATGGACATCAGCAGACATGCTCGAGTTGAGGAAGGTTTGTTGGCCTGGACTTTATGTCCTTTCCCCTCCTGCCTCCAACCAGCCTTCCCTGCCTCACATCTCACCGTTTCTCCACCCGCTGATCCATGGGACCATACACTGTCCCCGGAACCACCACAGGCTTCCGGCCTCCGCCCCATCATCGCCTTGGAATATGCTCTTCCCTCTGCTTGGAATGCTCTTGCTTGCTTGGTCATCTCGTACATCTCATTCTTTACGATCCAGCTGGAGTCACCTCCTCCGGGAAGCCCTCCACAAATGATTCAATCTTTTTTCAGTGCTGGCAGGACCTTGTTCTGTTAGTTCTGCTACAACTCTTATCAAGTGCATTATGATTGGCTGCGTCTGCCCACCGCACCCGGCCCAGTGGGGCCTTGGCTGGCTGGAAGGCAGGAAGTACTTATGACCTGTGTAAACTTGGGTGCACTACGACATTCTGTGCCTCAGTTTCCTCACCTGTGATGTGGGGCCGACAGTATCTAACTTAGATGAAATGACAAGGCACTCAGGACAGAATGACCATCTCTGGATGTGTCACAGTGGACCTTGGCAAATGTGGAGGGAATCAATGAATGTTCCCTGGAAGAGTTTAAAAAAAAAAAAAACCGCTAATGAACATTTATTGAGCACTTGCAAGGCGTCAGGAAGGCACTGGGATCAGAGCTTAACATTCATTAGCTCCTTTAAGCCTCTTAACAACCCTTTAAGGGAGGAACTATCATTAGCCCCATTTTACATATGAGTAAACTGAGGCTTCAGCAGTTGAGGACCTTGATGAAGGCTGCCCAGCTAGCAGGGCTGGAACTTACAACAGATCAATGCGGGATGAATGAATCACTTGGAGGTGGGGCAGGAGGACAATTAACCAATCAAATGGTTTTAGAGCTGGAGGCTCTTAAAGACGACTTAGCCCTGTCTTAACTTGGGGTCCATGAATGGGGAGACTAATGGGCTCCTGTACCGAACAAATAAGGTCCCCATTACACCCAGTGGTTTCTGGCCCCTCCACCCCCTGCCAGCCCTCTCACCTCACCCAAGTCCTAGAGCTGCCCAGGTTCTCCTCTCGGCACCCCTGCCAGGGGTCCTCTCTCTCCCAGTCCCACCTGAGACTCTGGAAGGCTCCACTGTCCCTGAGAATGTCCCTATTCCCTACTCAGGGCAGGGGCAGGGCCAACAGCTGGGACCATTTTCTTCTCCCTTGGAGATGTTGGGGAAAGGGGGAGGGAGACTGGTCACAGAGAGAGCCATAAGGGGAGGCAGACGCGGTGGGCTTCTAATAACGACAAAGATAACAATAGTGTCAAAGGCTAACATTTATTGAACACCTACTATGTGCCAGGCACTGTCCTAACCACGTGACACATACGAACCCTTTTTTTAATCCTCAGGACTCTTCGAGGTAGGTTCTGTTATTAGCCTCATGTGACACAGGAGGAAACTGAGGCCCAGAGAAGTGAGGTCACTTGCCCAAGGCCAGGCAGCTTGGTAAGTTAAGTGCCAGAGGCTCTACCGTTTTGGCTAGGTGTCCTTGGACAGGTCACAGCCACTTCTCTGGGTGGCCTTCTCCCTCTGTTACCTGCAGGGCCCCACCTCATGGTTTCTGTGAAAACAGATGGTCTCTGCAGTGTCCCAGCACACAGTAGGCGCTTAGTAAATGAACAGCCTTCCTTCTCTCTTAACTCCGATGGGGGAGACCTGGGAGGGGGGACACCTCGGCAGCGTCCTCCCTCCTCCCTCACCTGCCAGGAGTGAGTAACCCCCTCCCTTCTCCACCCAGCAACGCGGCCCTATCCCCCCTTCTCACCCCAGAGCCACGCAGTGCCGGGTCTCGCTGCAGTTTTAATGACGTTGGTGGTAATTCCCGTATGTCTGGGCAAAAGCTGCCCCACCCCACCCCCTGGGAGGGGGGGTGGGGGGCCAGAGGGGGCGTCGGGGTGTCCGCCCCCAACGAGTCCTCCCTCCCGTCCGGCCGCCCTGGGAGGGTGGGAGAGCTGGGGAAGGGGGTGAGCAGGGGAAATGCTGGGTCCCGGGGCCCCGTCGGGCCCTCAGTGGGCCTGGAGGCGCGCCCCGACGGCAGGACGGGGGCGCTAGGAGGCCTGGGCCTCGTCGTCCGCGCGGTGGCCGGCGTAGAGCGCGGCCAGGGGCCGGAAGCGCGGGCCCCAGCTGCTGAGATAGGCGAAATCCTGCTCGGAGCCCGACGAGCCGCTGTGCAGCGAGCTGAGCGAGGCGGCCGGCGAGTCCGCGCCCTCGAAGGCGTAGGTCTGGAAGGCGTCGTAGGGCGGCACCGACAGGTCCCCGTCCGCCAGCGCCACCTTGCGGCTGATGAAGTCCCTGAACACCGAGAAGTCCGGCTCGGGGCTGGGCGGCCCCTGCGGAAGCGAGTGGTGCTCCGAGGGCAGGCGGGCCTGCGGGGGGCTGCCCGCACCCCCGCCGCCGCCCGGGCTCCCGCCCGCCGGGCCTCCGCCCCCGTCGCCGCCCTTGAGCTCGCCGCCGAAGTCGTAGAGGCTCCGCAGCGCCGACATGTCGTAGGCCTCGGTGTCCTGCTCGCCGCCACCCTCGTCGTTGTATTTGATGACATTGTCCCGCATGTCCTCGTCCTCGTCCGAGCTCAGGTGGCTCTTGTGGTGGCGCCTGAGGGTGAGGATCAGCAGCACCAGCACTGCGAGGGAGACAGAAGGGGGCGAGTGAGGGCCGAGGCCTGCCCAGGGCATCCCGGGGGACCCCCCACTCCTCACATCCTAGTGGAGCTGGCCCAGCCTAGACACTGGTGCACATTTCCTAGATTTCTGTGCACAAAGACGTTTCTTCCGGTCAGAACTGTGCTGGCTAGATGGACAGGTAGTGAGCTACCCATCTTGAGAGGCGTGCAAATAGAGGCGAGACCACCGTGCCGCGGTGTTAAGGGATTTCATGGGTGTTGGGGGCTGGACCCACCCTCTGAAGTCTCCATCCTCAACTCTACGGAGATACAACCTGAGACGTCTCTAGGCTCTGGGGGTGGGGTGTACAAAGGGGGCAGCTGACGGGGCAGATGGGACTGGGGGAATGAAAGATGTGTTGAACCTGACCTCTCTTTCATCCTGGCCCTCCAGAAGGGGGAGCACCTGCTTAGCCCTTTGGGTCTCAGGTCAAGATGGTCTCCAGCAGGAGCCCTTCCCCAAGAGCTCCAGGCCAGCCAGGTTGAGTGCCTTCACCTCCAGGGTCCCCTGGTGAGCCGTTCCTCCCTCTGTCGCAGGGGTTCTCAACGCCCACTTGCTGGTCCAGCAGCATCAGTATCTCCTTCGAACTTGCTGGAAATGTGACTTGTTGGGTCCTGTCCTAGATCTCCTGGCAGTTAGAGCCACCTCAACATACACACTCTAAACTCCCCTCCGGGACCTGGGGAGCGTTCCCCTAGCCTGGTTCCAGGCAGGCGGTCAGCCCCTTGAAGTGTGCTTGTTGGCTGAATGACTGAACGAAGAGGCGGATGGAGACGTGGTGCGTGTAAGGCTGAGACAATGACTTTGCTTTGTGCCCTTGACTCCCAGGACTCCACATTCTCTCCCCCGCCCCCATCACCTCACCGAGCACTCATTCTGGGTCTTCTAAGCAGGTTTCTCCTCACCTGTCTGACC
The DNA here is from genome assembly GCF_028749965.1 of Puma concolor. Lineage (NCBI taxonomy): Eukaryota > Metazoa > Chordata > Mammalia > Carnivora > Felidae > Puma > Puma concolor. Next base: position 126,514,909 of record NC_141669.1, read on the forward strand.
CCTTAACATCATATATCCCAGGATTCAGTCCTTGACCCGTTATCCACACCCCTGTCTGGGGGCTTTTGTACGATCTGCTGGCTTTGCATTCCACATGAGGCTGATAACTGCCCCCCATCTCAGGCCCCGGGCTCGGACTCACTTCTCCCCCAAAATCTAGATTGTATGCCCAATTTCCTACTGAGCAAGTCCTCTGGGTCGACCTGGAGAATTTCAAACTTAACACGTCCAAACTTGAAATAATCTTTCCCCTTCTTCAGTCTCCCCCGTCTCCGTGATGGCTACTTTAACTTTGTAGTTACTTCAGGCTTTTTGTTTCTTTTATTCACGGATGAATTCCAGCGCCCACAATAGGTTAGCACATGGGGGGACTCACTGGATGGATAAATAAGGAGCCGATGAACCAATGAGAGAATTAAATGGGTAGGTGAGGAGGTGGATGGAGACACACACGCCGGGTACCACACCAGGCTCTGGATTCTTCTTGCTGTGCCTAACACCTCCGGCCGGGCCAGCTGCTAGGGCCATGGGGCCGGGTTCCCGCACAGGACCTAACAAGGTGGCGCGTGACAGGGAAGGAGGTAGGGCCTGGGGACAGCTCCGGAGGGAGGGAAGGTGTCAGGAGAGAAGTGGGAAAGATGGATGGACGGCTTTCGGAGCGGAGGCTGGGAGCGGCGGAGGGGGATGCCCGAGAGAGCAGATGGTGGGGAGCGTGGGCAGCGGGCAACAGATGTGCCAGGCCTGATCAGCGATTCCGCCCGTCACCTTTAGAGCACTGATGTGCACTTTCTTCGTTTGTGGGCAATTAGGCAGAAATTTGTTTGCACTGCCTCGGAAAATGAAACCGCTGTAAAGTGCACCCTCTGGAAAAAGGGTTTCTGAGCCATGGGCTGGGGAGGGGAGACAAGGGGGGGGGCGGCCTCCCAGCTAGGAGGAGCCAGCCCGGGGCTTCTGCAGGGGGGGTGGGGGCTGGGGAGGAGCAGCGTGGCCGCAGGCAGGTTCTCAGGGGGTGGGCAGGGCCACGCCAGTGGCAGTGGGTGGGCAGCTGACATCTCCCAGGGAACTGGGCCAAGCTGGTGTCTGCGATCTGGACCGCGCTCGAGTTCCTGGGGCTCTGGCTGGTCGGCGAAGTCCAGCGGCCAGAGCTGAGGGGAGGCCTTTGTGCTGCGACAGGAAAGAGGTGGCCTTATGGCCACTGGGATCCCCCTTAGCTCCTGGAACTTGGCCTCTTCACTGGTGACACCGGGTGGGTTCCACTGGCTGCCCATAGGATTGCTACAGGAGGAGAGTTTGCTTCCACTAAATGTCTTTCGGATTTTGCCCCAGCTGCCCCAAGAGTTTGTCCCAGCTGTGATTCGTAGCAGGTGGTGTCGTTAAAGGAGCAAGGCACACGAGGTGAGCAGGACTGATTTCAAGTCAGAAGACCACGTACCCTTATGTAAGCCACTTAACCTCTAGGGGCCTCAGTTTCCTCATCTGAAAAACGGGGACGATAGCCGGCTAAGTGGTTGTGAGATTCACAAGAGCCCTTTTTTTCTAAAGTCCTAGGACAATGGACATATTTTTATAAGATGCTTGGTTTTTTAAACATTTTAGGGAGAATTTGGGCTGTGTAGAGGGCGGCCAGCATGAAAGTGGTCACAGGTGGGGGTCGACACTTTCTGGAGCTGGTGGGGGGACTGCCGAGTACTTAGAAGACTTGTCACGGGAGCCTGTCATTCAGGCCACCCTTCCTTGTGGGAGGGGCAGCTGAGGCCCCGTGGGGGTGACTAGGAAGGAAACCCAGGGCCTCAGGGTGAAGGCCAGTGGGGCGGGGGGGGGGGGGAGCGGGGGGTAGACTCACCGACCAGGATGAGGACACAGACCAAGAGGGCAATGAGGGCGCCTGGGCTGAGGGAGGCGGCCATGACGAAGGCTGTGGTGTTGCAGGACTGGATGGTGCCGGAGCTGTCGCAGCCACAGATGCGGATGGTGAGCGTGCCCGTGCTGCTCAGGGTGGGCGGCCCGCTGTCCACCACCAGGATGGGCAGGAAAAACACATCCTGCTCCTGCCGGTTGAAGCCCATGTGCTGTGTGTGCACCGCTGCTGTGTTGTCTGCTCCGGAAGAAGGGAGGGGCGTGCGACTCGGGGTCCGGGGTCAGCCCCCCCCCCCCGTCCCGGCCACCTCCTGATGCCACCGCGGGATTTGCCTCCCTGTGTCCCCAAGCTCCTGCCTCCCAGGTGGCCCACGGATCCTTCCCCCCCCCCAGCTCCCCCAATTCCGCCCGAAGATCCTGTTCCCAGCCACATAGCCCCCGCTTCTGTCCTTGGCTGTCACGAGATTCTATTCCCAGCTGTCTGAAGATTCTGTTTTCAGCTATTCCAAGGTTTTGTCCCCAGCTGTGCCAAGGTCCTGTCCCCAGCTTTTCCAAGATTCTGTCCCCAGCTGGGCCAAGGTCCTGTCCCTGGCTATGTCATTTTGTTTTTTTTCCCTCATTCATCTCAACAGCCTGGTTTTGTTCTACCCCGGACACCCAGATACCCTGACCCTGGGGCCCCGCGGTCCTTGGGTTGTGGCTTCCTGGGCCCTGACAAGTCCCGGGTCACAGAGAAGACTAGTCTTCTCCAGCATGGGCTTTGGCTGAGGGCTCTTTCTGGCTGGAGTCTAAGTGGCTGAGCCTGGAGGGCTGGGACCTGGCCCCTGGGGCCTGATGAGGGGACCCTAGTGCACCAAGGTCTCCTTTCTACACGTGTGACCACAGAGGACAGCGAACTAACACCAGCCGTGGTCATTGCACCACGCCAGCCGGTTCCCGGGGGATGCCGTCCCTCTCCTGTACGGGCCAGGCCACCCCTGAGCCTCCATCACCTTGATGGCCGTCAGTGCAGTGACACAGAAGCACTCAGAGCCCGGCTGGCTGCTGCCCCCGCTCTTTGCAGCCAGCCCCACACAAGGGGGCCCTGCCTTCCTGCCCAGGGCCCAGGCTTCACTCCTGCGTCCTTCTCCCTGCCCCCACAGTCTTCCCGCTAACCCCTCTGACCTCAGACTTCAGCAGTCTGGGTCCCTTCCCTGGCTTGGTGGCCCCAGTTAGCCCAATTCAGTCCCCTAGTCCTGGCCTCCCCTGATCGTGGGCACGATACAGGAGAAAAGAGCTGGCCTGTGACCTTGAGCACACCTATGAACTACAGATCGAGCTCTCACAAGATAAATCATGGGTCGAAGCTCATGGGATGAGGAGATTTCATGGGATGAGTATCAGGAGATTTCAGGAGATTCTATCTACTTTTATACATATTTTCAAGTTTCCACTAAAATGTTAAAAAATAATGCCAAGTCGATCGTTTGCCAGCTCAGGAGCTCACTAAGCTACCCTGGGCCTCGGGTTCCTCATCTGTAACCGAGGAAAATGGTAACACAGAGTTGTGAAGGGTAAATGGTGACATTCACGAATAACCCTTAGAATGGGTCCCGGCACAGAGAAATTCTCAGTAGCTGCCGGCCGCTAAGTCGTTTGTGCCCCTGTTCCCTACGCGGCCCACGTGCCCACTCTCTGGGTGGGCCCACTCCACCTTCTTGCCTGTGCAAATTCCTCATCTGTCATGCTCCAGCTAAATGTCACCTCCTTTCCGTGGCCTCCTTTCTCTGCCTCCCTGGAAAGGAAGGATTTATGGCTTGTCCCTCCTTGCTCTGACTATGCAGGTGCCACGCACACTTCTGTTACAGGACTTGTCACGTGGCGTTAGGTTCGGGTGTGCCTGACTCTCCCCTGGCACCGAGCCAGACTTGAAGAATGACACTTGCACGACCTGCAACGTTTAAGGTCACTGGTGGTCCCGGGTCAGCTCCTCAAGCTCTGCCGCGACTCCAGCCTCCCCGTCAGAGGGAGAATCACCCCCGGCTGTGAAAATATCTGCCTTCCCAGATAGGCAGGAAAGGAGGCTCGAGAGCAAGACGAGGAAGAGGAAATGATGTGGGACTCCTTTGTGCTGACTGCATGCTTTTTATGCATCAAGGATTGTGTAGATGCATGAAATATATAGTGATGTTTAATCATCACAGCCACCAAGTGTTGTGACATTATTCCCATTTTATACACGTGGAAGTTGAGGCTCAGAGAGAAGTGACTTGTCTGAATTTAGTCCGTGAATTGGTGGCATAGCTATATTTTCCATTAAATCATCCATCCATCCATCCATCCATCTATCCATCCATCCATCTATCCATCCATCCATCCATCCATCCATCCATCCATCCATCCATCCAATAAATCTTTACTGAGTAAGTACTATGTCCTAGTACCCTACTAGTCGCTGGAAGAAAACAATGGAGAGCTGAACCAATCATAGTCCTGGATCTGAGCTCAGATCCTACTGTGAGAAACATGTTAATTAAATAAACTCACAATTTAGTCTACAGTTACAAACCATGGTGAGTGCTAAGAAGGAAAAAGTACAGGAAGAGCACCTAACGGAGGACCTGACTCGGTCTCAGAGGTCAGAGAGATCTTCTTGGAAGAAGTGATATTATTGCTGAGCCCTGAATGATGAGTTCAAGGAGAGGGAACAGCCCATGCAAAGGCCCTGAGGTCGGAAGAAGCACAAGATGTTCAAGGAACTAAAGCAGTGCTTTGGGACTGGAGGGATGAAGGAGTGGCTAGAGTGAATCAAAGTGAGTCTGGGAGTCGGGGTGGGCTCCTCATGGGAAGTCTTGGAGGCCGTTGTAAGGAATTGGGGTTATTTTCTTAAAAGCAGCAGGAGGCCACTGATTGGTGGGTTTTAAGCAAAGAAGAGACTAATCCCACAGCAAATACTAATTGAGCACCCTCTGTATGCCAGGATTAGTCTAGCCCTTGAGGATACAGCATTGAACAAGACAGACATGGTCCCTGCCCTCGCTGAGCCTATGTGTGGGGCAAGGGAGTTTCTAATCTAAAACACGAGTGGATGTGAAAGATCAGTCAGGAAGACACTGTGTGTTTTAGGTGTGAGAGGATAGTGGTTGTAGAGGGACAGAGAAGTAGACAGATTTGAAAAATGAGTGCCTGGCTCTGGCTCAGCCTCAAATTCCCAAGCAAGAACAGAGGAGGGGAGAGATGTTTGTTTCTCGGGGTTGCTGTCTTTGGCCACGAAGCCATATGGTCTGAGAGCTCTGGTCCCTGCCACTCCTCGACAAAGGGGAATCCCTGGGCATCATCCCTGAAACTCCCGAGCTGCCCTCCTGGGCAGTGGCTGGCTTCACCTGGGGAAGTCGCTGGCCACCCCAGACCCTTACCCCACCCTTCCAGGCAGGATCTGCGCCCAGCACCATATCCATCCATCTGGCCTGACATACATCAGTGTTAATCCCTGGCTGGGAAAGCAATATTTATAAATCACGTTTCCAAACTGGCTACAAATGTGTACAAAGAAACAGATGGGTTGGGGTAGCTGTTTGTCACCCAGGATATTTATACGGTGAGGAGGAGGGGGCTTGGCAGGCCGTGGGAAGGGGCTAGGGGGCTGGCGGAGGAGCCCTTCAGCGGCTGTGCTGAGCTCAACACATGGCCCGCCACCCTTCTCCTGGAGCTCACACCAGGTGGTCGCGCCGGATGGGAGCTCCTGGCGGCTCCCCATCAAACAGAGGCAGTTGGGACAGAACTTTAGGCCCCTTGGGTTGGAAAGACTTGTGAACTTGATGAGGTTAAGCCAGGCCTATTTGTGTCTCCCGGGGCCAACTCAGGATACCACTGGAATAATGAGCAGGCAAGGCACTACCCGTTGTTAAAATATTGAAATACTTCCAGAAAGGCTTAAATAGCTATGACTCTGAGTGTCCCACGTCCCTCCCTGCTGCCTTAGCCTTTTCCCCATGCCCACCCCCAACAATCAAGCCATTGAGGGGGTGAAGCCGGGCCCAGCAGGGTTCTAGGGTCCCGTGCCAGGTTATTTATGGTCAGTGTCCCTTTTGATTGGTTGTGAGATATTTTTAATATGACTCTCGGAAATACAGAAGGTCTGGCTTCCGAGACCACTGACGTCCCTTCTTTTGGAGGGAAGCATTATAAAGGTCTCGGGGGTGATCCCAGAGATGTTCCAGGGTCAGAAAGAATCAACATGGCCTGGTCTCCTAGTCCTGGCACCCCCTCATTCCAACCACGCAGGCTTCCTGTTCCTTGAACATCCCAGGCCTGCTGCCTCCTCAGGGCCTTTGCACTTACTGTTCTGTCTACCTGGATCATTCTTTGTCCAGTTATCAGCATGACTTACTCCCTAATTTCCTTTAGATCTCCACCACTCTTGATTCCCTCAGAGAGGGCTTCCCAGACCCCTTTATTTAAGATAGCTCCTACTCGGGGCGCCTGGGTGGCTCAGTCGGTTAAGCGGCCGACTTCGGCTCAGGTCATGATCTCACGGTCCGTGAGTTCGAGCCCCGCGTCGGGCTCTGTGCTGACAGCTCAGAGCCTGGAGCCTGTTTCAGATTCTGTGTCTCCCTCTCTCTGACCCTCCCCTGTTCATGCTCTGTCTCTCCCTGTCTCAAAAATAAATAAACGTTAAAAAAAAAAAGTAAGATAGCTCCTACTCTTACTCGGCTTTACTTTCCCCCGTTTTGTTTAACACGTTTGATTGAACACCCACTATGTGCCAGGCACTGCTCTAGGCACTCGGGGCCCAGCACTGAACAAAACAAGGTCCAGACTCTTGGGGAGATTGCATGACCCACGTTCCAGCCACTTAGCATGCCCGACATATTATTTATTTGTTTACTTTCTACCTCCCCTCACCAGAAGGTCAACTCCATGAAGGCAGGGGTTTCGTCTTGTTTGCCACTGTATTCTCAGGCCCCAGAATAGTGCCTGATATATAGGCACCGTGTTTCAATAAGCGCTCAATAAATAATTGCTGAAAGCAGGAAATGACACGTTCTGGGTACTAACAATATACCTTGGTAGCCCTCATCTCGTTGGGGCCACCTAGCCACCTTCAGCCGAGCTAAAGGGCGAGGACAGGCATTTTCAGCCCCATTTTGCAGATGACACAACGGAGGCTTAGGGAGGTGCAGACCTTGCTGGGGTTGCACCGAGAGGCCCTGGCTGAGCCTGGGCCAGGGACCTCACTCCCAGCGCACTGACAGTCCCCCTCCCGTAGCTCATTCCTCAAAGTTTCAGACTGAGGCTTCTTGAGGGATGTCTCACAGTGCGATCAGCTCAGGCTGGGCCATCACTTGCAAGGTGGTGAGTGAGCTAAAGCAGGAAGCGTGCTGGATCTGAGACAGGGGTGGCTTGGAATCCCAGCCCACCACTGACTGACTCCCTGCATGGCCCTGGGTGGGTCCCCGTCTCTTAAATGTTTATTAGAGACAGAGAGAGAGAGAGAGAGAGAGAGAGAGCGGACGCGTAAGCGGGGGAGGGGCCGAGAGAGAGGGAGCAGATCTGAAGCGGGCTCCATGGTGACAGCAGAGCCCATCGTGGGGCTAGAACTCACGAACGACTAGGTCACGACCGGAGCCCAAGTCGGATGCTTAACCGACTGAGCCACCCCGGCCCCCCGGCCCCTTTCCTCTTAGAGTCTCCGTTTTATCACAGGGGGCAAAATAGGAGGAGGGGTAAGAAAACCACCTCCCACTTCCCAGGACGGCCGTGAGGAGGCAAAGAGAAACATGAGTGGGACACAGAGCTTTTTAAACTGAAGGGTGGGAGTGTGTGCACGTGGGCTATTTCAATCTTCACTCAGACCCGGGGCTCTTTCCATCCAGGACTCTGGCCAACCCACTCCTCATCTGTTCCTTTTCTGTATCTTTCCATTCTCTTCTCTTGGGGTGCCCCCTCTCCACTCTGCCAACTCACCCCCAGCTTGTGCTCCAGGGTTTGGCCAGTGGGCTGGCTAACAGCTCCAGCCTGGCCCAGATTTTCTGGGTGATGTTGGACCCGACACTGATCCTCTGCGTGCCCCAGCCTCTCCCCCTATAATATGGGAAGGGGAGGCTAGGTCCCTCCCTCCACGCCTCCTAGGATTTGGTGGTTCAGAGGTGACTCACCTTGGATGTCAAGCAGGGAGAAATGAGGGTTGCTGGGTGCTTCAGGCACCAGGCGGAAATAGAAGCGATGCCCGCCCTGAGGCTCGTCTCTGTCCACCACGCTGATGGTCTGGATAAGCTGAAGGGTGAGGACAGGGCAGGGAGCTGAGGCGAGGCTGAGCCCACTCTGGACCTGGATAGAGGGTGTCCCGGCCAGTCCTGGCAACAGGCCCCCGGCCCCAGCCCCTCAGTGTACCTGTCCTGGCTTGGCATCCTCGCACACCGCTGCCTCGTAGGGGGTGGCCAGCTCCGGGGGATTGTCGTTCACATCCAGGATTCGGATCCTTAGGGATGCCCGGGAGAGCTGGGCATGATTGTCTGCAGCGAGATCACAGGAGCAGGGTGAGAGGCAGCCAGTGCGAGATCTAGACAAGCCCCCATCTGCTGCTAGGACCAGACTAGGCAGCGGGGTCCTGCTGAGAGATCTGTGGGTTGATCAAGCAGGTAGGAGGATCAGGACTGAGGACGTCTGGCATGAGTGGGTCACCAGCACTGTTGCCGTCACCATCCATCACCACCCACTGGGTCATCGGTGTAATCATCACTGTCACCATCACCGTCACCACCATTGCCTTTGGCATTGGCACCCCTGGTATCATATCATGTATCATGGCAACCTCCGCCACCATAACCCCCAGTGCCGCCCCATCACCGTCGTCAACACCATCGCTGTCACCCATTACCAGCGCCATCGTTACTGCCATTAGTCCCACCGTAAAGACCCATATCACCGTCATATCACCACCCCTACTCCCACCCCCAGCAAAACTGTCATGGCCGTTGCCATCAGCCAACATCCTACGCTCAGCATCCCATCACCATCGAGCGCACAGAATGCGCCTGGAGTATCCACATCCATTATTTCAGGTACCCTGGCGGAAATCCTGGGCTTTGGTTCCATGTAGATCCCCGCTTGGCAGCAGAGAAACTAAAGCACGAGAAACATGAAAGGAATGGGCCTCTGGCACCTGGACCCCCAAACCTCTGCCCTTTCGAGAGCTGATCCTGAAAGGGCAAGACAAGGCCACTGGGTGTGAGTCTTGGCCGGGGCCCTCAGCAAAACCACGACCTCCCCACGCTTCTACCTGTGATGTCTTTGAGGTCAAGGTCCCTGTTGTATTAATCCCTGGGCCCCCGGCATTGTGGGATACGGCCCAGAGTAGGTTCTAATACTTCTGTTGGACGAATGAATGAAGTCTGGGAGGACTTTCACGGAAAGAGGCTTGAATTCCTGGCGTGGCTCTGTCTTTGACCCAGTGTCTGATCTTGGGTAAGACCTTTCCCTCCCCGACATCACTTTCCACGTGTGGACAATGAACAGAGAGCATAGTGATTCAGAGTAAGGTCTCCGAGCCAAGGTGTTCCGATCTCAACTCCACCACTTAGTAGCTGTGTGATCTGTGGCAGGTCGCTCGACCTCTCTGTGCCTCCACTTTCTCACCAGCAAAAAGGGGCTCCTAGTAATGGGTTGGTTAAGAGGACAGATTGAGTTAATTATCTGCAAAGCACTTAAAAGTGCGTATGTAACACATAGCAAGTGCCATATGAGGATTTGTTAAATAAACAGACATCCTTCAAGGGTCCTTTCAGCAACGACATCAAGTGATTCAAGGATACCTCGTCCCAGCCCGTCCTCTCTGAGCAGCACCCTGCGTGTTGGCCTTTTCTGCCCCTTGCCCCTCAAACCTCTTGGGTGCTCGTTGGTGCCCTGCTCTCAGCTATCTTAGTCATGAGTTTGTTACCGACAAGCTTTACCAGCCAGCGACCTCGAGGACTAGGAAAGGAAGCCACCCCTTTCAAGCAGTGACCTGATGGCTGGGTCTCTGGCCGGGAGCTATTTTGGGGGGAGCCTGGAAGCTGCCAGGCAGCCAGGAACCCCACGAGTTCTGGCGGGGAGTGAGGTTGATCAGCTGCCTCTTTTCACTGAACTCAGGGGCCACCGCACACAAAGAGAAATGGGGTTGGGAGGCAGTTGCAGCCATCTCCCGGGGGTCAGGGAAAGGAGGGGGGCGAGGCCTTAATTAACTCAGACCCTGACCCCTCTCTGGAGCTCCCCGTAGCCAGGGGCACCTTATCTTCTCAGCTCACCCAGACCTGCTGCTTCAGTGATTAGAGGGGGCTTTTCTGGGGGCGGGAGATTGGAGTCGTGACTGGGAATGCCCGGCAAGCCGTTATTTTTAAGAGCGTGCTGCCGGAGAACTTAAACAGACAGAAGGTGGGTGCATTTGGGAGGAGAGGAGGTGGGGAGGGTGAGGCCCGCTGCCAGGACCAGGCAACTCTCTCCCCGCTGAGGCAGAGGGAAGGGGTGATGGAGCCTATGCGCCATGCAGAAGGGGGACCCCAGAGCGGGGCGAGCTTCTCCGCGGCAGACCCACTGTGGAGAGTGGGGGTGGGGGGTGGGGGGCTGGGTCCACTGCTGGCGAGACCCGCATTATTGCACCATTCCTTTGGGATCTGCTGGGCCTCTTCTGGCTCCCCCCCCCCTTTTTTCCCCCCATCTCTAGCTTTATTGAGACAGAATTGACATATAGCCTTGTGTAAGTTTAAGATGTGACGATTTGAGACACGTGTATCTCGTGAAACGTGTCCCATAACCAGGTTAGTTAACCCATCCCTCACCTCACATAATTACCTTTTTGTTGTTGTCCTACCTTAAAATGTCACAGGTCACCACTTGGGGAAGGCCTGAACCCTTTGGCATAGCTGAGGGTCCGGGATCTCAGAGGCGGGGCAGCTGAGTGAGCGGGGAAGGGGGTGCCTGTAGGTTGCCAAATTTGCCACCTGCAGAGCTTATCCCGGGGCCCCCTGAGTTTGGGGCTGGCCTGGCACCCCCAGAGCTTGTGAGCCAGCCCTCTGTCGGTCTCCGGTGCCCATGACATCACGGCGGCCTCCAGCCTGGCTGCACATTTAGAATCGCCTGGGAAAGCCTTGAGAAAGCACTTATGCCCAAGGCTTAAGGTTTTTTAACAGCTCCAGGAGTCTAATGTGTGCCAAGGGTTGCCAGCCACGGCCCCGGGTGACTGGCGGGTGGGGGGAGTCCCATCTGACGCCTTACTTCTGGTGGGCTTCCTCCAAACCCCTCCTGATCAACATCTTTTGTGATAATTGCTAATAATGAATTCGTAATGTTACCCATTTAAATGTTTCTGGGAAAAAAACAAAGAATCCATCAGTTAATTGACCTTCACCGCTGTGCGGGACGTTCCAGTTTATAACAAACTTTCGTATCTGTGACCTCATTTGACCTCAAAACAACCTGTAAAAGAGGTCTGGCTAAACCCATTTTGTAGAGGAGAAAACTGAGGGCCAGGACTTTGCCCAGAGCCCCAGGCGAGTCAGTGCAGAGCTGGGTTGGGACCTGGGTCTCCTGCCTCTCAGGCCAGTGCTTGGTCTAGACACAAGGCAGGCAGACTCTCCTGCAGCCTGGATGTGTGGCCCTCCGGCGACAGCTACTGCTCGGACCCAGGCCCAAGCCGACCTTCCCCAACACCCAGCAGCAGGTGCCCTGGGTGCCCCATGGGCCTCAACCCCCCTCTTGGCATCTATGTTCAGCTGACTGACATGCAAATTAGTTTAATTATTTCTTCTTCTAAAATAAATTATATTTTGCAGTAGCTGCAATATGTTGTGTCAGGCAAAATTGCATTCAATATTTTTAAACTAATTGATGCAGCCTTGAGGAAGGCTGATTGACAGCCCGGAGCTGAGCAGGCCTGCAGCCTTAACAGATTCCTAAATGAAAATTAAACGTGCTTCGGCCTGGTGCTTCCTCCCCGAGCTAGCTCACTATGAATCCGAGAAGGTGGCAGGTGAAGCCCTGGGGGCCTGCGCGGCCGAGGAGGCTGGACAGTTCAGTGGGTGCCTCAGGAAGAGAAACTGCTGAACCACGTGGGCAGGTCTCCTTCCTTCTCTGGGCCTCAGAGCCCCTGACGTATAATGGACAGGGGATTGGACTGAGCGGTTTGGAGCTGAGACTTCTGGGTTTTGCTGACAATTATGAATCGAGTGCCTCCTTTGCGCCAAGGACTTAACGGTGAACGAGACCAACGCGGTCTGTCAGTCTGGTGGCGGGGATAGACATCACTCCAGACTCTGATAAGAGCTAAGAGAGAAAGGTTCGGGAGCGGGGTGGGTGCAGGGACGTTTTCCCTGAAGTAAGTGACCTTTGGGCTGAGATCCAACGAGGAAGTAATCAGGTGAGGGGGATGGGAAGGAAAGGGAATGGCATCTCCCCGAGGGGAAGGGCGGGCTGCAGATGAGGTCCTGGATCCCCTCCAAGGAAGACCGCAGCCCCTGGCAGGTACTTACCTGGTATCTGAACCAGACCGGGCTTGGAGGGCTGGGGGCCACTGGGAAGGGAAGAGGAGCTGGGAGCTGGCCTGGTAACTGTTAGGGGCACCCCTAGGAACGTGAGCCTGCCCGGAAAGACATCAGCAAACACCTACGGAGCATGCGCTGTGGGCCAGGGTCTGTGCTGCCCCATTTCATCGTGTCAACCGTTGTGGGAGGTAGAGACTAGTATTATTGGCGTTTTACTGATGAGGAACCCATTCAGAGAGGTCTCCTAGGGAACGACAGATCAATCTGGGATCGAACCTGGGTCTGGCTCCAAAGGGGGAGCCTCCAATCACCAGGCGGTACTGCCTTTCTTGCCGTCTTTAGCTGTCAGAGTCCTACTCGCCTCAAAGTCCTGAACGAATGTCTCTGCCTCCTCCTGGAAGCTCTCCCTGACTGCCTCAGTCCTGGGCCATCAGAATATACACCCAAGTCCTACATGCTCGCAGGCCGCACACAATCTTGCCGCTATCATCTCCCCGGCTTTGTCCCTCACCCACCCCTCTTTGGCTCTGCCCCAACTTCGATCCTTCAGTTCTTTGCCCAGATGCCTTTTCAGAGAGACCTCTCCTGATGACCGTATTTAAATACGCCCCTTGCCACCCCACCAGACACTCCCTTCCCTGCTTTCTCTCCATAATGCTTACCCAACACCCCCTCTATTTTGCCTTACTTGAACTTGCTCATCACCGATCTCCCCCACCGGAAAGTAAGCAGAATTTCTGTTTTGTTTACCGTGATGTGCATGGCACATAGTAGGTGCTTAGTAAAGATTGTCGAAGGAATGGATTTCACTGTCTATGGCATCCCTGACTATGCTGGGATGCTGGGGAGGCCACAGGGAGAGACCAAGCCCTCTCCGGATGGACTGACCCTGTGGGGGCTGCACCCCCTCCAAGGTGTCTCCATCTGAGAACCAGTCAGCCCGTGTGACCCTGTTCCTGCCTCTCTCTTTGGACTAAGGTTTTCTCATCAGTAAAACAAATAGGAGCTGCACTCGGAAGTTCTTGGCTGCCACAGAGAGAGTGAGAAGTCAGGGCGAGGAGGGAGTGACTGGCGGGGAGAGGGTGGGGGGAGGGGCAGGGGGAGGGGAGGGAGAGAGGTTGGGGGGCAGCTCAAAGGCACCTCCTTCCCACTCACTTGCGGTGGGGGGTGGGCAGCAGAGCCGGACCCTCTTCTCCAGTCCCCCCCCAGCCCCTCCCTCTCCCGAGAGAATTAAATTGCATCCAAACACCAGGCTCTGATTAGAGCTGGCCAGCTGGGCAGGAAGATTTATCATCCCAATTACCCGCTGGCCAAGACAAGCGTGCAGACCGGTGAGGGGGTTGGGTGAGCAAGTGGGGGCGCTCCAGGGGAGGGGAGTCAGGGCTGTCGAAAGCGGAGTCCTTACACCCCTGCCCTGTCCCAACTCCCCTGTAGTGGGACCACCAGGTTTAGGCACCCTTCCCCGTCTCTCTCGTGTCTCTCGGGCCTTTGAGATCTCTTTGGCTTCCTCCTCTGGAGGCTTTGACTTTGTTGGGGGAGGGATGCGTAGTCCTTCAAAGGGTGAGGGGGGACTTCGGGGTGAAACAGGAACCGTGGAATGGGCTGGGTGGGAGAGAGTTTTCCTTCCTAGGGCTGAACTGGTCCTGGAGACTCCACGCACGTCACGAACCCTTTATTCCAGGCGTCATCTGTTAGGTACTCAGATGGCACAGGAATCTGGGAGGCACCCATGGCGCGAGGAACCCAGGCCTGGTTTACATACCTCTGGTGATGGGGAATTCAGTGCCTTTCAAAGCAGCCCCTTCCATGCAGGGTTGTGCCAAGCCTCTTGCCCAGACTCTGCTCCCCTGGCGCCTCTTCCTGCCCGTCCTAGCCCTGCCCTCACACCCCCGGCTCGTGTCTAAGTCTGAGTCTTCACAACGGCCTCCCCTCTGTTTTCCTGCTCCGGGCCAGCCCCCTCCTGTTCAGCCATGAACCCAAGCGAACGTTGGGACCGCTCATCTGACCATATCAGTCTTCTGCTCAAAGACCTGCATTGGTTCCCCATTGTCTCCAGGAGATGTCTGGCTCCGCACAGGACATCCAAGGCCCTTCCTGTAGAGGACCAGTGAGTTTCTGCATGCTCGCCTCACCGGCCTGCTGCAGCCGGCCCCCAGCCCCGGCCCCTGGCCACGCTCCATCTCCCTGTTCTCAGAATGGCCAGTGGACTGCCCAGCTTCTAGGTCTTTCTGCCTGGAGCCAACAAACCCTCTTTCCTCAGCCCTTTAGACCCAACTCAGATGTGCCCTCCTCTAGGAAAGGCTTTTTGCCTTCTTCCCCTCCGGGTGGGCAAGTCCCTTCGTGTTCCTCCTGAGTGCCCACTGTCCCCTTACTTCCACTTTGTGTTCTAGCTGACTGTTGGCGTGTCTAGCCCCTGCCCCACCCCCCTCCGTGAGCTCGGAAGGCAGTGGCCAAGCCTTGTTTACCACCAGGTCCCAGCACCCAGCCCAGGATGGGTGGTGGCCAGAGGCCCTCAGAAAACACTGGCCCAGGGTAGACGTGGGGGAGGGGCGTGTCCTTGTGGCACCTTCTCACTCCTCTGCAAGCCCTCACCCCCATCCCTGCTCCTTCCTCCAGCCTCCTCAGATCCCCCTCTGTTGTCCTCCTAAGGAGCACTGGACTGGGAGTCATAAGGCCTTACTGGTGGACTTGAGTAAGTTGCTTCCCTTCCTTGGGTTCAGTCTCCCCAGCTATGAAGCGGGGGCGGGTGGCGACTGCAGTCCCTCATCTCTGACATTCCTTCTGCCCTCCGATTCTTTCTCTGGCTATAAATAGCACGTACCGTGTGTTGGGAACCATGCTAGGCACTTTACATGCACAGACTAAAATGTACACGACATGAGATGCTTTATATAAAGCCTTCGACATGATGTCTGGCATACCGTTAAGCGTCAAAGAAGTAGAAGCGGCTATTATCGTAAAGACATCGTAAAGTTATTATGTTTGCAGCCATCTAACAACAGTGCCACTTTACAGATGAGGAAACTAAGGCAATGAGCGGGGGGGGGGGGGGGGGACTGACCTGTCCAAACTCACCCCGCAACTGGCACAGAGTTCTTGCCGGCCACGCCCCCTGCTTTCCTAACTGGGCGGGTCAGCCCATTCATCCGTCCATTTGGTAAATATTTACACACGCCTACTAAGTGCCAGCCCTGCATGAACAGGGCAGATGCAGATGAGACCCTGCCCTCATGGAGGGTACCGCTTCCTGGGGAAAAGAGATTAGCTACACACGTAAATGCATATGTAAATCATAACGCGAGCTCCGTGGTATGACGGAAAAACCAGGGTGCTGTAAGACGTACTCGGCCCGGGGTGACCCAGATGGGGAAGCTTCTTGCTAATCTGGTTAACTCTTTGCTGTTCCCGGCAGCTAGTGACCACCCCCTCCAGACCAGCGTAGGGCCAGACGATGCTGGGGGAGGGGGCCGGAGGCAGCCCCTGGCACCCCCATCCCTGGCACTGGCTTTCCAAGTCCACACCCCCGTCTCTTTGAAGACTGTCCCTTTACAACTGCCCTTTCCACCGAAGGATTCAGACACAAATTGTACTTTAAATTCAATATTGGTCATTAATATTTCATGATTACAAAACGTTAAAGATAATGTCAGTGGAAGGAGCGTCTGCATGGGCAGAATGGATGACTCAGAAGTTCGGGGAGAGGGGAGCCGGCATACTAAGTGGCTCGGGAGTCTTTGAGGTAATCCAGTATGACAGTGGCAGTGGCTCCTGACCGAGTGCAACGTTCTCCAAGGGGGCTCACCAAGCTCCGCCACTGTGTATAAATATTTCCCCTCTGATTCTTGTCGCCTCGTGTTTGTTACGCCCCGGAGCAAGTGGGGCCACTGTGACCCTGCCAGCATCCTCGGTTTCTGAGCAAGTCAAATGGATGCTTCCGCAGGGGGGCATGGGCGGGCAGACCCACTGGCATTGCACTTGGCTGGCTGCTGGGAGGCAGGAGGGCTGGGGTGGAGCCCTGGCGCCGCACGGATTTGCTCTGTGACCATGGTGCCATCGCTGTTCCTCCCTGAGCCTTTATTTCCTCATCTGTAAAGTGGGGATAATCATTCTGCCCCTGTCTCACACCCATGGTGAGAAGCTGGAGTGGGTGGGTTATTTGTGACACTCTCGGATGTGTGCCTGGCACCAGAGAAACGCGACTCGAGGGGCATCTGGGGGCGAGCCGGGCTTTGGGGTCAGACGGGCTGGGGCTGGGAATGTGGACGAACGACTTCACCTCCCATCCACACGTTGGGGATAAGGGCAGAGCCGACACCTCTCAGGTGGGAACATTCAGCGAAGGCAACACTGTAAAATGCCTTGCGCCGGGTTGGTGCTTAAGTCAAGTGCACAGAGTCAGGATCAATACATACCACTAATTGAGCACTTATTAAGTACTAGGCTAAGTTCTTTCCATGCGTGATCCTACCGAATCTTCCCACCAGCTCTGTGAAGTGGGAGCCATTCATTTTCCCATTGATTAATACCTGGTGAAGGTTGGGCAGGGGTTGTTGATTGCAGCTCGGAGGGGGAGGATGTGTAGCCCAGTAATCAGTCTTCTCCCTTCCGAGCCTCATCTACCCCATGCTCAGCTGCTAGGGACGGGTGGGTGGGAGAGGGGTGGGGCTGGCTGCAGAGAGTACCAGGAAAAGGGAGCCCACGTGGCAATGGCGTAGAGGGAACCAGGCAGGCTTGCTGCACCTCCTTGGGCCAGTTTCCTCTCTGGGCCTCCATCTTCCCGTCGGTAAAACGGGTGCTGATAGGTTACGGATCCTGATTCAATTAAAGTCCCCCCTAGAAAGCATCTAGCCCAGAACGTGTATTAGGTTAACGTTGTACGATGTTTGTGGGAGGGTCCCCTCCACCTTCTCCTGTGCGATGGCAGCGTTACCGACTTTGTCTGCCACTCTAGCTGCTTTCTGAAAAGAGACCCACTGGCTTCACCCAAGAGTAGGGTATCAGGCAGTGTGACAGGCTAGCGGGGGACACGCGTTTGTGGGCGGGGAGAGGAGGCATCTCGGCCCAGCGGCCGGGCCAGTCCCCCCAGTTGCCCAGGGAGCAGGTTCAGGGAGGTGGGGGGGGGAGCTCTCCTCCCCCCTAGTCCAGCCGCCACTTCCTCTCCAGCCACCTTTCTTATCTCCCTTTCATGCCGTGGAGGAGTGGATTCAAAGGCTCTGGAGCAGCAGGCACGAGGTTTGAGCCAGCTTTGTATTTTCTTTTAAACTGCAGTTGAAAGACACCAAGGGAACTTCAGCCGAGGGACTTCCTTGGCCCACGGGCCAGTGGGGCCTGCAAAGTGGGAGGGGGCCAGCAGGCGGAGGAGGAGGAAGGCCGGCAGGGGGGCTCACACGGGCCGGAGGGGCTTGGGGCCTAAGTGTGCAGAGGCAAGTCTGAATGTCGCCCACCCACCCGAGGCTCAGAGGCTCAGAGTCTCTCTGCTGTGTCAGGGCTGCTTCCAGACAGCTCTGCTGGCTCCTGTAGCCTGAGAGCTGATGGGGGGCGGGGAGGGGGGAGGCTTGGGGCTTGGGGACCAGGGCCCGGCAAGTGCACTCTCCCCTCTCCTGGGGCTCTGTCAACCCCTGCGCTCTTAGCTCCTCACTTCCATGGCCTTACTTATCTGGACCCCATGCATAGACACCCCCCCCTTTTCCCTCCCAGCCCACACTCCTCCCCGGTTGCCCACGCACACACGCCCTCTTCCAGAAACCCAGGCCAAGCACCTCAGAGTAGTCCTGGACCCCTCTCCATCTCTTACCTCCACGTCGGTCATTGTGTGGCGCCATTTTCAGCCTGTCTCCCAAAGCTGATCACATCTCGCACCCTCCGTGGCTGATCGCCCTGGCCCAGGCCACTGTCACATTTAACTTCCAGCTGAGCTCCTGCTTTCCCCCTCAGCCCCCAGTCTATTCTCGAGCAGCCACCAGAGGTATCCCGTCAGGCAATGGCCCCTCCTTGGCTCAAATGGCGACACCATCCCGTGATTCCCACCTCATTTAGAGTCGAGTCCAAAGACCTTACAATGGCTGATCACTCTGCCCCTCACCAACCATGCTGGTTTCCTCGCTGTTCCTCCAACGTGCTGGGCAAACTACTACCTCAGGGCCTTTGCACTGGCTGTTCTCTGCCCTTAGAACACTCTTCCCTTAGACATGGGCCCGACTCCTTCACTTCAGTGAGGTCTCTGTTGAGATGTCTCCTTCTCAGGGAGGCCTTCTTCTAAGAGCAACAACACCCTCTTCTTCCCAGTCCCTTTCCCTGGCCTTCCTTCCCGGTTTCTTACTAGCCCTTCACACATCTGACATATGTACACCCTTTCCATCAGTTTGCTGACAGTCTAGCCCTCCCCCACAAAGACAGGAGCTTTTCTGTCTTGTTCAGGGCTGTATCCCCAGCCTCTAAAACAGGGCTTCGTATGTAATGGGTGCTCAATAAATGCTCAAAGAAGGAAGCCAGCTTCAAGACCGGCTCTTCGCCTTTCAGCTTGGGATCCTTCCCAGGTCTTTGCTCCTGCCCATCAGCTTTTGCCTCCTGCAACTCAGCCATCAGCGCTGGGTTTCTTTCTCTTTGCCCCGCCTCAGCCCCGCCCCTCACTCTGCCCTCGTCCCTCCCCCACCATATCCGCCCCCCCCCCCCCCCCCCCCCCCCCCCCCCGGCTCACCAGCCTCCATGGCCAGCACCGTGATGTTGTGCCAGCCCGCGGTCTCGCGGTCCAGCCCCTTGCCCGTCACGATGGCGCCCGTGTCCGCATCGATATCAAAGATCTGATCCAAATCCGAGTCACGGTCAATGGCGTACCTGAGGGAGGCAGGGAGGGGCTGATTGGAGGTGTCCTGGCATCAGGTGGAGCCCATGCCCATGTCCCCTCCAACCCACCCTAAAAGAGGGACCACCTGCCAGGGAGACCCCGGGAGCAGAGACACTCTTTCCAACAGAGGAGGGGTGGAAAGGGATCTGGGTTTGGATCTCTGCTGCACCGGTACCTGCTGTGTGACCGCGGGCACCCTCAACCTTTCTGAGCCTCAGTTTCCGCAGCTGGGTAATGGGGCTAATAATTTGCACCCCACAGCTGTGAGGGCTGGAAGCGGGCAAAGCCCCTGGCACAGCGCTAAAGCACCCACTGCACATTCTATCATCTTTCCATAAGAGGTGACCCTAGAATTGGGCTTGTCAAGGGGGCGGGGCAGGCAGTCCGGGCGGGGAGGGAACAGAGGTGCAAAGAATCCTTCCGAGAATGGCGGGCAGAGATTGTTCAGAGAATGGCAAACGGTGCCAAACGCGCAGAACGGGGAAGCAGGCAGAGCGTGGCCCCGGCCCCCCCCCCCGGGCGCAGAATTCAGGGCTTGGACGTGTCCGGGGGGGTGGGGAGGGGAATTCGGAGCAGGAAAGAGGGGGTCGGCGTGGAGGCCTCGGCCCAGGGACCCGGGCTGAGCGAGTGCGGTGGCGAGGGGTCTGGGCGGCGGTGGGGGTGGGAGTGGGGGTGGGGGGGTGGCCGGCGGCCCCTCCCCGCCTGCGCAGCACGCGCGAGCTAATCTGAGGCTTTTCAGTTGCCGCGTGAAAAAGCCCTTTGTTCCGCCTTCTTCCCGGGCCTTTGTGCGGCGGCTCCAGGCCTGAAAGGCCCGTGTCCAACACATGTCTCGGGCGGCGGCCCAGAGAGGCCCCGCCAGCTCCGGCCGCCGCTTCCCGGCGCTGATAACGCGGGCGGGGGGCGCCGCCGGGCTGCGCGGCCCACAAAGGCCTCGAATGCCAAGCAAGGGCGCATTGTGCGACGAGGACAAAGAAGCTCGGCAGGGCGGGGCTCAGCCTGAGCCGCCAGGCCCCTCCCACAGGGCGGAGAGGGGCCCTTTCCCCATCTCCGAGAAGGGAAACTGAGGCCCAGGAAGGTGAGGACACGAGAAACGCCCCCTGCTGGAGGCACAAAGTCCCGAGGTGGACCCTTCAGTGGGGCTTAGCTGCATTACCAAACTTTCGGGGGCCTCCGTTTCTTCATCTGTTAAATGGGAATGATGACACCCAGTGGAACTGACGGGTCTGAGACAGAGCTGGGTTTGAATCCTGGCCTACCTCCTCTACCGGTGTGACCTTGGACAAGTCACTGACCTCCTTGGCCTCTGTTTATCTGGAAAACGGGTGATTTATACTCACCTCACACCGGTGTGGGTTAGAGGAGCTAATTCACGGGACTGGGCATAGGTGACAGCCCTTATTCTTTGCATAGTTACTAGGATGGGGGCAAAGGCAGCGAAGGCAAACTGTGTGACCAACTATAAAAGGCTGTGCCTGTGGGGATAGTGGGCATTACAGCCAGGCTCCCCAGCCCCCACTAACTCTCCTTCCTGTCCCTCAGCTGCTAAACCCACCTCCTCCTTGCCCCTGACCAACCTGGGCCCTCCTGACCCGGGTGAAAGTGACCTAAGATGACACTTCCTTCCACTAGACAGCACTTAATAGTTTGTAGCCTGCTTTTCCTGCAGCCAGCTCTCTGTGCGTTCCTTTACGCCCAGACATTGAGTGCCTCCTCTGTGCTACGTCCCGGGGATAAAAGGGCAAAACGAGATAGATGAGGTGACCACCTAGCATCCTGTGATGCTGATGGGATCTCCCCCGTCTTACAGAGGAAGACACTGGGGCTCAGAGAGGAAACTTGCCAAGCTTAGGACTGCCACGTACGGTTGTGCAGGCTGTGTCCTGCACAAAGGTACCAGGCTGAAGGGGTGAAGCGGAGTGAAAGTCTAACCAGTCAGTGTTCAGCTTGCCAAGCCACGTGTCCTAGCTGAGGGAGTATCTTCTCAGAGAGGGATTTTTTTCCTTATTTATGCAAAGATGCCATGTGGGCTAGTGATGACCCTGCCTAAAATTGCACAGGGACTGTCACAGAATTGGAATTTGTACCCATACTGGGGACTCTATACCCAGAGTTCTTTTTAGCTCGTTGAACCATCCAAAACTGCGAAGCACGGCGCCTCAGGTCCCCTTTGCCCCCAGTCTGGCCCTGACAGATGTTTGGGTCCAGAGGAGGAAGAACCAACCTCTGAGTGTCAGCTCAGCTGGAAGGAACCTCCTCTTGGTTTTACCGGTGGGAGAACAGAGTCCAGGAGAAGGCCTAAGGCCTGCACAGCCTGGGGCTCCTGATCACTGGGGGGAGCCGGGTGTGAGAGCTTGTGGAAGGATGCCTACCACCTTCTTGCTTCTCCCCTTCCTGCTCAGACCTCCCTCCTGTTCTCTCTCCTCCCAGCTTCTCTCTTTTTGTTCCCTCCTGGAGGGGAAGGGGCGGCTGGAATCTAAGTGGAGGCAGCTGTTCCCAAGGCCGTGGGGCGGGCCGCAGGGACCTGCCATTAACCAGCAAAAGACTTGGGGCTGCAGGTCAGCGTGGCTGGCTGAGCCCAGGTGGTTTTGTTCCAGCTCAAGAAGCCAGCCAGTGAGCGGGAGGGAGGGGTGGAGGGGCGCGGCAGGAGGCAGGGAGCACAACCTGGCAAACATGGGGAGGGGGGCGGGAGGGGGGAGGCTTGTGGACCTCACGTGTAGGTGCATGAGTTGTGCGGCTGGTCTGTGTTGTGGGTGGAAACCGTGTGTGTGTGTGTGTGTGTGTGTGTGTGTGTGTGTGAGAAAGAGAGAGAGAGAGAGAGAGAGAGAGATACTGCTGTGCTGTTGGAAAAGCAAACACTCGAGAGAGGCAGCCGCTTAGCCCTGGGTGTGGGTCCAAGTCTACGATGCCCCTGACAAGTCACTTCCATCTTTGAACCTTAATTTTGAGCAAAATGGAAATGATAATCCTACCTTGCGAGTTGCTGGGAGGATTAAATGCCTAGCTGGGGGATAAGGTGCCTAGCTGAGCTCTAGGAAAATTACTCCGTGAGAGGGAACTATTGTTATTCTAATTATTATTCAGAATCGTCTGGTAAGGGGTACGCAGGAGCCCCTCCCACCCAGAATGTGGTCCGTGTGCTCTGGGTTGGGGGGGGGGGTTGTGGGAGGCACCCTGTATGGACGGCCCAGAGTATTGCCAGTGGGCTGAGAAGGGCAGGAGGCAGCTGTGAGTCTGGAAGGTCCTGCTCCTGGTTCAGTCCGCCGGGGCCTGGAGGGCAGGAAGGAGAAGCAGCACAGGTGTGGGTGGAGAAGCGCAGCGAGAGAGTGTGGGTAGGTGTCAGCTAGTGTGCGTGCGCGTGCGTGTGCACGCTTGTGCACGCGTGCAGGGGAGGCCCCGGGATGGAGGTCTGCAGTGCCGATCTGGTGCCCAGCGGCCTTCGTTTGAAATCTAGCTGTGTGGCCTTGGGTAAATCACTTAATCTCTCTGTTCTTCAGTTTCCTCCTCTTAAGAATGGAGATACTATCAATACCTGCCTTACTGCTGACTGCGAGGATTAGAGACAAGCGACTAGCAGCACAACACTCGCGAGAGCACTGGGCACCTGCCGCGTGCCCGGTGAGTCAGCTCTGATGCTTTTTGCCAGGCCTGCGGGCGGGCTTTACACGCGTGAGCTCCTCAGATCTTCCCGGGTACTCTTATCACCCCCATGTCGCAGATGAGGAAACTGGGCTCTCAGAAGCCGGACGCCTTGCCCTGGGTCGAAAGGGCTGCGTAGTGGCAGAGCCAGGTTCCCAACCCACACGGGTCCAGGGCCTCAGGTCTTAAGAACACGCCCCTCAGGGCCAGCCGGGTACACCTGCGGGCACTCCCACACACTCTAACAGCCCCAACTGCCGCTGTCGTCAAGGTTAAGGGTGGGAGGAGGGGGGAGGGTACTGCTTCCTGGCCCCGGTGTGCACGTGGTTTTTCTCCAGGTAACTATCTGCATAGACAGCGCACACAGGCACGATAAACACGAAAGGCTGAGGCTCCCGCGTGTATGGCCTGCCCAGCGCTCCCCGGTGGGCTCGGTAGGAGGCTGAATGAATGACGGAGCTACTGGAGGGAGAATCTCTTCAGATGCAAAAGGGGCTCCCCCACCCGCCAGCAGGGAGTCCCCTCTGCCCCCTCCACCCTGTCTGTGACTCTTTCTCTCCTACCCGCCCACACCCTGCCCCCCTCCCCAGCCCCGGCTTAAGACACCCACTTAAAGCCCACACATGATGCCTGGGAATTCGTATGTGGTTAGTACTGGCTGCGGAATGAAGGGTAGAAACGGGTGGCCAGGCCACGAAGAAAAATAGTAATGTCCATTTCCTGAGGACCTACTATGTGCCAAACAAGCCTCCCTCCAACCCTGGGAACGCCAAGCACGGAACCTAGTAGGACACAGGAGACATTTAATACCTATTTTTTTTTTTTTGAGTAAAAGAATGAGGCAGGTACTATCGTGATGCCCATTTTAGAGATGGGAAAACTGGGGCTCGCCGTGGGTCCAGTGATTTTCCCACGGTTCTATAACTGAGCTGGGATTCCGAGCCAGGCCCTCTTCGATTCCAGAGCCTACGTACTTTCTGCCGCACCCCACTGTGGAGAGCTGGGAGGAAATGAGATATTTGCTCCCTCTGGTGCGGTGTGGGCTTGGCTGTTTTCAGTGTTCAAGGGAGACCCGCCGGGCTGTAGGGCTATGCTGGGCTGATCAAGGGCCTCTCTGCCCCTCAGAGATGAGCCCATCCGAGCACCGTCCTTCCTCCCTCCAAAGCTTCCAAGGCTTCCCATCGCCTAAGCACAGAGTCCTACTGCTTCGCCTGACGTTCAGGGTCCTTCCCAGCCTGTCCCAAGTGCCCCTCTGTCCTCATCGCCGCACACCCTGACACGAGCTCGTCCAGCTAATCATCCTGCGGCTGGACTTAACCTCCTGGCTCCATGGCTCTGTTCCTATCGCCCGGCGCTCCCCGTCACCCCAACCTGGAGCGCCCTCTCCCTGGTCCAATCTCGCCTCTTCAGCCTCGCTCTGGGGCCTTCTGGGGAAGCCTGGGCTCACTCCCCTCCGTGGCGCGCACCGATTACTTGCCCTTCCATGGAGTTCTGTACTCCCCCAGCCCCTGCCTCAGGCCAAGACCACTGGGACTTAGATCTGTCACTAGATGCCTTCACGTGGGGGCCTAGCCCTCCTGTCGGCCCGCGTCTGATTCGCCTCTGTGCCTTCCGCACAGGGGAGCACACCTAACCACACAGAGAGTAAGAAGCAGGGGTGGACACGAACCGGAGGCTGGACTCAAGAAGCTGACAATAATGGGTTAAACCATTCCTTCCTCTTTCAAGCGGCATGACACTGGGAGAGTCACTTCTCCTCTCTGTGCTTCAGCTCCCTCTGTAAAACCAGTATGATTCCTCCTGAGGGGGAAATGCCACAATGCGAGGCACTGTCCACTCTTCCCAGTGCTGAACTCAGGAAGCTATCACTCTGTGTATCTGCACCTCTGCATTCCCCAGGTGCCTAATGTGGTAGGCAAAATCTCCCAGGACACCACTTAATGTCTTCACCTCCAGGAACATACCAAGCTGCCCCTGCCTCAGGACCTTTGCACTCGCTGTTCCCTCCACCTGAACCTGACCGCTCTTCCTCACAGCTTCACAGGTCGGCCTCTCTCTTTATCTGATCTCAGCTCATCTGCCAACTCCTCAATTACTCATTCTATAGTAGCCCCTGCTGCCCCAACCCTCCTTATCCCATTACCCTGTTTACTCCCTTCATAGCTCTTCTCAGCAATTATTTCAAGACTGTCAACGAATGCTTCACTACTTGTAGACTGTGTCCCCGCCCCGGGAGAAGGCAGACTCTATGCGTCCGGGGAAGAGGTTTTTTTTTTTTTACCTTTGTTTCCCCCTTGACTCAACGTGTAGGTGGTGACTTGAGTCGCTGACCCTTAGAGATCAGGAGCTGGGATACAAGCTGGGCTCTGGGCAGTACGTGGGTCCCATGAGGAGCCCTTCTGTCTCTCAGTGGCACCTCACCGGCCTCTTGTTTCCATGTCTGTCCTCTGTAGACGGGGGTGCTCCTCCCCAGCTCTGCCCTTGGCTGAGTCAGCTTCCCCGGGCCTGGCTCAGGGCCGGGCGGGCATGAGGAGGAGCTGGGTAAATGTTTGTGGTGTTAAATTGGACCTGTCTCGAGCTCCTCCTCGCTGAGGAGCCCCAGGGAAGGGGCCAGCAAAGAGAGATGAAAGAAGGTGAGAAGCTGGTTTCAAAGTTGGCCCTTTCCGAGCAGATAAAAGCCGGAGGAAAGGGAAGCCAAGGGAGGGAGGAGGGGGGAGACTAAGAGGGGGTGTGAGAGCCACACTGCAGGGGAGGGGAGCAGGCAGACAGGAGCACTAACCTGGGAGGCAAGGACTCAGCTCCTACTCCTGGCTCTCAACTCCCTGGGAAGGTTCCGGGGGCACCTCCTCCCCGGCCTGGCCCTCAGTTTCCTCCCAAACGTGGGTGACGATTCCCTCCTGGGAGAGGTCTGCGGTCCAGCCAGAGGCTAGGGAGATGCCGCCAGATGCCTGGGCGGAAGGGCAACAGAGGAGCTCAGAGGCGGCAGGACGGCTCTGGCAGTGAGGAGGGCAGGGACGGCCCAGGACCTCTGGACAGAGGCCCTCGAGGCCTGTCAGACTTGGCTTTTGCTGCCTCGTCTCCCTCAGTCCACTGTAGCCATCACAGCTGCTCTTCTCCAGCACATCTACCACTCCTCTGCCTCCATCTGTCTGCACATGCTGTTCCTCTGCCTGGAATGCCCTTCACCTCGTATTTACACCTGACCATACGCAGGGACCAGCTCGGTTAGTTTCCTGCCTCCTCCAAGGAGGTCTTTTAAGACCCCTGAGGGCATTTCCCAGTCTGGGAGCCCACAGACAGTGGCAGGATGGCCTCTCTGCGTCCTCACCCAGGGCCGCCATGTAAGATTGCACAGGCTGTGCACTGTACAACTCAGAGAACCATTCCCATGGATGGTGATGAGAATGTTACCCATCCGGAATTGTGTAATGCAGAGATCCTCAAACTAACCTCCTTTCTCCCTCTCTTCACTGCTCAGCCACATAGTTGGTTCAGGGACTACTTACTGATTATGTACAGGGATTTCAGGGAGGAAGCAGGGAGCTCAGGAATCTCCTTCCTGTCTGTCCAACAATGGCCATTGCCCCTACCCCCTGACGTCCTCTGGATCAGTTTCTGCTGCAGCCTCTCTTCCCTTCTCTTCTGTCCGACCTTCTTCCAGCTTGGGTCACAGTCAGGGACACCGATAGAGCTGCAGCATCCCCTCCCCTGGACCCTCCTGCCTCCCTCCCTGCTCGCCCCTCTCTCTCCCTGTGTCTGTTTCTCTTTCTTCCCCTTTCTGGCTTTCTCAGCAAATCTCCGCTGTCTCTACATTGTCAGGTAGGCCCTCTGCCTCTTTTAGGTACTCCCCCTCTTTCCACTGGCTCCCCCCTCTCTCTGGCCTCCTCCTCCCATTGGGGGTCTCTCCCCATCCCCTTGAGTCTCTCTCTGTCTCTTTTCTCAGTCTTTGTCTGCTTTTCTATTCCAGTCACTCACCATGCAGGCAGTGAGTGTCCACTGAGTGCTGGGCGTCAGGCTAGGCCCTGAGGGTAAACAGAATCCCCTACCCTCACGGAGCTTATCTTATAGTGGAACGGAGACACGCAAAGTAGTCAGAAAAACAGGTCGTATGTCAGATCGTGATGTGGTGGGGCTGGGGGTTGGGGGGGGGTGCCGAGCAAAGACCGGGGGGAAGTAAGACGACAGATTGCGGGGGTACTAAGGAGGGGAACATTCTAGGCAGAGGAATCAACAGTCACAAAGGGCCCGGAGGCCGAGAGTGAGCTTGGTACATCTGTGGGGCTGTGAGGGGGCTAGTGTGGCTGAGCAGAGAACTAGGAAGCAGGGCCATGGGAGCAAGGGTCAGAGAGGGTACAGAGCTCATGGCTCTGGGGGTCATTGTGAGAGCTTGGTCTTTTATTCTGAGCCAGATGGGCGCCTCTGGGTGGTGGTGGGGGGGGGGGCGGGGAGGCTCTGAGCAGAGGAGGGCGGTGCTCTGATTTCTGTTTGGGCAGGATCGTGAGCCTCCCGGGCCAGTTCCGGATTAAAGAGGGGGCGGGGCAGAAGCAGGGAGACCAGCGCGGGGTAGGGGGAAGTTCAGGAATGGGGGTAGCAGCAGACGTGGAGAGAGGCGGTCGGATTCTGGATAGCCTGCTAAAGCGGGGATGGCGGGGACGTGCCGGTGGTTCGGAGGGAGGTGTGAGAGAGAGGCGGGAGTCAGGGGGTCTCCAACATTTTTGATCTGAACTGTTAGGGTGTTTATGTTTTTGTTTTCTTTGGGTGGAGAGACCTGGAGCTGAACATGGTGAAGTCTGGGGTGCCTAGGGGAGCCAGATGGCCAGGTGAGCAAGAGTGTGGAATCGGGGGTCATAGGCATGTGGATGGATAGGCTGAGGGCACCGAGGGAGCCAGTATAGACAGAGGAGAGGGGCTGAGCCCGGTTCACTCTGCGGCGTCTGTCGCTCCTGGGTCTCCCTCCTTGTCCTGAGTCCCTTGCCTCTCGGTGACCGTTCTCACAACTGTTTCCTTGGTCTCTGTGTCCACCCTCCTTCTCTCCCCCCCCCCCCCGCCCCTCCCCCTGTGCCCGCAGTCTGTCCGCGGGGCGGTGGCGGGATAGCAGGCAGCAGGCGTGGCCCCGGGCGGGGGTCTCACCGGACGGGCCGGTTGGCGGCGTCGGGGTCCCGCGCCGTCACCACGCCGACCAGGGAGCCCACCTGCGCGTCCTCCTGCACCTCCAGGAGGCCGGAGGGCGGCCGGAACTCGGGGGGCTCGTCCACGTCGGTCACGGCCACGCGCACGATCGCCTGGTCGCGGAACGTGCCCAAGTCAGCGAAGCGGGGATCCACGAACTTGTTGAGGGCCTCCAGGACCACGGTGTGCACGGGCTGGGACTCGAAGTCCAGGCGCTGCGGGGAGGGAGCAGAGGGCGGGTGAGGGGGGCCGGGTGGGGTCCGCGTCGGGAGAGGAGGCGAGGGAGGCGGGCCCAGAGGGGGCGGGGCTGGCCCAAGGTCACGTCGACCCTGCCGGGGAGCCCGAGTAATGGACTGCACCAAGGAACCAGCGGTTGGAGACCCAGACCAACCTTCCCTGGTCGCAGGTGGGCAAAGTGAGACGGCAGGGGACAGTCTTGCCTAGGGACACACAGCCCATCAGGGCTAAAGGCCACTGCCCCCCCCCCCCCAACTTCCCGCCTCCCAGCACAGAATGTTGGGGCATTTGATTCATGTATTAATTCACGAAGCACTTACTAGACACCAGTGCTTTAAATACATTAACTCATCTGATTTTACAACATCCCTAAGAGGCTTGGGTTGTGATTCTCTCATTTTACACAGGAGCACGTGGAGGCCCAGAAGGTTCTGTAACTTCGCCCAAGGTCACTTAGTCACCGGCAGAAGCAGGATTCAAACCCGGAGCCAGCGCAGCTCTCGAGTCCTGCCCCTCCTCACGGGAGAGGACAGCGCACTGGTTCCGCGGCTGACTCGCTGTGTGTCTGTGGGCCATCTATTTAGCCTCTCTGGGCCTCAGTTGTGAGGGTTAAAGAGACATTCCCCCGGTGTGCTGTGTAGGCAGCAGCAACTAATGTGTGAGTTGAGCCTGATAAGCCAGGCTGCCTTAGAGCTTTCCTTGGAAATCTGGCTAAACCCACGCTGAGCCTTGCTTCTCATCAGGGAGTACTAATGGGTGACCTTCTGATGAATGAGCTCCAGGGCTGTGTGTCCGCTCCGGCCTTCTAAAGACAACGCCTTACAGCAAAGAGAAATCACAGTGGCGGAGCTCAGCCACCTCAGTAGTGTGGGGGGAGCTGAGTGGCAAGGGTAACCTTCCTGGGGACCTGCCCTGTGCGTAGCGACCCTCCGTTTCTCTCAGAACATCCCCCCCCCCCCCCCCCCCCGCACCTTCTCCAGCAGCAAAAAGACCACCTCCGTCCTCTGTCCTGTTGCCTGGGAAATCAGGACGCAGGGAGGCTGGCGGTAGCCGAGCCTGTGAGTGAGCGATGGGCTTTGGAGCCAGGCCATCAATCAGGCATGGGCTCCGCTCCCCGAGCCAGCGTGACTCCACAGAGACGCCTCAGGCGCCAGGGCTGGAGCAGGTGGGAGGGGCCTGGGATGGGGGGAGGGGATTAGGAGCAGCCTGGGGATGAGAGCAAATGCAGAGGCGGGACTTGGGACCTGACTCTGCTGCTCTGTGATGCTGGTCCCCATCTGTGAAATGGGCTCATCTTCCAGTGAGGACAAATGGAGCTCAGAAGACTGAAAGCCATGTAAGCTTAAAAGGGTAGATCCTGGGGGCGCCTGGGTGGCTCAGTTGGTTAGGCATCCCACTCCTGATTGCGGCTCAGGCCTTGATCTTACCGGGTTCGTGAGATTGAGCCCCACAGCGGGCTCTGTGCTGGCAGCACAGAGCCTACTTGGGTTCTCTCTCTCCCCTCCCCTCTCTCTCTGCACCTGCCCCCCAAATACATAAATAAACATTTAAAAAAAGTGTGGGGTGCCTGGATGGCTCAGTCGTGATCTTATGGCTTGTGGACTCCAGCCCCATGTCGGACTTCACGCTGACAGCGTGGGTCCTATTTTGGAATCTCTGTCTCCCTCTCTCTCTGTCCCTCCCCCCGCCCCAAATAAATAAAAACATCTTTAAAAATTATTAAAAAAAAAAAAAGGGTGGATTCTGGAGCCAGACTGCCTGGGCTCATAGCCCTACTCTGCTCTGCAAGGTACGTGACCTTGGATGCAGATTATTGAATTTTCATGGCCTCAGTTTCTCATCTATAAAACGGGCAATAATAGTACCCTAGGGATCGAATAAGTTAATACATGAAAAGCAGTTGAAGAGTGCCTAGCACACAGTCTACACTTTATTATTA
The DNA here is from genome assembly GCF_028749965.1 of Puma concolor. Classification (NCBI taxonomy): domain Eukaryota; kingdom Metazoa; phylum Chordata; class Mammalia; order Carnivora; family Felidae; genus Puma; species Puma concolor. The sequence goes on from NC_141669.1 coordinate 126,545,087, forward strand.
GCAGTAATAGCTATTATATTTTAATCTTATGGGAAGTAGCTGGAGAAACTGGGGGTCTTCTCTTTTCACACCCTGGAGGCCAGGTAGGGAGCAGGTCGTTAGATGCTCATTGAGTGAAAGAAGGGCCCTCGGGGCAGGTGTTGCTGTGGGTCCCAGAAGGCAGGACCCAGGCTGACAGCAGCAGATTTAGGGCGACACAATCTGGCTGAGTGGGGGGAGAGCTAGCTTCTGGACAAGGGCAGGGAGCGAGCATCCCATCCTGGAGTGACCAGACCAACCGGGGTTCAAATCCGGACTCTGCCCCCTCCTGGTGTGACCCTGGGCCAGCCCTTTTACCCCTCTGAGCCTCTGTTTTCTCACTGGCAAAAATGGGCCGAAGGACTGAAGTCTCTTCAGAGGGAAACACGAGAATTAAAGGAAATGATGAGAGTGAAGGGTGTGGACTCGAAGGAGCCCGTGGCAGTGATTACACGAGCACAGAGCCAAATCTGGTTTGAATCCTGGCTCGCGTAACTAGCTGTGCAACCTGCACAAGCCTCGTATCCTCTCTGGGCCTCATTTTCTCATTTGCAGAATGGGACCGGTGCCATCACTGTTTCCCCAGGCTGGTCCTGGGTCTGTGGAGCGACCTCATCTCTGGAGCCGAGTGGGGTGGGGCTGTCTGGCTGCTCTGAGGCCTCCCAGACCTGGCCACCCTGGGTCTGCCTCCCCTGTCCCTCGAGGAGGCGGCGGGGGCGGGGGGGGGGGCACACCTTCTGCACTACAATGATGGCCTCCTGAGTGTCGCTGTCCGTGGTGACCTTGAACACATGGCCGCCGCTGCCGCTCTCCTCCTTGAGGTGGTAAGTCATGTCTGTGTTCTCGCCCACATCTGAGTCCTCGGCCTTCACTCGTCCCACAGCCGTGCCGATGGGGGCCGACTCCTGAATGCTGAACTGGTACATCTCTGTAGGGGACACAGCTGTGAACAGGGATGGGGAGCAGCCCCTACCCTGACTTCCACCAGCTTTAGGGGACAGGAGGGGGGGGGTCCAGATGGGCTCCAGGGAGGACAGTGTCTGCAAGGGGCTCGCAAGCGGCAGTGCAAAGAGGAGGGTCCTCATTCTGACCCTGGGTTTATTTGCTGATTGGTTAGGGAAAGTGCCTGCAGATTGGAGGGCTTCGGTTTCCCCATCTGCCCACGAGGGGCACGGAGGAGCACAGCGGTCAAGGCCCAGGCTCTGGAGTCAGCCCTGGCTGTGTAATCCTCAGCCTTGGTGTCCTCATCTGTAGAATGGAAATAATGATAGTGTCTTCCTAACAGCCCTGCCATTATCCCGATTAACTGAGATGATGGAGCCTGAAAGGTGCTCAGTACAGAGCCTGGCCCATGGTGGCTGCTCGATAACAGGAACAAACTATATTACGGTAGTGGGGCTTCATGCTGATTTTTCTGTTGCCGTTGGTGTTCATGACATTGATTCCTTCATTTCCACAGATTTGTTAAGCACCTGCGACATCTCAGATGCAGTTCTAGGCACCGGGCTTATGGCAACAAGCAAAACAGACCCAAATCCCAGCTCTCAGTGCCTTCCTCTTAAACAGGAAGAGAAAGACACAAACAATCACATCAGTAAAACAGGCAGTATATCAAATGGTGATAGGTGCTTTGGAGAAAAATAAAGTAGGGGAAGGGGAATGGAGAATACCGATGAGGGTGTGTGTGGAGTTTTAAATAGGGGAATCAAGAAAGGCTCCCGGGGAAGATGACATTTTTGCAAAAGTCTGAGGGAGGTGAGGGAGTAGGCCAAGCAGATATTTGGGAAAGAGCATGCCAGACAGAGGGAATGGCAGGTGCAAAGGCCCTGAGGTGGGTGTAAATGCCTGGCGTGTTTGAAGAATGGCAAGATGGCCGTTGTGGCTGGAGGGGAGAAGCAGAGCAGAAACAAGAAGAAATGAGGTCAGATGGGACACAAGCAGTACCCTGCTCTCGTCCCAGAGTTGAGGCCAAGATGAGGGTCATTCGCGAAATGCTGGGCCAGTGCAGGTGACGCAGGGGCCGTGGAGCTGGGGATGTGCCTCTTGGAGTCCCCAAGCCTGGATGACTTGTGTGAAACGGCGGCCTCTGATTCATTCTCACACAACAGCCGGCACGGGGCTCTTTCTAAAACAGGCTGATGGTGCCACTCCCCTGCTTGAATCCCTTCCATAGCTCCCGCTGCCCTGAGGTGAGGCTGTCCGAGACCTCCGGCCTGCCCCACAGGACGCTTGCTGCCTGGCCCCTGCACAAGTCTGCAGCCTCAGCCTCCCTCTCCCCGAGCCCAGACCTGCCCGAGGTACTTGTAATGCCTTATCTCCCTCTCTTTTCCCTTCTCTTGCGCCCTCCCCAATTCCTACCCTTCCTTCAGTCTTCCTGAATGTTCCCTCCTCCAGGGAGCCTTCTCAGACTAACCTCCAGGCTCTGCTCCTGTGCCCCAGGGCCACCAAGCTCATCCCGCTTGGTAAGGCTTCCCTCATTTCCCTCTCCCTTTCTGCCTGTTCTCTCGCTGCTCTCTCCTCTCTCCTCTGTCTGGGGTGTGAGCTCCTGGAAGGCAGGAACCGTATCTCTTATTCATCAGGCGTCCTCGAAGCCTGGCAGAACACCAAACTGTCACATAAATGAAATGTGTGAGTGACTAGGGAGTGAATGAACGGAAAGGAGCAGGAGTTACTCGTCTACGCTCGCGGGGTTAACCCGGATTCAAGAGTCTGACCATAGCAAGTCGTGGTGAGGATGTCCTATAGCGGATGCGTGCATTTTTTCGTGGGGGGAACAGTCTGGCTTCATTTAGTAAAGCTGAAGATGAGTACATCCCATGAGGCAGCTATTCCCCTCTTCCTCTGTACATACACTGGGGAAATGCACGCAAAACGCGACTTGGAGATGTTCAGCGAGGTACAACAACGTATGCAGCAGTATCCTTCATAATGGCCTCAAACTGGAAACAAACCAAATGTCCGTGGACATAGAATGGGTACATGGTGGAACACGATCCAGCAATGAAAATGAATACATTGTAGCCACAAGAATGACCTACGAATTTTAAGGGGGGGGGGGCAAGACACAACCAGGTTATATGGTAGGATTCTGTTTATATAAGGTTAAAAAAACAGGTGAACTTAAGGAGGGACATCAGGTGATGCGTGTATAGGTCAAGTGACTCCAAAGCAAAGAGGTGGCAATCTCAAAAGCAGATGGTGCTTAACTCTGGAGGAGGGGGTGTGGGGGTGAGTTATGATCAGGAAAGGCACATGGAGGCTTCGGGGGCGGGGGTGGTCTTCAAGGGTGGTTGCGGGAAGTGTCCGCTTTAGAATTATTTGCCAAACGGGCCATTTATATTTTACACCCTCCCATTTGGGTGCGTGGCTCACAATAAAGAAATGTTCAAAAGAGAGAAAGAATGAATAAGCGAATGAGTAGACGAGAGTCTTCCGGGGGCCCGGGGGCCCTCTCCTCTGCTCTGCCCCACTGCTTGTGGCTCAGAGCTGGCACAGAGCCCCGCCCAACTGGGCATGAGACTGGGAGGTCCCCACCCGTCCCCACGCTGCCTCCAAGCACCCCCATCAGCAGTGCGGCTGGGCCGGGGGAGTGGGCGGGCCAGTTTCCGCACCGGGCTCCCTGCCCCCCCCCCCCCCCCCCCCCCAGCGACACAGAGCTGGCTCCAGGCTCTGCCCACCCCACTCTGAGTCTGGGCTGAGGCGCTAGGCCCTGATGATGGTGCGCTCTCAGCTAAGGGATTGGATTCCCTTATCTCACGGGGGTCAGTCCCCTGTGGCGGGCCTAATGTGAGAGCAGCAGACCTCAAGTAATGACTCTCCGATAGGGATCAGCCCGGCTCCCCGCGGCATTTAGTCTCTGCCACCTTCGGTAGCTTCCCCAGTGCAGCTCCCAGCCGAGGCCTGGACAGAGGGGCTGGCTGGGCTGATGGGGAGGTGAGGGACTCGGCCACGGAGCCAGCCTCCCATCCCCGGTTGTGCCAGGAGAGGCGGAGAGCGGAAAGAATCCAGAACAGGGTCCTGTCCTCTGGGCTCACTGTGGGGACGGGCCTGTCACCCCGGACCTCAGCTTCTCCATGCAGCGTGGGTGGACCTCGGCCTGGGTCTGGCTGTGGTCGCTGTCTGCACCCCCGTGTCCCCCACCAGTCCTACCCTTTGCAAACTTGGGTCTGCGCTCGGGCCAGCGAGGGGCTGGAGCAGGTGGACGGATGGGGCTCAGCCTCGGCAGGAAGCAAGGTGAGGGGTGGGAAGGTAACCGCGTTACGTGGCCGCGTGGGAAATCAGACAACTCTGAGGGCTTCCTCTGCAAGAAGCACGATGGGCGGGGGCCTGGGGGTAAGTGGGTGACTTGGGTGGACAGACAGACAGATTCCAGTCCTTCCTTTGGCCGAAGCCGAAGGGGAAGCATGAGGTCATGTGGTCGCTTGGTGGCCTGGAAGGAAGAACGGACACCCCCAGGACCCCCGCCACGGCAGCCCGACGGGAGAGGTGCTGGGCGTCTACCGGGCAGATGCAGATGTGACCGTGTCCCCCTGGGAAGGCCTCACTCACTCTGCGGGAAGCGGGGTGGGTTGTCGTTGACGTCGGTGACCACAATGGTGACGGTGGTGGAGCCCGAGAGGCCGCCCAGCTGGCCCGCCATGTCTGTGGCCTGGATCACCACCTCGTAGCGCTCCTGGCTCTCGCGGTCGAGGTCGGGCACGGCCGTCCGTATCACGCCTGTGGGTGAGTGAGAGTGAGGCCACGGATGCCCGCCCCCCCCCCCCCCCCACGAGCTGGCGGCTGACACGGAGACCCCGCCACGGGCAGCGGCCGGGCTCGGGCAAGTTCAGGAGGGGAGCGCAGAAGACGCGGAGGTGGCAATGTCCAGAAGCAGGCCCAGCGGCCGGCGCGCACGAGGGCACACGCTCCCCCACGCGCTCACGCAGATGTGCTCGTACAGATAACTCGCACTCACATCTGCTCAAACAGATGTGCTCTTCATCTGTCGGTGGCGCTCACCAGAGCCAGGCAAGGAGCAGCGGCTCGCGGAGTGTTACAGGGCACCGACTCACTCACCCGGATTCACACACCGGGTACGTCCCGTACGCTTACATAAGAGCGCACGCAAGAACATACGTGAGATCGCACACACGCCCACGCACGTGCACCCTCACGGCTACGAGTGCGCACTCTTATTTTCACCCACCCCTCTCCACCCCGGAGTCAGCCCTAGGGTCCCTGTGCCCGGCCCTAGATGCTCTGTCCAGGCACTAGCTGATCACTGATCAGGTGATCCTTCAAGCTGTCAGTGCAAGAGGGGCAGGGGCCGCAGGAATGGGGGTGACCGCAAGATTAATTCTGCCGAGCGGAAGGCCGAGCTTCTTGTCTCCCTGCCAGTGGGAGCCCAAAGTGGAGGGGAGAGTCGATGAGGCATTCAGAGCCTCCCCCGCCACTCAGTCCAACCTGCCGAGGACCAGGTGGTGACAGGTGGTGCCCGGGGCCTGAGCGCCAGGTGGAGTCATGCACCAGCAGCCCCAAGATGCGCCCCATAAAACCCAATCTCCGGCTCCTGATGTCCCCAGACAGCCCCCAGACTCCAATACAGGCAACAGAACGAGGGGAGAGGTTGCAGCGTGTGTGTGCATTTGTACGTGTGGCTGGGGGAGCCAGGGGGAGGGCATCTAGGAGGTGGCCCTGCGTTTATGGGATCGCACGGAGATACGGAAAATGTGTCGTCTGTCTGATCAAGAGCCGTGCAGACCCTCCATCGGCGGCCTCCCAGTCCCCTCAATAGGCTCCCTGCTGATGACCCCTCTGAGAATGGTCTTCCCCAGGTCAGAGGGGTCTTAGAAGCAGCTGAACTTGGGATAAATCCCAGATCTGCCATTTGTTGGCCATGTGATCTTGGGCAAATCCCTTCCTCTGAACCTCCTTGTCTGTAAAATGGGACAAATACAATACCTCCCCGAAGAACGGGCATTCTCAACCTTGGCGCGATGGCCGCTTTGGGTGGCATAACGCTTACCCACTAGATGTCAGTAGCAGCACCCGCCCCACCAACCCCAATTCTGGTCAGAGCAGGCCCTCCTTGACCCGCCCCAGGTGCTGCGCCCCGACACTGGTACTGGGAACAGGGCGCCCTTCTGGTGATGAGGGGAGGGCCCGGGGCCTCTGCTGGTCTGTCCGCTGAGGCTCTGCAGCCCCAGATGGCGGGGACTGAACGGGGAAGGTGGGCCCACCAGTGCTCTCTGCCCCGGGGGGCTGGAAGGAGGGGAAGAGCAGAAGACGAGAGAGAAGAGACAGAAAAGACACGGGGGCCTGGGGAAGAGAGATGGAGAGGAACCTAGTGAGAGGCAGGAGGGAAGAGATGAGAGAGACAGGCACTGGGGACAGCGCCTTCGTGACCAGGGAACAGACGGTGAGGGAGACCTAAGGAGCCCAGAAAGAGAGAGGAAAAGAGGGGAGTGGTCAAGCAGAGAGAAACGCACACTCAGGAGGACACACGGAGAGAGAAGAACAGGAAGCCAAAGGCCTGGAGAGAGAGGAGCAGGGAGAGAAAGAACGGAGCGGGGAGAGAAAGGCAGAGAACAACCGAGACAGACAACGGAGTCACAGCGCTGGGAAGGGGTGAAGAAAGGTGGTGGGAGGGAGGAAGGGGAGAGCAGACAGACCGATGGTGGCATGGCCACCGGGCCAGAGACAGGGGCTCCCTGAGCGCACCAGTCAGAGGGGCCCGGAGGGGAGCTGAGCAGTGGAGCCCTTACCGCCTGCTAAGCTGTGTGCATTCGCTTTGCATCCAGGACCTCACTGAATGTAGAGGGGTGTTGGGGTTCGGGGCCGCCGAGCGTCTGTGAGCTCGTGCTCCAAAAGCTCGTGAGTGGGGCTGAGGGCTAGGTTCTGGCCGAGGTCCACCCCTGTGGGTGGACTCCTTGCTGCTCCTGCCACTTCTAGCTCCAGAGGACGTGGGGACACTAAACTCTTGGAAACTGGTCACGAAGGCATGTAGATGATGAGCTGTCATCTCTGGGAGACTAGGAGGTGGGTACCCAGCGGCTCTGCTGCCTCTAGACCCAGCCCTGGGATCACATCCAGCGGTAGGTTGCAGTGCTCCCCCTAAAGCACACCAGCTGTCACGCACACCCTTGGGTCACCGCTTGGCACACGGACTCTTGGCCACGCAGCTTGCTTTGGCCAACGCGGCATCAGCGAGTGTGACAGAAGCGGAGGCTCGACCAGCCCTTGTGTGCTGGGGGGCCTGTCCTCTTGGAACCCCCAGACCACTGTGCTGGAAAAAAGCCCAGGAGGAAAGGCCACACGGAGGGAGGGGCCCAGCCACGCCAGCTGTCCCAGCTGACTGGCCCGCTGACTGTTGCCACACGAGTGACCCCAGCAAAAGAACTGCCCAGCCAACGCACAGAATTATGACCAATAATAAACTGTTGCTGCTTGAAGTCACTATGTTTGGGCGCAGTTTGTCATACAGCCGTAGATAGCTGATGGAGAAATCACGTTCCCGGGCCCGTTCCTCTCCTGGGCTCACTCGTGCAGCCGCGTTTCACTGGCTCGTCAGCTGCCTGAAAGGCCCAATGTGGCCTCATGCCTCATACGTGTGGCAGCTGGTCCCGGCTGTCAGCTGGGGCTTCTCCTGTCTCTAGCAGGCCGGCTAGCTTCCTTAGATGGTGGTCTTCGAAGAGGAAGAGTGAAGGCCACGAGGTCTCCTAAGGTCTAATCTGGGACTTGGCAGAACACAGTCTCTGCTCCCAGATTCAAGACTCCGCCTCTTTTCTTTCTTTTTTTTTTTCGGTAAGCCCAACGAGGGGCTCAAACTCATGACTCTGAGATCAAGAGTCTCAGGCTGTACAGATTCAGCCAGCCAGGCACCCCTCAAGACTTCCCCTCTCGATAGGAGCAGTGGCCAAGTCACTTTATCTAGAGGGGTGGGAGGAATTGACGGCATATTTTGTTAACCTGCTGTGTTCCGCTCCCCACTTCCCACCTTCTGATGCTGGGAGGAGCACCCTGGAGGCTGGTGCCTTTTCCCCCGGCTCTGGGGGAAAAGTCCCAAATCAGCCCACGACTGAGTTAGACTGAGTGAGAGAGACAGAGACAGCACTAGTGGGGGAAGGGCAGCTAGAGAGGGAGAGAGAGAATCCCAAGCAGCCTCTGTACTGCCAGCACTGAGCCTGATGTGGGGTTCGAACCCACAAAGCTGTGAGATCATGACCTGAGCTGAAACCCAGAGTCGGACGCTTAACTGACTGAGCCACCCAGGCGCCCCTACAGTCGTTCTTGAAACCTTCTGGCTCGGTTAAGTCCCTTCGTTCACTCATTTATTAGATCTACTTACTGAGGACCTACTATGCTACTTACTACTTATTGAGGACCTACTATGCATAAGGGCCACAGAGTCACATATGAGGCAGTACAGAAAGGAGGGACTTTGGAGTCAAACAGACTGGTTCGAGTCTTCATTCCACCATTTACATGCTATCTGACCTTGAGCAAGCTCTTGAGTCCCCCTGAGCCTCAGCTTCCTATTCTATAAAATGGGGCTACAGTTCAATGAGACAAAGTTGCCAGTGACAGGTCTCACATTCCGGGGATGCCTTGATGATCCCCCCACTCCTCAAGTCCTGGATTTGGTTACCCGATAAATAAGTTCCATGAGGGCAGAGGTTCATACTGGCCTTGTTCATCATCTTACCTATCGGGTCTGGCACATAGTAGGTGTTCAGTAAACATCTGGACTGCCTGACCTACGGCCACGGACCCTCTGTCCCCCCTCTCACTGTGTGGGTGGCATTGTCTGTTGGTCTCTGGCTTCTCTGTTGGAACAGAAGCCCCGTGGGGGCAGAAACCAGATTTAGTTTATCATCCTGACCCAAGGATCTGGCACTTAGAAGGTGCTCAGCAAAGGTTTGTTTCATTCATCCCGGGAAAACAGACATGTCTGGCCCCAATTGAGACTTTTCAGCAGGGATCTTGAAGTCTCTGAGAGAGCCTTGCTATTCCTGCGGGGGCGGTGGTAGTGGAGGGGGCTGGGAATTAGAACCTGGCCACGGCTCCCTGCAGCCTTGTCCTCACCCATCGCCCCCAGTTCCAGCCGTCGTCCTCGCCACCCCTGCTGTCCCCTCCAAATTCTGCAGAAGGGGCCCTGGAGCCCAAGCGATGCCTCATTAGCCCACAAATGCCATCCCCGTAGCCCCTGTGGGGGGCTTGCTGGCAGGCCTGGCCTTTAAAACACACAAGTTAATTCCTCCTCTGGCACTCGGCCTCATGGCACCCCGCCTCCTCCTTTCCCTCACACCCTTCCTCTCAGGGCCCGTTCCGGCTCTGCTCCCTGCTATCTGCACAGCGAGAACAGACTGTACCTCGCAGCAGCTGCTAAATATAGACCCGCATCAGCGGAATATTCCTGGCTGGGGAAATGGAGCTCGGGCTGGGAATGGCACCAGGGCGGCTCCTGCAGTGGGGCTGAAGGCAAGGGTAGGTGGGGGGCGGGGGAGGGGAGTCTGGTCCTTCCTGGGAAATGTCAGCAAAGACCTTCTCCGACTGAGCAAGTTGAGGACCCTAGGACGGGGAGCTCGTGTGCGCTGCCTCACCTTCCTAGCCTGGTGCCCGCTTGCTGGCCTCTTGGGAGCCCTTCCTGCCCCGCCCCCTGGGCCCCACGGCCTCCCACTTGCCACCCTCCTCCATGCTCTGGCTTACAACCTGGCCGTCCTCATCGTCTTGGAGTCTGGTCTTCCAACTGCTCACCCCTGCCACCTCCCAGACTCAATCCCGGCCCCTCCCTTCTTTCCACGTCCGGTCTCTTCCTCTTTCTGAAAGGGGATCAACTCTAAGGCCCCCTCGTCGGGCTGAATGAATGAAGGCTTCAGCAGTGGCAGCAGCCCCTCGGTGTATGGGCAGGTAGCAGATACTGAGCCGAGCACTTTGTATGCTTGCTGCTCCCTTGGCCTGCACGCTCCCTCCTAGACACTAATACCCTCACTTCACTCGTCACCTCCCCAGAAAGGCCTGTCCTGATTTCTTCAGCTAAGTCAATCCCCTTACCCTGCTTTCTGTGTCTTGTTGCTACCTGACGTTCTGTTACACATTGATATGCTTACTGTCTGTATTCCCTCCTTGGATGAAAGCTCCTGGAGGGTAGGGTCTTAGATTTGCCTCCTGCCATATGCTTAGAGCCGGGCACTTAGTAGGCACTCAACAAAGAGCTGTTGAGTGAGTGAAGGAACTCTCCCGTTGGACCCTCACAGTAATCATGTGAGATGAGAATTTATTATCCCTCTTGTGTGCATGGGAGACCAAAGCTTAAAGAGCCCCGGCTATTGAGAGAGCTCTGGGCCATATTTCGGACGGCCTCCTAGATGTTCTAAACGTTTCTTTCCTCCCTTCGCTCATCTTAAAGCCACTATGGTTAAAATGGAATTAATTAGCTCTGCACCAGATCCCAGGGCACATTCACTCATTCTTCTGCTCCTAGCTTTCTTAATCCACATTCCTCCTTCTGTTGCTGTAGATGGGGCCCCTTCCCATCCCAAGACCCAAAGGTGGGAACCCCTCAATCTAGTCCCCTACATTCATCCAGGTCCCCAAGGTTTGCCCTGAGCAGGATCTCACTGTCATCCCTCATTCTCCCTCCTCCGCATCTCAACTAACCCTCACCACCAATCCTGTGTCATCTTTGGCTCCCTAACTGGATGGAGCAGGTTAAGGAGGCTGGGTAGGGGCTGAGAAAAGGCACAGACCTTGGTGTTTGTCCTTTGGGGCTCTCTGCTGGGCACCCCAGGCTACTGAGTCTCCCTGAATTCAATTCCCGCCTCTGAGCCATGCTATCGAGAGCAGCCCGAGGGATCTTGTTAAAATGAAAACCTGAGCATGTCACTTCCCTGCCTAAAAGTCATCAATGAACCCAGAGTGTTGGTGAGGAGGAGGGGAAACAGGTGCCTTCCTACGTGGCTCTCGGGAGTGTAATCTGGTACATTTCGGCATTATCTATCCAGACTCCAAATGCATGTGCTCTTTGACCCAGCTTCTCCACTTCCCCGAAATTATCCTGCAGATATACTCACACAAGCACAAAATGATATATGTATGAGGTTATTCACTGTAGCATTGTTCGTTGTAGCAAAAGATTGGAAACAGCGTAAGTGTCCATCAATAGGGGACTGGTGAAATAAATTTTAGTGTATCCACAACAGCTGTTAAATAAAAGAATGAGGAAGCTCTTTATGTACTGATATAGAATAATCTTCAAGATGTATTGTTAAGTGAAAAAGGCAAGCAGTGTGTATAGTGTGTGTTTATAGCTACCGTTTGTATAGAAAAATAAAACAAATACATGTACCTATTTTCTTGTACATGCATAGAATAGCTCTGGAAAGATATCCAAGAAAATTACATTGGTTGCCTTGGGGACACAGACTGGGCGGCTGGGGGACTGGAAGGGGTGAGGAATTTCTACTAAATATCTGTTTGGACTACTTTTTGAGTTTTGAACCTTGAAGTGTGTTACCTATTTAAAAAACTTAATATTTTTCAAGTGAGTGAGTCCAAAATCTCCTAGGATATATACACCAAGTGGCTACCTTTGGGCCACAATTACTGGAGATAAGGGTAGGAATTTTGTTTTCTTTTTCCTTTTCTTCTTTCTTTCTTTCTTTTTTAACATTTTAAAATGTTGGAATGTTTCCTAAAATGTATTACTTTTGCAAGGAGGAAAAAAAAATGACAAAGATACTATGTGTGAGATAATACAATTATAACTGTGCTCATAGCCTGGAATCCTTAACCCCCGACCCCAAGAAAACAAACACCCAAACAAAAACCCAAAACCCAGATCCATCACGCACATACACCCTCCCCCACTACCCTTAGAATAAAATCCAAGGTCTTGAGCCTGGCTTATACTGACTGGGCCCAGTCGGGCCCCCGCCAGCCAGCCCACGTCACATCTCAGCCTGCCTGCTTCCCCAGTCCTGAGTTGCTTACAATTCCCCTCATGCCTCAGGCTGTTGTTTCCCTTCCTAGTTTTTTGCCCGCACCATGCCCGCTGCCTAGAATGCCCCTCTCTGAATCGCGTTCAGGACCGCACTTTCCGAGCCTTTGGGGGATCAGCTGCCACCACCTCCCACAACTTTGCATCCCAACTGCTCGTGCGTGTGCCCCAGCCCCCGCTGGACTGTGAGTCCCAAGACGGCACCAGGTAAACATTCTAAACATTCGGGGCTGCCGCATCTCATCTCCCGCCGTCGCCCCTGCCCTGCCCTGCCCCTCCCCCGCGGGGCGCAGGGAGAACACCCGCTGGGCGCCCGCAGCCACGCCCCGCTGGCTGGGTGACCTCAGCGCAGCGCTTCTCTGGTCTGGGCCTCTCCTCCTCTGCCCTCCCTGCCACTGTGGCAAGGCCCCTCAGAGACGTCATCGGGTTCTAACCTCAGACGAAGTGAGTGGGGGCTGTGTTTGGTGGTGCCGGGGGAGGGAGAAGAAGCCAGGAAGTCATTCTTCTCCAACGGGGTCCTCCCAACAGATCCGTAACAACTGCCCTTTGAACAGAGCGTTCACAACAGCTGCAAAGATGCCCTCCACCAGCTGACTCCCCCGAATACACGTACGACCGGCCCCCTAAGGGCTGCAGGCCACACTAGCCTCAGTTTGGCACCAAGGACACGAGGGCCGCTTAGTTCGGACCTCCGAAGTCCTTTCAGGGCGCCCCATGTGGCCGCATCCTGCTTCTTTGTTTCTCTGCCAGTCTTGCCGGCGCCCCCAGGCCTATTCTTTTCTGTCCCTCAGCCCTTCGCTCTTTCTGTCTGGCCGCCCTTCCCTCTCCGCAACCCTGGAACAGGCAACACGCCTCCCGCTCCGGCCTCACTCTCTGCGCGGTCCGGTTAGAAGGTGGATCGCAGACCTTGGCCCGCCCTCTGGCCCCGCCCTCTCTCTCACGCCCCTCCTCCGAGTCCGCCCAGGCCCCGCCCCTCTGGCCTGGCCCCGCCCCTCACCGGTCTTGGGGTCCACGGTGAAGTGGTGCTCGCCGTCCAGCACGCTGTACACCAGCCGAGCGCTGCTGCCGTACGTGGGGTCATCCGCATCTGAGGCCATCACCTGCATCACCGACGTGCCTGGGCCCGGGGGACCAAGAGAGACGGGGGGTCACCCGGGGGCCGCTGTGCCTGTCCTTCCCACCCCAGGGAAGCTGGGGGAGGAGATGCGGGCTGGGGGTCATGGCCAGTCCCCTCACAGTCCCCATCCCCACACCGACTCCCAACCCGCTTCCTGATCTGGGGCCTTCCTGTGGCTCAAGCATGACCATGGAATCAGAGCAGGATTCAAATCTCCCTTTGGTGGCTCCCAGCTGCAGGAAGGCAGCTTCTCTGAATCTGTTTCCTCGTCAGCAAATGGGGGTAGTCCTTGGTTCTTAACGTCGAGGGAATGCATTTCAAACTCTCAGGGCAGACTAGGCTCAGTCTCTCAGTGGGTGGTGGCAATGGTCATCTTCATCAGTTAAGGCCATAAGGGTCAGGGTTAGAGCCAGGACTGGAAACCAGGCACCTGACTCACAAAGCAGGGGTCTCCCTACCCACCCCAGCCCCTCCTGACTTCTCAAGGGAATTCTCTTTCTCCTGCCTTCCTCCCCCTCCAACCCGGTGAGAGTTGGGGCAGCCCAGAGGATAACCAAGTTCCCTGGGGCTCAGAGGCCAGTGTCATTTGTATCTGGGGCAGGAGGATGGCAGGGCCCAGCTTTCCCTTTGGAAAGTAGTTGGCTATGGGCCCTCCTGCCCTCCTCGCCCCTCCCCCTAGGTGCCCAGACAGTCCCTGCCCCCAGAAACACACACACACACACACACACACACACACACTTCTCCACATGCTCCGCACGCTCTGCACGTAGGCTGCTGGGGAGAGTATAAATTGGATAAAAGTCCATCAAACAGCGGCAATTAAGTTATTGATTTTCGACGCTGCCTCATTAAACTGGGAGCTTCTCTCGGCCTGTCCCAGAGATGGCTCTAATTTGACATCATGTTCAATTTGACGAAATCAGGGCTTGGGACGTGAGGCTGGACAGGATGGGGGTGAGGGGAGGGGTGGGGGAGGGGTTGTTGGATGGAGACACAGGCAAAGCCTTCTGGGCCATCTGAACCTTTCCAGAAAGCAGGGGGTGAGGTAGAAGACTCAAGAGGAATCTCGGGGGGGGGGCTCAGAACCTCAAGGGGATGAGACTTGGGACCTCAAGTTTCACCCAAGGGGATGAGACTCAGACCTCACTTCCAGCAGATGCTGCCTTCTGAGTGCCCTGCTAGGGAGGGGATGGCGCCCAGACCTGATGAGGTTCTGGGTGGGGCCCTCCTGTGGCTGAAGTTGGATTCTCTGGGCCAGCAGGGTGGCACGCTGGGAGGGGAGGCCCATTCACTGCTTGGCTAATGAGTGAGGCTCTGGAAATGCTACTGCAGCAATTCTGCTAAACCCAGCCTGCCGCCCGCCTCTCCCGCCTCCAGCCTGGGGCCCTCGATCATTCCAGACAGACACATGTATTTATTTTTCACTCTTTTGCATTTCTCATTTCCTTCTCCGTGTCCCCCCTCCCAGCCTGAGCCTCTTAAACCGGCCCTGCAATGCGCCTCTCTTTGGCAGCTGCGGTTCCATGTCAACCACGTCAGGGCTGCCCAGAGAAGCGAATGTCCGGCTTCACCCGCCACTTAAATCCATCATCTCTAACCCTCATAGTGTTTCTGAGAGGCAGAGTGGGCCCCTTCAGGGTACAGGTGAAGAAACGGGTCAAACAGGTAAAAAGACTCGACCAAGAGCACACAGAGAGGAAGTGGTGGGATTTGAGCCCAGGACTCTCTGAGACCAAAGCCCTCCTGGGTGGCAGAGTCAGCACAGGCAGAGTGGCTCTGGGGATGGTGGCCCAGGGTACTTAATCATGATCAGTGATGACTCCACCACTTATTAGCAGTTTGACCTTGAACACGTCACAAATCCCTTTGTGCCTCAAATTCCTCCTTTGTGAAATGAGGATGATAGCACTACCAAACTGCTGGGATTGGTTTTGAGAATTCAAATAGATTTCCATGTTCAGCACCGAGGACAGTGCCTGGCTCTTGCTAAGAACTCCGTAAACGCAGGTTGCTGTTGTCTCGGAGGCAAGGCACGCCAGTATACAATAGTACAATCATGCCTCCCTCACAGACTTGCTGAAAAGGGCGAAGATACATAAAGCATCAGGCTCATGGTGGGTGCTCAATAAACAGTAGCTGTTGTAACTGTTATGAGAGAGGGTCTCCTTGTCATTCTCCTCTGCCTGTTCCCCCCACCCTTGGACAAGGCACAATGTCAGGCTGAGTGACTCCCCAGGGACATGGTTGATCTCTCTCTCTCTCTCTCTCTCTCTCTTTCTCTCTCCCTCTCTCTCCCTGTCTCCCTGGCTGCATCCCAGGGACTCCTGCGGGGATGATGGAATCATTTCCCCAATCCGGGATTCTTTATTGCAGCCATTACAGTTAATGCCGACACGTGGGGATGGTGAAGGGTCAGTGATTCACCAGTGGCTCCCCTAGCTCCAGACCCCCTCCTACTTTCTTCACAAGTCAGCCGTAGCCCAGAATGAGCAGAGAAAAGGGTGCCAGGCCTATGGCTGCTATGAGGCCACCTCGGGGTCATACCCCCTACATTCAGCAGTTTGTATTTTATGATGACCATCATGTCCAATCCCTCCTTTAGTCCTCAGGTCAACTGTGTGATGTGGATGCAGTGTTGTGCTGGTAAATGTTTAACCATCGTCTCCAAGGGGTAGATGGGTGGGGAGGAAGGCCCTGCTTTGTAGTGTTTGTTGATTTCCATGTTGATTTCCAAATACTCTCACCAGGGCCAATTTCAAGCTACCAATGTGGATCAGCTGGCTCACAAAACAGAAAATCACTATTTCCCTCTTGTGAGCTGATAGGAACAAGCATAGTACAATCCTACATCAGTCCCATTTTACAGATGAGGAAACTGCTATGCACAGGGAAGGGTGAAAATGTGAATTAATAATAAATGATAACAAAACCCACTATTATATATCATTATCCGATGATAATGATAGATTACATTTATTGAATAACTACTTTGTGCTAGATACTACGATAAGCCATTTACGTATATTATCTCATGGAATTTGCAAAATAAGCTTGAAGTAAGCTCTAGTAAGATTTCCCCTTTACAGACAGAGAAATGAGGCTGAGTGAGGTAATGAAGCCCTTTGTGCCTCAATTTCCTCATTTGTGAAATTAGGGTAGTATTACTCCCAAACTCTCAGGATCATTGTGAGAACACAAATAGATTTCCCATGTTCAGAACTGAGGACAGCGCCTGGCCAAGTTCACCTGGCAAGAGGCGGGATTCAAACCCAGGCCGATCTGACATCAAAACTCACATGTGTCTGGCCTTATAAAGTAGGAGGTCAATAAGAGTCGAAGTAGACAGGCAAGTGAGAGAGGGAAGAGCCAGAGAAAGGAGAGGGAGGGTAGAGGAGGGGAATGGCAAGGAGCTGCATTCAGGATTCTTCCTGCCCAACAGCTGGTTCAAGCTCAGACTTCCAGAGGCAGGACTGGGATTGGCTAGGATGAGCTGTCACTGTCGTGGTGCTTATGCCAGCCAGCTGTTGAGCTACATGGGGTCAAGGGCCTATAGGCTGGCATAGGAAGGGTTGCCCAAATGATTCTTGGGTAAAACAGGATCTCAGGGCCCAGGGTTCCATGTGGAATGTGAGCTATGGAAAGGCTGGTCCTTGGAGAGCACAGAAACCAGTGTTTCTCAACGTGGCTGCACATTAGAATCTCTTAGGAGCTTTAAAATAAAACTGATGCTGAGCCCCACCTCAGACCAATTCAACAGCGCTCTCCTGGGGTGGGGCACAGGCAAGGGTATTTTTAAAAGCTCCCACAGTGATTCTAAGTTCATCCCAGGCTAAGAACGGACGCCCTAAACCAAACCCCTGATTGAACTGATGAGGAAACTGAGTCATTGAGCCTTTGCTCCATGACCCTCCCAAGGTTCTACCGTTAGTAAGTGGTAGGGAAGGACTCAAACCCAGGTCTGTTGGAGCCGCCAGGTCACCCTCCTGGACTCACTGCACCTGTGCTGAGACCGGAACCTGGAAGGAAGAAGTAAGGGTGACACACGCCACCAAGTCAGCAGTGCTCCTCCCAGGCAAAACCAGCATGAGACAGCTGACCCTCCTGCGAGGAGATGACCCTGGGTGACCCTTGGGTTCAAATCCCACCACTTCCTCACTCTGTGCCCTTGGTCAAATCTTTCTCCCTGTTTGACCTCTTTCCTCACCTTTAATCTAGAGGACGCCCCTCTGCCTCTCAGGGATGCTCCGAGGACTAGAGATAATGGATTTACCCGGCTGCTAAAGCTGACCATGTAGCAGCGCTCAGTCGTTTATTCCTCTCTCCTCTCTCTGCATGGTCAGAAGGTCTCTGGGGCTGCGTCCTCGGCCTGGAGTAGGAGATGCCTGGGCACCATTATCAGGAGCGGTGGGGGGACATGGTCACCCCTCATCTCTGGTTTATCTGGGTGACTCTGACATGGTTTGTCATGGAGTCAGAATTGGAACCCAGGGCCTGGTTCCCAGGCCAGAATTCTTTCCTTTCTTGTCCCCTCAACTTGACTATCTGTGCTCTGGGACTCCCAGGAGGAGTCCCAGTTAGCTCAGGAAGGAGGTGGTGCTGTATGGAGGGGACTTTAAGGAAGTCATCCCCGCCGACTCCTCAGCTGCGTGGCTGTGGGAAAAGTAACCTGACTGGGCCTCAGTTCCCCTTCTGTGAAATGGAGATAACACCTCCTCCTTCCTGCCTCCCTGGGTGAGGGAGGCCCTTTAATGAGATGAAAGAGAAGAAGCACTTTGGAAAAGAACAGAGTCCTCAAACGAGGTGACCAAGTGTCATTATTACGAAGATGTTTGTAATTATTACCATCCTGCCTCTTCCCTACCTCCCTTTGCTGCCCTGCTGGGCCTGGGGAAACCCTCAGCTCACATTTAGCTTCTCAAACATTTATAAAAAATGAGTCCCACCCCCTGCTGCTGCCAGAACGGCGCGGAATGCTTTCTATTAAAAATTAAAAACCACTTGTCGAGTCCCTGGGAACGTTCAGATTACACGGGAAACAAACCCCTTCTCAAACTCTCCCTCCCAGCTCCCTCTTTGATCATCACTTATAAGGCCGGCTCACTGGGCTGGCCTCCACAGCTTTCGCCCGCCCAGCCAGGGCAGCCTAATGACTTGCTGGAGAATGCAGGAGTGTGGCTGCAGGGGAGGGGGATAGAGGGATAGAGGGGGAGGATGCAGGCCCAGAGACAAGTGACAGAGAGGGTGGCACTGAGAGAAGGGGCTAGAAAATGGGTCAGAGACAGAGAGACAAGGGATTAGAGGGGCAGAGATTCAGAGAGACGGGCAGCAAGAAAAGTGGGAAAACAGATACTCTGACATGTGGGGAGAAATTAGGACAGAGACAGAGAGATGAGCAGCAGAGAGGCAGAGATACATAGAGACAGGGAGAAAGTGGAACACAGAATGTGACAGAAAGAAGTAGAAATGCAGAGATAAAGTCAGAAAGTAGACTTATATAGAAACAGAGACAGGCAGAGATACATATTAAGCAAGAGGAGAGTGGGAGAGAGTGGGAGGGGGACAAAAAGAAGCAGCAATTCTGGCTCCGTTGGACGAGGCTGCCCTATGTTGCCAACACACTTCTCCAGGGGCTCCAGTGACCTCTGCGACACTGTCCCCTCCCTTTCTCCTCATAGGTCCCAGCCACGGACTCAGCCGTGCAGGCAACCCTTGAATATTTGTGGGAGCCTAATCTGTCCCCCTGAGAGAAAGGACTCTCCTCCATTCCAGTGTGAGACCCTTGTGCCCTCTGTCCTTTCCGCGTTTAAAGGGGACCCTCTAGTAAGTAGTCTGGTCACCTTGTTTGTTTTGGGACAGAAACATTGCAAGTGTCTGCGATAGGATCCCTCTGCCTGTTGCAGAAAGCAAACATTTTTTTTTTTTTTTTTGCTTACAGTTCAGTTCCATTCAGTCATCCGACATCTACAGAGCACCCACTGTGTGCCGTACCCTTTTGCACGGGGCCTGGCCTAGAGACGGTGCTCGTGTTTGTTGAATAATTTGTTGATGGAAACGACAAAGAAAGGCAGGGATACCGTCTTCACCGTCCAGGTTCCCTGGGCCATGGGGACGACTCCCGAGGGCCAGGGCCTCTGCTCCTCTCTGCCACCTCTCCCCACCAAAAACTCTCCTGTCCTCTGCCCCCCACCCCCGCCCCCGCCGATCCTGGGTGGTGAGAGCCAGTGCCGTTGCTAGGCAAGGAGATATTGCACATATAGATCTTCCTGGACTTTAATTAAAAACATCTTTAGAAGTTGTCTCTGCAGAGGCCAGCGATTGATTCCTGGCTTGGGCCCGAGGGCTGCTGAGCCACACTCTCTCTGGCTGCAGACAGGACAATCGGAGGCTCCCAGCTTGCTGCTGCCCTCCCCAAATGAGACCCTTGGGGAACACACTGCCTCCTGCCCTCCTCCTTTGCTGCCTGCCACCGCCCCCCTCCCCCTAGCACAGGATTCAGCAGTCGGAGAGTACGTTCTTCCAATTTTTATCTCCTTCCCCTCATGAGCCTCAGTTTCTTCAGCTTTGAAATGGGCATGTCAGCACTTGACCCGAGAGCGCCCGGGGGAGCGAGAGGAGATCAGGGACGTGAAAGCGCTTTTTGCAAGCCGTCAAGGCCCTGTGCCTGGCTGTTTCCCACACAGGCTGAGGCCAGTGGCTTGGGTTCCGTTTCCGGGTTCTGGGTCCGGTTCTGGCCCCAGCTCTTACTCTGGAAACTCAGGCAAGTTACTTTATCTCTCTCTGCATTTATTTCCTCATTGGTTAAATGAGGACAGTGATACCTGCCCTGCTTATTCCCCAGGATTGTGAGGATAAAGGGAAATAGCTCTGCGAAAGCAGTGTTGGCTGACAGCTGTTATTTAGTAAATGTCCCAAGAAGCGTGGACTGTACTGCAAAACGGCCTCTTTTCCATCTATTAAAGATGCTGCTCACAGAGGAATTGGGATACGTGGAAAAACCAGCCATGGCAGAGCCCCTGCCCATTTCCACAGCCCACTGAGCCCCAGTCCCAGGGCCCAACAATGCCAATCCTCTGCCGAATGAGCCACCCCGGGGGCGCCTGGGTGGTTCAGTCGGTTAAGCGTCCGACTTCGGCTCAGGTAACGATCTCGCGGTCCGTGAGTTCGAGCCCCGCGTCGGGCTCTGGGCTGTCAGCTCGGAGCCTGGAGCCTGCTTCGGATTCTGTGTCTCCCTCTCTCTCTCTGCCCCTCCCCTGTTCATGCTCTGTCTCTCCCTGTCTCAAAAATAAATAAACGTTAAAAAAAAATTTTCAAATGAGCCACCCCGTTCTCTTGCCTTTGCTCGCAGCAGACATCACTAATCGATTGCGGCGTTTTCTCCAGCGTTTGAACGAGGCCTCAGACTCCTTCTCAACACAACCCTACAGTCACTGCCAATTGACCGGAGTTGGCCCCAGAGACGAAACTGATCTGACACCACTTTGAGGCCAGGGGGAGTGTCTCGCTCATCTCTCCATCCCCACATACCTAGCAAGGTTGCCACGTACCCAGTAGGCACTAACACGTGTTTACTGAATTGAAAGCAATTGCTTATTCTTCTACCCCCTTGGGGCTATATATAAAGTAGGTGCTAATAAATGTTTGCTAAGTTAGGTGACTCATCTTTGCAACCCAGACAGAGCCAAGTATACTAGAGGCCTCGTACATAATGGGTGCTAATAAACATTTGTGGATTTAATTCAATCACTTATCTTTACATCCCCTGCAGTGCCCAGAATAAAGCAGTGGCTAATAGATGTGTGTTGGCTTGAACTTCTCATTTCTGCATCCTCAACAGTGCCAAGCATACTGTCTTATACGTAGCTGGCATTAATAAGTAGGTGCAGTTGGATCGTGCATGAAAGCCCTGCGGAGACTCGCTGTCCCCTGGCCAGGTTGTGACACTCGTGGGTAGGGGTCTGGTGCCCCCAACATGAAGCGATTGTCCAGTCCAAGTCTTTTCTCTCAAAACTCACTCTCTTGTTGATTTCATCCAGCCTCGACCTTTAAGTTCCTCCTCTCTGCTGATGACTTCCACAGTTGAATCTCTGACCCTGATCGAGCTCCTGACCTCCAGACTCAGAGATCCAACTGTCCCCTTGACAACTCCACTGGCATTGCTGGTAGACGTCTTAATGTTAACATGTCTGAGACTGGAGTCTTCATTTTGTGCTCTAATCTTGCTCTTTCTGGAGCATTCCCCATCTCAGCATCATCCTGGCCTTGTCTCTCTTTCACCCCCCAATATCCGATCCCTCCCAAACCCCGTTGATTCTACCTTCAACAGGCATCCGGAATCGCATTCCTTCTTAAACCCTACACTCGCCTACCAATCAGCCTCTCCTCTCGCCCGCACGATCACAGCTGCCTCCGCGCTGATCTCCCTGCTTCCAAGTGTGTTCCCGAAAGTCTATTCTCAACATGGTGGCCAACAAGTCGGCCTTTAAAAGTATAAGTTCGATCACGGCACAACCAAAATCCTTTCAATGGCTACAGCGTCCTACGTGATCCGGCTTCCGTAACCTCTTCTGATCTCACTGGACACCCTCCCCTCCTCTCTTCACCCACACTGACCCCTTGCTATTCCTCAAAGGTGACAAACACACAATGCCTCAGGGCCTTTGCACTTGCTGTTTTCGCTGCCCGAACAGTCTCCCTCCAGCTTAGTGATTCTCCAAGTGTGGTTCCTGAGCCAGCAACAGCAGCGTCGCCTCGGAATTTTTTAAAAATGCAAACATTTCTAAAAGCCCAGACCTGCTGCATCAAAAACCCTGGGGGGAATAGGGGCATCAGTCTGTATTTTAACAATACACTGTAATGTGGGTGCACAACAAAGTATTAAACCACTGTTTCACATAGCTCCTTGGTTCCTTCAAATGTCCTCTTTTATTAAAAAAAAAAAAAAGGCCACCCTGACTCCTCTTTCTAGAATAGCACTCCCCCAATATAATGCCCAGTTCCCTTAGCTTCACAGCATTTGGACCACAGGGCTGATGCTATATTGGCTTGTTTATTTCTTTCTTGTCTGTCTCCTTGCTCTATATGTATGTAGGTTTCCCAAGCATCCCCAACGCCTGGCACAGAGTAGGCACTCAGTAAATGTCTGTTGCGTGAACGAACCCCTTCGGTGCTTAGAAGAACACTTTGTGCCCAGAGAGAGGCAGGGACTTGCCCAAGGTCACGTAGGGAGCCAGGCCTCCTGACTGTCGGCCGCAGGACCTGCTTCACCGCATCAGGCTCGGCCTGCCTGGCTGCCCCTCCTCAGAAGCGTGGCTCATCGGAGGCCCCCGGCACACTTCCCTTCCTTTTTAAGCTGTGAGCGGTTTAATTTGCGAGCGCCGCCGCCTTTCATGTCCCAAGCTGCGTCCCTGCTCCCTCTGATCTCCGAAGCTGCCCAGATCCTGGTGCCGCCTGTCGGGCCCGCCCTCCTCAGCCCAGATCAGGAGGCTCAGTAATTGTGACTGATTTTCAAAGCTGCCTGCAGTCTCCGCAAGCACCCCGGTGTCAGATTTGCTTTCCCTTCAAAAAGTTGCTCAAATGAAATAAACTAATTTAATTTCTGCTTCCTCCCTCCCCCTCCTGGGTTCCTTGGCTTGTCCGAGTTGAGTCCCAATGCCTGACTCTTCCCTGAGCTGAATGTCAGAGTCAGTAGGCTGGGAGAGGGAGGTGAGGCAGCACAGGGGCGCCTGAGGCTGATACTCACGAACCCACCCGGCGGTGGCGGGTGTGCGTGGGGGTGGGGGGAGGTTCTGCCTCCAACAATCTGGGTGACCTTGGATGTGCCCTTGCCCTTCTCTCGGCCTTGGTTCCCCCAAGTCTGACAGAGACACTGCCACTCCAACAGTCTGGGACCCAAGCCCTGACTTCCTCAGTCACCGACTTGCTGTGTGACGGTGGGCACATTTTCTCCTCTCTGAGCCTCAGCGTTCCCATCTGTCCAATGGGGATGCTACCATCGGCCCTGCCATCTCTCAGAGTTGAAGTGGGAGTGAAGTGGTGGAGACCAGGTGGATGCCTCCCTCTGAGTCCCCTGTCCCCACCCGTTCTCCGAACTGTAGAAGAGGGAGCTTTCTAAACGCCCATCGCTCCCTTGCTTAAGTCTTTCCCAGGTTCGGCGCCTCCCTCAAGTCCTTCGGGTATGGTTCTTGCTTCCTTCTCCAGCCTCATCTCTTCCCACCTTTCTGGTCTTTTCTGGTCTTTCTGGTCCGTTTGGGATGAAGCGAGACAGGGCCAGAGTCTGAGTGGGTGAGTAGGGGCTGCAGGACCAAGGAAGTCCAAGACTTGCCGTGTGACCGTGGACACATCACTGCCCCTCTGAGCCTCAGTTTCCCCCATTTTCAAAATTGATTTCTAGGTAATCACTGGGCTCTGAAAGTCCACGGGTCTTTGCTCCTGACAACTTTCGATTTATCTCTCCACCGAGCCCATATATTGAAGTGCCTTTCGCAAGGTACTCCGCTTGGCTGTCTCATCAGTACTTCCAACTCAGCACGATGGAAACCAACTCCTGATGTCCCTCCGTCCTCCAGACCTATTCCTCCAGCTGCTCCTCCCGTCTCAGTAAATGGAAATCCCATCAGTTTAATTGCCCAGGTCAGAATCTCGGGAATCATCCCCGAATTGTCTCTCTCTCGCACCCCGCATCCCATCCATTAGCAAATGCGTTCAGCTCTACTTTCAAAATACACCTCACAGTCGACCTCTTCTCTATACCCTTACTGGTCCCACCTCGTTCCAAGCCACCATCATTTCCTGCCCAGGTAATTGCAATATCCTTCTCAATGGGCACTCTGCTTCTGTCCCTGCCCCACGGCCAGCCCCACCACCATCTATTTTTCACAGAACAGCACGGGATCCTGTTAAAACTAAGTCAGATTGTATCCGTCCTCTGAACAAGCCTCTCCACTCACTTCCCGGCTTGCTCAGCATAAAAGGCAAAGCCCCGACTATGGTCCACAGGGCTGCACGACCCGATCGCCTCTCCACTTCTCCTCCGGGCCTTTGCAGCTACGGTTCCCTCTGCCTGGAATCCTCTTCCCCCAGGGCCCATCCTTCACAACCTTCAGGCCTCCATTCAATGTCATCTCCTCAGATAAGCCTTCCCAGACCAATGACGTGTGTGTTCACTTGCTTCCCGCCTGTCTTCCTCAGCCAGAAACTATCCTCCGTGATGGGGAGACTTGTCTGCCTTTTCAATGCCATGTTCTCAGTGCCTGGCACATAGTAGGTCCTTGTACATGCTTGTTAAGTGAATGAATGAATGCACTCAAACAGACACATAGCACGTCCTGTGCACGCACAGGCCTTAAAGTGCCGTTTGACCAGCCACATCTGGTCACTGCACACTCACGTGTGAATGCACATGCACACCAGGCATACGTGCGGACCTGCGCGCGTGTGTGTGTGTGTTTACAGCAGCCTGCACCCACATTCATGGCCTCCTGTAGCTACACTCTGGTGGAGCCCGGCCCGCGGAGGGTAACGTCTGTCTGCGGCTCTTGCCCGTGTCTCTGTAGGGGTGGCTGTGTCTGTGCGTCAGCTCCATGTGTGTGGGGGGCCGTTTCCTGAGTGGGGTCGTATGTGGCTGCGCTGGGGGTGAGGTCATGTCTGGTTGTGTGGCTGGGCCTCGTTTCAGCTGTGTTCGGCTCTGGCCGTTTCCAGGTACAGGTGCGCCTGCGGGCAGGTGCACCCGCGCCTGTGTAGGGGCTGTGGCCAAGGGCCGTGCGAGGTCTGCGTGGGGCTGAGCTCCGGGGAAGGGCCGCGTGCAGGTCAGCCGAACTTGTAAGTGGGGCTGGGTCCGTGTGCGTGACTGCACGTGGGGCGTGTCCGTGTCCCAGGGTGTCGCTGCGTCCACACGTAGGGCCGTGTCCGTGTGGGGTCTGTGTCCGTGAATGTGCCCGAGGTCATGTGTGTGCCTTTGTCCAGGGGCGCAGCTGTGACCGGGTCATAACTATGCCTGAGCCCCTGCGGGCACCTGGGCTCATGCCCGTAGCCCCTGCCTGCCTGGAGCAGCGGTCCCTGTCTCTCCTGCCCCTCTAGGGTGTCAGCCGGTCCCCAAGGCAGGCTCCCACTCAGAGCCCCGTAGCTCCCCTTCCCCCACGCCCTGGCTCAGCCCCGCGCCTCTGGAGCCCGCCGCCCACCTGTGGGTGAGAGCTCAGCCACGCTGCCAATGTAGGGGCCGTGCAGGAAGCGGGGCTCGCTGTCGTTGATGTCCTGGACCTTGATGATGAACTCCGACTCAGGCTCCAGCAGGCGGTCGGTGGCGCGATCCCGGGCCTGAGCCCGCAGCGTGTAGAACGTTTTCTGCTCCCGGTCCAGGCGCTCCATGGCATGGATGTCTCCCGTCAGCTCATCAATCAGGAAGATGGTCCCAGCGCCCTCGCCTGAGATGGTATACTTGATGGCCCCGTCACCCTCGTCCGAGTCCGAGTGGATCTGGGGAGGCAGCGGGGGCGGGGGGGGGGGGCAGGTCAGTGGGTCTGGGGGGGGGCCTTGGTGCTTGCATTTCGAACAAGCTTCCAAATGGCTGTCTCTGACCTCATCCTGAGTTCTAGGTCTAACCCCCGCCAGACTCTGAGCCTGGCATGTGGTGGGGACAGGGAGCAGAGAAAGGGAGGGGGGAGGAAAGGGAATGCACACTGAAGGGGCACCTCCTCCGTGCCAGGAGCTGTGCTAAGCAATTCACGTACTTCTTTAAAAAAAAAAACAAAAAACAACCTGCTAGAGGAGGTTTTCTATCCTTATTTTACAGCTGGTTTTCTTTTTCCTTTTCCTCCTCAGGACTAGAGTCGTGGGATGGTCTGCTCAAGGTCAGACAGCTAGAGGAACGGATCTGGCCTCCGGCTTGGGCTTTCTCACTCCGTTGTCAAGCCTTCTGGGAGCAGCCCTCGGGGAGGAGGAGGCAGTGCGACGTGGCCCTGGCTAGAGCATCATCCCCCTGGGTGTCCCCGCACAAGTCACTGCACCTCTCTGGGCCTCCCCAGTCACCTCCTCTGTAACACGTGGATCATACGGGCACCTCCCTCCTCGAGGTGCTGGGGGGCTCAGTTTAAAGTCCACAGAAGATATTAGCACTTGCCTGGCACCACGGGGCACGTGATATTTACCAGCCAACATGGCGGGGGCACTGCCATGGCATCGCAGCAGGGCCCTTGCTGGGCCAGGCAGGACCCTGTGGCTACGGGATGAGGGAGAGGTCCAAGATGCTGAGGCAACTGGGGCCAAGGGAGAGGAGAGAGATTATTTACCTTTCCACTATCTTAACGACCGGCTCAACTGTACTGGTGTGTACCAGCTGAAAATCAGCCCTACCAGAGACATAATAAGTGTCCAATAAATGGTAGCTATCGTTATTATTATATT
This sequence comes from Puma concolor, assembly GCF_028749965.1. Lineage (NCBI taxonomy): Eukaryota > Metazoa > Chordata > Mammalia > Carnivora > Felidae > Puma > Puma concolor. The sequence goes on from NC_141669.1 coordinate 126,571,597, forward strand.
ATTTACTAAATGTTAGCTATATATAACTGGGATTTAATCCAGGCACCGTGAGGCTCCAAAGCCCAGGCTGTTTTCACTGAACTCAGATTTCTTGGGCAAGGGACCAGGAGGAAGGCTATTCTCCAAAACGGAAATACCTAGGTCCCGATCCTCCAATGCCCAAATTTCTGAGGCAGCTCTAGGCACAGGGAAAATCATCCAATGAAGCTGGTGACCTTGGGGGGGGGTCCTTGCCCCGCTCTGAGCTTCTACAGAGATTGAATGCGAATGACAGAATCCTTAAGGCCCCTTTCGGGCCAGGATGCCATGTACCCCAGCCCACTCAGCAGGATAACAGGTGCCAATGAAGTCGTCACGGAGAAGAACGAAAGCCCACCCCTTGCCACGCGGGAGGAACCCGGGTATAAATTCTGCTAGTGGAACTCTGTGTCTGAAAGGTGGATTATAGAAGTGCCATTTGGAAGATTGAATGGCCCATAAACATTTTCATATTTCATTAGCCGATTAATGGGCATCTCTCTCTTTTTGGCGAGTCTGCTGATTCTCAGCAGAAATTGCGGGGAGTAAATGGAGGCGTCTGGTGGAACCTTTCCGGGTCCCCGTCCTGTTATAGATTGCCCCAATTAATGCCCGTTCTGGGCTCCACCGAGAAGCCTTCTTCCTGTCCAGTTACTGTTAATAGATTTCTCATAAGTGGCTGGATTGTAAAAACCTCATAACTCAGTTTAATGCCCCCAATAAAATTATCTCAGGACGTCAGCCCTGAATCATCGGCAGTGCCGGGGATGAGGAGACCCGTCTCTCCTGTTTGCTGTTTATGTCTTCCCTCCACCTTTGCCCAGGGGAGATGGGGAGAGGAGAGGGTCAACTTGTTCCGTCTGCGAGTGCCTCCACGCACTTTCCAATCGGACGTGTCGTCTGCTTGTTGTGTCAGTGAACGTTTCTGAGCCGTGTGGTGGAACAGACAGCCTGGGGGGTGATTCTTAACAGCTATCATCTAAGTAGTTTGCAGCTCTGCCCTAGGAAATATATTATTCTCCCCATTTCTCAGATGAGAACACTAAAGCACAGAGAGGGGAAGTCATTCACTGTGTCACACAGCTAAGTTCGGGAAGCCGATCTCCTGATCCCATCGCTCACCCACGCTGGGATCATGGGCTTGTTCATGTTTCCTCTCTGAGTCCGTTCGCCCACCTGAGAAACTAGATCAAACCCTTCTGGCACAGGTGCAGTGAGGATTAAAGGAGAGCACTTCATAATGACCCGAACCCTCTGTAGATCATCGCCGCCTTCCCTTTCTGTCCCCTGGCTCTCTATCCTGTCCCTGCAGACCTTACTTGCTTACATGTGAACTCAGACTCTGGGCAGGGATCACTCACGAGTGACGGGTGGGAAGGAGGGAGTGGAACCCAGCGGTGATGTCACCGATGTCCTTCTGTGAAGAATGACCTGGGGCTTACGTGGTGGCCCAGTGGCTACCCTCCGGGGACTGCAGAGTCAGACCGAGCTGAGTGACGTGGGCCAGAACCAAGAGCTCAGAGCTGCGGGTTTGGGCCTGGCTGGGGCTGCCTGCCCAGCCTGCCTGGGTCCCAGCTCCGGAGTCAGAAAGTGCACCTGGGTCTCTATCCCAGACGGACACTTCTCAAGACTCTCGGTTGTGAGTGGAGGCTGGAGGACAGTGCTCTTATGTACAGAGTGCCTACTATGTGCCAGATGTGTTGTGGGGCCTCTGTAGAAATCTAATTCCACGATGGAATCAGATGCACATCAATGTATCCCCCTTTCCCAGGTGAGGAGACTGAGCTGGGCTTACATCTGTTTGACTCCAAAGTGCAGTTTGTCCGTCTGTGGCCCCTGCGAATCTGTCAGCCTGGCTGGAGGAGGGGGCCTGGACACACACCCCTTTTGCCTCGTCCCGGCCCCAGTCACAGGCGGCCTCTCTTTCATCATTTGGGAGAGGACTGCACATCACAGATCAGGAGAGGTGACGGGCTTTGGCTTCAGGACCGGCCACCGGAGTAGTCTCTCCACTGCCCTGCTGCGTGGCCCTGAGCCAGAAGCTGCCCTTCTCCTAGCCTCAGTTTTCTCATCCGTAAAGGACACGCTGTTGCTCCCCTGCGCTCCAAAGATCCATGAGACAATGTGTGGAAGCTTCTGGCACATGGTAGGTGTTCGATGCAAATTAGTCTCCTTTTCCCACCCCGGTCTCAGGAGGGAGTAAGGGTCACCCTTCGTCCCCGTCTCCTGACACAAGACCACAGGCTGAAATCGTGACCTGACGGAGAGACAGGGGCATCATCTAGTACCTTCTAGTACCGTCGTCTGCCTTTAATGTTCGTTTTTGAGAGAGAGAGAGAGAGAGAGAGAGAGAGCATGAGTGGGGGAGGGGCAGAGAGAGGGGACAGAGGATCCGAAGCGGGCTCTGTGCTGACGGCAGCGAGCCCAACGCGGCGCTTGAACTCTCGAGCCGCGAGATCATGACCTGAGCCGAAGTCAGATGCTCAACCGACAGAGCCACCCAGGCGCCCCTACCTTCTTGTCTTTTAAACCTAGCTTGTTTTCTCCTTCAGGCAACCCTCTGAGGTGCCCCCCACCCCCACTTCATCCTGCGCACGCTCCCCCCACTGCTCCACACTTCCCCAAACACCTCAGTGTCGCACATCTGTCTCCCCAGCTGTCCTGAGCTTCAGGGGTGTGGACTAACTTTGATTCATGCCCGCTGAACTCCCCGTGCCTGGGCCTGCAGAGAAAGTACGGGGGAAGTGAGAGAATGGAGTGTGCGCGTGTGCATGTGTGTAAGAGTATATGCACGTGTGAGTGTGAGACGTGAGCGCCTTGAGGACCAAGCATGTGGCTGTTCGTTCCCATCTACCCAGGACCCAGCACACAGCCTGGCCCCAAAACGTATTGAATAAATGAACACGAAACATACAGCTGCCAGTAAGACTTCCCAGCTGCCTTCTGGGATTTCTGGAGGATCCGATCACTGTTAAACCCCAGGTGGAGAAGAGCCACCAGACACACGTCTAGACCCTTTACCGTAACCTCACTGATGTCTCATTATGATCTCGTGAATCAGAGGTTTTTCTCTCCCTGCTGCACAGATTGGCAAGCCGAGGCTCAGAGAGGGCCTATATTCCACCTAAAGTCACACAGCTAACAAGAGGCAACCCTGAGGCCTCACTCTGCATCCTGGGTTCTTTCCTCCACGGCCTCCTCCTCCTCGAGTGTGGACTGGCCCAGAGGAAATTCCCCCTCCTGAAGCCCCAGCCCTTGATCATAAACAATGTGGAAAACACAAGAGTGATGGCTTCTCATCCCGGGGGGAACTGAAAAATGGGATTTATGAGGCCATTAATTACTTCCTCCTAATTAAATCAAAATTAAATGCGAGCAGAGGTACGTTTTCCTTATTAAAGACAATTAAACGGACAGCGCAGCTACGCAAATAAAACGAATCCAGGATTTAAACGGAAAGCAAATCAAATAAAAAGCCTCCCCCCCCCAGAATGAGGGGGTCTGTTCACGCCTGTGCTTCTCGTAAACCAGGAGTTCATCAATTTTCTTTAAATATTAGCAACTTAATTAAATCTGCTCTCCTCCCCACTTTAATCCTGCTGTATATCTAAAATAGATCTCACCGCCCACAGGAGTTGGTCATAAGTGCTGACCCCATAATTCTATCTTTTTAAAAAAAAAAATTAAAAAATCCTACAAAATCCACATCCAGCTGACAGAAGCCCCGGGGGAAATTACAGTTCGGAAAAGGGATTAGTCAAAGTACCCAGATTGTATGGAAATCTGGGAGGTTGATTTGAGGGTGGGTGCTGCGGGAAGGTTCCTGGAAGAGGTGGGCCGGGCTGCTGAGGGGGCAGGACCACGGAGGGAGCCGCCGGTGCGGGGCCTGGGTGGCGACCACTACCCGCTACGGGGCCCCAGCGGTTCCTGCGGGTGCCGGGTGGCGACAGGAGTCTGGCGGTGAGTGATGAAGAAGGCGCTTGTAAAATAGGTTACCGTTGGGCGCCCGGGGTTCACTCGGCGGATGGTGCTGTTGCTAAGCTACCTTTGGAATTCGACAAGGACGGATGCTCCCAGCGGCTCCCTGGGGCGGGGGACCGGGAAGCAGTGAATTCACGGAAACGAGAAGTCCTTGCTTCCCAAAGAGCCAGAGAGTGTGGTATGAGTGTGTGTGTGTGTGTGTGTGTGTGTGTGTGTGTGTATGCGTGTGTGCACATATGACCGCCCACACGAAGGTGGGGCTCGGCTGGGAAGGAGACAGGTGGTTTTTAAAAGTCCAAGCTCATGTTCTTCATATTCCTATTGAATACGGAATATTCAGAGACCACCTGCCCCCTGCCCACCCCCCTCACCCCCCGCACCGCTTCGTGGTGAGAAAGCAGGACATCGGGTTGCCAAGAAGGCTTTCGGGGTTTGGGGCAGGGGTTTGTAGTGTTCTGTGTAGCTGGGAGGCTCGAGGTGGTGGGAATACCAGGCGAGACCTCTAACAATAAAAGCTAACACGGAGCACATGCCAGGTGCAGGTACAAGCTATGCTAGGTCCTTGACATATGCTAACTCGGGGAACCCTCACCGCAACCCTTTGAGGAGGGGATAGTAACAGCCCGTCTCAGCAGATAAGGAACCCAGGGTTCAGAGAGGTTAAATAACGTGCCCAAGATCAGAGAGACAGTAAGGGGCAGAGCTGAGATCCGAGCCCGGCTGCCTGGCTCCAGGCGGCCCCCTTGAGCCACACGCTGTATGCTGCTTTTCCGAAGAAAGCGTGCTCTGGGCAAATGTTTGCAAAGGGGTGGAAACTTGTCTCTCCTCCCTGCACAGAGGTGGGCTCTGGGAATAAGAGAGGGGGGCTCGGGGTGAAGATGCCGGAGGGGAGGATAACACCGTCGTGACAGCAGTGGGGATGTTGGGAGAGGCTGCCTCAAGGAGAAGAAGGACACCGGGGCGGGGCACGGTGCTTGGCTCACAGCCAAGGGCAGTTACACTGCACTGGGCCCGCAGCTGGTGTCGGGATATCGGGTCTCTTGGGTTGGTTTGGTCACCAGGTTGCTAGGTGACCTTGGTATGATGTTCTCTGCCTCAGGCCTCAGTTTCCCAGCCTTATAATGAAGGGACTTAGTAAGGCGACAGACGGTGTTTCCTGGAGACAGAGGTAGGGTTTCCACGCGTGCTAATGGCTCGCCTCGCCGGATGCAGTGCAAAGTGCTGAATCAGGGGCGGGTTTCCTTCATCCTTGCAGGACCTGGGTGGCCGGGGAGGCCTCAGGGCCCCAGTGGCCGGGCAGACAACAGAGCCCAGGTACCCGAGATCATCAAGCTGACGTTTAGGCGGATGTGTCCGAGCCCTTCTCCGTCTCTCTGGGGTTTTCCTGGACCCAAGTCCATCTCCCAGGCCTGGATGTCTGGGAGAGGTTTGGAGAATGTCTGGGAGAGTGTTTCAGAGGAGAAGGAGGAGGAGACAACAACGAACGTGTGGCAGGCTGAACACCGAATAGGCTGTTTTCTTCCTTAATCCTTCCAACAACTCTAGGACGTGGGCTCTTGTAGCGCCCTTTTACAGATGAAGACACAGGTTCAGAGGGGTGAGGTAACTCGGTCAAAGTAATATGGTTCACGGGTTGGCAAAACCAGGCCCGAAACTCAGGTGCGTCTGGCCCCCGAGCCTGCCTTCTTAGCTTTCCTCACCATCAGCTACGGCCCAGACGGTACTGGTTCCTTCTTCCCCACCCCCTGACTCCATTCTGCCAGCCCCGCCATCTCACTGCCCTGGCTGGGAGTCAGGAGTCCTCGGCTCTGCCACTCGTTGGCTGGGTGACCTTGAGCCCACGTCTGGAGGGAAAGTAGCCAAGGACCAGGGATTACTGTGTCTAGACCCAAAGAAAATCTAGGTTTCTTGCAAGACAAACCTAGAGATTTACATCAAGGCTTTCCTCCCCTCCCTGATCCCTGAGCCTCCGAAACGAGCACGTTGGTCAGTCTCCCAATTCTCAGACTCGTTAAGCACACAGGCAACTCCAGAGTTGGTCTCTTCCCCGTGTCGGCCGACCAAAACTTCCTGGAAGGCTGACCGGCCTCAGCAGAAACCAGAGAACTGTACCCTAGAAGCAGCTTCTGCCTCCATATCTCAACTGCTGACAAGCCTCTGAATAAGCCAGCCTCCTTCAGGCCTCCAAGTCTTTGCAGAGGCTATGCCCTCTTCTTCATCAGCCTGATGAACTCCTACTCATACACCAAAACCCAGCTCAGGTGTTTTTCTCCTCCACGAAGCCAGCCAACAGATACCATTTGTTGACCGTCTGCTCAGTGCAAGGTGCTACCCTGTAACGTGTTACCAGAGCATTTCTGCTACTCCGGGGAGCCTCCAAATGGCAGAGGCTGGATCTTACTAGCCTCTGCCTCTCCAGCATCACACCCATGCGGGGCTAGGGATTGGAAGGGCTGAACAAAAGTCCTTCCCAGCTTCATACACTCCGAAGGCACAGATCCTTAGCCACATTCACGAGCATTTACTCAGGGAGTTTGAGAAAGTCACTTTCATTCATTCTTCATTCATTCATTCATTCATTCAATGAACAGTTTGCGAGCAATGTCTGTGCTGGATTTAACAGTAAGCAAAACAAACAGGGTCTAATAGGAAAAACATACATGAACTGCATAATCAAACAAACACATGCCTAATTAAGTGCTATGAAGGAAAGCTATGGAGACCTTGGAGGGCACATGACAGGGAGGGATGGCCACATACAGGGGATCTGTCCACGCCTGGTGTGGTCAGGATGGCTTCTTTGGGGACGTGGCATTTGAGTGGAGACCTGAGTGTCAATACAGTGTAATCAGCAGAAAGAGCAGGACCGACCTGTTGCGGGGGAGGAAATCACCCAGGCAAAGCGGCGGGGGGCAGGACTGGGCGGGGCACTGTAAGGACCAGCGGGAGAGCCCTGGGGCTGAAACTCAGAGGAGTGTGGCAGATGGGGCTGCAGGGGGAGCCAGATCTCTGTGGGCAACGGGACGAAATTTGGACTTGACCCCAAGCGCGTGGGAAGCTATTGAAGAATTTTAAGCAGAGTGGAGAGAATACGTGTGTGACACGAGCAGATCTGCAAACTTGCTCCTGCATTCTAGATGCAAGACGGGGGGCCTGGGTTTAGCTACTAGCACTCTCCGAGACGCACCGGGGAGAGGGACCGGAGGAGGGCGTGGGGCAGGGGAGGGAAGCGGCGGGCAGGACCCCGTCGTCTGCCCCAGGCGGGGCGCGGCTGGGCGGAGGCACCAGGGACTGGGACGGGGGTTAGGGGAGCTGGGGTCCCTCGCGCCTCCCAGTGGGTGTCTCCGGGGTCCAGGGCGCGGGGCAGCGGGTGCGGGGGCCCACTTTACCTTGCCCACGTACAGGGGCTCGGTGCCCGTGTACTCCTCCACCACGAAGAACTGGTTCCACACCCAGCCGCGCTTGACGCGGCCCGCGCCGGGCGCGCCGTCTTGCCGAGCCCCGGGCGTCGCCGGCGCGGGTGTGCCCGCCGCCCACAGGCGTCCCGGCAGCGGCGGCGGCGGCGGCAGCAGCAGCAGCAGCAGCAGCGCGGGCGACAGCGCGGCTCCCGCCCGGAGCCCCCGACCGTCGGGCCGCGGCCTCATGCTTGGCGTGCGCCGGGCCGGGGCCCAGGAGCATGGACGGGAGGCACCAGGGCGTCGCCGCTCGGTGGCAGCACGGAGCGGCGCCGCGTCACATGGTGGCTTCAGCGCGGCCGCCGGGGCGCCGCCCCCGACGGGGCACCCGGACAGGCCCGCGGCCCTGCGCGCCGCCCAGCGGCGGGGGCGCCCGGCTGCAGGGGGAGGGGGCGCGGCCGCTCCCGGGGCATGGACTGGCCCCCGGGGTCCCCGCCCGCGCCCCCCTCGCGCCGCCGCGGCCGGATCACCAGGCGGCGCCCCCGCGGCTCGCGAGACAGCCGTGCGCCATGATTCCCCGCGCGGAGGGGTGCTGGTTGCGGCCGGGCGGGTCCCTGGAGGACTAGGGGCCGTCCCGACCGGACCGATCCTGCGAGAGAAACAAGAGAAACGTCAGAGGGGGCGCCTTGTGGTGGCAGGGCTGGTTGAGTCGACAGCTCGGCTCTTCTTTTAGGTACTAATTAGGCACCTGCTGTGACCCGTCGTGATCCCGGCCTTCTTGGGCCAGGGTCTGGTCTGGCCCCTTTCCCCACCCCCACCCCCAGCCCCCAGCCCTGGATCCTTCCTTTCAACTCCCATCACACGCCTGTCCTCTCTCAGCCTCCGCCCACTTTCTCACGCCCGGTCCGGCTCCTTCCCCGTGGTCCTCCCTCCAGGAGCCCCCATGCCCACCGGAGCAGGGCCCTTACCAGCTGTTCCCCCTGACGCTGGCTGACAATCTATCTAGCCCAGCCCAGCCCCTGGAAATCCCCCGCCCCAGAGAGGGAGCAGGTCCTTCTAGAAGGGGTCTTCAAGGGCTGCCAGGACCCAGGCCTCCTGGGTGCACAGAATCCAGCACCCAGCCTGCCACCCACACTCCTGCCTTCTCACAGCAGGTGAGGGGTCACTTCATCCAAACCAGGAGCCCAAGGAAGGCCCTCGGACCTCCTGCTCGTCCCTGCACAGCCCCTTTCAGAGATGGGGCACATGAGTCCCCAACGGCCTTGCTTGGAGGTGTCGAGTGACTTTGGGCAGGGCCACAAGCCCTCTGAGCTTACCACGGTGTCTCCACATTCCCCCACAAAAAATTCCTTTTGCAGGGTCTGAGACACACTTCTCCCCCCCACCCCCACCCTGGACCAGCACCGCGGTCCCCAGATCAATCCATCTCTCCCTCCCTCACCCCTCCATCAGATCCTGCTTTCAGCAAAAAAGGATCTGAGGGACTAACTCCTACTCAAGCCATAATGATGAATAATGGCTTAATGTGGGTGTTTACAGGGGACAGCAATGCTGCTTTAATGGAGGAATTTTAGGCACCGACAAGAGTGAGTGGAGGTGAGGGGCTCAATCTCCACCCCTCTCCCCAAGCCCAGTTCGGCTCAGTTCAACAACTCAATTCCACGGGGCATCGGCTTGGCCTGGTTTGGGCTGGACAAAAATAAGTTCACAGTTTAGAGGCGTGGGGATGAGACCTCCCAATAACAACCTAAATGCCAGGCAGAGTGTGAGCAGGGCTGTAAGAGGGGCTCCGGGAAGGGAGTGGCAACTGTGTCTGCAAGGGGAAGGTGGGTGGGAGGGAATTAGGGCTGTTTCTTGGAAAAGGGGGCATCTGAGCCGGTGGGAAGAAAGGGCAGAGGAGCAGAGGCAGGCAGTCTAGGAGGCGTCCGGCTGGTGGGGGGAGTTAGGTTGGAAGCATGAGGCGTGTGGCTGGGCAGAGGTCCACCTGCGGGTGACCCAGGTGGCTGGAATCTCGGGGTGGGGGGGAGAAGAAATGTAGACCACCCCCTATGACCCAGCACCAAAGAGGCCAGTTCTCATCCCTTTAACTGACTTGTGTGAGTCACAGCAGCTGTGAAGGTTAGTGTTTTATACCCGTTTTGCAGACGCTTGATTCCCCAGTGCTCTTGCCGGGCACGGGCACCAGAATATCCTTACGAAAGGGGTTCCGGGTAGGGAGTCTGTTGGAAAGGGGGACGCAGGAGGTTGATGCTGCATTTGAGAGCCTCACAGCCCCTGGGGAGGAGAGGAGGGAGGAGTCCCGGACATGCTGGTCCCTCTTTCCCTACAGGCCCCACCCTGAACTAACGGAGGTCAGGAGGGCCCGTGACCCTGCTGCGAGCACCCCCAGCACCCCGTCCCACCCCCTCCTCACCCGCTCTGTAGGGCCTGGGCGTGAAGGCGGAGCTGAGGCCTGAAGACACCCCCCTCCCCTTGGGGCCCTGCTCTGTGATCCCGGAGATGTGCTCCGGCCTCTGGGGAGCCGGCTCTGATTCCCCACGTTACAGCCTGGGCCGGTCGTAATGAGGTTGGAGTTATGGGTGAGGAGAGGAGGCATCGCTCCACAGCCTTCATTTCCTGGAGCTTATGACTTCCCTGCGGGCTCGGCAGGAACTGTTCCCCTGACTCCATCAGGCAGTTCCAGGACCCATCAGGGCCCTGCAGGGACGCAGAGGGGAGGGGCCGGCTGGAGGGCGGGTGGGGGGGGGCGCTGGGGCCACCCCTGGGGACAGCTGTGGAGGCGAGGCGCAGGAGGTGGGAACAATGGGAGATTCCCCCCCCACCCCGTGTTTGCAGGCACCCCATCGCCGCTCTCCCTCCTTCCTTTTCTTTCTTTACACCACCTTTTCAAAGATTCTATCATTCATTCCTTCATCAAACATTAGCATCTACTACAAGTAGGGAGACAGAAATGCATGCATTCACGCATTCATTCATTCATTCATTCAACATACTTTCAAAATCGTTTCTCTGTGAAGACCGCAAGATACAATCAGTTGCTCAGCTATATAACAGGAGAGAGATGCATTTCTTCTGGTTATTCATTTACTCTTTCAACAACTATTTACCACACCTCCCTGATGCCGGCCCCTGTGCTGGGCCCTGGAGACAAAGCAATAAACAAAATAGTCCTGGCCCTCCTGGAGCTGACCTTCTAGTAATAAAGGAAAGAAATCTACCATATAATTTCTGGGGGTGAGAAGCATTACGAAGGAATACAAAACAGGAAAAGGGGAGGAAGAGAATGATGGAAGGGCTGGAGTGGGTGTCTTACTCTCGATGTGATATCAGGGAGGGCCTCTCAGAGGAGGTGATATTTGGCTGATCTGGAGGGATGAGAAGAAGCCTGGCACAAAATGGTTCCACGCAGAGGGAACAGCACATGCAAAGGTCCAGAGGCTGGAATAAGCTGAGGAACAGGAAGGAGGCCACTGTGGCTGGTGCAGAGCAAGAGGGTGGCTGCAGATGACTTGGCCATTTTATTCTGTGTGTGCAGAGAAGGGCTTGGGGAGTTTTATACAATAAAAACCACAGGAGACCGAAACGGTCTATGGCCATGAGGGGATTTCGTGATGGAAGGCCCTCAGCACAGAAGGGCCAAGCACAACACAGTGGGCTGTGGGGTAGAGGAGGTGTCACCTGAAGTTCAAGTGCAAGAAGGATTTGGACACATGGAATTCGGGCTCTTGAGGAAGAAGGAGCGCTCTGTGGAAGGTCTGGGGGGGGGGTGGGGCAAAGGCCAGAGGTCAAATTTCACTTTAGAGAAAGCAGAATTCAAGAGTGGCGGAGTGCGGTCTCGAACCCAGGCTTGGATTCCCCTTGGCGTGGGGCACCTTTGAAGGACTAGGAAAAGTCACCCCTCTCAGTGATAACAGCCCCGTGCCGGGCGGTGGGGGGACATGCTGGGCGGGACAAGGGTGGCTGCATCTCGACCCCAACCTGCCGCCCTGGCTGGGCCCCCTTGGGCAGGGCACACCCAGCACTATGGTTTGAGGCCCCCCACCTGTGTCTCCTCCCCGGGCCTTCATCCCGCCCACCTGGGCCTCTCTCAGGCGCTGGCCTGGCCAGGGTCCCCAGCCATCTGCCAGACTCCTGCAGCCACTTCGGCCTCTTCTCTCCCTCCCTTCCTCCCTTTCCTGCTCCAGCTACGTTTCCTGAGTGGGTGTAACCACAGGACCCTGTCCTGGCATTCAGTCCTTCACTGGGGGCCACTGTGGAGCCTCGGGCCTGCATTCCCATCTGCCAGGGTTTCCCAGGAGATCTTAGGCATGCTGGTGGCTTTCTCCAGGCTGCAGGTCTCAACCTGCCGCACGGTTGTTTAATCCCAAGTGGGGTTAAAAGCCAAGCCCCAGGCTGGCTCAGTAAACGTCGGCTGTGCCCTCTCCACTCTTCAGCCTCTGCTCCTATAACCCATGTGCTCTGGGGCCCGTGTGCGCGTGTGTGGTTCCTGTGTGTGTGGGCCTGTTCCTGCAATCACGGACGTCAGCGTGTGTGCGTGTATGTGGTGCACATTCACTCATTCCAGAAATATTCGTGAATTTCCACTCTGTGCTGCTCTAGGCACAACAAGAAACGGGTAGAGTCCTCACCCTTGCAAGTCTAATGGGGGACAGACGGTAAACAAATAAATAAAGAAACCAATAAATAACATGATAGGTCATGGTAAATGCTATCGAGGGAAACAAAGCAGGGTAGGTGCCAGAGTGGGGGGATTTGCTCTTTCTGTCTCTCAATCGTCTGTATAAATGAGAATTCATACAAGGTGGCCATGGAAGGCCTCACTGCTAAGGTGACATTTGAACAGACCTCCAAAGGGAGGGAGGGAGGGAGCTGTGCACATAGCTGGGAGAAAAGCATTGCAGGTGGCAGGAACGGCAAGTGCAAAGGCCCTGAGGTCAGTGTGTGTTTGGTGTGCGGGAGGAACAGCAAGGAACCCCTTGTTGCTGAAGTGGAGTGACGGGGTGTGAGCAGCAGATGAGGTCAGAGAAAATACGGAGGTGGGCATCAGAGCCTGCCGCGTCTTCTTTGGGTTTTTACTGTCCGATGGGACCCCTACCCTGGGAGGGCTTGAACAGAATGATGTGATCTAATTTATGTTTTAAAAGATCATACTGGCGGGGCGCCTGGGTGGCTCTGTCGGTCGAGCGTCCGACTCCCGCTCGGATCTCGCGGTTCGTGGGTTCAGGCCCCACATCGGGCTCCCTGCCGTCAGCACAGAGCCTGCTTTGGATCCTCTGTCCCCCTCTCTCTCTGCCCCTCCCCCGCTTGCATGCGCACGCATGCTGTCTGTCTCTCTCTCAAAAATAAATACAGACATTAAAACAAATGTAAAAGATCATGCTGGCTAGCTATCGTGTGCAAAATAGAAGGAAGCCGGGGCTGGAAGGGGCTGGGGGTGCCGTTTCAACAATGCAGAGGGGAAGTGAGGGTGGCGGGACCAAGGCGGGGACAGGGGGCGCTGCCTGTGTGGCAGGCTATGCTGTGAGTCGGAAATGGGGCGCCAGGGGAAGAGGAACCAAGCACGACCACCCTGCAGCCCCAGTGGTGGGAGTGGGGGGGGGGTTCCGGCTCCCCGAGCTAAGGACAGCTGTGGGCAGAGCAGAGGTGGGGGGGGATCAGGAACTCCGTCTTGACGGGTTACATTCAAATGCCTCTTAGGCGTCCAGCAGTGACATCAAACAGCCCAGGGCACCTTCTGCCAGGACCTCAGGAGCGGGGTCCTGGCTGCAGGCGTGCATTTGGGAACTTGGACGGTATTTAGAGCCGGGACTGGGTGAGCCCACGAAGGACTGAGCGCAGGTGGAGAAGAGGTCCAGCACCTCAACCACGGAGATCTGGGAGACGGAGAGGGCGGAACCAAGGAGACTGAACAGGAGGAGAGAGGAGGGCAGGGGAGGGGAGCCAAGGGGAGGGGGGGGGGTCCTGGAAGCCCACTGGGGACAGTGCTGTAAGGAGGAAGCGGTCATCAACTGTGCGGACTGCTCTCTCAGGCGAGCGACCGTCTGTCCAGCTTTGCCCGTGACAGTCCTGCTTTAGATCCGGTGTCCCGGCAAACCTGTTATAGTGTCCCGCCCCCTTTTACTTCCAGTTTAGATGATGAACTATATGGTCATCCTACCGCCAGGTCAAGTCCGCTGTGGACTTCATTGAGTTGACCGTCGGTCTTGGCCACACGGAGGTCAGCGGTGGCCTCGATGAAAGCGAGTTTGGTGGCGCGGTGGGTGTGCAGGCTTGAATGGAGTGGGTTCAAGAGAGACTGGGAGGCGGGGAGGCAGAGACATCGGTGGGGGTGGGTGACAGCCCCTCTAGGGATTTTTTAAGGTCACTTTCGCCTGCTCCCCCAGCTCCCACCCCTACCGCAGCAGTCTGCTGGGTTTTATGGTATGTAAAAGAGACAGATGGTGGGGGCGCCTGGGGGGCTCAGTCGGTTGAGCCTCCGACTTCGGCTCAGGTCAAGATCTCACGGTTCGTGGGTCCGAGCCCCTCATCGGGCTCTGTGCTGACAGCTCGGAGCCTGGAACCTGCTTCACATTCTGTGTCTCCCTCTCTCTCTGACCTTCCCCGCTCACGCTCTCTGTCTGTCTCAAAAATAAACATTAAAACAAAATGTTTTAAAGAGACAGATGGGAAATACAGCCTTGGCCAGCTGCTAATAGCCAGTCCCTTTCCCAGTCCTGTCTTGCTGCGATTCTGTCTCAATATTCACAGAATATTGAGCTTGGCCATATGCTCACCCCCTCCCCTATGAATAGTGATTCATCTAAAGGAGTGAGAACCTTTCTCCTCTCCCCACCAGTGATTGGTTTAGAAAGTATCATGTGACACAATTCTGGCCAATGAGATCTGAAGGGATAACTGCTAGAGAGCTTCTGGGAATTGTTTGCCGCTCTTTAAAAAGAGATGCCTTGAGGAGAAACTCTTCATTTTCTGCGTGTGTGAAGACGTGATGGCTGGAGCTACAGCAGCCATTTTGGGACAATGAGGGAAGCCCCCTCCACCTCCCACCCCACACCCCCCTCTGCAAGAGGCTAAAGGGGCTAAGTAAGAAAGAGGGTACAGTCTGTGGCTTTGATAATGTTGTTGAGCCACTGACTTTTCCCACTGTGGGCCTTGAGGATCCAGTGCCCTACTTCCGGCCCCTACTTCCTCCAGACTCTCATTCTCTCTCCTCCAAACTCCCTCAGACCTGTCTGCCCGAATCTTCTCTGGGGGTTCGGTGTCAGCTGTGATGGCAAGCTTCTGGAGGACAGAAGGCACGGCCATTCCTTCTTCTGTCCCTCCCTGCCCCTTCCCGCACACGCCTGCCAGAGCCAAGCACAGAGCTGGGTGCTGGGAAGGACTCCGGAGAATGTCGCCTCGGACAGATTGTGGGAGCTGCTTGGGCAACATTCTTTCCCTCTCACTGAGGGGCTGGCAGGCTTGCTGATTTGCTGTGGCCTTGTCTATGCTCCGGGCATCACTGCCACTGCCCACACTGTGTCCTTCCAGAGTCTAGGCTGGGTGGCCAGCGTGTCCTCTCTTGATTTCTCCGTGCCCTGGTATCATTGCTGCCAAGGCTGTCCGACTGCCAGCTCCGTGGCTCCAGGCCCTCCTTTGTCATCTGGCTGTCTCCCTGGGGACAGAGGAAGGGCTTCTCATCCTACCCATCCCACGTTTGTTTCCCAGCCTGTCTCTGTGCCAAGACCAGGAAGAGGGGCTGGGCACCGTGACCCCCCAGGCGGGACAAAGCAGGGGAGACGTCACGGTGCAGCCGGGACCTCCTGACCTCTGCCTCCTCCCCACGGTTCCTGATCATCTTCTTAGCCCCTCTCTCTGGGGCAGAATTTAGCGCTCAGGGGGCCTAAGAGGATGGGGTCCAAAGTCAGACCAGGGTTTGAGTCCTAGCTCCATTACTGTATGCTCACCTTGGCAGTTTGCCCCGTTT
Organism: Puma concolor; assembly: GCF_028749965.1. NCBI lineage: Eukaryota > Metazoa > Chordata > Mammalia > Carnivora > Felidae > Puma > Puma concolor. Next base: position 126,586,954 of record NC_141669.1, read on the forward strand.
CTCTGAGCCTCGGTTTTCTCATCTGAAAAAGGGGCTAATAGTGCTCATCTCCTCCGGCCGGTGGGAAGACCAAACAGGACAACACCCATGAGGGCGTTTCCGGCCTTTGGCAGTCAATGTTGGCTGATGAGATAATAAGGACTATGGTCACCATTCCCGCTAACTCGACTACTCCTGGACCCCTAATTTGTACATAGTATCCTGACCAGGTGAAAGGGGCTCAGAGGTATTTTTCTGCTCATTCGTTTAGTCACTCATGCGTTTATTTAACAACCGCTCTGGGGCCCACGGGCACACCTCGCTGCAGGAAGAGGGAAGGCGTGTGCAGGGTAAGGGGGTTCCTCCTGCACGGGTGCAAGGCTGGTGCCCGAGACGAGGGCCACGCAGGGAGAGGCAGCTCATTCATTTGTTCGCGCATTCGTTTACTCCCCCCGCCCCGCCCCCCGGCTTGGCGTGGATGCGTCCTCTCTCCCTGCCCACCTGGCTCCCAGGTTTGCCAGCGGGAGCTGTGCCTGGCAGCCTGGCTCCTGTCTGCACTCTCTGTGCTTGGCTGCTGTCTTCTCCCTGGGGAGAAGGAAAATTATTTCTACCAGCTCAGTGCTCTCCCTTCCGGCCAGAAGGGATCCTAGCGTAAGGCAGGAGCTGTTGGAGGGGCCACCCCGTGTCTGCTCGCCGCTCTTGCTCCCCGCGGCTCCCGGGTGGAGGGCCCCGCGAAGTCGCCAACAGGAGAACAGACTAGTTATCGCCTCGCGTGCCTCGGGGCACCTGTGTGCCAGGGCCCATGTGTGCTCAGCACCCGGTCCCAGGGGCGACTCCCGGCATGTGTGGGCGCTCAGCAAGTGTGACGCGAGGGGCCGCATGGGTGTCTGCTCCTGTGGGCTGAGCCCACGGGCTATTTCTGGGGCCGTGGGTGTGATGCCAAGCTCAGCAGTGTCCTGCTGGGGTGGGGTGGGGGTTCACATCTCTGAGTGTGTTTGGGGGTCGAGTCAGGATGCGCCAGAGCTTCTGGGCTTGGTAGTCGGACCATTAGCTAGGGAGGCAAAGGTGGGGGGCCACGGGAGAGGGGACGAGCGGGGCGGGGGCCATACGCACCCCATTCACGCGGTCACCCCATCTGCAAAGGCTGCTCCAGGGGCCCCCAGTCTTGTCCCCCCCGCCACGCTGAGCGTAGATTTGCCCTCACGAAGCCCAGCTCGGTCTGAAAGTTTCTCCCGGGCCAAACCTTCCCTGGCTCTCTTTCACCTTCAAGGTAAAGTTAGTTAGTTACCATTCAGAGTAACAAAGGGACTTTCAAGCTCAGGGACTCTGCACACGATCCGTGGAGGTGAGCACTCCTATTTGAGCTCATTTTCCAGATGAGGAAACCGAGGCGTGATGAGGTCGTGTGGCACGATGTGGGGCTGGGGTTTGGACCCTAGGCTGTTAGGTTCAGAGCCTGTCTGTTGGCCACCACACACGCGGCGGGCTCAAGGCCCCGTGAGATCTGGATCTGCCCCCTCTGCATTATCGTCGCCGTATCTGACATGTGCAGGCGCGGAGGGCACCGCCCGCTCTTTCCTACTGTCGTGCCTCAGGGCCTTTGCTTCTGCTGTTCCCTCTGCCAGGACGCTCTCTCTCTCCCTTGTTGCCCCACGTCCAACCCTGACCGGGTTCCTCCCCTCCGCACAGTGTCTCTGTCTCTTCCCCCCAGCCCCCGTGAGCTCACTTATCTGAGCCATGGCTCAGAGCCAAATTCGCCCTTGACTGGCCTCAGCACCTGGCCTGCTGGCTGCAGGCGCCCCCGTTGCCGCTCTGCACCCTCCAATTCATACCTCTGTGCCCCGCTCAGAGTGGCCACTACTGAATGTGTGAGGGAGTGGGCGCAAAAGGGTGTGGATGGCTGGCTGGACAGAAGGGCAGGTGACGGGGGTGCCTGTTTACTGCCACGCCACCACACTGCCCTTCTGTGGCACACCTTCCTCTGCTTATTCCGTTTTCTGAGTCATCAGATATTTGTTGAGCACCTACTATATACCGGGCACTGTGTTGGAGGCTAAGGATGTAGCATTGGGTGAATCAGGGTCTCATGGTCATGCCCTTCCGGGGCGTGTGTGTGCGCGCACGTGTGTGTGTGTGTGTGTGTGTGTGTGTGTGTGTGTGTAAGGGGACATATTTATTAAGCCAATATTCTCAGGGAAGCGCACAATTCTCCACAACCAGAAAGTACAGCCCTCCCTCCCCCCACCGTATTTCACAGGGGATACGATCTCATTAGGACCGGGTGGGGCCGGGGAGGGGCAGTCCGCTGAGCCAGGGGTTTTGACCTGATGCGTAAAGAAAGCACAGATGACCTCACTGCAGGTAACAGAACGAGCAAAGCCACATTTGAGGGCCCGGGAGCTCAGGGGCCAGAGCGCAGTGTGGACGGCGAGGCAGCTGCCCATGGAGTTTAAAGAGTTCAGTTTCTGGCTCCAGAGCAACGAGAAGGCATTGAGCACCGGACAGGAAGCAGGGGACCAGTGAGACGGGGGTGGCAGTGTGGCCAGAGACCTCCCTCAGACCAGGGAGGCCATCCTGGGGTGGAGATAAGGTGACAGATATGAAATATTTAGGAAGCAAATGGGCCAGACTTGGCGACGGATCAGACGAGGCGAACGGGGTGGGGCGGGGGAGGGGGGCTAGATCAAGAGCGACCCATGATTTGGTTGTGTTTCAGCGGATGGCTGTTGATCACCTCCTAAGAGCCGGGCACTGTTCTAGCACTTTCTGCCTCACCTTACTTACTGTTCCCAAGAAACCCAGGTGAGTCATCATCACCCCTTCGCAATCTCACTTCTCTCTGGAAAGAATGCCGGGGCAGTGGGACCCCCTGGGCTTTGCCCGAAACCCGGCTCCTTTGGGGGACAGCCTTGGTGGATCTAAGGGATGGAGAAGGGAGACGGGCAGGCGGGTTGCACATACTGAGCTGATTCTGAGTCAGTGAGAATAATGACAGACAACATTCATAGAGCTTTTACTGTGTGCCAGGCACGGTGCCATCCAATTAGCTAATAATGAGGGGTAACACTTAGTTCTCTGCAGAGCACTTTATGTCAGTGGTCTGATTGCATTGTCGCAGCAGCCGCCTTTAAAATTTCCATTACAGAAGAAGGGACAGCGGCTCAGAGAGGTTGAGGGACTTGTCCGAGGTCACACAGCTCGTGGATGGTGGATCTGGAATTCAAACGGGCTGTGGTAGGGGAGGGAGAGGAGGATGGGCACAGGGGGCGTTCGGCGACTGCCTCGAAGGACAGGCCTGCGATTGGCTCTGAGCATGAACCATGTCCCTTCCCCCCCGTTCCTCCTGACCCTGCTCACCCCACGCCTGGGCCTCTTCTCAAGGCCTGGCCTCCCATGCAACTTATGAACACGCACGTGTACGCATGCACCCGCACACGCATGCCCCTGCTCGCCTGCCCGGGGGCGTGGCTGCTCGGAACCTTCCGCCCCAGATGCCCCCGGCCTGCACCTGCCTGTCTGCCCTGCCCCCACCCTGCCCGCCTGCTGGTGCCGCAGGCAAAGTCCGCTGTACATCATGTTGACAGTAGAAATTACATCCCGAGCCGCTGTTTTACACCGCGCCCTGTCAGAACTCACCGCAGCCCAGTGATCAGGACAAATTGAATACCATTCTGGCCGTGTCAATATTTATTCCATTTTACAAACGCGGCCGGATGGGGGACAGGGCACGCTGTGGTACCAGCCAAGCATGGCCCCGGGAACCCCTTCTCCCTCTCACGCTCGAGCCGCCTCGTCCATCCTCTCCTCCCCTCTCCCTCCTCCTCTTTCTCAGCTTTTCGTGCGCAGTCAAAATCGTGAAACTCAACATCGCTACCCAAAAAGTGCACAGACCATAAATGCAGAGTTGAACGAGTGATTAAACAAAGTAACGCAGGTTGAAGTGCTCAGCACGGTGGTCAGTCGTGGAAAATGAACCGCCCGTCGTGGATCCACCCGTCGATCCAAACACTGAAAGTGGCCCCCCTGCTGTGACAGGAGCCCACGGCTTCCCTCCATCCTGGCTTTTACGACAACCGGCTCCTCACCTCGCTTTATAGCCCATCACCCGAATACGCACTCTTAAAATCTCATTTTAGTTCTGCCTGTGCCTGAGCTTCATGTGGATGGAATCATACTCCTTTTTTTTTTTTTTTTTTTTTTGCATTTTGCTCCTTTCTCTCGGCGCTTTGTTTTTGAGATTTGTCTTTGTGCTTGTGCGCGTGCCTTTTCACTGCCGTGTAGTACTCCCCCGTGTGGATGTACCACGATTTCCGTCTCCGCTCTGGCCACGCCCCCCTTTCCCTTCTTTCCCCTTTTCTCCTGCTCTTCTTCCGGTCAGTATCTTCCTCCCCTCCCACCTCCTTCTCCCCTGTTCCACCTCCTTGATGGTCTCTCTGCCGTACCTGCTCACATCACACACACCTCATCCCAGCAGGGGATGGCATCCCACCCGGTGCCCCCTCTGGGTGTCTCCCTGCCCCCACCCAGTTCCTGGACTATGGGCTCCAGCCAGAGGGAGGGTCCCCTAGACCTGAGCCTATGACAGCTTATTGGTTGCAGGGGAACCCCGGGGCAGCGACTGGGGTCCACAGCAGGGCCCCTGCCCTTGTGTATCCAGCTGCTATGCTGGCAACCTTGGAAGAGGAGGACCCCCATCTTGCTCCCACCCAGATAGTAAAACACGATGCTCTGTCCAGGCTGAGAATTGAGGTGGTCCCCGGGCGCCTGGGTGGCTCAGTTAGGCGGCCAACTTCAGCTCAGGTCATAATCTCATGGCTCATCAGTTCGAGCCTCACGTCGGGCTCTGTGCTGACAGCTCAGAGCCTGGAGCCTGCTTCAGATTGTGTTTCCCTCTCTCTCTGCCCCTCCCCCGCTCATACTCTCTCTCTCTCTCTCAAAAATAAATAAACATTAAAAAAAAAAAAAAGAACTGAGGTAGTCCCAAGGGGCCCCACCGCCATCAGTAGGAGGCACAAAGGATGGGGGGGGGTGGGGGTGGCGGTGGGGAAGAACCCGGGCCGGACAAGAGCCAAGCCCCACCCTCAGCTCTGCTCACTTAAAGTCTCAGGCAGCACCCATCCCGTGTCTAACGGTGAATCTCACCTCCCCACCAGCAGAGGAGACCAGCCGACTATGGGGCAGCCTTCCAAAAAGTCACCACAAAGCCCGCTTCCACACCCCAAGAGCATATCTGACACATTTCATTTGTCTCCCTTAGTCCCTTCTCTGTCTTGGAGCTGCTCTGATGATGACATATTCAGGGTAGTTAATTTTTATTGCAACCCGAACAGATGACATTAAGGAATCTGTCCCTTTGCAGTACGGGGGAAAGCTCTCTAGACTGGAAGGCAAGTGGACTAGGTTGGAGCTTGGCTTTGATCCCCCCACGCTGGGTGACCTTGGGCAAGTTCTCACCCTCTCTGGGCTTCTTTACAATGAAAGGTCAAACTGTGATTTCCAGGAGCCCTCAGAGGGCCAGGGCTGTGCTGGCAGTGTTACAAGGGGGACTTGTTCAAGATGCACATCCTTGGGTCCCCGGAGCGTCTGATTCAGTAACGATGATCATAATACCAAGAGGCAACATTTATAGGGTGCTTTCTGTGTGCCAGGACTTGTATATTTGATGAGCTAAAAATAAAGAAGCCGTGCTTATTGGCCGGTGTGCTAAGTACTTTACGTGAGTTACCTTGTTTTACAGATGAAGAAGCTGGGTGCAGAGAGGAGAAGGAACTTGCTGTGGGCTACAGCCAGGAAGTGGGGAAGCCGGGGCCTGGACGAGGAAAGTCTGAGCCCGTCCTCGGTCTGGGCTAGCTCCCCAGCAGACTCTGAGGCTGACCTGGGAGCCCCGGACCAGGTGGTCAGAAGCGGCAAACGGAGATCAAGCCCCGTGCACCTACTGTGAACAACGCATCTTGGTAGTGAGTCATCGAGATGTGTGTGAAGGCCCCCGCCCCCGCCCACACCCCCAACCAGTATGAGCTCTTATGGTTAATATCTTAGGCCACCCCCACACCAGCCTCCCGAGATGGGCTTTCGCCTCTCCAGTTACTGATGAAAAAACAGAGGCACCAAGAAGAGGTCGCGTGCTCTAGACCACGTGGCTAAGGGTCTCGTGGGCTTTTACCCTAGGACACTGCTTCCGTTACCCCCTCTCCCCTGCACCTAACAGATGCTGAGTCACACACACCCCCCCCACCAGCTTTCTGGGCCTCAGTCTTCCCAGCTGTAAAATGGAGGTGTTGGACTCATGGGCTGGGAGTCTGGCATCCCAGCTTCTGCCCCTAATGCCATAGCTCTTAGGTAGGTTTCTTCCTTCTCTGGGTCTCCCCATCTGGAAAAGAAGTCTCTGTGACCCTATCCCAACACTACACACAGTCGCTGCTTTAAAACAAGCCTCCCGGTGATGGAAAGCCTCAGGTCTGCCTCCCTGGAGACAGGCTCCAGGGGAGAGGTTTCCTGGGGGGAGGGTCGTGAGGAACACCGCGGAAGGGGTGAGGAGAAGGTGAACCCGGATGCTGTCCCAGAAGGGATCTCGGCCGATCCGCGGGCACTCTGGAGCTGCAGTGCTCCCAGTTGAGGAAAGAAGCCAGCCTCCCAATCCGTGCATCTGCCAGACAAGGGAAGTAGGTTGCCCACCCCTCCAGAGGGCGTGACCTTGAGCGAGACAGCTCCCTTTGGCTTGGGCAGTCAGTAGCTGCTGTCACAGCCGTCCTGGGCGGTCCGTTCTGCTACATAAAATCTGCTGAAAAACCCGGGGCCGGGCCTCAGCTCCGGAGATGACAGCAGACTCGATGTGGCCTGAGCCCTTGGCTTAGCCAGCCGGGCCCTGGCCCGGCTCTGAGCCCCGGTGCCCCGGCTCCACCGCCTGCTGTGTTCACAGCGGGATCAGCGCCCTAGATCTAGCTTAAAGCCAGGCCGCTGCCACCTGCCTTGCGGCTCATCTCCCGTGCTTCCCCGAGGTCCCAGCGATTATGCCACTGAAAATTCCGCTTTCATCTTGTCAACCTCGCAGTAAATTACAGGCCCGGGGAGGCGTGGGCCTCCTCCTTAAACAAGATTCAATTCCACTTAGCTGCCCCCCCTCCTGCCCCACACGTAGGTCCCTCCCTCCCGCCACCCCGGGCGCAGGATTTATGGCCTCTCCTTGCAGGCAGCTGGTAACCATGGCAGGCTCCTTAGGGAGGCTTCAGGCTGGAGCCTCGTCAGCCCCAGACTCCAGTGCGGCCGCTTCCTCCTAGGATGGAGGGGAGAGGAGAGAGAGGCCAAGACGGCGGAAGGGGCTTCTGGAAGCCGAGGCAGAGAGATCACAGTAACCCCGGCAATAACAGGAACATCGATGCCGTCGCATCGACTGCTCTCACACTGCCCGTGATGCAGACCCTGTCATCACCCCCATTTTATAGATGGGCAAACTGGGGCCAACGAGCGTGAGGTCAAATGCCAAGGTCACATTCCAAAGAAGCATGCCAAGGCAGTGCCAGGGCTGGGGCACTTAAGCGCTGTGGCCACTGCCTCTTCCCCCAACTGCTGTTCTTGGAGGGATATAGAGTCTCTCAGGGGGTTTCAGGCCCTCTAAGACCTTGGCTCCCTCATCTGATGTCTGATTCTCTCTTAGATCTCCGCCCCTGCCCATATCCGCCCCCAGGGATGGGGAGATCACTGCCTCTCCAGAGGGCCCATTATCTCCCTAATGACTAGACACAGTCTCCAAATAATTGATCAAGCCCTGTCACCTCTCAGAAGCATTGTTTTGGCATTTAAGGTCCTTCGTGATCCGGCTGCTAACTCCCTTCTGCTAACTTCTCTTTTGTGGGTCACCAACACTGCAGGCTGCCTCGGGATCTCCCCTACCTGCTCAGCGCTCAGCTCTGCTCCTGGGTCTGTTCTTATACTCCCCTCCCCCCACCTCCACCTTACAATCACTACCTCCCTTCATCCTTATCCCAGAATATCAGAGCTGGAAATCACTGCTGCCTCATTTTCCCGATGGAGACAGGCTCAGAGAGGGGATGAATTTTCCTAGTGTGCAGGGGGAGCCGGTGGGCCCAGATCTTCTGCCCATGAAAATAACAACCCGTAATGAGATAGCTAACATCCACTGCGTGCTTGATCCCCCCGTTCTAAGCATCTCACGTGTATAATCCACTTAATTCTTTTTTTTTATTTTATTTAAAAAAAAATTTTTTTTTAATTTTTTTCAACGTTTATTTATTTTTGGGACAGAGAGAGACAGAGCATGAACGGGGGAGGGGCAGAGAGAGAGGAAGACACAGAAGCGGAAACAGGCTCCAGGCTCTGAGCCATCAGCCCAGAGCCTGACGCGGGGCTCGAACTCACAGACCGCAAGATCGTGACCTGGCTGAAGTCGGACGCTTAACCGACTGTGCCACCCAGGCGCCCCTCCACTTAATTCTTTTTTTTTTTTTTAATTTTTTTTTTTCAACGTTTATTTATTTTTGGGACAGAGAGAGACAGAGCATGAACGGGGGAGGGGCAGAGAGAGAGGGAGACACAGAATCGGAAACAGGCTCCAGGCTCTGAGCCATCAGCCCAGAGCCCGACGCGGGGCTCGAACTCACGGAGTGCGAGATCGTGACCTGGCTGAAGTCGGACGCTTAACCGACTGTGCCACCCAGGCGCCCCATAATCCACTTAATTCTTAACAACGCTATGAGGCAGATACTATTCTAGTGCCATTTTGCAGAGGGATGAAGTATGGAGAAGTCAGGTGACTTTCCTAATGTCACAAAGCCGGTCTGATGTCAGAGCTACGCCCCTAACCACGTGCTTCCCTTGCTCGGTGCTGCCCCTCCCCACACCACGTGACTTGTTGGTGAGGGCAAGAGCAGACACGGGTGCCCAGAAGAGCCAACATGCCAGCGAGAAGTAAGGATGGTTAATTTGCCAGGGACACTGCCTGTCACTTGCGTTCTTGGGCCTGAAGCCTAAAGCCAACACTCCCCCTGCCCCTGTTGGGCTTGTCACTTTCCACTTCTGCAGCTTCCCATCCACGTCCCCAGGGACCTTCAGCATCATCACTTCTTCCTCCTGGAGGCCAGGCCAGGATCTGATGCATCTCTAACTCCCAGAGCCTAACTCGGGGACCGGCACATTGTAGGTGCTCAATAAAGGCTTGCTCTTATCTAACAGACTCAAGGAGGGCTTCCTGCAGCAGGTGACATTTGAACTGCTCCTGGAGGGATAGGTAGGGGGTCGCGGTATAGAACAGGGGGGAAAGCGGACTTCCACGTGTGAGGCGGAGGGAGGGGCTTGCGCAGAGTCTTGGAGGAAGGAACATTCAGAGTGTGGGAGTGGGGGCTGGGAGGAAGGAGGACGAGGCTAGACAAGTAAGGGGCGGCCAGGCTGAGCACCTTGGTGAAGGGCCGGGTCTCAACTTGGGTGGGAGCATCCATTACGACTTGTGCCTGGGACAGATGGGGAAAGGTCATAGGGACAGAACATTCCTCATGGGTTCTACATTCACAGGCCGGGGCTGCCTGGGCTGCCAAACCACCCTCCAGACTAGGCACAGGACCTCGTCTGGGGTGACAGATGGGCAGCACGGATGCCGGGGCTGAGGGGCATCTTACTTCATTTTCTCTCTTGACGAGCGATGGAGCCGGCAGAAACAGCATCTTCTTCCCTAATCTCCCGTCTCCGGCTGCGGACAGACAGCAAGTGGGGCCTGGCACCTTGTTCAGACCTTAATCCTCTCCTTCCTGAGTTTAAAGCTACAGATTCTAGTCACGGATGCCCAGCCTCCAGGGAACACGGCAAGTACAAAAGAAAACGGGGCCTACGCGGAAGGCTACACTGCAGTGGCCGCAAAGGGGGCTCCGAGGTCCCAGAATCTGCATCCCCTTTACAGAGAACACAGGGGTCGGATCTGGACTGGACTCCAGACTCTGCTGCTACCAGCCGTGTGACCTCAGGCAAGTCCCTTTGCCCCTCGGAGCCTCAGTGTTCTCCTCTGTAAAATGGGTAACATAAATCTATCCAGGTTTGTTGGGAGGCTCGAATGGGTGCTGGATATAAAAGTAATCCTCTGGAAAGAGTCAAGTGCAGGTGAGGCTTGATTATTATCATCCACTTGCAAGAGTAATAATAAATCTCTCGGAGTCGTGAGAGCAAAAGATCATAATAATCGGGGCGCCTGGGTGGCTTAGTTGTTGAGCGTCTGACTTCAGCTCAGGTCATGATCTCACAGTTCATGAGTTTGAGCCCCACGTCGGGCTCTGTGCTGACAGCTCAGAGCCTGCTTCGGATTCTGTGTCTTTCTCCCTCGCTGCCCTCCCCTGCTTGTGCTCTGTGTCTCTGTCTCTTTCTCTCAAAAACAAACATTAAAACAAAAATTTTTAAAAAAGATAATAATAATAGCGGCTGTTAGTAGAGCGTTTACCACCTGCCTTTGCTTCCCCAGGTTGGGCCTGTTGTAAACATCCATTCAGAGTCCCCACCCCAACTCCCTGAGACCGTCACTGTTATTATCCCCATCTTCGAGATGAGGGGACATAGCTGTCTCCATCATGACTGCCTTTTGCAATGGAGGAAATCTCTCTCCTGGCAGAGCACGGTCCCCTGATCCGGGTTCTAGAGCCCAATCATACCTCCCCTGCATCTGAGAAACCTCACACTGTGGATTCTCTCTTCTCCTGCCCTATCTTCCCCCTCTCTGATGGGCTCCTGGCATGACACCTGCTCAAGTACATTCCATCTTAAAAACAGCAGCAACCACAGAGAAGCACACACCTCCCAATACCTCCCAGCCCCTTCCCGTACCAACCAAACTTCTCTGAAGGCTGGCCGTACTCACTGTCTCCTTCATTCACCCCCTCCTCACTTCTCAGCCCACTGTCCACCTAGCTGTCATCCCCAGGGCTGCATTAGGATGGCTCACAGGGGTCGCCAATGGCTTCTGTCTTGCTAAATCCAATGGATGCTCTCCACCCTTCATGGTACTGGACCTGTCAGCAGTATTTGACAAGTGGGTTTCTTCCCACCCCTCGAATTACACCTGCGCTCCCCCCACCCCTTGCAAGTTCACATCCCTGCACTCCACCTGCAGGCTCCTCACTCTTTGCTTACACAATGTCAGCCATGCCAGTGCCTCCAATTACCATCAATACCATGGTGACTCCCAACGTAGGCTCAACCTCCCTTCTGAAAGCCTGTAGATAAAAATACAGTTGCCTTCTCAACACGTCCACTTGTCCAAGATGCCTCGGAGACACCTCAGACCCAACATATCAAAAGCCAAATATATGCTATTCCTCAATACTGGCCTTTTGCCTGGGTGCTCCACCTCATGAATGGTACCTATCTCTGTCCGGTGGTCCAAGCCAGAAGGCTGGAAGTCATGCTTGACAACTGTCACCCCTGTGCCCCCAGTGGGCAATTTATCATTAAGTCTGGTTCACTGGTACAACTGAAATAACTCCTGAGGTTGACCACCCTGCATCATCTCCAACACTACCCTAATTCAAACGAGGGGTTCAGGATGACTCTTAGGTTTTTGCCTTGGCACCAGATGGTGTAACACTTGACCCTGATGGAGTGAATGAGGGGAGGGAAGGTTGAGGAAGGAAATAAGAATTCCTTTTTAGGCATGCTTGAGACTTTCACGAGACATTCAAGTGGAGATGTGTAGCAGGCAGTTGGATGCAACAGTCTGGGACTCCAAGGAGAGGGGACATAAATCTGAGATCATCAGTTTGTAGTGATATTTAATGCTGAGGAGATGAATGAGATCACTTGGGGAGAGACAGAAAGCAGGCCCAGAAGCGAGCCCTGGGGCACTCCAATATCAGAAATGAGATAGAGGGGAAAGGAGGCACAGAGACTGAGAAGACCTGCCAGTGAGGTTGGAGGCCATCCAAGAGACCGTGGTGTCATGGAAACCCAGAGCGGAATGAGAAATCAGCACGTCGAAAGCTGCTGAGAGGCAAGGTAGACTGAGGACGGAGAAGTGACTCCACTAGGCAATGCAGAGGGTGTTAGTGGCCTTGGTAAGGTGTTGATGTCTGTCTATTCTGCTGGACTGTAAGCCCCACGAGGCAGGGAATATCATTTGTTTGCTCATGTCATACCGCTAGTGCTTAGCTCATTAGCATTGCTTTCTGGCATGTCTGTTTATCTTTGACTGTGTGTTGGCCATTGTAATTGGATTTTTTTTTTTTTTTTTTTGGAGGAAGAATTTCAAATTCAGCATGAAGGTGTTTTCTTCCAAAAAGGATTTGCATTTGGCTGTGGTGCTACCATTCTGATATTGCTTTAAACAAAAATCCAAGGCTGAGGTTCCCTGGAATACCCAAGTAGTGTGGATGAGGCTGCCAATCCGTGATTCAAGGCTGGACTACATTTAGTTCACCCTTGCCCCAAGGGTGAAGCCCTCTGGAGTCCCAACTTGTTTCCGTAAGGATCTCCTTCTTGATTGCCCACCTTATGCAGGCCATGGACTTGGATTTCAGTTCCCTTTATGCTGTGAGATCATCAAAAAATAAATTCAAAATTTCCGAGATCAGCAAATGCCCTCAGGACAAAAGCAGATTCTATGCTCTCAAACTTCTCTGGGTTTCTGTTTTCCCTTCAGTTTTGACCTAATAATGCCTGGTAATTCCTTACAAAGAGCTTACTTGTCAGCGCTTTGATGCTTTAATAAGATGCTTTTTCTATTTTATCCAGCATTCTTAGCTCTTTTCAGCTGAAGGGTTGGTCCAAAAAACCTAGCCTCCTGTTTCTAAACACAGAACTTGCTCATCTCTAGGGCTTGGCACTGTGCATGGCACATTGTCATGGCTCAGTGAATATGTATTGATGGAACGGGTGAAGTGGACCCAGGTCTCCAACACCCCTGCTTCTGCTAATGCACTAGCCGTCACACTCCCAGGCCAAGATACTGACAGAGCACTGTGGTCAGAGCTCAATGAGCTGTGCAAAGAGGCAGGGCTGTGAGTGCGGAGCGGGGAGTGGGAAATCTCTGTGGGATGGGGAGGGACAATGGCAAGGGGCAGAGGATAGGATCAGGATGAGCACAAAGATGGAGCTTGACGGCAAATTAGCCATTGGTTTAGGAAAGGAGAACCCACAGGAAGTGGCACTTTAAGTAAAGGCCTGTGTAAGGGATCCAGCAACCAAAAGTGGGCAGAGAAGCACGGGCCAGCCAGGGGAAAGTTGGAAGGCCAAGGGGGCGGGGGCCCTGGGCCCGCTGTGAAAATAGAAGCAGAGCCCTGGCAGAAGGAGGGAGGAGAAACAGCTTTGTGAAAATGCACACACGATAATTGCGGAGAAGAGCATCTCCCCCAGTTTAAAAAAGCTCTCTCCTCTGAATTTTCCTTGGTCCCAGTTTCAAAGGAATTTTAATTGCAAAGAAAATTTGTCATCTCCCTGGGGGGAGAGGGCTCTGTAGCTTCCAACAGTCATGCCTGACGCTGATTCTTTCTCCAAACTGGAGATTTCCACGCTTTGGCTGCGTGGAAGCTGTCTGGGGATTGGGCGGCATGGAGGGAGGGGTGGGGGGGTGGGGAACAGGCCTCCTCGTGACTTTCTGCGGCCAGGCAGGCCGGGTTTGCAGCCAGGGGTTTCCTGGCCTGGGTCCTACACGAGGGTCTTTGGTGCCAAGTCGGTGACAGTCCTAAATCCTTTCTCCTCGAAACCCAGTGGGTTTATTTAATTAATTATGGCAATTAACAACTGGTCTCTTGGCCTTCCATCTTTGCTTTTGCTCTGGGCTCGTCTCTACCCAGCAGCCCATTTGGAGAACGATTTGGGAGTTTCTTAAAAAGTTAAACATAAATCACCATACGATCCAGCAATTTCACTCCTAGGTACCTACCTAAGAGAAATGAAAACATATGTCCCCGCAAAGACTGGTAAGCAAATGTTCACAGCTGCATGATTCAAAATAGCCAGAAAGCGGAAACACTTAAAAATCTATCAACTGATGAATGGATGAACAAAGTGTGGTATATCCACACAGAGGAATACTATTAAGCAATAAAAAGGAACAAACTGCTGATATATTCTATCATAGGGACGCATCTTAAAAACATTATGCTCAGCAGAAGAAGCCAGAAGCAAAAAGGAACCCCACGTATGGTGCGGCTTCATTTACATGAAATGTCCAGAAGAGGCGAATCTATGGAGACAGAAAACAGATTAGTGGTTGCCTGGGGCTGGCGGTGGGAAAGGGGATTGACTGCAGATGGGCACGGAAAGATCTTTTTGGGGCAAAAGAAATGTAAAACTGGATAGCAGCAGTGGTTGGTTTAATTTACTAAAAATCATTGAATTGAACGCTCACAATGAGCAAATGTTACAGTATGTAAATTACACCTCAATAAAGCTGTCGAACAAAAATGGCTCCCGTTTCTCTGGGAATAAAAGTCATAGTTTCTACAAGGCCTTCTGTGATCTGTACCCGTGGCCTCTTTGACCTAGCTCCCTCCTCCCTTCCCCCCCACCCCCCCACAACTTGGCTCCCACAGGCTGCTGGCCTTCTGGGTTGTCCTTGAACATAGTGGATGTGCTCCTACCTGACTGCCTTTGCAATGGCTCTTACCTCTGGCTGGAATGTTCCCCTCCCCAGACAGTTGCAGGGCTCCCTTCCTTGCCATTTTAATATCTTTGCTCAAATATGATCTTTTCAGTGGAAACATGACCACTCCATCTAAAACTGTAGCCCCTCTCTAAGGTTCTGCCAAGCCTCCTTTCTCTCCTCCTTTTTTTGATAGCTTTGTCACCTTCTAACCTGCGATTGATTGATTTCTTATGCCTATTGCTTCCTTCTCGCTTCTCTCTCTCTGTCTCTTCTCTAGCATATATGCTTCCCTGGGATAGGAATTTTTGTTGGTTTGAGTCACTGATGCAACTAATCCTAGGGCATAGAAAAATCCCGCAACAGAATGGTGCTCAATAAATCATCGTCGAGTGGCTGAATCAATACGTGATTTCTGAATGCCCTCTCTGTGCCAGGAGCCGAGCACACAGCAGTGAACGGGAGGAACAAATGTCTCTCCCTTAGGTGGCTTGCATTTAGTGGCAGAGAGACCAGAAGCAAGAAAACATTTTAAACCTGTTGTGGAGGGAAACCCCTAAACCCCATCACCAAGAAATCATGAACTTGATAAACTTTTACAAAAGGCTGTTGTTATGGGGGCAGGATGAGGGAGAGTCTTCTGGGCCAGTGACCTGATGGATAAGTAGGGAATTGGCCAGTTGGAGTGGAGGAGAAGAGAGGATTTCGGCCCAAGGAACAGCATGTGTGAAAGCCCGGAGGCCAGAGAGAAAGGGTGTCCTGTTTGGAGATATGTGTGAAGTTTGCTCCAGTTGAAACATAATCCTTAACATGGAGAGTTGGGGCTGGTGTCGTTTAACAGTCAATTCCGCAGGGCACCGACCAATCAGGAAAGACACTGGCCATAACCAGTGGGGACATGCGAGCTGAATCTCTGTTTCGCATTACCCCACAAGAGCCTGGAGTTCAGATGCGCTGGTGGTCGCTGGAGGGTTTAAACAGCGGGGAGCGACAGTTTGGGGAAGGATACTCCAGCTACCGAGGGCAGAACAGACGGGAGGAACCGGCATTGATTTGGGGAGCCCCGGGGGGAGGCTTTATGCCAGTCCTGCTGGGAGAATGGCCGGTTGAGGGCGATTGATTGAACGATAGGTGGTTGGGAAAGGGAGGGATCATGGATAATAATGATTGCCACAGCCAGCATCTGCTGAGCAGATATCGTGTGTCAGGGGAGGCTCCGAGCGCCTGACTGGTACTATCTCTTCATCC
Organism: Puma concolor; assembly: GCF_028749965.1. NCBI lineage: Eukaryota > Metazoa > Chordata > Mammalia > Carnivora > Felidae > Puma > Puma concolor. The sequence goes on from NC_141669.1 coordinate 126,602,753, forward strand.
ACACAACACACAAGGACTCTGAGCCACAGGGAGCCTCGATGACTCACATGGTGCATCCAGGATTCGGATACACTCTCCAGATGACGTTAGGCCTTCAGGGGTGACCCCTGAGGTTGCTGGCTTGGGTGCGAGGCAGAGCCACTGGGGGAGATGGGTGGGGGGGGGGCCGGGGCAAGAAAGAGAGAAGCCAGTTTGTGAGGGAAGATGCTACACCCACAAAAAAGGTGTGAGGTTCTGGGGACCACCCAAGTGGAGGTGCCAACCAGACAGCTGAAAACGTGGGTCTGGGATCCAGAGAAGAAGCGAGAGGTAGCAGCAAGTGATTTGGGTGTTATGCCCACAAAGACACCGCCCGATGGCGGCTGAGATGGCTAGAGACCAGGCTGAGAAGTGAGAAACGGCCCAGGTCAGCCCCAAGATCTCAAGGGCGGCAGGAGAAGAAAACAGGGTGTCAGCATGATCGCAGTAAGTAAGTTAGCTTCGCGGTAAGTAGAATAACGTACAAACATATGTGCTGGAGTGTGAACGAAACAAAACATATTTCTAGAAGGAATTAGGAGAAAGTGGGAACAGGGTTTACCCCTGGAGAGCAGCTGGGAGGGGGGAGCTCTTCATCCTACACATGTTCCGAGACGTGCGACACATGGGCCGCATCTATTTCTTAAAAATACCGATGGGGATCGAATAAGCCCTTGGTGAGAGTTAAAGTCACTTTTGCAAGTTTTGTCTCTATAGACTCCTCTGTATTTTTTTTTTTTTTTTTGCTTAATGAAAAAGGTTTTTAACAAATGAAGAGGCAGGTGGAGGAAATGGTGGCAAAGGTGACTCAAAGGAGCCACCAAGAGAGGCGGGGAGAACGCCTGGACAGAGTGGGGCAGGGAGATCAGGGGAAGGAGATTTGGGAGGAGCCCTGCGGCTCATGTCCCAGTTCGTAAGAGGCCCAGCGCAGTAAAGCGATCCGGGCTGTGGCACAGTGTAGCGCCTGGAGGCCAGGGGCCCTGTGGGAGGTGTAAGATTATCGTGGCTGGAGGGGGAAGTGAGACAGACAGGCTGCGGAAGGAGGGATGGAGGAAGGGTCAGAGAGGGGCAGGTGGGGAGGCCTGTGTGGTGAGGGAGGAGCTCCCAAGGGAGGGAGCATGGAGCCTGTTCGGTGCTGTGTGGATGGGCCCGGGGGGCTGGAGAGGGGGTACCCAAGACTGAGGGTAGACGCAGGAGGCAAGGGGTCTGGAGCCCTGGCAGAGAGAGGACCCGCGGAGGGGAGGGCAGAGCTGGGAGCTGAAGTCAAGCCTCAGCGAGCTGGGGCCACCCCTCCTGTTCCTTCCCATTTGGTTGTGGCTTTGGGGGGACAATGCCTGGCTTGCTTCTCATGGTGACCACCAAGCCAGGCTTCCGGGCCCCTTTGGTCAACTTCTTGGGCCACTGGACAAGGCCGCCTCCTGACGGTGCTTGTCCCCTGGCTTGCGGTGTGACCTTCAGCGAGTCCTGCCCACCCCCACCACTGGGCCTCAGTTTCTCCTTAAAGGCCAGTCCCACCCCAGGATCCAAGGACTGCATGGTCCAGTGTGCCCACCAGTCTCTGCCCCGACATCTGCGTGAAGGAAACATCGCAAGGGGCAAGGTGGTTCTCCAAGGCGACAACAGGAGCCTCCCGGCCCAGAGAGACCATGGACACGTCTCATAGCACCAGAAGACGCCTGCCACTTGGAGTTTTGTGGGTTCTGGGTTCTGGGTCCGGCACGGTCCAGTTTGTTTTTCCAGAAATCCCTGCCCTAAACCCCCATGAGGGAGAGACCACTGCTGAGGCAGGGGGTGTGCTGGGCTGAGGAAGGCCGCGTCCAGGTCCACCGTCTGTCCCCACCCAGCTCCCTGGCCATCAGTGAATCCCACGGGGTTCTGGATCTCAGCCTTCTCATCTGAGGAGCGGACAGGATCATTGCTCCCGCCTGGTTTTATTTCAAGAGTTAAAGGAGGCGACGCACATGACGATCCTAGAACAACACCGCACAACTCAGTATCTGATAACTATTATCCTGAAAAAGCCTCACCCCCATCTATGAAAACTGAAAATATATGAAACCCATGACCCAGAAGAAGAGCAGCATGTACTCCAGGAGATGGGTGCATCGTCACCAGAGCCATCAGGGAAAAAGGGAGAACATTCTACGTGTCTCTTGGTAAGGGAGTGGACAAAGAAAAATGAAGTATATTCATGCAAGGGAACGCAGCCACTTAAACGGAATGAACCGGAGCTATATGTATCAACATTGATGGCTTTCAAAAACATTGTTGGAGAGAAAAAAGCAGGCGGCAGAGTGATGATACATCGAGTATAAATCCATTTACATTAAAAAATACAAAACAATGCTACTTATTTTCTGTGGGTGCATATCGTGTATACCACGGTATAAAATCAGGACACAGTACTATATATCAAGCTCGTCACTGGAGGGACCCCCGAGGAGGGCGGAAGGAGACCAGAGTGGGCGTGGTGGCAAAGGGGGCTCCCCAGCCTCGTCGGCAGGGTCCTGATTTCTCAGAGAAAGGGTTCGTGGATTTCTTATGAAATTAAAATTAATTTTTGAAAAGAAATTAACTTAAAAAAAATCCCTGCCTGCCTGTTTCACTAAATTCTTTGGAGGATCAAATGATATGTGCACAGAGAACGTGTAATTCATTTCCCAGTTGACGGAGCGTTGTTTGAGCCACGTGACCTTCCTCTATCTTCTCAACGAGACTCGAGATGGATGGATTGTAATTTCTGTCCTGTTGAGGAGGAAACGGGGGCACGGGGAGGCGAGGCATCTGTCCCGGGTCACACATGTGGAGTGGGGCCAGAGCTGGGACTCAAGCCTGGGGCTGTCTGGCTCTGTCGGGTCCTGCTTTCTACTGCTTCAGGCTCTAGGGTGAAAATGCCTTTTCCACGGTCTCCGGGCCACTGTGGTCATCAGGATAATGATGGTGGGGCCACATCCCACTGCTAAGCTCTCTCTCAGGGGCGAAATCCCTGTAGTCTCCAGGCAGAAGTCCTATTGTCCCACCTGAGCTGGCCCTAAGACCTCACCCACAAGCTTGGGAGGCAGGACGGTGCTAATGATAGGCCTTGGATATTGGCCTCAGAGAGACCTGGATTTGAACCCCGGCTCTGTTACTTACTAGCTGGCAACCTTGAGCGAGCCACTTCCTTGCCCTGCAAAACAATACTGAGTTTACAGGTTGCTGCGTGTGAAGGGTACGTAGTGAGCAAGCCACGAGTGTTAGTGCCTGCTCTTTCCTCCTTCCCATGGCTTTCTCGACTCTAAGCAGGGGCCTGACGCGCCCTGGAGTCCTGTGTCGGGCACAGTGCCCGATATAAGTAAGCGCCCAGGGAAGCTTGTGGCTTGGCTTCTTGTGGGCTTAGATTACCAGTGACAACAGGGAAAGTCACCACGATCTAACTGGTCCTCCTAAGCAAAGGTCTTCTCGACCCCAGCTGATTGCTGGGGTTAGATTACTGGGGCCGTTTTGAACTCTACCTTGAGGGCCACAGGGAGCCATGGAAGGTTTAATCAAGAGAGTGACGTGGTTAGACAGATCTCAGAAAGAAGACGCCGTGTGGAGTGTGGCTTTGGGACGGACAAACCCAGAGGCAGGGACGCCCGTGACGAGGCTGTGGTGAACAGTTCAGGTAACAGACTGAGCCCTGAGGTCCCTTTTCATCCTGTGAGATACCTAGGGGCAGGGGGACGCCAGGAAAGAGTGGGTGGCTAGGCCAGATTTAGAAAGACGCTAGGATTTTATAGATTGAGATAAAACACGTGATGTATATGAGAACGTGCTTTGTGAACGTAAAAAAAAAAAAAATCACATACACCCACCCTGATCTCATTGTCACGGTCACAGCCTTTCTTGGGCATACAGCATCCCTGCCCCTTTGTATTCAGGGAGCATCGACACAGGTCGCCAGCAAATTCCCAGCTCACCTGAATCAGTTGGCAGAAACAAGTTTTTATGTCAACTCACAAAACTGACCCATGTAAGCCCGACAAACAGCGCGCTATTGCAAAAGCAGATAGCCAGCTGAGCGGAATGGTCAGCTTTCCTTTCTCCTGTTCGTCACAGACACGTCTGTTGACCGGCACCTGGCATATGCAGGATGATATCACTCGTTCCCGAAACTTCCGCTTCGAGGGCAAAGCAGGGAGGGCAGGTGGGAATAGGACCAGCGTGGGGGAGGAGGGTTACGGCTTCTCGTACAAACAGCACCCGCCATCTCTCGGGTGCTTACTGTGTGCCGGGCACATGCACTGAGTCTTGTACCAAGCGCTGACATGGGTGCTGTTTTTATATATGCCTTTTCCAGATGAGGGGGATGCAGACCGAGGCAACCGCAGGATCTCCCCCAAATTCACGCAGCTGGGGCTCAGAGCTCGTGTAGCTCTGAGGTCTACTGCGACCGCTTGGTGTTTTCCCCGGGCTGGTGAATCCCAACCCTTTCCTTTTGGTCCCCAGAGACACTGATGCTGATGATTTTAATGGTGTCGCTTCATTGATTCATTTAAAAAGGAATTCCCGCGTAGCTCCTCTATGCTTGGCCGTGAGGAAGGGGCCACGCAGGGGAAGTGTGCGGGCAGAGGTCGGGAGGCAGGGATGTGCGTGTGAGGTGCCCAACCTGCCCTGGACTTGCCGGGTTAGAGCCTGGCTTGGGGGGGGGGTGTTCTGTAAACAGTGGGCGGAGATGGGGGTGGGGCAGGAGAGCACGGAGGGAGCAGAGAAGGAGTCTCGCTTCCTTATTTATTACCTCTGGGCTCTCAGATGCCTGACTACCGGGCAGAAGTGACAAAATAAAAAGGGAAAGGAAAAAATGCCAGCTACAGCCAGAATAAAATCAGGGCAAATAGAATAAAACCTGACAGCCAAGTATAAATAAATATTCGTAAAAGAGTTAAAGGACAGATTAAAATAAAAACACCAAATGCAATTCTTACCCCTTGACAAATGCAGTGCGAATTGGGTTCTTTTAATCAAATGTTTGGCAGGTGTATGAATTATTTATAATTCAATATCGGGTGGTTAAATGGAAAATGGAAGATGTTCCCGTCGTCTTCTCGGAGCTTATCCGCCTCCCTCGGTGAGCTCTCTCGGGAAAGGGGGGGGATCGACCCTCCCCCACGCCAGGCACAGGCGGGGACCCCAGGGTCCCGGAGCCCTGCCTCTCTCTCTGGGCGTCGCCACTTGTCCACCGGCTCCCTGGTCACAAGCCTTCATGAGGCTCAGGAGCTTGTTCTGGAAGGAGGCCCCTCAATTCAGGGCACAGGAGCGGAAGCAGCTGACCAGGGGCAGGGGTGCCGGGAGTCCAGAGACCTGGGGTCTGGTCCCCGCCTTCCACATACCCTGAACGTGCTCTTGGCCAAGTCTTTGCCCCTCCCTGGGTCCTCCTCCCTCACATGAGCTTCTCCATTGCCATCTTCTACTTTTCCGCCTCACATTTCAGTTCGCCAAATGCATTAATTCCGACATATGGGCCTCGCCACACCCTTCTGCGGCAGGAAGCATGATAACCGTGCCCATTTGACAGAGCAGAAAACTGAGGCTCAGAGAGGTGCCTGGTCGTGCCTCTGGTCACACCGCGGGTATGAACTCGAGGTGACGTGGGAGCCCAGGTCTTCAGACTCCACGTTCACTGGGAGTGTGATTCTGGGAGCAGGTGGAGGTCCGGAATCCGGGTAGAGTGCACAGGGCACGAGCACCATAATCAGACAGACTCAGGATCCAATTCCAGCTCGGAACTCACGGTCTGTGTGATGGGGGCACGTTACCTAACCTCTCTGGTCCTCCGCTTCCTGCCCTGGACACCGTGCTAATGAGAATAGCTACCCTTGGGGCCAGAGTGAGGATTAAGAGCGGGTGGGGCCCCCTGGGCAGTGCCCGGCCTCAGGGAAAGCAGGACATCCCCTGTTACTATAGCTACAAGAAATGACACTCATTGTACAGATGAGGACACTGAGGCCCAAAGAAATAATGTGACTTCCCCAAAGTCATCCTGTGAATCAGTGACGGAGAACCTAGGGGTCTGGGAGCTTGCCAGGTCACGTGTCGCTGGCTCGTGGCCACACCTGCCCGAGGTTCCCACCTGCCCCCAGTGCTGAACTGGCTCCATCCCCTCCTACCCCTGCCCACAGGCTACTCTGCTCCTGTCTGTCCCAGCTCCCCATTTGTCTCTCTCTCTTTCACACACACGCACACACACACACACACACACACACACACGCCCTGTGGGTGAAAGCAGAGCGAGAAGAAGCCCCCCCACGGCAAATGCTGCCTGACTTCCCTGAGCAGCCGATGAATGGGTCCAAGCAGCGAACAAACGGCTGTCGGAAAGGTGGGAGAATGAAGGTAATTAGTCCCCTTAATGCCGATTTCAGACTAATCTTTCACACTTAAGGAAATTGTTCCAATGATTTTCTTATTTTCAGGGGAGCTCGTTAAGTAAGAATTAGAAAAGTAGATATGGTAGGAGATAAGAAAATGGATCTGGTAATGACAAGCTGCCCGAACACACCAAGAGGGGGCTGGCTAGGCCAGGATGGAGTGACAGATCCAGGTCCCGTCCAGGGTGGGTGACAGCTGGATGTCCCCGGGCCCCTGGGCAGGGCGGAGACCCCGGGAGCCTCGGCTTGGGGCCTCTCTGGAGTAGGTGCTCAGTGCATGCTGGTTGTAGCTGCTGTGTTTGGACCCAGCACATCTCCATCAGCCTCTGTGCTCCTAGGCCCTGGCCGGGGGCTCGGGGTCAGGGGGGTGCTCATCAGACAACTTTCCTGAACATCTGGAAAGACAGAGTCTTTGCCAGGATGCAGTGGGGAATTCAAACCTCAGCACCTTCTAGATCCTCTAGGGAAGCTAAGGAACATTCATTGATTGCCTGCTGTGTGCGAGTTGCTCTGCCGGGCGCTTTGTCTCCATTTTCTGCAACCCCCCCCCCCCGCACCCCCGTAGCCTCAGGGGGTGGATTGGAGAGTGTGAGAGCCTCTCCATCTCCGTTGTATACACAAGACTCAGAGGCGGAGCCCAGGACGCTGGGACAGGTCCTACTGGTTGTTTTTGGGTGTTCTGTCCTGCCTGGTCAGTGCCTGTGCTGTTCCAGTCGTATCTAAAGACTGAGTATCGCCCTTAGTCCCGTGACTTGGCCAAGGCCACGGTGCTGTGAGTTCCAGTCTGCACCTAGAGCCCCCGGCAGGCCCCACCGAGGCACACCCCACTTCTGCCCCTCTGCTTACTGAGTCCCAGCGGCGGGAGGTCGGAAGGGGAACACTTAGAGCCAGGAGAAACTGTGTCCCCTGTGGAAAAGGGCTGGCTTCCCCAGGTGGGAGAGTGGGAGGGGGGCCCACTGGAGGAGGAAGGATGTCCTGTGTCTGTCCTCCTGGAATGGGCACAGGCTACTTTTTCCCTCACTCCCCACCGCCACTTATGCCTGCTTTCTCATTTCTGCTTGGCTCTAGCTGCCCCCCTGACCTGTCTCTAGCTTTCCCGTCTCTCCAAATCCCCCAGAGCCTCCCCGGACTCCAGCTCGATTGCTCCTGGCCTTCATCCCCGACAGCCTCAGCTTTCTCCCTTACCTTTGAGCCTAGAAGGGACCCAGCGGTCCTACTTTTGGCTGCAGTGCATTCTGGGAGGCTTAACCTTGCATATCCAGTGACCTGCGTGTGGCCCGGGTCAGCGCCGTCAGCAAAAACCGCCTGGTGATTGGCTCTGGCGAGAACTGCTCTTTAACAGGCCAGGTGGGAGGCTATGACTTTGTGAAAATGTCAGTATGACATTTCTCCTCTGGTCATGGGTGAGGTCGTGCATTCAAGTCTCATCTCTCCTCTGTACCTCCGATCACAAGGTAAACCTCCACTGTTCGGCATTTGTGCCTCGTTGGAGAGAGCTCCTAGGGCAGAGGTTGTCAAGCAGGAGGGATTTTGCCCACCCCTCCCCACCCCCCGAGGACATTTGCAATGTCTGGAGACATTTTTTAAAAATGTTTTAAGGTTTATTATTTATTTTGGAGAGATAGAGACAGAGCATGAGCATGGGAGGGGCAGAGAGAGGGGGAGACACAGAATCCGAAGCAGGCTCCGGGCTCTGAGCTGTCGGCACAGAGCCTGACGCAGGGCTCGAACCCACGGACCGTGAGATCATGACCTGAGCCGAAGTCGGATGCTCAACGGACTGAGCCACCCAGGAGCCCCTGGAGACATTTCTGATTGTCCAACTAGGGTGATATTACCAGCATCCGGTGGGGGGAGGCCAGGGATGCTGCTAAACAGTCTACGGTACACGGGACGGCCCCACAACAGAGTCACCCGACCCAAGATGTCAACGGTGCCAAGCTTGAGGAACTCCTCTGCAGCGTCGTTAGATCCTATGTCCCCATTACGGAAACTACCTACGAGGTAAGGGTAGGACCCAGCTCTTCTGACCACGTCTGTCCGTGGGATTGGATGGTAGAAAGGCCAGTGACCCTCCAAGTCAAAGATTCGGGGTCCTGACACTTCTTGTTTTCAATCCCACAAACGTATATTGTGTGCTTATTATGTGCCAGGCATCGTGCAAGGTGCTGGCTGATCAGTAGTGGATAAGATAGATAAAATCTCTGCCCATTTGGAACTCACAGCGTAGTAGACCCTGAACTGGGCCACCTTAGATTTGTCTCTTTCCCTCTCTGAGCCTCCGTGTTCTCATCTTCTCATCGCTACAGTGGGCACAATACCATGTCTCTTCCTCTGTGGTTGTGAGGCTGCCTGAAATGTAAATGTCAGATACAACTGTAGATGCTCGACAAATAAGGGGATTGAAGGTTTCTCCCTTCTGGAGAGGGCTGGGTAGGTGGTGGAGATTGCTTTGCAGGCGGTGGGGACAGTCTTCTAGTAGGAGAAGAGAAAGGGGGGGGGGGAATGAAGGTATTCCTGAGCACTTACTGTATATGCTTCTCATGGATCCCCCTATCAACCCTGCAATGCAGGTGTTTTTACACTCCAAGTGCAGACGAAGAAACTGAGGCTCAGGGAGGGAAAGAACACGGAGCCGCTGGATTTGAACCCAGTTCCCCTGGCTCATTCGGCTCTCTCCTTTTTGCCATCTCCAGGGCCTTTTAAGGTGGCGCTGGGCAGGAAGTTGTGGTCTGAGCCTGACCAGGCCTGGCCTTCAAGCCTTATTCCCCAGCACCCCCCCGGGGTCTGGGTCTCACCCCATTAGCGCTGCTTTAAAAAGTGCGGACCGACCGGGGCGCGTTATTGCCCACATAAATCAGGCAGCTCCGAGTACCGAACACCTTTAAACAAACAGCTGATGGGAGTGAAGTTCCAGGATCATTATTAATAGCTTTTCATTTCGGTGGCCGCTGTGCTGTGACATGCCTTCCCAGCAGAAGCCCCGCGCAGCCAGCCCCCGATCGGCTGATCCCCTGAGTCCGCCAGTCAGAATGAATGACTGTACCTTTGTGTTAATTGTGGAGCCCAAGCCACACGCGGAATGCTAATAGGGCCAAGTGGGAGGGGGCAGGTGCCAATCTTGCCTGGCTGCTGGGCAGGGAAGGACCCCAGCTCGGGGAGCCCCCCTCCACAGCAGCCAGCAGCGGGGTCTTCCTAACATACTTATCTGAGCTCCGCCCTCTTCTGCTCCAGAAAGCCCCACAGTTCCGTGGCCCCGAGCCAACTCTGGGCTCATCTGGCTGCCATTCAGGGCCCTTCTGGTCTCATCCCGTCTACCGCTCCAGCCTCCCTGCTCGCATTCCCACACCACCAGCCCTGTACGGCTCGAACTCCTACTCATTTATTCATTCATTCATTCAACATTTACTGAGCCCTCTGAAGGAGGCAGGGGACAAAGCTCTGAACGAGACAGACCCGTCTTCCTCAGCTTGTTTAACATCGAGCAGGAAAGACAGACGTCTGCGGGCTCTGGAGCCAGGCGGCCTGGGCCCACATCACAGTTTGTCTCTTTCCTAGCTGCAATGTTGCGCAGAGAACCTCCTCCAGACCTCAGTTTCCTCCTCTGTACAATGGGAATAATAACGGTAGCTACCTCCTGGGGTTGCGTGAGGAATCCAGTGGCTAAAAATATATGAAATATATACGAAATATATGAAAACACGTAACGTATTAGCACTTCTGGTGGAGCACAAAGTACTCAATAACTTTTCTATTATTACCATTCACTCATGACTGCATTAAATTGGGGGGTAATGACTACAAAAGAAAGGTACGGGGAACAAAGGGGGCATCATATGGGGGGGGCGGCCCCGACTCTAGGAAGGGTTCCCTGCCAAGCCTAACTCTCTCGGACTGGAGAGAGGAGTGGGTGCTAACTGAACCGGTGGGGTGGGCAAGGGGAGGAGACAGCAGTCAGGTGCAGGGGGCAGCGCGGGTCAAGGTCTCGAGGCTGGCTGGACACCCAGGTGAGAAAGTCAAAAGGCAGCAGGAGGTGGTGGGTCAGGAGAAGTAGGCGGGGGCCACGCCACACAGGGCCTCCTGGGTCAAGGTACACTTTACGTTGTGTCCCGAGAGTGATGGCAAGTGAGAGAAGCCTTCCGAAACGGAAGCTTGGCGTGAACCTTATTCCGCTTTTAAACTCACCCGGGACGCTGTGTGTGTAAAGCAGACTGGCTCCCCCTCACCCAGCTGGGGCCCTCCTGGGGTGCTGAGAAAGAAACAGGGAAATGGGAGAAGGTACTGTCCAGGTGAACGGTCCGGGGTGCGGGCAGTGAGGGCAGAGAGGAGAGGCCTGCTCCTGGATGATGTGACAGGATGTACATCCTAGAGATGGGACTGCTCCTAGAATCCTCAAGACACAGTAGGAATGCACCTGTCCGGGAGGCCTCCACGGCAGCCCATGGGCGATGTGGAGAACAGAGGGAGAGCAGCGGGTTTGGAGGGTTGGAGACCACGAGCTCAGTTTGCGTGCCCTGGGGTCTATAGGCCTCTGAGCCTTTGCATGCACTGTTCCTTCTCCCTGGGATGTGCTTCCCCAGTCTCGTCTGAGGGGGATTTAAAAAAAAAATATTTATGGGGCGCCTGGGTGGTGCAGTCGGTTAAGCGTCCGACTTCAGCCAGGTCATGATCTCGCGGTCTGTGAGTTCGAGCCCCGCGTCGGGCTCTGGGCTGATGGCTCAGAGCCTGGAGCCTGTTTCCAATTCTGTGTCTCCCTCTCTCTCTGCCCCTCCCCCGTTCATGCTCTGTCTCTCTCTGTCCCAAAAATAAATAAATGTTAAAAAAAAAAATTAAAAAAAAATATTTATTAATTTTTAAGAGCAGGGAGGGCCAGGGGCGCCTGGGTGGCTCTGTCGGTTGAGCGTCCGACTTCAGCTCAGGTCATGATCTCAACAGTTCGTGAGGTCAAGCCCCACGTCGGGCTCTGTGCTGACAGCTCAGAGCCGGGAGCCTGCTTCGGATTCTGTGTCTCCCTCTCTCTCTGACCCTCCCCTGCTCATGCTCTGTCTCTCTCTGTCTCAAAAATAAATAAAACATTAAAAAAATAAATAAAAAAAAAAAAGAGCAGGGAGGGGCAGAGAGAGAGGGAGAGAGAGAATCCCAAGCAGGCTCCCCACTGTCAGTGCAGAGTTCGACGCAAATCTCGATCTCATGAACCTCGAGATAGCGACACGAGCCGAAGTCAGATGCTTAGCTGACTGAGTCCCCCAGGTGCCGTGCGATGGGGGAATTTTTAACTAATCACTCAAAGCCAGGTTCCGACATCACCTCCAACATAGGGAGCCTTCCCTGGCTCTCCCAGATTTGGCCTCTCCCTCCTCTGTATCAGCTTCTCTATAAACCACAACTTCAGGATGCCCGGGTGGCTCAGCTGGTTAAGTCATACTCTTGATTTGGGCTCAGGTCATGATCTCGAGGTTGGTGAGTTTGAGCCCCATGTTGGGCTCTGCGCTGACAGCGTGGATCCTGCTTGGGATTCTCTCTCTCTCTCTCTCTCTCTCTCTCAAAAATAAATAAATAAGCAGGACGCCTGGATGGCTTAGTCGGTTAAGCGTCCGACTTCGGCTCAGGTCACGATCTCACGGTCCGTGAGTTCGAGCCCCACATCGGGCTCTGGGCTGACAGCTCGGAGCTCGGAGCTTGGAGCCTACCCCCGATTCTGTGTCTCCCTCTCTCTCTGCCCCTCCCCCACTCACATTCTGTCTATCAAAAATGAATAAATGTTAAAAAATAAAAAATAAATAAATAAGCTTTAAAGAAACCCACAACTTGATGAAAAAGTGTGACAAAGGCAAAGGTGAGGTACATCACATGGTCCTCCGACTCCCCGCGCCTCACTGACCCCAAGGCTCCCTCTCCTCTGCTGTTTCCACCGCATCTCCGTCCATATGGAGGGTCCCAGAGCTTAATCTTTGGGTCACTCCTCCTTTCTGTCAACAGTCCCTGGGTGACCGCACGCGAGCCCACGGCTTGAAAGCCCATCAATTTGCTATTGACCTCCACGAGTGAAGTCCGATCTCTCCCTGCCACCCCACCTCCTAAAGTCTCAAATGCACCTGAAACTCAGGATGACCAAAACGGGACTCCTGACTTCTGCCTGCAACATACACACAAGTAATAATCGAATCAAATAAATTCTGGACCGCTCCTTGTCCGGCTTCGCCCATTTCAGGATCTGGCAACTCCATTATTCTAGCTGCTTCCGCCAAAAGCCTTGGAGTCATTCCCGACTTCACGCCATCTCACACCTAGCATCCAATCCGTCAGCGAATCCCGCCCGCTCTACCTTAAAATAGATCCAGAATCCGGCCATTCTCGCCACCTTCCTTGTTAGCAGGCTGGTCCCAGCCACCGTCATCTCTCACCTGGGTTATTGCGACAGCCTCCTCACTGGTCTCCCTGCTTCTGCCTTTGCCCCCTGCAGACCGTTCTCAGTGATGGGTGTTATAAATCAGATCAAAACACTCCTCCTCCTAAACCCCTTCGACTTCTCATCTCACTCAGAGTAAAATGGCTCATAAGACCCGACATGATCTGGCCTCTTGTTATCTCTCACTTCTTCCCACCATCCCCGCCCCCCTAGTCCAGCCGCACCGGCCTTCTGGATGTTCTCTGAATACAACAGGTATATTCCCACCTCAGGGCCTTTGCATAGGCTGGTCCTCCTGCCTGGAACACGCTTGCCCCTGATATCTGCCTGGCTCACTCTCCCCTTGCCTTCGACGTTCGGCTTACATCATGGCTGAGTCTGTAAGGCTTTCCCTGACGACCTGGGTAGGACAGCTCCTCTGTCCCTCATCCTCCCTCAACCCTTAGCCTGCTTCCCCCGACCTAGAACTTAGCACTGCTCGGCATTTTACACTTTACTTAGTTCTGATCTGCCTCCTGGCCCTTTAATGTGAGCTCTGGGGGTCGAGGCTTTGCCCTTTGTGTTTAGTGCTGTATCACCGGCCCTTAGAACAGTGCTCGGCACTAGGTGGGTGCTCAGTGGCGATTTCTCGAATGATGCCGGAATCATTGCTTTTAACTAACTGTTTCTTTTTTTCCTACCTCTCTGTCTCCCCCAGCAGATAGTAGGCAGCAGTGGGGTCCGATTCGCCACGGGTTTTCTGGTGTCCAAGGCAGAGGCCGCAGAGAGTGAGTGTCCATTAAAGGTTCGAATAAACAAATGGATAAATAATAGAATTTCCAGATGGGTTGCCTGGGGTGATTTGAGGAGGGCATTTTGAGACAGACTGAGTTGCCTCCTGGAGCCTTTTATTCCTACAGCCTTCCTGCCTCTCCCCCTGTGACCTGGGGCTACTTTGGAGGGAAAAGCCTGGAAGCTTGAGCCAGAGACTCTCCAGAGGCCAGAGACAGACAGAGGGACCGGATTAGGAGCCGGTGCCAGCAGGATATGGAAGTAAGCTTTGGACTGAGAATTCTGTTTGAGGTTAAGGAATCTGAAGTTTTGAAACGGGTCAAGGGTTTAGGATTAGGATTTGAATTGAGGGTTGGGGTTGGGAACAAGGTGACCTTTTGGATCTGAAGTTAAGATCCAGGGTTTCTGGTTAGGGCTGAGAGTTGGGGAGTTGGGCCTGATGCTTGTGACCAGCCGGTGTGGGGAATGGGTCAAAGGATTGGAACTGTGGTCAGAAAATGGGATAAAGCTGAGGGCAGAGCCAGGGGCCTGAACTGAAGACAGTCATTAGGTTTTAAAAGGTTCTCTGCCAGGGGCACCTGGGCGGCTCAATCAGTTGAGCAGACTTCAGCTCAGGCCGTGATCTCACGGTTCGTAGGTTCGAGCCACCAGTTGGGCTCTATGCTGGCAGTGTGGAGCCTACTTGGGATTCTCTCTCTCTCTCTCTCTCTCTCTCTTTCTCTCTCTTCCAAAATAAATAAACTTAAAAAAAAAGTTTCTCTGCCAGGACACTGTAAGACAGAAACTCACATTGTTTTTAAAAAAAAATGTTTTAATGTTCCTTTCTTTTTGAGAGAGAGAGACAGAGGCAGAGAGTGGAGGGGTGGGAGCAGAGAGAGAAGGAGACACGGAATCAGAAGGAGGCTCCAGGCTCCGAGCTGTCAGCACAGAGCCCGACACGGGGCTTGAACCCACGAACCGTGAGATCATGACCTGAGCCAAAGTCGGACGCTTAACCGACTGAGCCACCCAGGCGCCCCCAGAAACTCATATTTTGTAGCAAAGTTCTAGAACAGTAGTTCCCCGCCGTGGAGCTCCCCTGGCTCTGGGGGTGGAGCCGGGATCCTAGAAGTCACAGACCAGCAGGGTGGGGGCTGCAGGGAGGGAGCCCCACAGCCGGGCAGGGTGGCAAAAGACGTGGGCCGGGTCTGCGGGAGGCTTGGGTCAGAGGGAGGGCCGGGGCGGACAGCTGTGGCACCCGCAGGGACGAGTGTCTGAGACACCTCCCGGAATTGCACCCAGTGCCTCCCGGGTTCCAGACGGAACCCGCAGCACAGCAGCGACCACGGACGCGGTGGTGGCAGTGGCTGACGTGGCAGAGCGCTGCTTCTGAGCCACTCTAAGTGCTTTACATCTGTTAGCTCGTTTTTCATCTGCCACCTCCCCCCCCCCCCCCCGCCCCCAGCCCGCGGGGCGGCTACTGCTTGTAATCCGCATTCTACACGCGAGAAAGTGAGGCACAGAGAGGTTAAGGTGTACAAGATCCCACGGCTCGGAGCGGCAGACTCCGGGAGTTTGAGCTCAGGGGCTCAGGGCTTGTGTTGGCAGTGGAGGGGCTCGGGGTGGGGGTCCCCGGGCTTCCTGGGTTGCCGTCTCCCTCTGCTATCTGCCCGTGTGATCTCCTCCCAGCCTCTCCGCCGGCTCCCGAGACAGGCACTGTCATTGCTGCCCTGTTCCCGCGATGAAGGAACCGAGCCCCGGGGAGGTTAAGTACCTCTCCACACAGCCTGTCCGTCTGCGTCTCTGCGTTAGAGCGCGGGGTGCATCTCTGCACGGCCCTCGGTGCTCAGTCTCGTGGCTCATTTGATCTCCACCCACCAGGCTCCCGCGGCAAGGCTTCTCTGCCTCGTCACTGTTGCCATTTGGGACCGGATAGTTCTCCGTGGTGGGGGCATCCTGGACACGGGAGGAGGTTCAGCAGCCTCCCTGGCCTCTAAAAAGTGAGTCCAGAAACTGCCAAAGAGCCCCCAGTGCCTCCCCCCGCCCCCCACGCTGCCCCGGGGAGCAGGCAAGGAGGGTCCTCCTACGACACAGACGAGACACAGACGATCGTGGAAACCAAGACCTGGACAGCGGTAACGTCTTCCCCAAGGTCGCTCAGAGAATCAGGGGCAGGACTGCAAACAGGACTCAGGTCCACTCAGCCGAGAGAAAGGTCTGGCAGCCAAGCCCTCCTGCTGGACTCACGCTCCTTCTGAGCGAGTGTTAGTGCCAACGGCGGGACAGGAGGGCATAGGGCAGGCTGTCCTTGCCGGGCCCGCTGCTCTCTAGCTGAGCTGAGGTGCTGCTCCCTCTGCTCCCAACCTCGGTTCGGTGAAGGTCGCTCAGCCTTTGACACCCCATAGACCAGCTTTCAAATCCCAGTTCTGCCATATCCTTACCGTGGGGCATCCCTGGCCCTCTGTGTCCCCATCTGAAGAACGGCAAGCTTGGACTGGAGCCTTTCGAAGCCTCACCTAGCTCCCATGTTCTGGTTGTCTTTCTCTCTTTCTTTTTAAGATATTTTTTTAATGTTTATTTATTTTGGAGAGAAAATGAGCACAAGCGGGGGAGGGGCAGACAGAGGGGGACAGAGGATCCGAAGCAGGCTCCACGCAGGCAGCAGCCAGCCCAGTGTGGGTCTCGAACTCACACACCATGAGATCATGACCTGAGCCGAAGTCCAACGCTCAACCGACTGGGCCACCCAGGCGTCCCTGATGTTCCGGTTTTCCGACAAAGTTATCTTGTGTCTCAGTGCCGGCTGTGCCCCAACTTGAGGTGGCACTTTGGACAAGTCACTGCCCGTCTTCAGAACCCAGTTTCCTCAAAGGCGGCCAACATTTGAGCCAAAAGAACTTCACTAGCTGTGAAAACTTCCCTGCCTTGGCTTATGCCATCACCGCTGAAATACCATTCACCCCCTTATCTACCTGGAGAACTATTCATCCTTCAAGACTGGGCCCAACTCGTTTGCTCCAGATCTTTCTTATTCCTGCAGGCAGAGCTAATCACGCCTTCCTCTGGGCTCCCTCCGCTACCTACCGCCCGCGAACCTTCTAGAGCACCTGTGGGTGTTGGGTGTGCGTGCCTTCCCTTCTAGGATGAAAGAGTCCTTGAAGACAGAGGCTGGGGGCCCCTAATCCTTACATCCTCATGGCCCACACAGTGCCTGGTGCAGAGTAGATGCTCAATAAATGCTGAATAAATAAGAATGAATGAATGGCAGCCGTAGATGGTTGCCAAGACCCTTGGCGGATCCAACACTCTAGGATCCAGGGAAGGAAGCCAACCTCTTGCTGTCACCCAGTCTCACGTTCAGAAGACTACCCCCACCCCCACTCCCAGCAAGTGCCTGCCTGCCGCCCCAGCCACCCCCACAGTCTGCGGACCCAGGGAGAGCCTTGGACAGCGACCAGACGCTATTTAAAAAATGCTTTTATCCTCCGTGGAGCTGCCACTACAGGGAACTGTCTGTGCAGACCTGCATCCCACGTGTGCCCGGCGACGAGTATTCGTAGAAAAAAGGCCTTGCTTCTCCCATTTTCCAGGCCATCCCAGTGTGAGGACTAGGCAGGGACCTGCATTCTTCACACTTAGGCTCTGAATCCCCGGCCTCAGACCCAAGCTAGCGGAGGATCTGAATTCCCTCCCTGTCTCGTCTCCTCCAGAAATCTCTCCTCCTCGTCCTCTAAGCCACACGTCTGCGAATTGCCCTCAGCCCCCTCTTCCAGGAAGCTCTCCAACTGAAGAAAGCGGGTCTCAGTCCCTGACTGGCTGGGGGGGGGGGCAGGGGTGACAGAGGGAGAGAAGTGGCCTGTGCTCTTTGAGGCCCATCCATTCAACAGGTATTTTCTGACAAGTTACAAGAACGCTTGGATTAAGCTGAACTTCTCAGGGCTCAGCTTGTTCACCTGTCACACAGGGGTAGGGGTGGGGTAGGGGTCCTACAAGCTCAAGTCCTTAGAAGGGGACAGCTCTGTGGTTTTATCTGTCAGTCCCTCAAAGCAACACGTCAACTCCAATCTCCCCTGAAAAGCAGAACTTTGTGTCCCAATTCAGCTGCTTCCGTCCGGTGTGGCCCTGGTGAAAGAAAGTCCCTACCTCCTCTGTGCCTCTGGAGGCAAAGGAGTGGGTTTCTGATTTGGGTTCAGCTCTGGGGGCCTGACTTTCTAGGATTCTGCAAGGAAGCCGCCTCTTTGCTCCTCCTATCCAGGGAAGGGGCTGGAGCCTCCCAGGGTGGGTAGGAGTGTGTAGGAGGGAAGGATGTGTCCTAGCCCGGGTGTGAGAGACGAGTTAACAGCTCAATTGTTATTTCAATTACACGGATTATTTGAAAACAATATTATGAGTTTCATCACTGACAACCCCAGGAAATGGCTGCTATGGCAACCGGGGAAAAGAATGGTCCTGACCAGCCAATCAGAAGTTCCAGCCATGCCCCCAGTTTGTACAAACTCTCTCTCTCTCTCTCTCTCTCTCTCTCTCTCTCTCCTCCAGGGGTGCCCTTCCCATCGTCTGCTTGGGGAGGAGTCTTGGGAAAAGGATGGAAAGAGAGGGGCAGGAAGGAGGACCACTCTGTAAACAGGAGAAGGTCAAATGAGGAAACTGAGGCCAGGGAGAAGAGCAACTCCAGGAATTGGCTCTTTCTCCCAAGTTCCTCGAGGGCCAGGACCAGTGTCTGGAGTCCCCAGCCCAGTCCCCGCCCGGAGCAGACGCTCTGAATCAGGGCTAGTTCCGGGTAACAAGGGCTCCTCCCGGTTGAGGAGGGGGCTCCTGGACAGCCCTCCCCTCCTCGCTCAGCCAGACAGCGGGAGGGAATTCTCGCAGACCCCTTGACAAAGCGTCTCTGTCCCCCTTCAGACAGCAGCAGGGCTCACCTTTCACCGACAGGAAGTGTAATCAGGGGCCACCGCTGGGCCAGAGAAAGGGCAGGTGAATTTCGTGGGGCTCGGAGGTACAGCCAAGGGCCCTGGCCCCTTCCCCCTCCGCCCTCTCCAGAGCGTGTCTCTGCGTCTAGTGTCCCTGCGCCCGGCCTTCTCCCAGAGAGGCATTCGAGTGGTCTCCAGAGAAAGCCTTTTTGCTTCGAGAACACCCTGCGCTCTCCTTATTCAGAAAGAGCCCGGTTTGGCAGGCAGCTGGCTGGGCTCTAACTCTGCAAAAACTCAGCTCTGAAAGCCCAGTTCCTATCTCGCCTGAGCTCCCCCGCTGTCCACTCCTATGTCCCTGCATCCTCATTGGTTCTAACAAACAAACCCTTTTATGGGCCTGACTAGCGGCAGGCACAGTTCCGAGTCCTGCACAAATACTAACTCACCGAAGCTGCACCATAACCCTGTGAAGCAGGTACAGTGGCCACCGGCCCCATTTTACAGATGGGGAAACCGAGGTGGTTAAGTCGTGCAAGGTCAGGCAGCCAGGGAGGGGCAGCAGAGGGACACAGATAGTCCGGCGAAAGAGTCCGCACTCTCGGCCGCTATCCTAATTCCTTCCGACACAAGATGCCCTCACAGCCAGAAGACTGGTAACATTCGACTTTCATTGCTTCGTCTTGTAGCAGGAACCCCCCAGATCTTGTCCTGAAGTTCATGCACCCTCATTTTGCATCTTCTCGGTAGGGGAATGGAGGGCAGGCAAGTGGGCGGTTGGGGATGTTGGTAAGTGGACGTTCGTGGCGAAACCCCGGCCCTCACGGCGCGAAGCTCTGACCCAGCTGTGAGGGGGTGAGGGGCACCTTCATTACTTTGGTACCTCCTGCGAGCAGCGCGCCGCGTGCCCATTACTTCAGTCATTCCCAGTCCCAACCCCACAAGGGAGATCTCACTCTCCCCATTTTACAGATGGAGAAACCGAGGCTCAGAACATCAAAGAGACTTGCCCGAAGCCACCCAGCTAATATGTGTCAGAGGAGGACGGATGCCCAGATCTGTCTGCCTCCGTCTGCCTTTAGACAAGCTTCATGTCCTGGAGGGACCGCCAAAGAGTCGGGACAGGTAACAAGGGCTCCCGAAGGGCTGAAAGGCAGCCCAAGTTCAGACCCAAGAACAGGCAGAGTTCAGGCCACGTGAACAAAGGCCCGCAGGTGGGAACGGACCTCGGAGCCGTGGCTTAGCTGGAGCAGGTGTTGTCGGGGCTCTGCGGGTAACCATGTCAGACGATGGGATGGGGCCTCAAATGCCAAGCAGATGGTTTGGAGCGGATGGGTGAGGCCACAGGGAGCCATTGCTGGCTTAGGAGTCTCTTTGCCTCCCTCCCGAGGCGGCCTCCCTCTCGCGCAGCGGAGCAATTTCCCAGAGCATTTTCTCTAATTTGTGATTGTTTTCCTAACCCAGAAGCAGCGAGAGTCTCCAGATTCTCCCAGCCCACGAGCCAGCGGAGCTGAGCTGCCAAAGCTGCCGGTCTCCACCCCCAGTCCAGCCCACTTGGGGACCTCTGAGCCCCTCTGTCCCCCAACCCCTCCCGGGGTATAGAGCTGGCTGTGGGGAGGGGCTGGTGGGCTCACCGGGTGCATGCGGAGCCCCTGGGGATGGCTTCAGAGCAGGTGCCTGAAGGAGAGAGGGCCTGGTTCCTGGAGGTGGATGGCACAGGGGGCTGGCACAGGGCTCTGCGATGGGGGAGGGGGGACCCCTGAGGAAACTGGGCTCAGGGAGAAGAGGAGGGTCCAGAAAAGAGACAGAATTCTGTTAGGAACAGGGGCCAGCAGCTACGTGAAGCGGTGCGGTGCCCAGAGAGGGGCTTGGGTCTTCGGGGGTGGGGCGGTGCTCAGGGAGAGGACTGGGGGCTCCGGGAGGGGGTGGGGGATCCAGGAGGGGCTAGGGCTCTTGCAAAGGGGAGCATGAGCTCTGCTGGCAATGCTGGGGAGTGGGGGCGGCTCCCTGCCGTGAGAGGAGAGAGCCTCCACAGGGAGATGGGGCTCAGAGAAGAGGCGGGGGACTCTGGAGGAGAGGATTCTGGACAGGGACTCAGTTGAGGGGCCTGGGACTTGTGAGGAGAATGGGGGGGATCTTCAGGGAACAGACACTTAGAAGAGAAAAACATGGGTTCAGTGAGGGGACCAAGGGCTAAATCGAAGGGACAGAGGCTCCAGGAGGGGTAGGGCTGTGTAAGAGGATCGGGGCTTCGCGGAAATGTTAGTTTAGGAAGGGCAGGGGGGCTGGGAGAGGACCATGGAGGAGCCCTCAAAGGAGGGTTGTTTTGAGAATGGAGTGCAGCTATTTCCTCCCAACCCATCACCTCGGTGCCTTATTTTGTCCTGGCTCAACACAGCCACAGTTTGCCTCCTTGGCCCACACAGGTCCCGTCCCCTGAAGACCCCTCATCTTGGTCCTCTGCTTCTCCACGCCCACTGGAACATTCCACCCAGCTGAGCCTTGAGTCCTTCTCCGCTAACTATTCCATAAATGCCCCAGTGGGCACCCATTCCCTTGAATTCACCCATGTGGATTTCGTATCCTGCTGCAGCCCAAACACATTCTCAGTAGGTACTTCAGACACCAGTAATGATCAGTAAGGTCATTCTCCCTCCAAGCTAACCTCAATCCCTTCAACTGCAAATGCGGCCAATTTCCTCTGTTCTGTCCTGGGAATAGAACATGGCTGATCTGCAGGCCACCTTTTATCAGGGCATCTGTCATAGCTTCAGAGATGTAACGTCTCCTCTCAAATTTCTCTCTTCTAGGTAAATTAATCCTGGTCCCTCCATTGGTTTTTCTGATTACTATATTTATGAGTAGGCATCTCCTAATGATTGTGGCAGGGCTTTAGCACAGCCTGGCACACTGAAGGCTCACAAGAAGTGTATCTTGGATGGATGAATGCATTGGCGGATGGATGAATGCATTGGCGGATTGATGGGTGAATGACAGCAGGGAGATGGGTAGCGAAGAGATGAAAAGACAGGTGTTGGTAAAGGTGGTGGATGACAGGTAGATAGATGGAGGGTGGAGGTGGGTGACCTGTGGGCAGATGAATGTTTAAATGGAGATGGGTGGGCAGGAGGAGGATGGATGGATGGATGGATAGATGGATGGGTGGATGGATGGACAGTTGAGTGGGTGGATGGATGGATGTATGGATGAATGGATGAATGAATGGATGGATGGATGGATGGATGGACAGGTGAGTGGATGGATGGATGGATGGATGGATAAATGGAAGGAAGAATGGCTTAGGATGCTGGACGGATGAATAATCTCAGTTGGCATCTCAACTTTCCCCCAAATCTCCCAAGTATAGAATCCTCAATTTGATTAATGGCACCCCAGTTGTCTCAGCTACCCAGGCCTGAGACCTGTCCATATATCACTTCTCCTTCATCTCCCACAACCAAGCAGCTCTGAGACCTGATGATCTTATTTCCTTGATGACTTTTCCTTTTGGCCCCAGTCCTTCATGACCTCACTCAAGCCCCCAGCTCGTCTCCAGGATGACTTCAGCTGTCTTTCTGTTTCCTTAAAGCTGACCCTGAAACAATGCCATCGACTTGACATGGCGTTCCTACCTCTTAACTCCAGTCAACAACCTTCGATGGCTCCTACTGCCTGGAGCTCCATGCTTCCTAATCCAGCTGAACCTCCCATTCATAGCCTCTCTCATTCCTCTCCCTTATGGACCCTCTACTATGCAGCCTGGCTGTGGCCCCAACATTCATCAAGCTTCCCCTCCTTTGCTCATGCTGTTCCTACCACTTGGACTGCCCTCCCTGCCACCTCCACCTGTGGCAACACCATCCTAGACTTCAACACACAGCTCAAGTGCTGCCTTCCCAATGAAACCTTCCCTAATCCCTTCAACTGGATGTAATCAAATAAGCCACTTCATCAAGACACATTTATTGAGCACCTACGACGTGCTCAACTGGCTGAAGGGCCCTAATGATGGCAGGGGGAGGATACAGGATGAGAAAGATACAATCTTTGCCCTCAAAGGCAGAGCCTACTTTTGAGCACACGCATGTGCACACAAGCACATACAGAATTCAATGGTGGAAAATAAAGGCAAAATCACATAACATTAATAGTTAATGCATATACAGCACTCACTGCGGCCAGGTACTGTTCTTTTTTTTTTTTTTTAATGGAATCTTTTTTGAATGTTTATTTATTTTTGAGAGAGAGAGACAGTGTGAGTGGGGAAGGGGCAGAGGGAGACACAGAACCTGAAGGAGGCTCCAGGCTTGGAGCTGCCTGCACAGAGCCCAACGTGGGGAATTGAACTCACAAACCATGAAATCATGACCTGAGCTGATGTCGGACAGTTCACCAACTGCGCCACCCAGGTGCTCCAGGCCAGGTGCTGTTCTAAGGGCTTTACTTTCAGTAACTCATTCAGTCCTCTCAATGAACCTGCAAGGTAGGTACAGAGGAGGAAACTGAGGCCGAAGGTGGGGCAATTTCTCGAAGGTCAGCCAGCTAGTAAGAAACAGAGCAGGGATGGAACCTAGCAGTCCTGCTCCTGGATCTGTGTCCTCAACAGCGCACAGCAGTGTGGTGGAAACAGGGCCGTGGCTGGAGCGAGAAATCCGTGACAGGGTGCACTCTGACCTCCCAGGCCTCCTGCCCTGCCGGAAGCCCCTCCTTTGCTGACCTAGTCCTGGGCCCTGCCAGCCCAGGCGAGAGGCTCCCTTGGGAAAGGAAAACGGACGCAACGAGGGACCAAGGACCCAGTCTGCCACTGTGACACTGTAGGACCCTGGGCAAGTCCCCTTTTCCCCTGGGCCTCAGTTCTCCGTCTATTGGATGGGGTTGGGCCCATCCACCCCTAAAGGCCCTTTCAGCTCTAAAACGTGTAATCCTAAACACGGCTGCTTGGCTGATAGAAGACAGAAGCCCCGGGAGCCTCTTGGCTTCAGGGCCTGGCTGCATCTCCTAGGAGATCCCCGTTGTCCCTGAATACATCGCCGCAGCCCCGGTTCCTCGGGCCTCATGGGAGGCTGCAGTCCTATGTGTGGTCACCTGAATCTGTCCGGCTCGTCACTGCCCATCATCCTGTCTGCCCACTGACCTGGATCTATCTGCCTTGGCTACCCATCCATCAGCCTGCCTGGGCCCATCCACCTTGTGTTCCCCGCCTGCCTGGTGTCTGTCACTCTGTCCATCACACACACACACACACACGCAGTCCACCTCCCCACCCGCCGGTCCCCTACTCTGCAAGCAGCGCAGTGACAATGAGAGATAGGGTGGGGCTTCTCGTTTTTCGCTCACAGAGAAGTCCGGTCTTAACATCAGAACCCACTTTCCAGGAGCCAAAGCAGTTCTCTCTGCCATCCAGCATCCTCTCCTTTCCCCGGGGACCCCCAACCCCCTCCTTGCTGGGCCCAAGGGCTTCTACTTGAAGAAACTGGTCAGGGTCACATGGCTTCTGCCAAAAATGTCCAAGTGGTCCCCAAGGAAATCACAGGACAAGAACGTGAAGATGTGTGTACAAGGATGTTCATCGCGGAATTGTTTGTAATCGCGAAGTGTTGGAAACAACCCAAATGTCCAACAGTGGGGGCTGGTTAAATGAATTATGGGCCAGCCACACAATGGAGAACCATGCAGCTCTTAAAAAATGATGATGTAGATGTATATTTATCGAAATGGCAAGACGTTCACAATATATTATAGAGTGAAAAAAGCAGGTTACAAAGGCATATGTATAAAGCAAGATGCCATTTTTATTTTTTAAAAATCTATATATGTCAAGAAGGATATGCACTGAAATGTTAGCCAAGTGGTGGTGGGATTATGGCTAATTAAAAATGCTTGCATATATAAAAAGACACACACACACACACACACACACACACACACACACATGCATATGTAGTCACTCTGTATTGAAAACCACCAGCCCCACATTTGTCTATATCACCTTTGGCATAGCCTTTGTCTGTATCACCTCTCATATGCTCTTTCCTACAGCCTTGTCGGGTAGGTTTATTAAAACCATTTTACAGAGGAAGAAACGGAGGCTCACTCAGCGAGTAAATGGCAGAGTCAGGCCATAAACTTGGCTTTCTCTGACTCCAGAGCCCATGCTCTACCTACTCAGCAGGTAGTTGTGTTTTCTTATTTTGTTTACCTGTAACTTGCCTGTTTAAACAAAGATAACATCTATTTACTTGGGTGGTAAAGAAATGGCAGAAGTTAACAAGACAAGGAAAAGACTACATACAGAGGGATGTCCTCAACCTCTGGGGTCTCTGGCAGCTTTTCGGCGGGCTTTCTCCCTCGACCCTTGACCTGTTTGTTCCTCCCTCCTCCACAAGTGCCTGTATATGAGGCAGGTGCAGCCTGCTGGGGAGGGAGCGGGCAGCCGTGGGTAGGACTGGGCTTAGGTATTGCAATGCTGTGTGGCCTGAGGCCCCCTCCCCGAGGCCACATTGAACTCCATGAGGGCAGGGAGGGCTTGTCTTACACCATATGCTGCGCTGGATGCCAGGGAGACCAAAATGGAAAAGCCCAATGCCCCCTTTCAGGATCTTTTCATCCAGGGCCAGGTTTCTCAGCCTCCACTCTATCAGCATTTTGGGCTGCATAATTCTTTCTTTGGGGCGGGGGGGGGGGGGGGCTGTCCTGTGCATTGTAGGATGTTTAGCAGCACCCCTGGCCTGTACCCACGGGATGCCAGTGGTAGTTTCCTATCCAGTGGTGACAAACAAATATCTCTAGACATTGCCAAACATCCCCGAAAGGCAAAATTACCCCTGGTTGAGAACCACAGATCTAGTGGATAATACAAAGAAGGCAATAAAAGAAAATCTGAACTGGTTGCTATTGGGCTCAGTATGAATGGGAGTCTCTTGCGCCCGGATGGGTCAGAAGAGGCTTCCTGCGATGCCCCTGCACCTTGAAATGTGAGGGTCCCTTCTTTTCATTCTACAGACTTATCCTGGGTGATCTCATCCATTCTGTGGGTCCAAAGATCTACTTCAGGATGGGCTCAATCTTTTCTGCACAAGTGCCTACTGGGCGTCCCCACTGAATGTCCCACCAGCATGGCCTCCACCTCTCCTTGAGAGCCCCTTCTCCCAGGACCCCACACAGCCTCCCCAATCAGAAACAGGGGCTCCCCTGCTCCCCCCACATCCTGGAAGCTTCCCACCCCTGTCCAATTCTACCCTGCCGGCCCCCAGCCTCCAGCAGTGCTGGACCCCGTCTTCCCCACAAACTGTTCTCCACCCAGCAGCAGGGCCAGCCTTCCGAAGGCACACCCCCCACCATGCCACTCCCCTGCTGAAAACCCTTCAGCGCCCCCATGGCTCCCAGGTGAAGTCCAGTCTCTCCTTGTGGCTTCTGAGACCCACAGGACCTGACTACTGTCCGCCTGGCTGGCCTCATTTCCTGTAGCTCCCACGCCCGCACCCCAAATTCTATATGTTCCTCTTCAGGCAACTAAACTTGCCATTCTCCCCCAATCCCCACTCACCTCCGGGCCTTTGTACCCCTTGCCTCTTGGCCTGGAGCTTGCTTTGCCTGCCCCCATCCTCTGTTCCCTCCTTCATCCCCTGGATAGCTGCTAACCAACCTGCAGGTCTCTGCTTAACCACTTCTTCCTGGAAGCATCTGCCGCCCCGCCCCCTGCACACAATTGGCTCTTATCATGGCTTGTGAGAATTGCTTAATCGTCAGTCTCCTTTCTGGGACCACCAGACCCCCATTAGCTGGGATCCTGTCTATTTGCTCACGGGCGTACCTCGAGCGTGTAGTGCAACGCTTAGCACACAGTAAACACCTAACATGTATGCGTAAATATATACTTTTAACTGGATAATGCATGGGTGGACAGTCAGACGGCAAGACGGGTAGGAGGATGAAGAGGTCGTTTGAGTTGGGTTTTTAGCGCTTTGAAAGATCTTCACGGGGAAGGGCGTTCAGGTAGAAGGGCAGGTGTGGCTGAATGCAGGAGTGTCGGGTTGGAGGCACAGTAAGAGATAAAGGAGGGTGCAGACAGATTACAAGGACCTTGAATGTCACGGTGCAGAGTCTGGACTTAATTCAGTAGGCGATGGGGAGCCATGGAAGGGTTTTAATCAAACAAGTGACACGAACCCACCTGCGTTAGAGAAAGATCGCTCTGGCTGCAGCCGGAATTGCAGATCAGAGGCTGGGAGGCCAGGGAGGAGGCTGCTGCAAAAGTTCAGGCAGAGCCAGTGAGGTCTGGGTCAGAGCAGGGATCGCGGGATGCACGGAAGGGGAGGAAGGGCAGAGACCAGAGTGCAGTGAAGCTACGGGCACGTGGCGCATGTTCTGATGCCCCGGCCGCACGCAGGGACCGGGCAGTCCCTTGAAGGATCCTGAGGTCAGAGGCAGATCCTGGCGATTCTGACAGAATTCCACTCTCCTCCAGGGGTGACAACGCCTGCAGGGGCGCAGGCAGGCAAAGTTACCCGCCGAGGAACAACCGTTCGGCCCCGAGGGGACCAAGACCACAAGTGGGGGGACCTAGTAACAATACTGCCTCGTTTATGGAGGATCCGGTGTGCCAGGCCCTGCCCGAGGTCCGTACACACGCATATTTCCTCTTCGTAACAACCCACGAGGCAGGCATGACTGTTTTTCTCCATCTCACAGGGAAGGAAACAGGCTCCGAGAGGCAAAGTAATTTGCCCAAAGTCGCACAGCCAGAAAGTCACAAATCCAGGCTGGTCTGCCTCCCGTGGCCATGCTCTTAACCCGTTACTTTATCTTGCACAATGGAGGGAGCTGGTAGCCAGTGGATGACTGGAGGCTGGTGGGTCTGATGAGGAAGCAAGAAGTTCCCAGCCTACTTGAACGTGATAGCACGAAGCGACCTGCTGATGAGGCATGTGTTCAGACCCGGACTCACGTATTCAGAAAGGTGTGTCCCCATCGTGAGAGGACTGGGCTAAGGAGCGAGTTGCGCTTAACCTCCCGTTGGGCCGCCTTAGTGAGAATTAAAGAAAGGCATCTTCCTCTGGGGGCATGTAGCCTTACAGGCCCATGGCTGGTTAGGATAGGAAGGCTTTCTTGCAAATTAGGGAAAGATGTCCCTTTCTCCAGGAGGACATAGTCTGCCTTTAAGGCACCTGATTTGTTGAGTGGAGCTTACAATGGATTTCCACCCCTATTCTCCTCCTGCATTGAGTGCCCTGGGACAGTCAACAACCTGCCCAACCGTACACGACAGCTACGCCTCCAACCACTCTGTCCTGTATCCATGTTCCAGCAGCCACTCTGTATCATCCTCAATGAGAAACACTCCCTCCGGCAGATACATAGAGCTTGTCAGTCCTTGCCTCTTCCGTGGGAGAAAAGACAAAGTCTGAATATACCCACTGCCCTGATGAAAAAGTTGAGGTCAGAGACTGTCCTCATGGTGAAAAAAACCAACCAACCAACCAACCAACCAACCAACCCACAACACAAGGCTTTCTTTACAGAGGCTTGTATCAAAACACAAGATTCCAGGAAGCAAAGCCTCTGCTCAAGAGCTCCATCTTAAGGGCACTGTGAGGTGTCCGGGGAGGTAGAGGATATGCCCACCCTCACTGGGAACATGAGGCTTCTCTTCCTGAGCCTGGCCTGAGGCCTGGGTCTTCTCTCAGCCTGGCAGGAGTACATTCTGTCTTGTCCCTGATCCCTAGCGCCCTCTTTGGGTGAACTCTGGGGCAGGATGGGGAAGCCCCCAGTCCAAGCAAGCCACCTCCTTAGGGTCTCCTCTTTCCCAAGAGCCACCTGCCTCTATCCTCAGCTCCCACCCCTTCCCAGGCCCCGCTGAGAGCCGGCTGCGGCCCGAGTTATATAAACAGAAATCATTCTCTCTCTCTCTTTGAATACCTGAGGCTGCATTTCCGAATGGAGCTTCCTAATGGAAGAAAAAAGAGGGGAAAAAAAAAGAAGAGAGAGAGGGCAGGGAATTTAATTGGCTGACTCCTATCACCCATGTGGTAGTTTGGTTGCTCCAAACTTTGCTAACCGGGTGAGACAGGCCCTCCTGGGGTCTCTGCCCACCCCCCCCCCACCCCCCAGAGCTTTGCGATTCAGTGCTTCTGCAGAGGCCTCTGGAAAAGCAGAGAAATGACAAGGGGATCGGAAGTCCTGCCTCTAGGCACATTATTCCAGACCACCAGAACCCACCTGAAATCACACACTTTCTATCCAAGGGCTGTGACTTGCCTGGGGCCACAGGGCTCCTTTAGGGAGGGAGCTATGCCCTCCTCCCGTGTCTGCTGTTAGGCTTCTCCCCCAAAGGCATTTATTTCAACAGCTTTCCCTGGGCACTGGGGGTCTAACTTTAACATCTCTTACATTTAAGCGGGTATCTTCTTGTTCTGCTTGCAATTCAAAGGCAAGAAACTGCTCCATTCACCGCCCCCCTTCCAAAGACCTGCCCTAAATATAAGATAAGCTGGTGAGGCCTGGAAGTCAGGATGCCTGGGTCCCCATTCTGGCTCTGGATGGAGCTTGCTGTATGACCCAGGCCTCTGTCTGCAACACTTTGAAATGGGAAAGAGGGGGGCCCAGGTGGCTGCTAAAGTGCTCACAGTCAGGAATAGAGGAAGGTGGGGGTTTCTCGTCTCCAGGAGTCAGCTGAGAGGGCCCCCGACGAGGGGCAGCTGCCCCTTGGCTGAGAGAGACCTGGCTGGCTTTGCAAAGTACCTTCCCCAGAGGCACTGGCAGGGATGGTCTCAGAAGGGCATACAGACATGCTCAGGAAGCAGCGTTTAAATGTTGACAATGGCCTTCCCTTACAGAAGGAATGGAAGAGGGGCATCCCAGACACCGGGGAAGGGGGAAGGGTAGGGGTGGAGCGGAGAGGTAGCTGGGGCAGGCGGCGGGGGTGGGGGGGTACCTAAGAGGTGACCACCACAGAGAAAAACTGGGGCATGCAGGTTGGAAGACAGGCCGAAGAGATGGTCACAGATGAGCAAAGACCAAGGATGACATTATAGGTGTAGAGGCCAAGTTCCAAAAAGGGCTATAGAATAGGGGTAATTAGGGGGACAGAGTGGGCACTGATGGACAAGTATAGGGGGTACTAATGAGGAACAGAAGGGCACGACGGTTAGGGAGGAGTCTATGGGTTCCAAGGCCATGGCCATGCTGATATCAGGCAGTGGCACTGAACACAGAGGGAGAGGATGAGATCCAGAGCCCCGCAGGAAGGGCCAACAGAGGGCTGGCAGCAGGCAAAGTCCTCAAATGAGCCTCTGCCTGTGCTGTGCACCTTGGCCGGCCCCAGGGACCCAGAGAGAGCTGGCATCAGACCCAAGGAAAACGGAGTTGGCATGCGCAACCTCTGGCCAGGCCTGGAGGGGTGGGAGGGAAGACTGCGAAGGAAGAACCCTCCCCAGAAGCACGAGCGTTGGAAGCCTTGGCAGGCTTCAAACTGCGGCTTCTCTGCCCGCCACCAGGGGGTGCCCCTGCAGCTCGGGGAGACCTCGGGGGACACCGGGTTAGCTCCTCCCGCCGCAGCCGGGCATGGAGGTCTCCAGCCGCGCCCCCGCTGGGGCAGGGGCCCGAGAGTGCCAGAGAAGAGGGAGAGGGGAGGTCAAGTCTCGAGGCACTAGCGAGACGGGTCCGGGCCGTGCCCACCGCGGGCCGCCGGGCACCCAGCGCACCCACACAATCCACAACTCCCCCTGCAGCGCCCGGCCCCCGAGGGTCAGTCCCAGTGGCGCTCCCTTTGGACGTGAGGCCGTCGGGCCCTATCTTTCTCCCACGGAGGGGGCAGTGTTCCCAGAGCCGGGTCCTAGGGAAGAGGGCAGCGCTGTCCCTCGCTCACAGCGGGTCCGCGGGCCGGTCCGACGGCCCGAGGGCAGCGGGGTCGCGCTGCTGCGGCCCGCGGGGGTCCCCTTGGGCCGGCTGCCCCTTCCCCACGAGGTGGCCGCAGCCGTGCGTGTCGCCGCGCCTCGAGTCCGCCTCTGGGCGCCCCCGGACGCGGCACGACCTCGCGCGCGCGCGCACACACACACACACACACACACACACACACACACGCACACACACACACACACACCGCGCGCTCACGCTCGTGCCGTGCGGTATTTCCCGGCCTCGAACCCCGCCTCTGGGAGGGGCCCGGCAGCCGAGCCCCCGCGGCAGGGGGTGGGGGCGCGGGGAACGCCTGGGTCCCGCCCCCCCCACCCCAGGTAGAGACCCCGCGCCCCCTCCGCAGCCCCTCTCGGCGCGTCCGCTCGGCCCCCGGCGCTGCCAGCCCGAGGCCCGCGGGGGTCCCCGCGGCTCCCGGCGCGCGGCGGGAGGGGCGCGGGGCGGAGTGGGGGGAGACGGGGGGCCGCGGGCTCCGGGCCGAGAGGCGGCTCGGCTCCGCGCCGGGGAAAGTTTGGACGTGGGAAACTCCCTCCCGCCCGCCCCGCCGAGAGGAGGGGGCGCGCGGGGGCCGGGCGCAGGCACCCGGGCTCCCCCTGCGGCGGGAGGCTCGCCCCCCGCGCCGCCCGCCCGGCCGCTCTCCCGCCGGCCGGGGGGCTGCTCCCTCCCGGCCGGGCAGCCTCCCCTCGGCGGCGATCCGGCCGCCCCTCCCGCGGCACCCCGCGCCCTTACCTCGGGGAGCGGCCCGGGGCTGCCCCCGGTCCTGCCGCCTCGGGACGCTGCGTGGGGCGGGCGAGCCGGCGCGGGCGGGCGAGTCCGGAGCCCGGCGGCCGCCCGGAGGAGCCGGAGGGAGAGCGGGCGCGAGAGGGGGAGCCGCGGCGGCGTGTGCGCGCGCGTGTGTGTGTGTGTGTGTGTGTGAGCGAGAGAGCGAGGGAGCGAGGGAGCGAGGGAGTGAGCGAGCGGGAGCGAGGGAGTGTGCGTGTCTGACTAGGGGGGAAGTGTGCAAGGGACGGATCCCTTCCTTCCTCCCGCAGCCTCTGGTGGAGACTCGGAGAATGCAGCGCCCGCCGGGCAGGAGCGCCGCGCCGCAGGCGGCCGCCGGGCCCGGACCCCGCAGCCCGGGAGCCCCGGCCCCCGCCCCCAACCCCCCCACACCCCCCCCCGCCCCGGTCGCGCCCCTCCCCCGCCGGGAGGGGCCGGCCTCTCCAGCGCCGGGGCGGCCCAGACCCAGGAAACCCCCGGGGGGCGGCGCCCCTCCTTCCTTCAGCGCCAGATCCGCGCGAAGGGAGCGCCCCCAGGAGGGGGACCGTCTCCCTCCCCGCCTGGCGGCTCCAGGGAGGCCCCGGTTTGAGACCCGACCCTTCGCCACCACCTGACTTTCCTGCGTCTAGGGTTCCCCACTTCCCTCCCACTCCTCTGGGAGCCCGGCTTCAGAGGAGAGGGGGCGCAGGCGAGTGTGGGGCCTGGAGGCTTCTCCGGGGGCCGCCCGGGCTGGCCGCCCAGAAGGGCCCCTGCACCGAGCTGCCGGTTTCAGATGCAACCACGGCGCTTTGAGGTGGACAGAGGCCAGGGTCCAGTCCCCGAGGAGGTGCTAGGTCACCTGTCCCAGGAAGTGCACTGAGGCTTTTCGTCTCGGGGTGGGTGGGGGCATGCCGGACATCCCTGCAACCAACAAAGTAAGCAGGCAAGACGGCCCGGTCCTAAGTTTGGCGCCCCCTTGGCCCCCAGAGTCCCCGCATCACCACCCCCACCTTCCCCGCTGCCCAGGAACACCAACTCAGTCCTCCGCGGCCTGAGGCCCTTCCTGCCCCGCCCAGCTTCTTTCTCCCGGCTGCAAGGGCTCCCCCTTCGGTCCCATCTCTCTAAGGTGCAGCCTCATTGAAGAGACCCCCACCCCCACCCCACCCCACCCCTTAGTTCTCAGTTTGAACTTGTTTCAGTAGGAGGTAGGCTAGGACCAGGGACTTCGGCAGACCCACCTTGTGTCTTGGGTGGGGGGACCCCTAAGGGCCGTTGGATAGGTGGGTGAAGGGTAAGGGGGGGACATGACCACCATCTACCTCTGTCCTGCCACGTGGTCACTGACCAGGCACATAAGACGTCTCATCAGCTGCTGAAGTTGGAGGCAAAGAGGAAGCAGGACCGGCCAGCCCCCCACCCCCACCCCCGTGGGTCCCAGCACCCCAGGCTCCACCTCACTCCCATCCTCCTCCCATCCCCACTCTCTTCCCTAATTGTCACCTCCCTCTCCTCACCTCTTCCCCGGTGACTGGAATCTCCTCTCCCTCTGGCTACCCCTCCCTCTAAACTCCAGCACACTTTTATTTATTTTGAGATTTATTCTCCTTCGTGCCAGCCTGTTCCCTCCCCTAAGTCCTTCTCTCCGTTTATTCCCCTTCATTGATCTCTCCCAGCCCTGCTTTGTTTGGCTCTCCTTCTCTCCGTCTCTCCCCCCTCTGTTCTTAGCCTCCACTCTTTCATGCTTTCGGAGACCGGAGACCGGAGGCCGGCCCCTTCCAGAGGCATTTCCTCACTTTCCGTTCTCTTTCCCCTCCAACTCGGTTTTACCATTTGCTTCAGCTGTCCTTTCTCCCTCCCTCCCCCTCTGGCCCCTGCCTGGGGTGCGTGTGCGCTCGTCCAGGGTGTCAGACCTACTGAATCGTCAGCAAGTTGTTCCGGGCTGGGACGCTGTTGCTTTCACATCTGCATACACACAGTAGGTGCTCAATAAATACTCACACACCTTTCCTTTGATCTCTCTCTCTTGTCTTCTCCCCAACTTGTGATTAGATCTCTCGCAGCTTTCCCTCTCTCGGAGAGGCCCCTTCTTCTCAGACTCACTTCCACCGCCAACCTGAGTGCCCACACCACACCGTGCCGGGCACCATGTGAGGCCCTGGGCACACACTGGGGTCAGCGTCAGCGATTACTGAACCCTTGCTGTGGGCCATGATTTTGCTGTTAGGTCCTCACAGCGGATTCCAGTACGAGCCCTCCTTTAGGGGTGAGGAAACTGAGGGAAATTAAGGCAGGGAGAAGCTCGAAAAGTTGCCCAAGGTCACACAAGTAGTTTGTGGCCGAGGCCGGGTTCAAACTGAGGCAGGTTGGGGCCCGAGGCCTGCAATGAACTGGCACTATTAACGTTTGGGGTCAGGAAAATTCTTCGTGGTGGGGGCTGTCCTGTGCATGGTCCGGAGTTTCGTGGCATCTCTGGCCTCTACCCACTAGACGCCAGTGGTGTGCCCCTCCCCCTCGTGACAACCCAAACTGTGTCCGGACATTGTCAAATGTGCCCTGGGGGCAAAATCCCTCCTAGTTGAGGGCCACTGCTCTAGTCTGATCACCTTAAGAGCAGGGCCAGCTCCAGGGCACTTGGAGAATCAGAACAGGTTGGGGGGCGGTTGGATGCAGAGGCGGGGTCAGGCCGCTGTCAGCCTTGTCCACACTTGCTCACAGGCCTCACTTCTCTGTCCTCACCTCAGCCTGCGTCTGTCTCCTTGTTCATCTATGTCTGTCTGCTGTCTTCTTACGTGCTGACCACCGTCTCCCCCCTTCTCAGCACCCTCCACCTCGGTCTCTGTCCCCTTCCTCCAACAGCCTTCTTTTCTGGGTCTTTCTGACTCTTTCTGTCTCCTTATTGGTCTTTTTCTACCTGTCCCTCTATTCTCTCTGGCTGTTTTTCCTTTCTCTCTCTCTCTCTCTCTCTCTCTCTCTCTCTCTCTCTCTCTTTCTCTCTCTCCTCCCTGCCCCCCCCCCCCCCGGCCTTGGCTCTCTGTGTGTCTTTCTCCATCCCTTTCCTTCGCTTTCTGATCACCTCGGCCCCTCAGCCTCTGTCTCCCCTTTGCTGGGCCTGCTGTGGCTCTCTCCCTCCCCATCCTCCTCTCCCAGCCCTCTGCTCTCTCATTCAGCCCCTTCTCTTTCCTTCCTTCTCTCCCTCACTCCTAACCCCCCCTCCTTTCCTTCTTCCTTCCCTCCCTTCTTCCCTTCCCATCTCCCTTCTTCCTTCCTCCCCCGCCCTCCCTCCTCCCCCTCCCTCCTC
This sequence comes from Puma concolor, assembly GCF_028749965.1. Taxonomy (NCBI): domain Eukaryota; kingdom Metazoa; phylum Chordata; class Mammalia; order Carnivora; family Felidae; genus Puma; species Puma concolor. Next base: position 126,637,175 of record NC_141669.1, read on the forward strand.
CTCCCCCTCCCCTTTGTCTGTGGGAGCTGGAAGTTAAAAGCTTTTCCGAACTTGCTCTCCAGTCGCTGTTCCCGGCGCCTTTCATCTCGCCAGCACATTTGTAAAACTGCGCAGACTGAAGGGCCGTGACATGAACAACCAAAGAAATGTCAGCGCGGGGACTGGGACCGCCTGCCCGCCGGGGACGGTGGGGGGGGGGGCCTGCAGTCAGGGCGCACCCCAGCTCTGCCCGGGAAGGGACGGGGACCGGGATGGGATTGGAGGGCCCCCTGCCCCCCCTTCGAGGCCCCCCCCCCCCCCCGCATTCCGCGCCTCTGCGGAGCCCGGCTTCCAGGCGGAGGGGGGCGGCACACCCTGTGGGGGGGGGAGCCCTGCGGGGCCCGTCGCCACCGCCACCGCCACCGCCAAGCTTAGACACCTCGCCGTGTTCACCGCGCAGCCAGGTTGTCTGGGTTCAAATCCCGTCACCCCACTCACCAGCGGGGTCGCCCTGGGCAAGTGAGTTCGCCTCTCCACGGCTCAGCATCCTCCTCGCCGCTCCGGCAAAGGGCCGGGTGAAGCCTGCACGAGCAGATCCGTGTCACTTAGAGCAAGTGTTTGCTGTAATTAATAACAGCTAGCGGGATTATTAGCGCCCTGCTCCGGATGGGGAGACCCAGGGTTAGAGGGGGAAGTGACTAGCCAGAGGACTCAGAACAAGCGTGGGGCCCTCTCCCCCTTTCTCCTCAAGGGAGTGGGCCCCCGAGGCTGGAACACAGCTCCCGGAGTTAAGGACTCAGTCTGTTTTGTTGACTGTATCCTGTGGATACAGCACATAGTAGATGTTCAATAAATACTTGTTGCATGAATGACGGAGGGAAGGAAGGAAGGGATGACTGGAAAGGTGCTGAAGCCAGAAAATTGAAAGGCTGCTCTGTGTGCAGGGGCGCGGTGGGTTGAGGTGAAAGGAGGGGCCCAGAGCCGAGGGCTTGTCCATCTGGGACCCAAGCTGCGGCAGCATGGAGGGCTGCGGACACAGCCCCAGGCCCGGAGCCCAGTTTCACACTGGGAGTGTTCCGGCTGCCCCAACGGGCCCAGCCCTCCGTCTCTGCTGGCACCCCAGCTCCCGGACCCCTCAGCCTGGGACTAGGCCCCCACCCTCTGCCTCCCCCACCGCACTCTGTCCCTCTTGTGTCTCTCTCTGGACCCAGATCCAAAGGCAGGGCAACCCACAGTGGGGGTGGGGGGGGCGGCGGCGGAAGGCGTGTCTCCCCTTCTTCTTCCTTCCTTTTAGCCCCAGGAAGCCTCCGCAGCCCTGAGGCCTCGCGCTGCAGGTGGCTGCGGGAGATGGAAATAGGGCTCCTGAGCTTTCGAGCTTTCCCGAAAGGCCCTAAAGACACATGGAGGGCAGACCAGGGCCTGGGTACCTGGACCACCCCTCCTGAACCCCCTTCCCTGGGTGGGGGGAGAGCGAGACAGCCCCCCCGGCCACACACGGCCCACCCCCCAACACTTCAAACACCGCCTCTCCCTGAATTATTCACCTGCCTCTCCCCAGGGCTGCCGCATAGCGCCCAGCCCAGGTGCTGAGGAGGAAAAAAGCAGGAAGGCCCATTAAATTTAAACACCGCTGAGGATTGTCAGATGTGAGGTTCTATTCCTGGCCTGCAGAAGAGCAGCCAGCAGGAGGGGAAGGAGGAGCAGCAGGGAGCCGTGGCGGGGAGAGACCCACCATGGGGCGACTGACTGGCTGAGCACCAGTAGGAAAGGGCAGAGAAGCTGGAGAACCTGGGCCTTCCCTCACCTCCAGGCCCTCATCCAGGAGGTCGACCTTGGCATACTCACCTGGTTCTGAGAAGACGAGGGGACCCATCTCCAAATGGCTTCTCTGCGGTTGCCTGAAGGCCCAACGTTATTGCTTCAGCAGGAGGAGTGGGGCGGGGCCTCTCTGGCTTCATCTGCTCTATTTCCTTTTTGTACCCTACATCCCGGATTTGCCACTTTTCCTTATCATACCCTGAGCTTTCATCGTGCCGCTCCTGCCCCCTTGGAGATCTCTTTTTGCCTTCGTCTTGCTGGAAAACTCCTATTTACCCTTCAAAACCCGGCGTAAGTACCGCCCCACCTCTCTCCCACCTCTGCACGCCATTGGACCTGCAGTTGCTTCCCTCTTCCCGCCTCACGTGGGTGCCAGAGTCCGTGGCTCTCAGGCCTGACGGGGCCATCATGGATCATGACCCCTTCCGAAGCAGCAACCCCCGGGGGACCTAGTTGCCCTGAGATCTCTTCCCAGGCCTGGCTCTGGCCCCAGCTCTCTCTGTGTTTGAGGGCGAGTCCTCGGCTCTCCCTTGGCCTTGGTTTTCTATTCTGTAAAGTAGAGGAGCAGCGGGGGGAGGGGGGGATAAGGTCACGGTGACCTCGGGGCCTTCCAGTGATTCGAGCCCAGAACTCTCTGCTGCGCACACACTTTTTCAAACCATTTCTCGTTCTTCCCTCCTCTGGATGCTGTCTGGCCAGCTTCCTTGTTGATACTCGAAGCCGTGCTGTGCCGGGGCTGGCATGTGCTGGCTCAGCAAAGCCAATGGTGAGGGTTTTCAGGAATTTCGCGAGCCAGTCTTGCAAACCCTTGAAATTGGCCACGTCCACAGTCTTTACACCATGAAAATTGGCAAACACTACAAATCAGGGCTTCCCCTGCCGTCTTCCCCTACAAGCAGTTGGTGCCTTGAAAGCTGCCATCCCACCTCCAAGCTTATCCCTGTGGTTTCCCCTGAGAAGCCCCTGCCCCATCCCTGGCTACTGATTATTTCCCCGGGGTTCAGGCTCCAACGCCCACGCCAATCTTCTAGCTGTCACCTCCTCCCTGAGTGCCCCCCCCCCACTTTTTTAAAGTTTTTATTTAAGTAATCTCTACAGCCCCCCCCACGGGGCTCGAACTCATAACCCTGAGATCAAGAGTTTCATGCTCTTCTGAATGAGCCAGCTAGGCACCCCTCTGAATGCTTATTTTTCTAGATTTTTTCAAGTTTATTTATTTATTTTGAGAGAGACGGAGAGAGAGCGTGCGCGCGCGCACACACACACACACACACACACACACACGTGAATGGGGGAAGGGCAGAGAGAGAGAATCCCAAGCAGGCTCTGCAACTGTGAACACGGAGCCTGATGTGGGTCTCAAACTCACGAACCATGAGACCGTGACCTGAGCCAAAACCTAGAGTTGTACGCTTAACGCACCGAGCCACCCAGGCGCCCCTTGGTTTATCTTGTCAGCTCTTGGCCCTTCCTGACACACTTGTATGTTACCTCGTCCTTCAGCTCATTCTTCCCCCTAGACTGTAAGGTCGGTGAGGGCAGGGGGCTTGTCTGCCCTGGTCCCGGGACCCGCTCACCTCCTAGAGCAGCACCTGGCACACAGCAGGTACTCGATCATTGCATTGAATCGATGATTGTATGACCTTGGGCAAGGCAAGCGGTGCGTCCGTGTTTCCGTTTCTCCAACACCCCACCTGGGAGAATTCTCGCGAGGTGTGTATTCCTCAGCTGCCTTAGATCTTAGAGAGGAGCCTGGTCCCCGCTGCTCCCCCACTAACCCATTGTGTCGCCTTGGGCAAGTCCCAACCCCGCCCCCAACCTCGGTTTTGCCTCCATCTCTGGGGTCCTGCAGGATGGCAAGCTGATGGGCTGCGTGAGGTCTCAGGTGAGGTCTCAGGTCAGTCTCTGGGGCCCCGTCTGCTCCTTCCCATCCCATTCTCACCTCCTGTATTACCGCCCCCCCCCCAGATATTTATTGAGCATTTACTATGTGCCTCTGTACCGGGCAGAAAATACAGCAGTGAGCAAGCACGTACCCTCGTCCTCATGGACTCTCATTCCAGTCGGAAGGGCAATAAACAAGACAAATGAGTCAGAGAAATAGCATGGCGGATGGTGATCGTGCCAAGGGGACCTGAAGCGGGAGAGGGTCACAGGGAGTCCTGAGGAGGGGGCTCCCCTCTTGGGAAGGGGGGTCAGGAAAAGACCTCACCACTAGGTGAGGTGTGTGAATAAAAACACAAAGGAGGTGGCTGCTTAGGGAGAGAGACTTGTTTACGAAACGGCGAGTGCAAGAGCCAGGGGCAGGGGAAGGCCTGGAAGAAGCGGGGAGCCCGGGTGTGTGAGCCCCGGAAGGCCTGGGAGAAGCGGGGAGCCCGGTGAGCCCAGGCCAGTGGGGGAGGACAGAAAGTGATGATGGCTGCTTCTCCGGCTTCCTCCCTGCCCCCCTCCCTCGTTGGAAAGACGGTCCCAAAGTTTGTGACAGGTGCCCCCCTGGGCCCCTCCCCAGCAAGTGGGGAGCCCGGCCACGCGCGCCCCGCAGCTTTTAGATCAGTCATCTATCTCCCGGAGCCTGGAGTTTCCTGGAGCCGGGCACTTCCTCCCCATTCAGCCCCGCTCCCCTGAGTGGCAGAGACAGGTGTGAGGAATTAGCTGTGGGGACTGATGCCGTGACAGGAACCGGCACAAAAGAAGAGGACAGAGTGTAATGTTTATTACGTTTGAAGCAAAGCAAACACGCGGCCTATTTATGTATCTATAGAGAATTAATTGGCGAGCGGCCGCAAGAAGCAGATTATAAATTAGAATCATTTTCGCCAACCGAAACCCATTCATCTTGCTTCAGAATGGGCCTGTCACCTCCTCCTGACTAATTCTTTTTAAATTCGGTGCTTTTCTCACCGGCCCCCCTGCAGCGCTCACCTGGAGACCCGAACCCCATGAGTTTGCTAGCACCTCAGGGAAACGCCTCGGTCAAGCTCTGGGCTTTTCGGGCACCCACTGTCTCCCCACCCCAGGCCCGTCCCGGGGCTCAGCCCCTGGCTCCCTGGCCCTGCACTCTTCTTCCTCGTCCCCCGTGGCCCAAAGCTTCCCGCAGCCCCTCTCCCGCTCTAGCCGGTTCCAGAGGATCTGGCTGGAGGGAAGCCCCCAGCCAGAGGCCCAGGCCCGGGTGGAAGGGGGCAGGCAGCCTGAGGCTGCCATCCTGGCAACCCCGGGGCACCGGCCCTGCTGCCTGCTTTTGATTCTGGGCTCAGAGCAGGCGGCCTCCCCCAGAATCAAAGGAAAGCCACGCTGCTGGGTCCCTGGAGGGCCTGGCTCCGGCTTCTCTCCCCCGGAGCCCGCCAAGATGAAAGAGAGGGCAGGTGCCAGCGGCCTCCAGGCCTGAGAGCAGGGCCAGGCCCGCCCTGGGCTGTGGCCCAATTAACCCTTCCCTTCCTCCGCCTTTGAGCAGCGAGGTGCGGATAATAATATACCTGGAACTTGAAGTGACATTCAGCTGGCCTTGTTCAAATATTGCAGTATCTCCAACGGCTTAAGTAGCCGATGGACCCAATGCCCTTTGCTGCCACTACCCCAGTCCCACCCAGGGACGCCTCCCCTCCCTGCGATCCAAGGCCCCTCGAGGGGCCTTGAGGACCTGCTTCCGTGATAGTGGTACGTGTTCCGCTGGCCCCACACCCCCTGTACGGGGTATTGGCTATTTCGCATATCTGCCTCTCCCACACCCCATAGATGTCACGGAGATTAAATAAGATGATGGGAGTCCAGAGCCTGGCATCCAGCAGGTGCCTGACAAACGGAGCTTGGCATTGCTATTCATCTGGGCCACTCTCCCTTGCTCCTCTCTACCTTTCAAAAACGAACTATGGATAACTTGCAGCCTCCACCAGGGCCCCCCACCCCCCACTGCCCCCAATGCTAGCCTCGCAGAACCACTGACAGGGAGCCCCTGCGGCTGCCTGGGCACGGACCCTCCTGGGTCTGAAGAATGTTTGCTTTGGGGAGTGTTGAGTTCCAGAGGCAGCACTGGGGCTCCTTGAGGGCAGAGCCCCAGGTCGACTCACCTCTGTGCCCCCCTCGTCCCCACATCGACGGAACCCAGGGGGGCTACCAAGGGCCCACCATTGAGACAGAGGAACAGACTTGGGCTCAATCATCGGGGCGGCCCCCAGGACCACAGGTGGTGTTCAGGCATTCAGAAGGGCCCTCCATCTTCTTTCCAAGGGCCTATGGACGAGTTCAAGATTGGGTGGGGGGAGGGCGGGGAGGGAGATTAGCGCCGAAACACAGAAAGAAAACTACAAAATCCAAACTGATGAGTGTTTCGTTAAATGTCTGCAAAACCTAGCATCGTGCGGGTTAGTCAAGAGCAACTCAGCTCACCTCTCCCACGCTCTCGGGTGGCGTGGGAGGTGCGGCTCTGGCCGGTCACGGCAGGTAGTATGGCGTGGGTGGAGACCCCCTCAGGGCAGAAGTGCCCTGGAGCCTGTCTCCGAATGCTCTGGAGTCCCAGCTCTGCTCCCCGGGCCTCAACTCACTATGACCTTGGGCAAGCCACTCCCACTCTCTGGACCTCAGCTTCTTCATCTGTCAAATGGGCAGAACCACTCCTAGCTCTCAGGGTGGCCGTGAGGGTTCTGCAAGCAGATTTTCCAGGCAGAATGGCAAGCCCTGAAGTTGTGGGAATCCAGCAGGGGGAGGGGGCGTGCCGGAGACTGGCTGGCGAGGACTTGAACTTCAACCTCTGGGCCCTTCTTTAGCTCTTTCCTTACAGAGGGTTATGGATAAGAGTGATACTCAGGGGAGCCTGGCTGGCTCAGTCGGGGGAGCATGTGACTCTCGATCTCGGGGTTGTAAATCCAATCCACACATTGGGTGTAGACATTACTTAAAAATAAAATCTTAAAGAAATGAGTGCTATTCAAAACATGTACCAGTCGGGAGTGGACATCAGGAACTGGAACAGGTATGACCCGTGACTTGCTGGGTCCTGGGAAAAGCCAGGAGCCCCAGGAGGAGCTGGAGGGTTAAGGAGGGGGGCTGAGACTTTGCGAGACTCAGAAGACCGGGGAGCAGTCCTTCACCTACCAGAGTGGAAGGGGGTCGACATTTTAACCCCTGGAACAGCCTTATTGGTGCACGCTGGCTCTACACGGCCTGCCATCTCCCAAGATGGGCTGGGACACCCTTTTGAGTGACTCGAGTGATGTGGAATTTTGGAGGCCATTAATTATACACTGACCCTCAGCCCCAAGGGTTCTGCTCCTGAGTATAAATCCCAGGGAAATTCTTGGCATGTCCACGAGCATCCAGTCTGGGGCTGCTCATCCCAAAGTTGTCTGTGGTCAGGGAAGTTGGAGGCAGCCTGGGGGGCCTCCCTGGCGGAGTGGGCAGGAAGATGTGGGGACACACTGTGGAGGTCTGTGTGGCTGTTAGTGCAACAGACGCGAATACAGCACCAGACCTGGATGGGTCATTAAGACACAAAATAGGGGCGCCCGGGTGGCTCAGTCAGTTAAGCATCAGACTTGGTTTCGGCCCAGGTCATGATCTCACGGTTCGTGAGATCGAGCCCCGCGTTGAGCTCTGTGCTGCCAGCTCAGAGCCTGCTTGGGATTCTGTCTCCCTCTCTCTCTCCCCCTCCCCTGCTTGTGTGTGCACAAATAAGCATTAAAAAAAAAAATAAAACACGAAGTGAAAGAAGGAGCTGATAGGGATCTATAGCATAACAGCATTTCTGTGAACTCAAAGTGCATTCGGATGCTGGTCACACGAATCTATACATGTGCTGAAATTTATAGAGCTGAACGCCAAAAAAAGGTCAGTGTTACTTTATGATAATGAAATGAAATGAAATGAAATAAAATAAAATAATAAAGACAAGAGAGACCCCTACTTCCAGACCACTCACAGTCCAGAGCAGGAGACATATTTACAAAATGCACTTACGGAAAATTAGCCTCGTTTGCAAAAGCACAAACACACGAGAGGATCTCTTGTCGTCCTGCCCCTCCAGGAGCTCCCAGACTCATGCAGCAGACAGACTGAGAAAGAAAACAAAACAAAAGCCTAAAACAAACAAACAAACAAACAAACAAACCACCTCAGTTCAGTATCCTCAGAGCTGTGCAAAGATACAAAGTACTCCGGGACCGGAGAAGAGGGAAGAATTTGTTCTGCCTGCCAAACCCCAGAAAGCTGCCCTAAAAAGGCTGGGGTACAACTGGAATCTTCAACGCTGCATGGGAGGACTTCGTGGCATAACAGGATCTCCCCAGCTGGGCTTTACCCACGGAGTGAAGCTGGGACTGGGGGTGGATTTGGGGTATAGTTGGCATGGGGGCTTGGGTGCTTCTGCCCTTATCAGCTCCAGGCGGCTGGGCCCCCTACAGGCCGAGCTGGGGTACAATCAGCAGGTCGCACCCCCACCTCGAGGGGGCCGGGCAGCACCCCAGCGCCTGGGAGAAAGGCGCCTGCCTCCAGTCTGCCTGGAGTCTGCTGGGCCTCACCCCTTGGACTCCACTTCCGGCTCTGTCCACTCTTACCCCTCCCCCCCACTCCAAATCGGTCACCGAATTTGCTTCCTCCTGTCTAGTCCCAGCACCCGTGCCCTGAGCCGGATCCCCCGGCCAGCCCTTTCCCGGCCTATCACCAATCTCCCAAGTCTGCATTCAACCCGTAGTGATAGCCTGAGAGCCAGAGGGAGCTTCCTCAGGCCGGCCCTCTGTGCTGTTCTACCGGTCCAGGACGTCCCCCTCCTCCTGCCTCCCCAGCTTGGTCTCTCACCGTCGTCTTCGGCCACCCCACTGCTTACCCTCAAACATCACTACACCCCCTGAATTCTGCCCTTTCTCACCCCTGTGCTTTGCTCACAATGCGCTATCCTTTTGGACTTCCTTCCGACCCCCTGAACCAACTCCTATGCAGTCCTCAAGGCTCTCTCAGACCCCACCTCCTCCTGGAAGCCTTTGCTGATTACCCAAGACTACATGACATGCTTTCTCTGTGCTCCTGGGGCCCACAAACGTACCCAGTTCTCACATGGCTCATGCTGAAGTAAAACTGCCCTTTCACTTCTCTGTTAAAGGTTTTGTGGTTAAAGCTGGTGAGCTTTGGATCCAGGCTCCCTGAGTTTACAGCCTGGCTCTGTCTTCTTCTTTTTTTTTTTTTTTAATTTTTTAATGTTGTTATTTTTGAGACAGAGAGAGACAGAGCACGAGCAGGGGAGGTGCAGAGAGAGAGGGAGACACAGAATCCAAAGCAGGCTCCAGGCTCTGAGCTGTCAGCACAGAGCCTGACGGGGGGCTTGAACCCACGAACTGTGAGATCATGACCTGAGCCGAAGTCGGTCGCCTAACCGACTGAGCCACCCAGGCGCCCTGAAGTTCTGTCTTCTAGCAACTATGGACATATTACTTGATCTTTCTGTGCCTCAGATTTCTCATCTGTAAAATGGGGGATAAGAAGAGTCTTTATCAAAAAATTTGAAAATGTGGGGCCCTGCCTCAGTCAGTTGGGCATCCGACATCGGCTCAGGTAATGATCTCACCATTCATGAGTTTGAGCCCCACGTCGGGCTCTGTGCTGACAGCTCAGAGCCTGGAGCCTGCTTTGGATTCTGTGTCTCCCTCTCTCTCGGCCCCTCCCGGCTCACACTCTGTCTCTCTCTCTGTCTCAAAAATAAACGTTAAAAAAAAATTTTTTTTAAATTAAGAATGTAATGGGGCGCCCGGGTGGCTCAGTCGGTTAAGCGTCCGACTTCGGCTCAGGTCATGATCTTACACTCTGTGAGTTCGAGCCCCACGTCGGACTCTGTGCTGACAGCTTGCAGCCTGGAGCCTGCTTCGGATTCTGTGTCTCCCTCTCTCTCTGCCCCTCCCTGCTCACACTGTCTCTCTCTCTCTCTCTCTCAAAAATAAATACAGAAAGAAAGAAAGAAGGAAAGAAAGAAAGAAAGGAAGGAAGGAAGAAGCAAACCTTAAACCAAAAAAGTACTTACCTCGTGGGGCTCTTGGGAGGATCCCGTAAATGTGCGTAAGTTGTTAGAATAGTGCCGTAGTGCCAGGCACATAGCAGATGCTCAACAAATGTCAGCTGTCATTCATCTTATACCAAGCTATGAGTTTCTGGAGATCGGGGCAGAGCGTGATGTGTCTTTGGGTGCCCAGCACCTCCCCAGGGTCTGCTCGTTGAGCGGTCATCAGACCCAGCTGCTGGCGTGCAAAGAGACTCCACATAGGGGCCCGTCACCGGCTACTTCTGAGCCCTCGGTCTCAGAATTGACTCTTAGGTTGGAGTTGCTCCATGCTTTTGACTCAGAACCCTGAAGTGACTATATTGGGGGTCAAGAGGCTGTCACCGGCCAGATCTCTTTCCCCGTCTTCTGGCTTGGTCCCAGCCCCCACCCCCTGTCAAGCTGTCACCTTTGAATGATGTAGCAGATGAGGCAGAGGACAGGGTCCTCCATGGTAGGAATTCTCCCTGGCCAGACCACCCTCGGTCCGGCACACTGAACCTTCTTGGTTCCATAGTCCACTCCCGGCTCCCCCCTGCTCCCCAGTAGAGCGACAGATTCTCCCGGTGGCTCTCCTGCCTGGGTGGTCCTCTGCCTTGGTAACAAAGAAGTTTTTCTTGGCAGTGTTACTAATTAGCAGTGAAAGGCGATTAGTGTCATTAACAGACTCAAAACATTTGTATTACGCTCCTTGCCGGCTACGGGGGTGCCCTGGACAGAGGTGGGGGTGGGAGCCTTGGAGAGATCAGGCTTGAGAAGGAGCTGGCGGGAGAGGCAGTGAGACGGAGGGAGGGAGGGAAGGCGTTGGCAAGAAAAAACGAAATTTAAAGTGGATGAATTATTTACTGCAGGAAACAATCCCGGACTCACTTACTCTCACTCGGAACATCCCAGACTGTAATCCGTGGCATTTTTCACATCTCCCTAGCGTGCTGAGTGATTTTCTTTACGACTGGATACCAGAGGCCAGGGTAATCTTGTAAGAGATTGGCTTAGTATTGATCATGTACATCTTCCCGGGCTCCAGGCTCCCACCCACCCCTGATGCCGGCATCCCCAGTTTGGATCAGATCCCAAGACTGGCCGGACCTGGGGCCAGCCCCAGGTGGGAGCCGACAAGGTGGCCATCTCCCTGGTGAGCGTTGGGAGCTGCCAGGTGGACCCCTTGCCCGTGCAGGGGCTGAATGCCCTTGTCTGAGTCACCGCTGCCATTTTGGTCTCGCCCCGGCGTGGTCCTAAATGAGCCCCCGCTTTTCACCATATGCTTTAGACATATTGGGTCGGTACTCCCTCCCAAGAACCCTCAGGTAGACGTTACGGATCTCATTTTTTAGGTGATGACAGCAGCTACTCTTTGCTGACCACCGCCTATGCCCCAGGCGCTGCGCTAATACCTTTTGTTTATTACCCAAGTGTTTCCCCACAGCCGTGCTGTTCGCTGAAAAACCCAGAGAGGTTACCCGGCTTGCCCGGAGTCACTCAGTAAGTGGCAAATCTGGCCCCGGACCCAGATCTCCTCACTGCCAGTACCGGGCACGCAGAAGAGAGTCGTGAAGACAGAGGGTATAAAGCACGTGGTGGAACAGCAGATGTTCGGTGGTACTTAGGTGCAGGCCAGTGCTTAACCTGAAAGATCGTGTGGCCAGCCACATGCACGCAGCGTAGACCCCGAGCGGTCACTCAGGGCCGGGGCTTGTCTTCGGAGCAGAGGCGGAGGGGGTCTGCCCGGCTGGGAGGACACTGCTGGTCTGACGAGACGCTTCAGCTGCAAGGTGCTTATGGCCCTGAGCGGGAGGGAGCCCCACGGAATCGAGGAGGAGGAGAGGGAGACTGGGAGATGAGGACAAGGAGGCAGAGAACAGGGAAACTGCACAATATGGGCTCGGCAGCTGCCTCGGGTGTCTGTTTCCCTTTCAGGGAGAAAAAGGAGGCATGCAGCGTCCTGGCTTCTGTCCTGGCCAGCCTGGGTGACTTAATGCCAGTCCCAGCTCTTCTCCGGGCCTCTCTCTTTTCATCTGTAAAGTGGGGTCTTTGTCCTAGTTGCTTCAAAGGGCTCTTGAATTGAGTTCGAGTTCATTACGTCAGCAGCTGCCCGGCTGCACAGAGGTGGGGGCAGGGAACATGGAAGGTGCCAGATCTCCCCCTACCACTCACCAGCTCCCCCACCCCCGCTGAATGCTAGCTCCTAAGCGCTGGAGTCACCTCTGATATCATTGGTGCGAACCCACCCATTTTACAGACGGGAAAACTGAGGCCCAGAGATGGAGGTAGAGGTCACAGAGACAAGGGAAGGGCCAGGATCTGAGCCTAGGCATCCTGACTCCCCAGCCATGGTTCTCCTTGGTCTGCCCTATCCAGGCGGTAGGGACAACTTGGCTGCTCCAAGGCCACTTTGCTTGGGAGTGAGGAACCATAGGCACAGGGCTGAGGGAAGGGGCAGGGATTGGGTCTCACCACAGGGCCATGGCTCTGGCATCTGGCCACCTTCTTCTGCGACTGTAACTGTAAATTAAGGCATCTGGGAGGACTCCTAGCACTTTAACGGTTTAACAAGCGGTAATGTGTGACCCACACTACAAATGGATCTTTTAATAATGAATAAGCATTTATTTAACAAGTAATAACATTTTTACCACCCTCCGGGTCCTCAGAAGTCCCAGGCTCTAGCATCAACTCCTTAGACTGGCGTCCCCTGCTCAGATCTTTTGTTTATTTTTTGCCCCTGGTTGTTTATTTTTGTCTTCTTGATTGGTAAAAGCTCTTTGTATATTGAGGCTATTAACCTTTTACCCGCTATATGCAAATATTTTCCCCTAAGCCTATACATCTATTTTTTTTTTTTTTGGTTGCACAGAAATGTAAACATTTTATGTAGTAAAATCTTTTTTTAAAAAACGTTGAAAAAAAAATTAAAAAAAAAAAAGGGGGCGCCTGGGTGGCGCCGTCGGTTAAGCGTCCGACTTCAGCCAGGTCACGATCTCGCGGTCCGTGAGTTCGAGCCCCGCGTCGGGCTCTGGGCTGATGGCTCAGAGCCTGGAGCCTGTTTCCGATTCTGTGTCTCCCTCTCTCTCTGCCCCTCCCCTGTTCATGCTCTGTCTCTCTCTGTCCCAAAAATAAATAAAAAACGTTGAAAAAAAAAAAATCTTTTTTTTTTTTTTTTTTTTTTTAACTTTGAGGCTTCTGAGTTTTGAGAATTACTTGTAAGCCTGATGGATCCTCTGGCTCTCTTGAGGAATTGCAGGGCAAGACAAAGGCACAGGGCAGGGGCCTGGGTGATGCTCAGCAGAATTGAGAGACGGGAGCCCTGGCCCTGTAGTACAACTTTTGGGTGAGTCCCCATCTCTCTTGGGCCTCAGTTGCCTCATCCATAAAATAATGGTGTTGAAATAGACCATCTCTTGCCTGCATCCCAGCACAAATGTCTCAAGATTCAAAGAAGAGGACGTTGCAGGGAAGATGCTGAGTGCGTTCGGGGGCAGGTCCCAGCTGTACAGTCTTTCCTGCATCTATCGCCCCCGTCAGATCTCCAGCCCCCTGTAAAGAAGTAACTGCATCTTTTTTATTGCAGTGTCCTTAGCACCTTGCAGAAAGCTGCCCCACAGTAAGCCCTCAGAAGGAATTCTCCCAACCAAGCTGTTATTCACACCTAGAGGTGGATCCTGGCTCCATTTCATGCTTCTACATAGAGGAGGTAGAGTGGAGTGGCTAAGGGAGTGTGCTGCCTGAGTTTGGATATTGACTCAGTTGCTCGCTGTGTGTCCTTGGGCAAATCACTGCACCTCTCTGAGCATCTCTTTCCTCATCTGTAAAAGTGGGACAAGACCTCCCAGAGATGTCTGACAGCTTGAATGAGAAATTGATCTAGGAGCACGAAGCACACAGTCCTACCACATAGTAGGCATTTGATAAATGTCGGATCTCTACTGTGTCTCCATTGCTGATTAGAGCACAGTACGTCTTGAGCTGCTAAAAACTGTTGGTGCGTCTTAATTGGGGTTTCTGTAAACGGAGATCCGATGCAAAGGATTCGAGGGCAAGTGGTTTATTTGGGATGTCGTCCTGGGAAGCAGCAGCAGGGGGGCGGAGAACTGAGGGGGAAAGAGAGACAGCCAGGGAGGGGTGCATGATCCAGCCCATTAGCACAGAGGGCAACTGAAGCTTAACTCCCCCAGGGAATTCTGGGAGCCAGTGTAGACCTCACACCTCAGAGTATTTACAACCCCCCCCACCCCCAGAGTGAGGGATAGGGGTAGGGGCCCAACACCTCTTCGGGAAGGGCAGGTGGTGATGTCTCAAGTGGGCTGGCCCCAAAGGTTTAAGAGGAGCAACGGGTGGAGGACGAGGCGGGGAGCAAGTCCTGGTTGTTCCCTGATCGCCACTCCCAGTGCGGCCTGAAATTGACAGCCGATACCAAAGGGTAGAAGTGTCACCTCTCAATAAGATGAAATCTACGCCTCAGGCGGATGGAGACGACAGGAAGATTTATCAAGGGCCTGGCAAAATTAACATTTGGACAGGGGCCACTGGAGGAGCAGCCTCCAGAGGGGGGTCTCTTTGCATTTATTCAAGCTGGTTCCTGCCAGCGGCTGGACTGCAGAGGGCTGCGGGGGTCAGCCATCCAGCTGGCCTCCTAGGGAGGGACGCCTGGACAGACGGATGCGGACACACGGGGCAAAAGGAGACTGGAAGGAGAGGCGTCACCCCGGCTCGAGGGGGGAGGCTGCCAGGAGAGTGAGGGCTGAGTCCTGACTCTGCCACTGACTTGTTGCAAGCCTGGGCCTCAGTTTCCCTATCCGAAAGAGCTTCCAGCTCTAACAAGCTCGGAGACGGTGGGGCGGGCAAAGCTCTTCCCCTCCGCTGCTCCAGCAGTCCCGGAGGCTGGTGCGAATTCGTCCACGGGCACGGTAGCTGGCCTTGGTGGATCACCTACTAAGTATCAGGCGCTGGGATCGCGCCTCGTGTATAGTCCCTGTCGTGCAATTGCCCCATGAGACAGGGACTATTAGTATCTCCATTTCGCCCTTGAGCTCAGAGAAATCAAGTTTCGCACAGTGAGTCTGGGGCCAAGCAGAGATTTAAACCCAGGTCCCCTGGTTCCCAGCCCGGAGCTCCTTCTGCTCTGCTTCTGCACAGTCAGTACTATCCTGGTGCCAGGACCTGACGGTCCTCGCGCAGAAGGGCATGCCGTTAAGTGCTCTGGAAGGTTCTGGGTTCAGACAAACCTCCGTTGGAATTCCAGGCCAACCAAACTTTGCACAAAGCGTTTCACGGGAGCCCCAGTTTCTTTGTCTACAAAATGGTCGCGGGAGCCATGACTCATGGCTCATGAGGCTGTTGTGACAGTGAAAGGGAGGCAACACGTGTGACGGGCCTGCCTGGGTCTGGCAGGAACAGGCTCTGGTGGAGTTAGGCCCTCGGTCCTCTGTGTCCCTGCATTCCTGACCTGTAGATGCGTATAATTTGCCTTCGGGGTCATTTGGGAAAGAGTCTGCGCTCAGGAGGTGAGGCCCTCCCTCCAGCTCAGCCTGTGTGTGGACCCTGGGGCGGGAGGCAATGGAAGGGAACCTTCCTGAAAGTAACATAATCCTAAAGAAAAGCAGCCGTGGGGCGCCTAGGTGGCTCAGTCAGCTGGGTATCCGTCTTCGGCTCAGGTCATGACTTCGCGGTTTGGGACATCGAGCCCCAGCTCTGCGCTGATAGTGCAGAAACTGCTTGGGATTCTCTCTCTCTGCCCCTACCCACCCTCAAAAATAAAGAAATTACTTAAAAAAAAAAAAAAAAAAAGCAGTTGTGGGCCAGAGTTCAGTTTCCCCATCCTCAAAATGGGCACAGGGAGCTTCTCCCCCACCCCCCCCGGCCACCCCCAAGTCTTGAGTGTAACTAGGCTTTGAAAAATGGGACTCCAGGCTCTTTGAAAGAGTCACTGGAGATGCCATCTGGACCCTGAAGCTTCTGAATGCCTCAGTTTACTCATCTGTCCAGTGGAACATAATGCTCGCTGCACTGAGCCGTGGTGGGGGGTAGAGAGGGGTGCTGTCGTGCACACAGCGCTTGGAAAGGTGCCTGACACCTAGGAAGTCATGAGGGAATGTGAGGGTCCAGAGAGGGGCCGAGCCTCGTTCAAGGACACATGGCAGTCAGGACTGTGACCAGGGCTCTGGACTCCAGAACCACAGCCCCCCCTCCCCCCTGCCCCCGAGCCCCGCCCCAGCCCGCGTCTCCAGCACCCCC
This sequence comes from Puma concolor, assembly GCF_028749965.1. Lineage (NCBI taxonomy): Eukaryota > Metazoa > Chordata > Mammalia > Carnivora > Felidae > Puma > Puma concolor. Next base: position 126,653,217 of record NC_141669.1, read on the forward strand.
TCCCCCAGTCAGGGCTGGCCCAGCCCCTCAGCCCCCTCCCTTGCCCAGGAGTGAGCAGAGGCCCAAATCCAATTAGCCTGGGAGCCGACTGCAGAGCATCGCCCCTTTAATATAGCTGGAGAAGCTGCAGAGATAAATGAGAAATTAGAATTCTGCTGGGGTCCCAGAGACCCGCCCGGCGGCCCGCCCTAAGCTGGGGCTGCGGCAATTCTCCTGGGGACCGCGGAGCTGAGGGGCTGGTGACGGCCGATGTCCAAGGCAGGCCTCTCCCACTGTCTACAGTCCCACCTGACCGCCCACCTTCCCGCTGCTTCCCCCGCTCCCTCTCCCCTCCTGACCCTCCTCCCCTCCTCTTTCCTCAACCGCCTCCTGCCCCAGGACCTGAGGGCCCTGTTTTGGGGAAGCTTGGGGGGGGGGGGGAGACCGTGTCAGGGTCTGGCACTCAGTTCCGGGTATACCCCTCCCTTTCCCCCTCCCCTGGACCCTAACTGAACCAGATCCTTCCCTCCTTGCCCTGGTGTAGACTTGGACCCCTGGGAGGAGCCCAGGGCCCGGGCTAGGACTGACTCTGGGGCTGGGGCCCCCTCGGGTCTAGGGGCTCAGTCACCTGTGGGGTTGGGACAGGGCTGGTGGGAGCACTCTAGTCACCATCAAGAAAGAAGGGTCTGCGACAAGGGCTCCTTCTGAGGGTCACAGAGTGGGTGCACCGGTGAAGCATCTGGCTGTCCCGGGAGGTCCCAGGTCACCACCACCGTCTCGCTGTACGTTTCTACAGCTCCCTGCCCCACTCAGGACTCAGTTTCCCCTTCTGTACAATGGGGAAGGGGGTGACATCCAGTGGAGACGTCTGATTGGGGCCTGGATACCTCAGCCCCACACCCTGGGCAGTGGGCAGGTCCCCCCACCATCAACCCAGCCCCGCCCCTGCCTCCCCCACCCCCTCCCTCGGGGGACACATTTGCTGCTGGGAAAGTTAATCCATTACAGTTTAAAGGCTCCGTTCCTTGCTGGCAGTAAATTACCTGCTTTGCATTTTGCAGCAACAACTTAACGGTATTAATTTATTGTGCTCTGTCTTTAACAAACATCATTATCATATTGCCAGCCAGGATTATGCAAATGGGAGGGACAAGGGAGAAAGAGGCCGATTCTTGTCCCCAAAGTCACCTTGATTTATTAACTTTGGGGCCCTGCAATTGGCCAGATCTGGGAGGCCCAGGTGAGCAGGAAGGCCAGGAGAACTTGGAAAGTCTGGGAAGAGAGTCTGGAGGCCAGTGGGGGCTCTCCGGGGAAGTCCCCCTAGGGGGGGAAGGACTGGCTGGGTTTATAAGGATTACCTTGTCATGTGACTTTGGACAAGTCCATTCCTGCCCTGAGCCTTGGTATCCCCCCGCCCCCATCAATGGGGGGGGGGTTGGATTAAGATGTTTTTGGAGCTAACAAGATGTGAATTTGAGATTCACCAACACGCTCTGAATGATCCAAAAGAAGGCGTGTGAGCGCATGTGTGCGCGTGTGTTTGGAGAGGGTGGGTGGAGTGGGGAAGGGTCTGGGGCCACGCGATCCTGGGCCAGGGTCCTCCTCCTGCTGGGCTCGCCGCTGTCCATCCCCGCTCTGCCCTGGTGATGGGTGTCAACGTGGAGGGGAGTTGGGGGAGCAGGGACAGAGGGAAGGGGCTCCTGACTGGTTGGAGGCCAGGGGCCAGTGAGTGAGGGGGTCTCAGCCTTCCAGGCGTAGATGGGGACGCTGGCTTTGGGAAGGGGAAGCTGGGACCAGCTCAGGTGGGGAGGCAGCAGCATTTAGCTTCTGATTTTCCATCCGTCTTGGGGGCTGGTCTGGTCTGAGCCTCACGGGGGCTACGTAGAGGGTTATACGCTGGGTCCCAGCTCCCTGCTGAGACTCCTGGAGCACCGGGCCCCCTTGGGGTACTCCCGCTTGGCCTGCCTGGGGAGCTGGAGGCAGGTGGGACCGCAGCCTCCCTCCGCTCACCTCGGCCCCCCCCCCCCTGCCCACCTCCTGCCTCGGCTGGACCTGGACGTGGTGAGAGCCTGCCTGATTACACAGCTGGCTGCCCCCGGCCACCCGAGGCCCGATCCCCACCACCTGCAGCCTGGCTGTGCCAGGAACTCGCTGGGGCTGCTTCCAAGCACCCGTGGGCTCCAGCCCAGGGTTCTGCTCTGGCCATCAGGGCCCTGCTCAGGGCCCTGCAGAGGCGCCAAGGTGGGGGCTGGATAAGAGCCAGCAGGGAGGAGAAGGCACCAACCCGGCCAGCGGGGTGCAGGGGCCGGTGGGGGAATGAACAAGGAGGGGTCACCCTCACCGTGAGGCTCCCTCCCTCTGCCAGGGCCGGAGGCCAAAAGAGCCCGGATCTGCTCCAGACGAACCACGATGAGGGGCGAAGGCCTGTGGAGACTTCTGTGGGCCAAAGGCCAGCAAACCCAGGAGGAACCGCGACGTTCAGTCACCGATAGGGAAAATCCCTCAGGTCGCTCTGCGATTCACACGGGCGCACACAGCAGCCCTTGGCTTAAGTAGGGATCACTCCCATTTTGTAGATGGGGAAAGGGAGGCTCAGAGAGACTCGATGATTCGCCTAAGGTTACACAGATGGCTCGTAGAAAGCGAAGGGCGAGTGAAAGCGGGCAGGGCATGAGTGGGCGCCTGAGTTGCTGGGGGTGAGGGGTGTTGGGCAGGAGAGGGAAGGGACACGGCATGCTGGGTGGGTGGGGGGCTCGTGGGGGCCTTTCCCCTCCAGGCAAGGACAGGAGGACCCCCTCCTTCATACCGGGCCCCCTTCTAACTCAGCCCGATCCGTCTGGACTGGCCGGGCGGATGGAGGAAGTGACAGGGACGTGCCATCCTCGGCCAGCGGGTGCCAATCTCAGACCTTACAGGGAGCAGCCCGGCCGGCCCCCGCCAGGCACGACGCCCCAGAGTGGCTCAGCACCGTGTGAGCAGCCTCAGGAGCATGTCATTGCTGGCTGGGGCAGGTAGCCTGCGGGGTAGAGGGCCAGGAGAGATGAGAACCAGGAGAGAAGCTGTCAGGGAGAAGCCGGCCTGGAGCCCAGTCCCAGAAGCCGCTGCACCTGCAGCCGGGAGAGCCCAGGGGGAGGCCCTGCCCATCCTCACCCCTTTATGAGACACCCCCACCCAGGTCCTGTCCTCAGAAGCATCTCTCACCTCTCCGGGGGCTTGACTGGGACCTCAGACTTGCTGAGAATCTTCACAGGCCCCTGGGGCGGACACGGGGCCGGGCCTATGACCAGACTGGGGCCGCGCGGGGCTCCCCTTCCCCGGCCACCGCCCCAGGGCTGGCGCGGACCTTCTCGCTTGATGCCCAGTGGCCCTGGGCAGCGGAGGTGGGGGGATCGCGGTTGGGCTGACCCTTCCCCGGTTGCCCTCCTGCCACGGGTCCGGGTCCCCGGGGGGATGAACGGGAGAGGAAGAGGCAGGGCGTGTGCTCCTCCCCGGGTTTGATGCAGGAGGATTCGCCAAGGGATACAAAGCAGGCAAGGATCCTCAATCCTGTTGGTCTCCTCTGCTCGCCACCCCCCCCCCCCCACTTCCTGCTGACTCCAGAAGGTCTGTTGGGGGAAGGGTGCAGGGGCTACGAGGCTGGGCAGGATCTTTCCTCCTCTTTCCACCTGCCGCACCCTGGCCTGGAGTTCGATGTGGGGAGAGGTGGCAGGGCCTGCGCTGGGCCCACCCGGCCGTGGGAGGCTCGCCAGAACAGCCGGTGCTACGCAGGGCCGTGGGTGGTGGCGAGTGGGGACTTGCTTTTGCAGGCAAGCTAATCTCATTTGGTTGCCGCAGCCCGCACAACCAGTGCTGCATGCTAAGTGGCCGGAGACAGCAGCAGGACTCAGGACAGACCCAGGAGAGGGGACTGGACCTGTGTGCAGCCCGGAGAACCCCAGAGGCCAGCCCTGACTGGGATAAGGAGCCATAGTGGGCGGCGGCAGGGGGCAGCGAGGAGGACCGTGCGCTCTGTGGGGTCGAAGCTTCCTCCTTGGGAGCAGGAGGGGAGGACCTACTGAGAGATGGGGGCAGCGGAGTCATCCCCTCTCAGTTCGCTGCCCTCCTCCTTTGGGACCCCAGGGATGAGGTTTGTGGAGAGCTGGGAGGGCCTGCCACTGGGCTCAGCTGGCCCTGCCGGGCAGGGCACCGTGATGGCACAGAGGGCACCTGCTCGGAGGGAGAGGGCGAGCTGATGGGGGAAGCCCAGGGGAAGTGCTGGGACGGAGGAGGAGGACAAGGCAGGCCGGGAGGCCGTGAGCCTGGAACTCTGCAGGCCCTGCTCGGTCAACCACTCCTCCCAGCCTCCAGGAGCTCGTCCGGAGGGAGGCCCGGAATGGGCCACTACAGGGTGACTGGGGAGAGAACTCGCGTGAAATGGTCCCAAACCTCGTTAGCTGGGGGGGGGATGGAAGTGCCAGGGATGCGGGGCCGGGGGTGGCGGAGGGGCCGGGCTGGGAGCCAGGAGGGCCTCCTGACCGCACCCCGCCCTCCCTGTCCCAGCCGTCATCCCTCAGGGCCGCTGACACCCTCAGCTCCCTGGGGGACTCCTAGGGTCACACGGGGAGCTCTGGCCTTTCTGCAGAATCTGCGACTCCAACACGGGGGGCTGCCTGCGTCACGGCCAGAGATGGAGACCTGCGGACCAGCACAGACCCTGACGGGCTGCGGGCTTGGGCGCCATTCACGGAGCCCTCCGCGACTTGGTCTCCCCATGTGCACGAGGGGCTGCTGACGAAATGAAACGATGCACGCCCCGCGTCTGGCTCTGTGTCCGGTGTAAAGGAAGCCCTGTTGTCGTGCTTCAGTGTCCCATCCGGCACAGCGCCGGGCGCCCAGAAGACACCCCCAAACACTCAGGGCACCTCAGCGCTCCATCCCTGGCGTCTGATGGGCCTTTAGAAAACGGCTCTGCCCTCCCTGGCTGTGTGGCTGTGGGCAAACGTCCCACCTCTCTGAACCTCAGATTCTGTCTCTGTAAAGTGGGAACGAGAATACTTACCTCCCGGGAATGTTTCGAGGAAGTGAATAAGAATATGCATACACATGCATAAAACGCAGAATATAAATATAGACAGTGCCCGGAATGCAGTAGGCGCTCAATACATATCTATTCCCTCCTGTGGAAGCCCCCTGTCCAACAGTAACTCGCAGGGGCTACACGGAGGTCCAAGTTGGGGTAGAGGGCTCCCCCGGGACCCAGGGCTGGCACGAAGGTCTCCTGACACCCACCAGGGCAACCAGAAAGAGAGAATCTCCAGCCCTCAGTTTTGCCCCCTGCAAAAGGACACATCTGGATAGATCTGTGGTTTCCAGCTTGGCTCTAGGCTCTCAGGGGCCCAGGCTGGGGTCCACGCAAAGCCCATGGGGTTCGAGGACATTCTTTTCTAACGCACCTGGACCACCTCCATTTACTTATCGAGGGTCCGTTTGAAAGAGCCTTAGCTACAGCTAAGCCTCAAATGTGTGAAAGCCCCGGACCTGTTTATGCTCGAGGGTCCCGGCAGCTTAGGTCAACGGCGACGGGCTTGCCGAGCCCCTGCCTACGCAGAGCCTCCGCATCCCTGCCTGGGTCATGGTTGGCCCACCTGACTGGCAGGGGGCGAGTGGACAGGAGGAGTGGCCCCGACGTCAGCCCCAGCCGGCTGGAGCCTGGGCCTCGGATGCTGTCCCCCCGCTTGTCTAATTTAATCACAGCTGTGTGCGCGGTGACTCTATAAATAATTTTTAGTGCGACATAACCATTATTTCACTAATTGCTTCATGCGCACCCCTGGCCTGTGAGATAAATTAAAGTTTGCTGAGTCAGCACCTTTGGCCGATGCCGCTTTGGGCCTTGGGAAGTGCAGCCTCAACCTGGCACCCTGAGGGGAGGGCTCACATGAAGGGAACGAGGGTGGAAGGAGGGAGGAGGAAGGAGCAAAAAGCGGCTAACCAGGGTGGCCATATACAGTTGTACAGGTTGTATCCTGCACAAGGATACTTGGCCAAGGGGGCAAACGGGGACTGAAACGCAGCCCGGGTAACCCTGTATCAATCCATGCGCCCTGACATGGAATTTTGTCGACTCAGGAGGGGAAGCGGGTACCTTTGTGTGATCTGCACAAAGGCATTATACGGACTAACAGACCTGAAGTAACACCCACCCAGCGGGCTGTCAGGACTATGCCGGGCAGAGGGGAAGCAAAACAGCGTATGCCTCAGTGGCACCTCCCATGTTACCAGTCGTGTGGAGATCGGGGTTCTAGGTCAGATGGTGAGTGACCTTGGGCAAATCACCCTCCCTCCTCTGCGTTACAATGTTTCAACAGTTTATGAAGCTCTAATCACATCTAAGGCTGGGCCTCCAACCCGTGTCACTGGCTCTAGACGCTGTTCTTTCCAGCGTCCTAGCAAATTCCGGAACAGTAGAGGTGGCTTGAGAAAAAGGTTCTCGGGGCACCTGCATGGCTCAGTCGGGTTAAGCGTCCAACTTCGGCTCAGATCATGGTCTCACAGTTTATGTTCTAGTGAGTTCGAGCCCGGCATCAGGCTCTCTGCTGGGCCTGATGGGCCCAGGGCCACTTGGGATCCTGTCTCCCTCCCTCTCTGCCCCTCTCCTGCTCCTGTACGTGCGTGCAGTCTCTCTCTCAAAAATAAATCAACATTTAAAAAAAAAAAAAAAGAGGGGCGCCTGGGTGGCTCAGTCGGTTAAGCGTCCGACTTTGGCTCAGGTCATGATCTCATGGTTCGTGGGTTCAAGCCCCGCATCAGGCTCTGTGCTGACAGCTCGGAGCCTGGAGCCTGCTTCCGATTCTGTGTCTCCCTCTCTCTCTGTCCCTCCCCTGCTCATGCTCTGTCTCTCTCCGTCTCTCAATAATAAACAAACGTGAAAAAACAACTAAAAAAAGAGAAAAGAAAAAAGTTCTCATGGTCAAGCACAGTTGGGAAGCATTGGGTGAAATAAGGTTTCTTTTCTGCAGAACTTTCCAGAGAGGCTGCGGTACGCTCTAAAAGCAGCGTGGCTCTCAGAGAGGCCAGGAGAAGGTATGGCTTTTACTGAATGCATTTGACCATGAAATTCTTTATTTTAGTGTTCTTTTTCATGCAGGGATCCTAGTTTCTATCTCTGGGCTTATGGATGAGTCATTCCGAGGGACAGAGAACTCTTCTCTTCAATGCCATTCGTCTGTCCCACTGCCCAGGGTGGACACATGGAGCCGTGACCGGACTCAGGGCACGCTCTGACTTGTCACCCATGAGCAGGTGTGGGTTTTCCTTCTCATCGGTGTAGCATGGACTGAGTCCTGACTCTGAGCCCTGAGTCCATCAGGCTCCACGTTCCTTGGGGGCAGAAGTCGCGTCTGAGGCCTAGCTCGGGGGATACCTGTTGAGTGAGTAGATATCCGAGCAGCTGGTCTGAGACATGGGCGCTGAGACACCTGGCTTTCCCCCCCCCCCCCCCACCCTTAACCCTACTGGCTGTGGGACCTTTGAGCAGATTGTTTTTGGGTGTCCCTGGCCATCTGAGCTCCCTGTCTGTCCAATGTGGATCGACCCCTCAGTCCTGTTCAAACTGAGGTGCTGGGTAAAGCCGGGTGTGCGGGGGCGATTATCCAAAGTACGACCTGTGTGACGAAAGCAGGGACGGTGGCCGTGGTCTGTCTCCTGGCCCGGGGCTGGGATGTGACAAGCACTCAAGGGCTCTGTTGACTGAGGGCCCTCCTTGAGTCAGGCCCTGTCCCTGGAGCCTGTCACACATCCTTCTTGTCCAGGGCTCCTCACAGCACTTCGAGAAGACGGTCTTATCCATGTTTTATGAGTGAGAAAACTGACGATCGGAGGAGAGGTGATGCGGCTTACCCAAGGTCCCACAGCTGGATTTGAACCTGTCTCCCTCCAGTCCTGTTTTTTTTTCTCTCCACTCCCGACTTATTGGCTCCTATGTCACCACCTTAACCTTCCCTCTCCCTTTTTGGGCAGGGAGATGAAATGGGTTATGAAGAAATGTTAGTGGTAGAGAGACTGTTGGTCCCACTGTCCAGTCATTGGCTACATGTTGACAGCGACAAGGGCCACTGTTTGTTGGGCGTCTACCATGTGCCTGGTGCTGAGCTGCTGCTTTGGATCCCTGATTCTTCCCACGGAGTCCTCCCTCACCCCCACTTTAGAGGTGTGGAGACTGAGGCCTGGAGTGCTTCTGTGATCTGTTCAAGCACATGCGATTGGGGAACAGATGGCCAACGCTGGTCTGATTCCAGAACTTTGCTGTTTCCCCCTATTTTCGGGCTGTGGTGCAATCCATAGCCTTGAATAGGGGACCCCAGTCTGGGAGGAGTGTCCCGTCTCCTCCTTGCCCCGGTGTCTGTCACATCAGGTCCCCTGCAGCAGCTACCAGTGGGGTTCCCCCCCCCCCCCCAGGCAAGTTGCAAGCCTCTGGGCCTCTCCTTCCCCACCCATCCCTGTGCCTGCCTCCCTGTGGGCCCTGTCCTTGTCACTTGGCACACCATCATGGTTGCAAACGCTGAAGAATGATGGCAGGGCTTTGGCCCAGCGTCTCCAAGGTCTCCGTTTAATATACAGGGAGGCCAGAAGAGGAGACGAGGGAGTGAGGACTGACATTCCGGATTGATGCGGAGCTGTTTACACCTGAGCCTCCCTCAGAAGGCGGCCTCCGGAAGGCAGGCTCAGCCAGCCTGTTCCTCTCCCCGGGGCCCAGCTCCCCTGCCAGGGTGACGCCGTCACCGCCAGTCAAAGCCGCGTTCCCGAGCGTGGCGTTCAAGGCTCCTTGTATCTGGACTCCGGCCTCCCTGTCTCTCCAGCCTCATCCTTTGCTTGCTCATTTATTTTTAAAAACGCTTATTGATCACTTGGGTGCCTCGGCAGTGTTCTAGGTACTGAAGACGCGGCAGAGACGGGAATAGATAAAGCCTCTGCCCTCCTGGGAGAAACGGACAGTAGGCAAGTTAGTTATACATCGAAAAACGTTATTCTGGGAAGGGGGCGTCTAGGCTTCACCGGATGCCAAAGGGTTCAGGGTCCCAGATGGGGGGGCTCCCGGGGGGAAAGAAGAATGCAGAGGAGCGGAGCCGGGGGTGGAAGGGTCAGGAGGGCCTCTCGGGGGAGGTGATATTCGGGCGGTGACCTGAAGGAGGCAGAGACACTGCCACACAAAAGTTCTGAGCGAAATTCATTCTGGGCCGAGGGAACAGCAAGTCTAGGGGCTCTGAGTGGGGAGGGGCCAGGAGGCCGGCGTGGCTGGAGCAAAGTGACCACCAGGGTAGAGGATGGGGAGGGAAGGGGCCACATCAAGCGAGGGCTTGATGAGGCCTTGGTAAGCCTTGAGGCTTCGTTCTTAGCGGGAAGCCACTGCAGGGTGCTGAGCAGAGGACCGCATTCCAATTGATGGAGCAGGGGGCCACTTTGGAGGTTGAGCAGAGAAGGGAGCACTGAGCAGTGAGCCAGAGGGGAGCAGGAGACTAGGCGCGAGGCCCCTGCAGTCTTCCAGGGGACCGAGGGTGGCCGCTTGGACCAGGGCAGGGATGGGAGAGGCGGTCCCATCCGGGAGATATTTTTTTTTTTTTTAATTTTTTTTTTCAACGTTTATTTATTTTTGGGACAGAGAGAGACAGAGCATGAACGGGGGAGGGGCAGAGAGAGAGGGAGACACAGAATCGGAAACAGGCTCCAGGCTCTGAGCCATCAGCCCAGAGCCTGACGCGGGGCTCGAACTCACAGACCGCGAGATCGTGACCTGGCTGAAGTCGGACGCCTAACCGACTGCGCCACCCAGGTGCCCCCATCCGGGAGATATTTTGAGGCAAGAGCCGACAGGACTTAGACTGAGAGAGCCCGGAGCTTTCACACCTCTGTGCTTCAGCATCTGCTCACCCCCCGCCCCCTGGGCCGTGCCTTCCTGTGGCTTCAAACCTCTACCCCAGAACCTTCTGATTCTCCACCATGTGGCAGAGCCGGCTAGCAATCTACTCTTACCCAGTTCCCCCTCCTTTCCTACTAACAGATCCCCAGCATGAGCTGGGAGAGCGATGTGCCCACCACAGATCTCCGCCTCCTTCCAGCTGGGAGGTGCCACAACGAGGTGACAGGAAGTCACGGGGTGCGGTCTCCAGGAACAGGCTTTCATAGGAGGTGCACTCAGCCTTTGGCCCCTCTTCTTCCTCTTTCTTCCTCCCAGGAACAGGGACATGATGGCCGGAGCCCCTTCCCCCAACAGCTTTTTAGAGACCGTGAGGGAAATGTCAAGGACATGACAATAACCTCAACTCCGATGTCCTTGGGGGCTGAACCTCTATCAAAACTCATCTTGAGAAAGATCAAACCTTTGTGGATTCAAGCCACCGTCGTTGGATCTCTGTTACTAGCAGGAGGATAAAATTCCCACCTGATATGACCCCAACCCAACTGCCCTTTGGATGTGTCCATCTGAATAACACAAGCCCCTCGGGCTTAGCATGTCTGATGCTGGGTCTGCCAGCTTTCTCTCAAGGAACTTCTGACTGGGGAGTCCAGACATCTGGGAGAAAACAGAACTAACCATACAAGAGCTGCATCTGTTCACCCACCTCCCACCTTTCTATTTATCCATCCACTTTTATATCAACCTATCCATCCATTCATCCATCCGTCCATCCACCCTTCTGTTTGTCTGTGCATCCGTGTATCTGACAAACTGCTTTTTTTTTTTTTTTAATGTTTATTTACTTTTGGGAGAGAGACCAAGTATGAGCAGGGGCGGGGGAGAGAGAGAGAGGGAGACACAGAACCCGCAGCAGGCTCCAGGCTCCGAGCTGTCAGCACAGAGCCTGATGCGGGGCTCGAACTCACGAGCCTCGAGATCATAACCGGAGCCGAAGTCGGACGCTCCACCCACTGAGCCACCCAGGCGGCCCTGACAAACTTTTATCAAGCATCTACAGTGTACTGGGCCCTGTGCTAGACCCAGGAGATAGAGATGCGAATAACATATTTTATTTGATGCCCGGTTGCTCCTACACGAGCAGAATATCTGTGGGAGGATGCGCCAGAGGCTGGAAACCATGTCTGTCCCCACAGAGGGGGACTGGGCACCAGGAGACAGGGATATGTATTCCTTTTGAACCCTTTGAATTTCGCATCCTGCGTTTGTGCTATCTAAACATTCTAAAATTAAAAATATACGCACATCTCATCTGGATTTTCGGAATTTGCTTTGCTCCTGAAAGGATTTGAGGCACTTACGAGAATACACAGAGATGAACAGATGCTACCCTGCTGACGGGGGGTTGACAGTCTCGTGGGGAAGAGAGAGGAGCAGACAATTCCAATATCGTGTCCCACAAGGGGCAGCGGGCTGCAGGATGCTACTTGGCAGGGTCTTGAATGGTCCTGGGGGGGGGCACTCAGCCATGGCCCCCCAGGCAATGCCCTGCCACAGGCACCTTTATCTTGTCCCTGTCCGGGCTTGAAAATGAAGATGCCTACCTCCGGAACTTAGATGGATGGCCGAGACCCCCTCCCTTCCAAGTTCAGGCCCTTCTTCTCCTTCTTCTTCCTCCTCCCCCTCTTCTTCTTTCTTTAACATTTATTATTGAGAGACAGAGAGACACAGAGCATGAGCAGGTGAAGGGTAGAGAGAGAGACAGACACAGATTCCGAAGCAGGCTCCAGGCTCTGAGCTGTCAGCACAGAGCCCGACGCGGGGCTCAAACCCACCAACTGCGAGATCATGACCTGAGCCGAAGTTGGTTGCCCAACCGACTGAGCCACCCAGGCGCCCCCAAGTTCAGGCACTTCTGTGAGCTGACCCCTAAAGTCACTGAGCCACACTTATGTCCTTATGCCCAGGTCAGGGATGGCCGGAAAAGCGGCCCATGGCTGGGGAAACACCCACCTTCATTGCCCGTGTGTTGTCGGTGTGCTTATTCTTCACTTTGCGCCTCTGGGCCTGGGCGTGAATGCCCCGAGTACAGGAGGGAACTTGTCTCTGGGGCCCTGATGTCCAGTACGGCTGTGACCTCTGGCTGGGAAGCGAGGGCTGGGGCTGAGGAGGGGCAGGAGCCGAGCAGGGGGGAGAGAGGACCAGCCAGGCTGCTTGGAGAATGCGGTCTTTTTCTGAGCAGCCCTTTGAAATCGAGCAAGAATAACTTTAAACAATAAGATGCTTCTCTCTCTCCCCCTCGGCTGTTGCCCAGGCAACGCCAGAGTGCTCAACAACTGTTTAGTTTTTTAAGAAACCAAATCCCCCTCCCTTTGGTCAGCTACCGCCAGGAAGATGAAGAGGCAGCGTAGGCGCCCCTGGCGGCCCATTGTGTGGGAACCCGGGTCAGCCGCCTGCAGCAGTGACATTTAAATCTGACGCTACATATTATATATGAACCTGGAGCCGCACTCCTCAGTGGCTTGTGCTCCCCAACCGGGGGAGGCTTCAATCTCCCGCCCCAGACTCTTTGCCTGCATGTGGCTCTGACAGTTTGGGGGTCACTGCAGAGGCTGATCGCCGCCTGCAAAGCGGCGGGTGGCAGCGTGGGTGTTGGGAGGCGATCTGTCCCCAACCCTCTGCATCACCTCACCCAGGAGAGTCCTCGTCAGGCCAGAGGTCACTGTGTCCACGCAGGGCAGTGTTTAGCCTCCAGAGGCTCTCCTAAAATCCCTGCCTTTGTGGGACTTTGACCATTAACACCAGCAGCTCACCTACTTTACATTTTCCTGCTGGTGGCTTGGGACTGAGGCCCATTATCTCTGTGGGGCCTCCAACAACCCAGCGGGGGAGGTGTTTGGCCTCCCCAGGTTACACAGAAATCCAGGTGGCAGGGAGTCCTGAAAGGCTACTGGGGGCTACACACTTTCAACGTTTATTTATTTTTGGGACAGAGAGAGACAGAGCATGAACGGGCGAGGGGCAAAGAGAGAGGGAGACACAGAATCGGAAACAGGCTCCAGGCTCTGAGCCATCAGCCCAGAGCCCGACGCGGGGCTCGAACTCACGAACCGCGAGATCGTGACCTGGCTGAAGTCGGACGCTTAACCGACTGCGCCACCCAGGCGCCCCGGGGCTACACACTTTCAAACACAGCTCCGTAGGGCCGTGCAAGGAGGTGGATGTCACCATGAACCCACTTTATCGGAAGTGGGAACTGAGGCTCCAGGGGCTGACATGACAGCTGGTGGATATGGCAGGATTTGGATTTGGGCGGGCTCAAGTTCTGTCCCACCCCAGACGGCCTTGGTGAGGCTCTGTGATCTGGGGAGACAGATGGGCAGATCTTCCTCTGGCTCCTGGGACGTGGCCCATGGGCTCTTCTGGAGGGGCGACTGGCTCCCTGCTTTCCTTCTGGAAGGAAAGTGGTGAGCTTCGGCGTCCAGGAGTTCTGGATTCGGGGTCCTAAGGCAGGCCAGAGAGCGTATTTAGCCCCCCACCCCTGGCTTATCTGTAAGATGCAGTGCAGTGGGGGAAAGATAGTAGCTGCCAATCAGGGAGAGGCTTCCCTGCGGGAGGCAGCCTGCTCACACATATTCCCTCATTTAATCATCCAGTGACTCCTGACACAGGTATTCTCTCCATTTTCAGGTGAAGAGCTGGAGACCCGGGGAGGCGGAGCCTCTGGCCCAAAGTCACGGCTACACGTGAGAGCTCCTGAAGATAAACCACAGGGCCAGGTCCTGGCACGTAGTAGGTGCAGGGCAGGTGCGGGCTCGAGTCTCCCAGGAAGAGAAACAGAGGGGCTCCGTCGCCTGGGAAACAAAACTGTGGGACAAAGTTAAATTTAGAAGAGCCAGACCGGGTTAGAACAAGCCCCATATCCAGCTCAGCCGCAGAAGCAGGACGGGAAATTGGCTTCAGCCACGACAAAAACCTAGAAGTCTGGACACTCGTGAAATGAACCAGGCCGCAGTGGGGGGAGGGCGGCTGCGGGGCGGGGGAGGGCGGGCCGCCTGGGTTGAGCGCAGGAGCCCCCACCTGGGTCAGGTGGCCTTGCCCGGCCTGGCCCCGGGAGTCCCAGCAGTGACAAGGCAGGGCACCACATCCGGGCTGACACCTCCGCCCCCGCGGCTGTTCCCCCGCGGACAGGACAGCGGCAGAAGGGAGGTCCCCCTCCGCTTCCCACCTCCTCCCCCAGAAAGCCCGGTCCCCGCCCAGCCCGCATGGCTCGTTTAGCACCGCTAAGTGGCAACTAAGTGGCAAGCCCGGAGGGGCGGCGGCGGGAGGGGCCGGGTAATGAACTCCTATTGGCTTCCTTCACAAGATCACTGCCTTAATTTACGAGGCCTGAGCGACTCTCATTTCCCCAGTGCGCGTTGAGTAATTAACTATTAATAAAAGCATTACCGAGTTAACCACGGGGGCATGTTTAATTCATGGGGCAGCCCTGGAACAGGACGGGAGGCTTTGGCTCAGTGGGGGGATTCCTCCCAGAGCAAAATATTGCCAGCGGGAGGCCGACCCCCGAGCCAGTCTCTCTGCCATCCTGGACGCCCCTCACCAGGGGATGCCAGCATCCCCTCCAGAGCGGACCTTGGGAGGTATGAATCCCAGTGGAGACGGCTCCTTGCTGTGATGGGGAGCTAGCAAGTGACCTTGGACAAGTCACTTGGGCTCTCTGAGCCTGTGTGTCATCTGGAAAACGGGGTGGCCAAGGACACTGACCTCCCAGAGGTGGACTGCAGGTGTGAAGAAAGTCACTCACACTTTTCTTGTGTCTTTGAATCAGCTCTCCTCCCTGCCTGGTATGCCTTACTCCTTGTCTGTGGGGCAATTCCTATTTAATCTTCAAGGCTTTAGTCTTCAAAAGGGTCAGCTTCCCCCGAGAATCTTTACTCTCCTCCTGCCCCAGGCAGAATTGGTTACTCCCCTTTCTGTCCTTCCCATACATTCTATTATGGAATCCATCCATCCACCCACATACCCACCCACTCACCCACCCACCCATCCACCCATCCACCCATCCACCCATCCATCCCATCCAGGCATCCATCCAGCCAGCCACCCACCCATCCAGGTATCCATCCACCCATCCATCCACCCACCCACCCACCCATCCACCCACCCACCCATCCACCCATCCATCCACCCACCCACCCATCCATCCACCCATCCATTCACCCATCCACTCATTCATATTTATTGAGCAGCTATAGTTTGCATC
This sequence comes from Puma concolor, assembly GCF_028749965.1. NCBI lineage: Eukaryota > Metazoa > Chordata > Mammalia > Carnivora > Felidae > Puma > Puma concolor. The sequence continues at coordinate 126,668,354 of NC_141669.1, forward strand.
TCTGATTATGTTGTTTTGAAGTTATGGATAAACCTGGCTCTCCTGAGACTAGTGGCTCTTGTCTTTTGGGGGTCAGGGTCACTCCCCCAGAAAAACGCACATATGCACATACATGCCTTGTAGCCTCCCTCTTCAAAGATTTCTGGGTCATCACTGAAGTTGGGCTGCGGACCCCGATGCGGCAGGTGCTGTGCAGTGCTGCTCAGATCCCTCTTTGGGATTGAAAGACTGATTCCCCCGCTGCTGGGGCTGGGGTCGTGGCTGGAAGATAGCCAGCCCTCTCTGGAGACCGTGCTGATTGGAAGAAAACTGCCTCACCCAAAGTCATGCCTTTTACCAGGGGCAGGCCCACTGTGTCACTGTTCCAGTGACAGATCAATGTGGACCTGCAAAGGCCCGGACCTCTCACGCCCACGTGAGCGAAGTCCGCAGGGTTATTCCCTCCCCAGAACGCTGTCTGGGCTGCTTCAAAGCTGGGCTGCTTCTGCCCAGACCTTCGTCCTGCTCCTCCCTTCTGCAGGTGTTTTTCCCAAGAGCACTTTCTAAACAACATCCTACACACCAATCTCCAGCTCTGAGTCTACTTCCCAGGGAGCCCAGTGGATTAAAAAGCGCTGGGGAAGTTGTCTGAGGACAGCGGCAGTGTCTCCGTCACTTCCGCGTCTCCCGCAGCTCTCACCGGCCGGGGTGCACCGTGGATGCTACAGAAACATGTACAGGATACATCTTAGTGCATTTTCTCCTGGTTCTCTGCTCTGTCTTCCTGTTGTCCCAGAGAGAGAGTTCTCAGGACACCCAGGAGAAAGGGACAGACGGCCCTGCCAGCAGGATGCCAGTGGGACCAGAGCTGTGGGCCTGTTTCTGGGAAATGTACTAGTTGCCAAAGAAGCCGTAAATAACCATGGGAACAGAAGTCAGGCTAATTGGTTGCTACAAAGCGGGGGCAAAGGGGCCTGGAGGATGTCAGGCTCTGTGGTTGGGGTGAAGGCCCCCGGGAATGGCTGGGAGGCTGGAGGCCAGCAGGGATGGGTGGTGCCGGTTGGGGGAGGGCAGCGTGTTCTTGCAGGGGAATCATTTAGAAGCTACACCGAGGTCTCCAGAACCTGGAAAATCCCCTTCGGTTTCCACTATTGGAAACTCCTTCACAGAACAAATATCTATTAAGTATCTCCACTGCGCCAGGCGTTGTAGGAAGGATGGTGACCTCGAGGGGCCGGGGGCTTCCATACTGACTCTTCTCCCTTGTTTCATCACCCGGCAAGTATGGTACACCCTCGACGCCGACGGGTGCTAAGTGGTCACTAGGATGTGCCCAGCACCGTGCTAACTGCCTTACCTACGTGACTCTATTTCATCTGTATAAGAGCTTCATTAAGAGATATGGATTATTATTATTCCTTCCTAACAGACGAAGAGACCGGCTCAGAGGGGATCAGCAACGTGCCAGAGACACACGCCTCATCACAGGGCTGCGAGGAGATAAAAATCCAAGTCGGGGGTGGGGGGGGGGGGGCGAGGCTGCTTTTAGTCACCGTGGTGCTAAAACCTCCACCAGCTTCCTTCCCACAGCTATGAAATAGGTACAATTGGTCCCTACTGCACTGGGCTGTTGGGGACAAAGGGCCTATACGAGAGGCCCGGAGGGTGCCCAGTGAAGGTGCATTCTGTTCTCCTCCCCAGTTCCCTTGTCCCCTGTCTCAAAGCTCCCCCGGGACCGGGAGGAAGGGTGGCCCCATTTGCTCTCTCTCCAAGGACACACATCCCTAGTCCAAGTCCGGCACAGCGCCCGGCACGCGGCCAGCGCTCGCCGAGTGTGGCTGACCCACATGGATGATCTGTGAGTCCCAACCGTGTCCTTTGGATTGCAAGCTGGGGACCCCTCTCAGTCCAACATTACTCAGTGAGGCAGAAAGCTGTGGCCACCACCACGAAGACAATTCTCTTGGTGCCCAGAGGACTCCACTCTCAGGCCACTGGGATTTTCAGGCTTCTCTCAGCGGAAAGGAGCCGAAAGAAACGAAGGTGGCCCCCGAGCCCAGGCAGGGCAGGTGTCTCCCACAGGCAAACCCAGCTGGCTCTCATCCCCACCACGAACCCCAACTGCAGACATCCTCACGTATCGGGGGCATTAACCTTCCTTCCACCGCAGGCTCTGGGGAGAGACGGTGGGCACGTAAGCACTTAAAACTTGAACCTGCGGGTCAGCCCTCCTTCCTCCCTCCCTCCTCCGCAGAAGCTCAAGAGTCGGAGGCTGCATGGGGACAGACGCCACAGCCTTGGAGAGACAAGTCACATCCTCAGCTTCCCTCAACCTGTTCGAGCACCGAGTTGCCATGGCGACGCTGCAGCCCTGAGATGCATTGGCTGCAGCTAGCATGGGTGCTTCTAGGGCTCAAAGCCGAGTGGATGAGGTCTGGCCTCGTGGGCCAGGGCCGGGGCGAGGGGGGGGGGCCCTCCTCTAGGCTCAGCTGGTAATTGCTGCTAAGTGAGGGGCTGTCATTGAACCCAATATGCAGGCACCCTGTAATTACCGCACCAGACAGCGGGTGCTTACTCCCTGCGTGGGGAGAGGGGGACAGAGGGGGAGCAGACAGGAAGCTCTCATCCACCTGAGCCGGCGGGGCTGTGGCAGGCTCTCTCCAGCAGCGGCGGGAGGCCCCCAGCCCCTCCTCTCTGCTGGCTCTCCCCAGTCATCCGTCATCCGGTGTGGAATACTGTCGCCTTTAATCCTGGCCTCTGAGCTTGTAGAATCCGAGGGGGGCAGAGGTGCAGACACAGATAAGGCACCACCTCAGGGGAGCTCTTGGTGTTGTCCCCCTCGTTTCCAGAGGAAGCGTGTCTGCATCGTGCTGCCCTGCTGGAGGCAGCTGTCGTTCTAGTTCCGGCACGCCTGGGTGGCTCGGTCGGTTGAGGTCTGACTTCGGGTCAGGTCACGATCTTGCAGTTCAAGAGTTCAAGCCCCGCGTGTGCTGGCAGCTCAGAGCCCGGAGCCTGCTTCAGATTCTGTGTCTCCCTCTCCCTCTCCCTGCCTCTCCTCTCCCCACCCCCGTTTGCGCTTGGTCTCTCAAAAATAAAACATTTAAAAAAATCTTGTTCTAGTTCCTCTGGAGCCTGGAGGCTCTGAGGACCTCAGGCTAGTCACTGCCCCTCCTAAGCCTCAGTTTCCTTTGCTGTACGACCAGAAGGTGGGTCTCAATCATTCTTAAGGGTTTTTCTACAGCAGGGGTTGGCAAGCCAGAGGCCACAAGCTGAATCCCGTTTTTATAGGGTTTTGCTGGAACGCAGCCACACCCTCTTGCTCCGGTGTCCCTGGCTGCTTTCCGGCTACAATGGCAGACCTGAGTAGCTGTGATAGGGACTATGAGGCCCTTTACAGAAAGTTCGCGGACCTGTTTCTAAAGTATCGATGTTTCCCTAGGCTTAACCGAGGAAGCTTCTGTCACTTCGATGTGATGAGAACAACTCATTAGCAAGCCCTATCCTGGTCCCCACCCACAGACACCACAGTCCTCTCCCAAGGACCCCAGCCTGGATTTGGAGAGCAGAGGCAGGCGGGGTGGTGCCGAGTCGCCGCGTGGTGCAATGGCGCCACCTGCTGTGAGTGCCTGAAAACACTTCTGCCTGGAAGTACTTGTCCCCACGAGGGGCTGGGGGGTTGGGGCGGTGGGGGAGGAGCCGGCTCCCAGGAGCAGCCCAGGCTTCGGAACCCTTGCACATCAGAGCCAGGATCTCGCACCGTCCTCCCCATTTTATGAAGACGGCAGCGTAGAGGGGCGGCCTGGCCTGACTGGTCCAAGGTAGGGGGAGCAGGAAGCTCAGGTCCCGGAGGCTCGGAGGCCACTCCATCTATGTTCCGCGGGCACAGACTTGGCATACAGACCCGGTGGTGAATCCTTGTTCCATCACTCATTTGGGGTCTCGGTTCCACGGCTGTTGAAAGCATTCTCAAAACAAACACGTAACATCTGTTACCAATTCGGACTCAATCTTCTGAATAACTCTGAAATAATTCTTCCCATTGCACGGGTTAAAACACTGTGGTACAGAGAGTTTAAGTAATTTGCTTAAGGTCACAGAGCTAGCGACAGTCAGGATTCAAATCCAGGCTATGAAAGCACTACATGCCCCAGAACACCACTCTATACATTTTTTTCCTGCCTGCAGGTGTGCTGGGGCCCCAAGAGAGGGCCCAGGGGCCCAGAGGAACCCAAGAGATGCAGGGAAGCCTGGAGTCTGCCCAGTCATCTGCAGAAGCCCCAGCCAGGAACGAGAGTGAGGCCCCCGCCACCCCCTCCTGCCCCTATGCCTCCAGGCAACACGAAGTGGCCAGCGGACCGTAAATCCTTTATTTCCAAACTATAAATAGATCTGCTCTCTGAGAAAAGACACTGTCCAGGTGATGAGGCTCCAGCCTCTCCTTCTCCCCTTCCCAAGTGCTCCGCAGTCTAAACCCAGTGCCCCAAGAAACCCGCTGTGCCCCGGAAAGCACCACCTTGGCCGCCAGAGCCTGGCAAGCGGCCGAGGACCGCCCATTCCCTCGTCCCGCTGGGCCTCCAGCACGGCCTCGGCCCTGCTCTGGCCCGACGCGCACCCCGCAGTCTCCTCAGCTCCCCGAGCGAGCCCCGCCAGGCGATTGCGCGCTCCCCAAGGCCCGGCCTGGGAGAGGCCTGGCCCGCTGCTCCCCAGCTGCCGCGAAGGGCCCCCTGGGTCCCCGAGCTGCTGTGAGGTGTGAGGGCGGGGAGAGGCCTGCCTCCAAGCTGGTCTCCCGGCTGGTCACTGCTGCCCCTGGGCCACGAAGTACGCCTCTTCTTCCTCATTGTCGTCCTCCTCTGGCTGCCCGCTCCGGAGCAGCAGCTCCAGGTCGGGGTGGGAGCCCAGCCCCTTCGAGGGCTTAGGGCCCCCATCACCTGGAGACAGAGAGAAGCCAGCTGCAGACCACTGGTGCTTTCCTTGGCATGCCCCAATGGGGGTGTTGAGTCGCCTAGGCTCCCACCCACTCCCCGCCCGCTCCCAGGACACCGCCCGTCTTCTCGGAGTGACGGGCTTACTCCCTGGCGGAGGGGCGGCCGACGCAGAGGCGGCTCGGACCGCCACCGGGCTGGAACCGCCTGTGGGCACGCCGAGGGCCACCTGCCTCTTCCTGGCTAGGTGGCTTGGGGACCCAGGGCCGGGTCGAGGGGAGAGCAGAGGGACTGAGTCACGAGGAGAACACCTTCAGAAAAGAGGCCTCGGGAAGGGGCTCCGGTTTACCTCTGGAGTGCAGGGCTTTGAGAGCAACGTGCAGGGATATGCCCGAGAGGCAGAGGGCGAAGCCCAGCCAGTTCAGGAGGCTGATCTGGTCCCCCAGCAGGTGAGCTGCCAGCAGCAGAGTGCAGACCTCCTGAGGGCAGACAGGCGGGAAGGGCAAGTGATCAGGAGGAGGAGGTGGCCCCTTTGCCAGGAAGGTGGACGGCAAGGCCACCACCACAGGGGAGAGCCTGACCTGCCCGAACTCCCGGGGCCTGGACGGGCTGGCCAGCTGGGCAAAAAAGGGGCTTCCCTGCGCCCAGAAGATCAGGCCTGCCTGCAGGGCTTTCCTCCCCTCGCGCCGCTAAGATGCGACAAAGCAGATGTTTGCATAGTTGTCGCGTCAGGGCTACGAGGGGGGCAAACCAAACTCGGGGCTGGGAGCAGAGCGCCTGGCCCACAGCCCTGTCCGCAGGAATAAAGGGCGGCCACACCTGCGGATGGACAGCCCGACAACGCCACAGGAGAATGCAGTGTCACAGGGCTCTGCGGGACACACGTTGGCCACAGGGCTCTTCACGTGGTGGCTGTCATACATAGTGGCTGCAAATGGGGCTGGTGGGACGGCTCATTCTGAGAACCACAGCTCACGCCTCGTCTAAGCCCCTTGGGGAGACTTACGGTTCTGGGTTTGGGCAACACTAGTCCAGCACCTGTGTCTGCTTAGTCAAGGTGAAACTGTACCGCCCCACGGCCCTGAGCAGGGTGGGGTGAGAGGTGGCAGGGGAGGGGGAAGCTGAGAGCAGAGGCATGCGTGTGGCCAGGCAGCAGTAAAGGCAAGACAGGCAAACACAGGGCACTCATGCCTAGCACTGCCCCTTACTCTGACCACGGCAGGCATCACCAATCCATCACCGAACTCTCTCCCCATGAGTCTGGATGGGGCTTCTCAACCCAACTGCAGGCCACGGCCAGGCAGCCAGAGTCGGCATTCACGGTAAAATGAGAATGTGTCCCAGGCCTGGTGGTCCGAATCCCAACTCGGCCACACACTGGCTGGGTATCTGTGGGTAGATCAGCCCATCTGTGGAATGGGGATGACCGCCCTTACCCCCAGAGCTGCGGCCACGATGGGAGTTACAGACAGGAGCATGGCACACGGCACCCTAACAAGGCACTTCCGTCTCCTCTGCAGGGCCCTGGGGCACGGGAGCTGGGACCGAAGCTGCGACTGAGCTTGGGGGCTGCACTCTAAGACAGGACCAGAGCCACCCCCAAGTCTGTACCTTAAAAATGCCAGCAATGGAGAGAGTGAGGCTGGAGGTTCTGGAGACCAGGAGGAACTCGGAGAAGCCCAAACCGAAGGCGAGAATCCCGCCAAGGAAGAGGCTCCCTAGTACCCGCAGGAGCAGCCCTGTGTCCTGGAAACGGAAGATTTTCTCAGACGTGGACAAATGGAGACCTGAAAGCAGAGGGGGGAGACAGCGGGAGGCTGCGTCCTGGGTGAGCCTGCCTGGGTGGCCTCACCCTGCCCGGCGAGCAGAAGAGCCAGCACTGTTGCAGCCACGCCCCCTGAGCACCTGCAGACTGGCCGAGGCCCAGAGGACAGGACAGGCAGGGAAGAGAACCCTGCGGCAGATGGTCTGACACTTGGGGGGCCGGGGAAGCAGTGGTGGTTCCCAGAGAGTCTCACAGGGAGCCACGTGGAGGGCTTCTGAGCCACTGGGCTCGGGTAGAGAGCACGGCACTTCACAGAACATCGGCCGGAAACATCTGTCCCTTCCCACGGTATGTACCTGTCTTTGGGAAGGAGGGTGACTTCATGTGGCCCTTGCTGCTGTGGTTAAGAGAGGAGGCGGGCAGCCCACCCCGTGAGGACTGTCAATGCCCTGGGCCACCTACCAACAGTGACGAGTCTTATCCTCACAAACCTTCCCCACTTTAATCCCGGTCTTGCTATCACCCAGCTGTGGCACTAGGTTGAGATGTGTCCTCTTTGAGGACCAGTTTCCCCAGTGATAAAATGAGAGCATTTCGACAAGCCCAGCGTTTCTCAGAAAGTAGAATGCGACAAACAGTTCTCAGAAAGTATACACACACACGCAAATATAGGACAAAGCATTCTAAAGACACCCGCATGGGCACCCACACACCAAAGTTTGCTCGACTTCCAGAGGATTCCCGGCCCTCCAACACCAACCCTCTGAGAGAGTGATTTTGCAGGTCTGTCTGCACAAGAACAGCCCGAGCTAGGCACAGCAGAGACACTTGGGGGTGGGGGGGGGGGGGGGCGGGGATGGAGGGTGGCCAGGCACTTGGGAGATTTTTGGAGGGAAGCACCAAAGAAATGCAGAGTGACGGTCCCTCCCAGGCAAACAGCCTCACGATGTAGGACATCTTGTCTGGTGCTGGGCTCAGCAGTACCGCAAAGGCGTCGGCAAATTGAAGGGAATTCGGGAAAGAGCAACATAAGTAATGAAGGCGCTTGGGGGATTAATTTACCAGAAAAGATTAAAGGAGCTAAATCCACGCAGCTTTGCTAAGTGACGACTATCAGGGCTTTCGGATGAGGGTCTGCGGAGACGGGGAGCAGTGTAAACAGCCAGGACAGGAGGCGGCGGCTGTGGGCACGGGGGGCACAAGGAATGGGGGGGGGGAGGGGAGACATTAAAAAAGAGAAAAACGAGGCTGCAGAAGTTTCCTGGACAACGGGGCTGCAGAATAATTTTCTCAGAGAGGTTTGAGACGCTTCACTGCTTGAAACTGAAATGGATGTGGGACAGAATGCTCTGAAATGACCCTGAGGACAGAAAGGACTCTGGGAGGAAGGAGAAACAGACAGGCAACAATGACTAATCTCAAAACATGGGAGGAAGGAAGGACATGGAGTGCACTGCCAGCCTAGACCATTCTCCCTGCCTCGCCTCGCCTCTCCCCTCTCCAGGCGGCAATGGTGGGCGGGACTGCTCACCAGCCCAGACTCCTGTACAAGGGCTGGCCGCACAAAGTCCGGCACACTCCCCCTGTCCCAACCTACTGTTCCGCCACCAACGGCCTGTCAAAGTCCCATCCAGCCTCCAAAATACGTTGCCTGGTAAGCCTTTCTGACTTGGCTTTCCACCCTAGCATCCTGAAATAATTCATGGCCTTCCGTTCCTTCTAAGAGACAGAACACATCATGGTTAACACGAAGGACTTGGAAGCCAGCTGCTGGAACCAAATGCTGGCTTGTTTATGAACCACAGGACCTTGGGCAAGGTTATCTTCTCCCCACTTGTTTCTTTAACTTGCGCGATGGGCATAATGATAGTACGGCCATGTGGGGTTTTGGGGTGTATGAGTTAGTATGTTTAAAATGATCAGAAGAGGGGCGCCTGGGTGGCGCAGTCGGTTAAGCGTCCGACTTCAGCCAGGTCACGATCTCGTGGTCCGTGAGTTCGAGCCCCGCGTCAGGCTCTGGGCTGATGGCTCAGAGCCTGGAGCCTGTTTCCGATTCTGTGTCTCCCTCTCTCTCTGCCCCTCCCCCGTTCATGCTCTGTCTCTCTCTGTCCCAAAAATAATAAAAAAAAAAATAAATAAAACATTGAAATAAAATGATCAGAAGAGCCTGGCACACCTGTCCGCATCCATTGTCATCATCATCTGCTGTCTTTCATACACACTTTCTGTGTAAGCATTTATCATGCTGGATTCCAGCCATCCGGTTTAATGTCTGTCTGGCCCTTGAACCAGGCACTACCAAGGGACGGACTACACCTCTGATGTCTGTAAACTCTGCAGTTACCACAGGGCTGGGCTCAGAGCAGGGACCGGGGATCTGTTGTACCGAGGGGCCGCCAAGATGGACGACCGAACCTACCTTCAAATATGGCAAAGAGAGGGAAGAGCCCCAGAAACATGAGTGGCTGCAGGTGGAACATGGTGTCAATGGGGTTCTGGAGCCCTGCAGAATGGGGACACGGGTGAGCTGCCAGGCCTGGCCTGGCCTGCCCCCACCCTGCCCGGTGCCCCCAGGCCCCTCTCTCACCAAGTTCGGCCTTCTGCAGGAGCATCTGGGTTAGGGTCCAGCGGATGCCGCCGATGAACGAGGCCCCCAGCACCAAGGCAAAGCCCTCCACGTTGAACTGTGTGGACTTGTAGGTGAACATGAAGAGGCCCCCGGCGATGAGGAGGACCACCAGGACCAGCGCTGCGCGCTATTAGGATGAGGAGCAGTGGCAACTAACTGTGGGCTCTTGAGTTCCTCAAACCTGGAGCTTAGGCTCGGTAGCCATGTTGGCTGACCCTGAGGCAGGAAACCCTTCTCCCCCTCGACCTTGGGGGTCCCGGCCAGCAACTTCCCATCAATGTAGGCACGGCTGACGTTCAGTAGACATGTACCCTGCATCCCTCCTTGATCTAAACTTCTTTAGCGCTTTCCTTTGGTTATAGCAAAGGGCCAGCTGTGCCTGGTCCCTGACCTTGAACCCTTTCTCCTTTGGTCATTCTTTTGGTCATTCCACCTGCCACGCCAGTTGCTAAGTATTATCAGCAGTGGCCTGTCCTAGGTCCTTCCTCAGTGACAGGAGTTACGGCCACCTGGGCTCGTTTCCTCGGTCACATACAGTGATTAGCTACTGCCCAGTCCTCCCTTTTATTCTTAGCATCTGTGGGGGTAGGAGGGACCAGGGGAGCTGAGGCCTCACCAGCTCCTCCAGCTTGAAGATCAGCGAGAAGATCAGGATGAAGAGGACAGCGGAGGACTTGGTCATCGTGTACCTGCAAGGACAAAGCACCCACGATGCACCGCCAGGGCTCAGGGCTCAGACCCGCCACCAGGAGAGGAGCCCACGGACACTGCTGGAAAAGGCGGGAGGCCGGGGGACCTCTGATTTCCCTGAGGGCAGCTGGCTCTGCTCAGGGCAGCCAGGCAATCTGGGTACAGAAGACCACAGGAAGGCAGCCTGAGTCATCTGGACTGATGACGTGACCTTTAATCAGAAGAAATCTTGGCCTAAGAGGACTCTTGCTACCGCCAGAGAGAAAAGGCCGCGGGTTGGACGCTGAGCTCACTAAGTCCTATTATACCTGCTCCTCCGTGGAGACCGGGATAAGGAAGGAAGGAAGGAGGAGAGGAGAAAAAGAAGGCAAAGGCTGTGCTCCCTGAAGTGCAGAGTCAGAGATGAGAGAGGACGGTCACACCCGCCCTTCTGCGCAGCCACAGGCACCACACACCGGTCAGTGCCCTCTCTCCCCTGCATACGGTCACCACTCTGAGTCCCTGGCTCCCCCCGCCACCCGGGGCCGCCGGGCAGGCAGGCACAGCACCCCTGCGAGCTAAGTTTACCGCAGGGGCTGTCAGCTTCCCAGAGAGCCGCTGGGTGTCAGGAAGGAGCGGAGATCAAGGGCCGGTCCCAGAGAGGGGTACGGCGCTGGCCCGCCGGCAGGGTGCGCGCGAAAGGCTGGACGGAGGTGGCGGGGTGTGGCCGGTACTCACAGCGAGACGGTGATGTAGAGGAAGCTCCAGTTGGACAAGCCCACGTCAAGCGCTGTTGCCAGTGCTGTGGAGACAGGGGCGCCCCCGGACATGCAGCCAGGGCAGGCCGGCACGCGAGCGCCGGCTGTTCAGACACCTCCGAGAGGCCCCCGAGCGCTCCCTGCTTTGCCCCGAACACCCCGGCTTTCTCTGGGGCCCTCGGGCCTTCCTTTCACAGCAGCTGAAGGGTCAACTCCTGGCCACAAAACGCAGGGGGTTCCGCTCCAGCATTAGGACTGGGTAGTTCCCAGTGGCTAAACATGGCGGATGTGTGAATGTCCCTTCCCTCAGGATAGAGGCACACTCGTCCTGGAGGCCTGGGTCCTCCAGGGTCTGTCCCTGCCACCCCCTCATTTCTCCCACTTCCCCTCACCAGCGCTGAGTCTCGGCGTCCGGAGACGCTTTCAGTTCCCTTTCAGACCCGCACACGCACTGAAGCCTCGGCCGCTGTAGCCCAAGCTCTGGGAAGCCTCCCCCTGGGCCTGGGCTGGTGCCTCTGGGCTCCCAGGCACCCCTCATCGTCCCACTACCGCCAGGACAGGGACGGGACTCTGCTCACTGCCGTCTCCAGGGCAGGTGTCAGCTCAGCATACACATCGAAGGGCCAGACAACGACAAGGCCATTGCTGCCTCCATGTGCACGGGAGCGCGCGCACTGTGTGTGCGTTGGGGAGGGGGGAGCTGGGGAGTGCATAAGAGGCAGAAGCAGGGCCGGGCTGGGAGGGGAGGCAGGAAGAGAGGAGCGGGAGGGCCTAAGCTCCGAGACATCAAGCCCTTGTGTTCTTAGCCTGTGGCTTTCCAAGTGCCCTCCTCTGCCCCGGCCCCAGGCAGGCCTGTACCTGTGGGAGCTACTCTCCTGAGGTAGTCCGTCCAGCTCAGCACCACGCGGGCCCTGTGGCTGGAGCACTGAACCAGCGCCCTGGACAGGGCGGAGAACAGGAAGATCACGGCCAGGTGCAGCATCGTCATGAAGAGGGGGAAGTGGAAGCTCTACGGAGCCCAAAGCACAGACCGCCCAGCACGGGTTACAGCCTGCCCGCAGCCCGTCCCCCCTGTCCGGTGGCAGCGACGCCAACCAGGTGGCTCCCGAGGGTCTGCAGCAGCCCAGGGGCTTTCACCCACGTTATAATCACTGGAGACAAGAGACGTGTGGTTCCAATTTCAGAAGTCACACAGAGAGCAGGTGGCGGGCATGGCGCCGTCCCCACCGCCCTCAGCCTCCTGCTGCGGCCCCTCCCCAGGAAGGGCCTGTGCGGCCGGCTCAGCTGCACCGGTCATGAAAACCCCGAAACGCTTCTCCACTGGCCGGTGAGCAGCTGCCTCCTTAAGCCTCCCTAGTGCCCCCACTCATCCTCAGTCCTCCCCCTTTCCCGGTTTCCCCTCCCTCCACCCGTTTGAGGGGAAGCCTTGGCACGGTGGGGCTCTAGGGCCCGGTCCCATCACCAGCGTGACTGGCTTCCAGTCTGACTGGCTGAAGCCTGTGCCGTCCTGTTGCTAAATATTAGGGGTCGCTGTAGCCACGGCCACAGTCACCTGCCACCCAGCCCCCTGCCCGGCAAGGACCCTATTACCTTGGTGAGCCATTTGTTGTAGAAGGTGATGCCGATGGAGAAGCAGTAATAGAGGAGGACCAGCCCCAGAGTCAACACCGCCTTCCACACAAAGGCCACGTCGAAGGCCCACCTCCCCATCCGGGGAAGCCGCAACCCCCTAGCTCTGGGTCGGTGGGAGCCTCTCCCCAAGACAGCCGAAGACAGGAAGGGCCGGCCAAGCTGGGCCACAACTTTCAACAGGAAGGTCTCCTGGCCGGAAGAGTCCTCTTTGCCTCCATGATTCAGAATCGTCCACGGAGCCCCAGGCAGAGTCCTCACCTAAGGGGCTGGTGGCCCAGGCCAACCCTCTCCATGATTAAGTGGACGCAGGGCTCACACGTCCCCAGGGTGGAGGCTAGAAGAATGGAAAGGAAAGAGGGCTGTCTGACCGGTCCACCCCACCCCTGCCCACAGGGGGCAGGCCAGAGTGGACTCAGCAGGAGCAGGAAGGGGCCCAAGCCCAGCACAGGCCCTCACAGGAGCTCCAATCACGTCAGCTCTGTCACCTCGAGCCGTTCTCCGTGAATTGCCACCAAAGTGACCTTTTAAGAACGTAAATCTGATCATGTCAGATCAGACGTCGGCCCTTCAGTGGCTCCCAGTGCTCTTATGATAAAGACCAAAAGCCTTTCTGTCCGCTAAGACGGCCTGATCTGTCCCTGCTGGGCTCTGTCCCCATCCCACCGGCCACCTCAGCTCCCCAAACACACAGGCTCTTTCCTACCTCCTGAAGGAATGGACCTGCCACCCTTCTCCATTCCTGTCTCACCTGGTCCTAGTCAACTTCAGCTCAAATGTCACTTCCTCGGGGGCTACCCCGTGATGGGGCTGCTCTCACGGCCCCCTACTTTTCCTTCAGTGCCCTTGTGCGGGGCATGGTCATCTGAGTGACGTCTCTGTCCCCTGGGAGGCTGTGAGCTCCGTGAAGACAGGGACCACCGTGCCCCTTAGTCTTACGCCCACTGGGCACATCGTGAGTTGCCCATACGGTTCGATGACTCAGCGCAAGACACCGGGCACTTGGTTCTCTGGGGGCTGATCTGGTCTTTGAGGCGTTAAAAATGGACCAGGAAACCAACACCTCCCTGCCCCCAGCCTCTAACAAGCACTCCCCTAGTCATCGTGCCCGCCTGAGGCTCTTGCCAAACCTCACCGCTCCCAGCCTATCGATGCAGGCGACTCTAGTGAGTGTCCAGAGCGTGTGGGCTCTGCGGACACCAGGCGGACCCAGGTCCCGAGCTATCCTGCCCGTTGCTTCATCTGTGCGTCCCTCCGGTCCCCATCTCCTCCACGGAGAGGTTCCCAACTTGCTCCAGTGCCGCCACCTTCTTCAAGCCTTCCTAGAACCATCTGCTCAGACATCTACTTTCCCCACCCCCAGCCCTTTCCGAAAGGAGGAAGTGCATTCAGTTCTGGACAGGGAAGCCGGGTTATCGTTTCCCCTCCCCCAAGGCGAGGTGGGAGCCAGCACAAGGCTTTGCCCAGAGGATACCCCCCCCCCCCCCGGGCTGCTGTTCTCTCCAGGGGAGCTTTGGAACCTGCCGGTGGTATTTTGGGGGAATTCTAGCTTTTTTTTTTTTCAAGTTTATTTATTTATATTGATAGAGATGGCATGTGAGCAGGGGAGGAGCAGAGAGAGAGAGAGAGAGGGAGAGAGAGAGAATCCCAAGCAGGATCCATTGTCAGCACAGAGTCTGACGTGGGGCTCCAACTCATGAACCGTGAGATCATGACCTGAGCCGAAACCAAGAGCCAGTCAGGCGCCCCAGAACCCTCCTAGCTTTTAGTGGGGGGTGGAGGGGGGGGGGAGACAGTCCACATAACTAAGACTCGCTCTGGATCCTTTGTAGGGTAGAAGACTTACTTAAAATTACCTGAACCTAGAACCCAACTCTGTGTGTGTGTGTGTGTGTGTGTGTGTGCGTGCGCGCTTTTAAGTAAATTCTACCCCCAGCGTGGGGCTCCAACTCATGACCCCAAGATCCAGGGTTGCACGCTGTACTGAGCCAGCCAGGTGTCCCCAGACCCCAACTGTCTTACATGTGACACAGAGCAGTCTTTCCATGGTTCCACAATGCACTGAAATTCGTTTGCCACGTACACCGAGGAGACGGCACTGCTTTTGATAAACGGTTTGGAGAAACCACGACATCCACAGCAATGGCACACGTGGTGTTTGAGCTGTCACGCTCAAACGTGGCTGGGGCACTGAGCACAGGAGCTACCGCGTTCCCGGGGGTTCTGTGGGGTGGTGAAAGCATGGACTGCTTCCTCGCGGCTTCTAGCATCCTTGGACTCGGGAACTTACACATCGAAACACATTTTATTGCCGATTACCTTTTATTAGCAATAAGCTGACATCTCCCCAGCGTGTAGCCCTCCCTCTGACCTCGTCGTCAACTCCAGAGGAATAGCCAGTGGCCGACTGTCTGTCCGCACCTGGATGCCTAGTGTCCGGCACCCACCCCTAGCCTGCCCAGCGCGGACTCCTGTTTCCCAGCAGGCGTCCAAATCTGCCCCTCCTCCCACCGCAGCCAGTGACACCTCCGTCCACCTAGGGGCTCAGGCCACAAATCTCGCCCCCAGCCTGATTCCTCTCTCCTTCAGCCCACATGCCATCGGCAAGTACTGTCACCTCAGGCTTCAAAAACATCCCCGATCTGGTCACATCTCCTGTCCTCCACCACTGCCCTCCGGGCCGCCATCCTCTCCCCCCACCACACAATGCGCAGTCTCCTCCACTTCTCCCCACATCTCCTGCAGGTCAGGCTCCTGCCTGCCCAGCTGGGGAGTGGGGCACACGGGCACCAAACCTACACCTAACAGGTCTTAAGGCCCACACGCTTTCCCTATACCTAGGTTTCTCAATCTTGGCATTACGGACAGGTGGGGCCAGATCATTCTCTGTGCCCTGTGGGATGTCTAGGAATGTTCCTGGTCTCCATCTACTAGGTGCCCATCACGGCCCCTCATCCTCAGCTGTGACAACCAAAAATGTCTCCAGAGGCCATGGGGGGGCAAAACCGCTCCCTGCTGAGAACATGCCTGCTTACACCGCACAGGCAACCACACGGCGTTATATCCTCTAGCACTCGCTCCCCAGGGTTCCCCACCATGGCTCCCAAGCCAGGGCAGTCTACACATTTCCGTGAGTCAACTTCTTGCATCTTCTGCTTTTGGTGCAGTTCCCATTCCAACGCTGCGATCTGTGCACCCCGCCTCCCCGCCCTGTTCACGGCCTACTCTGCCTTCGCCGGTCCAGGTCCTCCACCTCCAAAAAGTCCCCATGACTACCCCAGCCCGCGGCGAGCACGGTCTCCAAGTTAACAACACTCATTCTCTTATTATGAGTCACCTAACCCCAAACACAAGATCAGACTTCAGCCAGAAGGGCTCTTGGAAATCATTCGGCCACTTACTCAATGTGCATTTATCAAGTGCCACTGTATACCCAGCCCTGGAGACAGAGACAGGTAACTGATAAGATCCCTGCCTTTCTTTTAGGATAAGGGAAACCAGCCTGAAAGGGGCAAATGCTCTTTTTCAAATCACACTTGCCAAGAAAGGAATTCTATGTTGGCCTTACTTTTCCCCAGGGGGCAGCCTGGCTGGGAGCAGCAGCCCCCTCAGGGGAGGGCACCGTAGCACCTGGCCCCCCTCACTCTGTGTGGCTGTAACCTGGGCAGTGCAGTTTAGCGCTTACAAGTGCAGGCTTGGAGTGAGAAAGACCTGGGATCCAGTCTTGGCTCCTTTACTACCTGGTGGCCTCTGAATTACCTGAACGCTGGGCCTCAGTTTCCACAACAGTGTATCCACGACAGAGGATAAACTCATCTGCCTCTTGGGAGAGGAGTCAAGAGCAGCAAGTCCAAAACCGGATGCTGGTTTGTGGCAGCAGCCGCTTGCACCCCCTCCTGGCTCCTTTACAACAAACTCCCCCAGGGCCCCGTGTCCTGCCATCGCGACTCCTTCCCAGTCTGTCCCCACTGCTCCGAGTCACCACACCCTCCTCCTGGCTGCCTCTCCGAGGATCAAGTCTCTGCTTCCCTCAGCACCTTACACAACTGACCACCTCCTCCTCCGCGGAAAACCTTCTCTTGGCTGCCACACCGCACTGTCCTGCTTTTTCTTCCTTTCTCGGACTCCTTTTCCGAACTCCCTGCCTTCTTCGCTGGCTCCTTCTCATCAACCAACTTGTAAAAGTTGGCCACCTGAGCACTGGACCCTGGCTTCACTTCCCTTCATTCTTGGGTCATCTCATCCCATCTGATGGACATTCCAGTGATTTCTAAATCCTTTTCATTTGCCCTACCCTCTTTTGCCAGCTCCCAGGCTGGTATATCTAACAGTCTACTTGGTAGCTCCACTCGAGATACCTCAAACTGAAGGTGCCCCCAACCTATACCATTAGTGAATGCCAGCAAAACACACCTGGTTACTTACGCGCAAGCCCCCAAATCAACGATGAGTTCATCCTTGCCCACTCTTTCCCTCCTTCCTCAAACCCTATCCTGTCCGTTCCTGCTCTCATATCCCTGTGGCCCAGCTGCCTTCGCCTCGGTGGGGGCCGGCAGCCTCTGCCACGCCGATTTCTCACCTGGCGGCTGCAGCAGTCCCCTAACTAGTGTCCTCGCTTCCTCCTCCTGACAGCCTGGAGTCCACGAGGCAGGGCAGCAGGGGCGAAGGCTTAAAACACAGAAAGCACGCCACGCCCTCCCAGGGCGAATCCCAACCCCCGAGCGGGCCCGCGGGGAAGGCCTCCCACCATCTGGCCTCTGCCGGTGTCTGTCCCGGTGCCGCGGCCGCCGCCACGCTGGCCCCTGGCCGCTCGCCAAACCCATCCCGCCCGTGTCGTTCTTTGCACTCGCCGTTCCCTCCTCCCTAGACCTTTGCTCGGCCGAACCCTCCTCAAGGGTCCGCGACTCGGGCTCCCGGCACCTCCCACCACCTGACGTTGCCCTGTTTGCCCACGTGTTTACTGCGCGCCCCGCACTCCCACCCCGCCGCGGGCTGAGGCCTCTCGGCGGCCCGGGCCGCGTCCGCGCAGTTCCCGCCTGGCTCCGGCCCCGGGACGTCGCGCGGGGCGCAGGCAGCGCCGGGAAACGCGCGGCGGGCGGCCGGGCAGGGCGCGCGGAGGCCTCGCCCCCTCCACGGCGCCGACACTGCGACCCGGAAGGGACAGGAGCCGGAGCGCGCCGCGCCGCGCAGAGCCCGGCCGAAACCCCACTCCCCGGCCCGGGCCGGCCGGCCCCGCCCTCGGGAGCGCGCGCGGGCCCCGCCGCGCGCCCACTCACCTCGGTTCCGGGAGCTACGGTCCGGATCCCCCCGCCGGAAGTGCGAGGCCGAGCGCCGCCGCGAAGGGTGTGAACTTCCGCCAGAAGCCGCCGAGGGGCGGGACCGACCGCCGGCTGCCGGCCGCCGGCGGGGCGGGGCGGGGCGGGGCTCCGGGGGTGGGGCCTCCAGCATTGTCCGCCGCGGCCCAGCGCGGCTTGCCCTCGATCCCGGCTCCGAGCAGCCCTTCGTGGTGTGGTCGCTTGCGTCTCCGCCGCCCAATAATCGGCCTCGCTCTGGAGACCAGTCAGTGCCTGCTGGGGAGCCATGCGCACCGGGGGCAGCCAGAAAATAGCGTCCTGTTTACGTCTATTGAACAGATTAATTTACCTTATTCCAGCCCAGTGCTGTGCCAGGCAGCCATGGAACCACGAAGACAAATCTGTCATGGGCTTTTTCTTCTGAGAACTCGTCAGCTGGGGAGTGATAACTCAGGGGCATTAAATTTTAGGACTTAGAAGATCCATGGGAGATGATAAATAATAAACATTTATGAAACATTTTGTGTGCCTGAAACTTAAAAAAAATTTTTTTTAAGTTTACTTAGAGACAGAGAACAACCTGCAGAGGGGCAGAGAGAGGGACAGAGAACGAATCCCAAGCAGGCTCCACACTGCCAGTGTGGACCGGATGCAGGGCTCCAACCCACGAAGTGCGAGATCATGACCTTAGCCCAAATCCAGTCAGATGCTTAACGGATTGAGCCTCCCAGGCACCCCTGAAACTTTTTCTTTTTATGTTTATTTTGAGAGAGAGAGAGGGGAAATCCCAAGCAGCCTCAGTGCTGTCAGGTGCCTCCTGAGGTGGAGTTCGAACCCACAAACCATGAGATCGTGACCCGAGCTGAAATCAAGAGCTCAGCCGACTGAGCCACCCAGGCATCTCCCCTGCCTGAAACTTTCTAAGAAGAATTACCTCAATTTCCACAGGTTGAGTAGGAGGGGTGGGGAATGTCCTGGGCACAGGAAATAGGAGGAGAGGGGAAGACTGGAGCCTGGCTCTAGCCCAGTTGCTTATAAGGAGAGTTAACCAAAGCTATGGTTGGAAAAGTAGCTAAGGGGCAGGTTGCAGTGGTCTCAAAAACGCCAGCTAAGGAGTTCAGATCTCACTCGTCTTGCAGGATGGATGAGAAGAGGCAGAGGCAAGAACCCTTAGGAGGTCAGGGCAGGCTAGGGTTGCAGACTGAGGTCCAGTTTAGGACTTTTTGTCCTCCCTTCCCAGTGCCTCCTCGGCTCTCTTTTAACGCTGGCTGCAAACGTGGATCCCGGTGTGTGACTTCCCTGGCCCCTCTGAAAAGAAGGCTCAAGACCTGGGTGCGAGCAGCGCGTTCTGCAAACCGCTGCCACTCCCAGCCACCGCCAGCTGGCATCACGCAGGCACTGGTTCCGAGCACCCACAGTGGCACCCATCACTGCCCAAGGTCTTGGCTGTAGTTAGTTCTAAAGGCCTGCACCGCATGCACTTTCTATGCCTTTTGAAAGAGCTCGTCCTCGCCCCCTTCTCGAGGGGAGAGAGAGGATCTATTTTCATCACCACCCTCATTCAGGCCTCCCAGCTACCAAGGCTGAGTTTTGGAGCAACAGCCTCCAACACCAGCTGGAGGGCTGGGCACTAAGCACCGGCAACACACAGGGTGAAGAACGTGTCTTCTTTGTAAGTCACAAGAATTTGAGCTGTTCCCTGGCTGTGTCCCTGGCAGGGAGAAGAGGGAGGATATGTTCACGGGGGTATACAGTATGCCTTTCCCTGCTGTGCCCAGCAAGCCTGGGCAGAAAACATTTGTCCTGGTGCAACAATCTGTGAGCATCCTTAACTGTGGAAGCATGTGTGTGTGTGTGTGTGTGTGTGTGTGTGTGTGCGTGCGTGCATGCATGCACACGCACGGGGAGGGCGGAGTGGTTGAAAAGGGGGGCGGGCCCTTGGAAGCTGGCTGGGGGCTCCAGCTGGAGCTCTCCAAGTCTCCCGGACACAATGAAATGAAGGCTTGTGAAGGTGAGAGCTCCCTTGGGCAGACGGCAAGTACAGAGACACGGCTGTTAATAGGTACCGCAGTTTGTACATGAAAGAGTATTTATTGAAAACATGGTTACCGACAGGAAGCTCCTGGCTGCTCTCGGGTCACTCTCTTGGCTCACAACGGGAAGTGGTTTTTTTTTGTTTTTTTTTTTAGGGGGAGCCTCCAATTTTATTTTCCCTCCAACATTGCATCCTAGGATAGGGAGATCTTATATAAATATATATACACGTCTGTATAAGTATGGCCTATAGTAAAGAAAATATATAGTACACTCTTCATGGGGCAGTACCTATCATGCCAGGCTACCAATACTGAATGCCACTGTGTTCACGTGTCCAAGGGGAGAGGCTGGGCACGTGGTTTATAGGTGCCGCGGCACCAGGGAAGCCCCATTGGCACAGCTGTGGCCTCAGCTAGCTCCCTGAAATCATGGCCAATGGCAGAAACCACAACACTGGGAGCAGGGGGAAGGGAAGGCCAAACGTCCTGAGGTCGGGGAGGCCAAAGGAAAGCCAAGTGGAGGGCCGCAATTCAGGTTAGGTGGGAGATTTCTCTCCGAGGAAGGAAAAAATGAAAATTGGGGGGCGGGGAGGGGGGTGGCGGAAGTGGACTCTAGTGGCCTCACCAGCCTCAGCCCAGGCCTCATCTGGGCTCTCCCTGCAGAGTTCTTTGAGACTAGAGGGCAGGACTTAGCTCGCACGTCTTTGACTTGCCAGGATGAGAGACCGAGAGCTTGTAGGGAGAACTTTCCCTCTGCCCAGACAACTGTGTGGGCAAGAGAGATCTGGTGGCTCTGGAGACCAGAGATGTTAGAGCCGAGCCTCAGTAGCAGCAGCTCATTGGCACTGAATGAAGCCGGAGTGAGCCCTCACGAAGGCGACAAGAGCAAGGGCAAGGCATCTACCAAGCAAAGGACGAGGCCTCCACTTGGATCTGAGACACAGGCACGGGTCACCCAAAGGCAGTCTCTCTGAGGCTCTCAACACGCCCAGAACTTCTGTCTTCTGCGGGGCTGCCTTTCCCGGGCCAGCTCTTGCCCACAAGGGGATCCAGCCAACTGGAGAGCAGGCTCAGGAAGAAAAGGTGAGTGAGTGACTCTTGTTAACTCCAGCGCAAGCAGTCCCTGGCCGGGAAGGCAAGAGCGTCTGCTGTTCACGCCTCACGCTCTGATCCCAGGCTCCATGGTGACGGGGGGGGGGGGTGGGGGGGGGCAGAGCACCCCCGCCCTCGTGACTTAGAGTGGGCAGGGACCCAGAGGAAGCTCTGGATGGTCCGAGGTGAGTTTGAGGAATGGCTGGCGTTTACTGGCCACCATGGTCACTACAGATTCTGTACAAGCAAAAGACAAGGCACCAGACTGTAGGTGTTTCTCCTGGGCCCAAAATCCCTTCCTGGGTACACGGAGTCTGGCTCCAGGCTCAGCCGTAGTGATAGACAAAGTCATAGCTGCTGGGCTCCTTGGGCACTGGTGGTGGGGCTTCGGGAATCTGGATGTTCTCCAGGTCCAGGAGCCGTAGCTTCATTTCCATGCTCAGCAAGGTGTCCAGGTCACTCTTGGTCAGCTCACTGGACATGTCCTTCCCCAGAAGGGCACTGAGGCCATCGATCCAGATGCAGTACTGTGGGGGGCAAGTTGTAAAACGTCACATGGTGGCCCCTGGGCAGCAGGAGGTCCTGCCAAGGTCCCTTGGCTGAGAGGACTCATAATAGTCTCTTCTGGCACGACTTAGTGTGTCGGCAAAACCGATTCGGGATAATAGCAAAGACAAATCGGGAGGTGATCGTTCACTTTCTCAAGGACACCTTTTGGCTTTTATGAGGGGTTTACGCTTAAGCTTCCTGAGATAATCTGAAATATGATTTGTTTTTATTTTATTTTTTGAAATAGTATTGTTTTAGAAGTTTTTAAAATTTATTTATTTACTTTGAGAGAGAGAAAGAGTGTGGGAGGGGCAGAGAGAGAGAGAGAGAGAGAGAGAGAGAGAGAGAATCCCAAGCAGGCTCTGCACTGTCAGTGCTGAGCCTGATGTGGGGCTAAAACTCACGAACCGTGAGGTCATGACCTGAGCCCACACCAAGAGTCAGGCACTTAACCGACTGAGCCACTCTGGTGCCCTTGAAACATGATTTTTTTAAAAAAAGTTTTACTTATGTAAGTAATCTCTACACCCCATGTGGGGCTCAAACCCATGACCCCAAGATCAAGAGTCGTATGCTCCTCTGACTGAGCCAGCCAGGTGCCCCGAAATATGATTTCTACAAATGCAACGAATGGATACAGCAAAACGAGACCTGAGTACTGGGGCGTCAGCTACCTGAAACTACCCATGAAATTAGCAATGGCGGGGGCAATACATATTAGGTGAAAAAAACAGGATACAGAAGGAATCACTGTAGGATCTCAATTCTGTTTCAAAAAAAGTAAATTTAAAAAAAAAAAAAAAAAGTCCAGTCAACAAATGTTAAAATAAGGCTAGAGAAACTGAACTTGAGGATCTCAGCATAAGCAGGAATAATAGAGAATTCTCGGCCCGTCCCTCTCTAACTCCACTTGTCAGGTCTTTTTCCATGCCTTTGCTCACTTGTCTCCCCACCTGCTACTTCTTCCTTTCTTCCCAGCAGAACTCCACTGGCAGCTCAGGGCCTGCCTAAGCATCTCCTCTTCCAGAAGCCCCATCTCCAGTTCCCTCTGATGCCCCCGGAGCTCAGTAGACACGCAGGGCTCAACCCCAGTCACTCACTGCGCATGCAGTATCTTCTGGGGCCGTGGGCAGAGCCGCAAGCCCCGCGTCAGCAGGACCGGGTCCATCCCGCCTCAGAGCCCAGGCCAGACCCACTAGTGCATGTGCCCAGCAGCCCTGACGAGGGAGAATCTGTCAGGTTCGCTTGGGAAGGTGGCCATGCAGAGATTGAAAACGGGGAGAATTTTCCTAGTCCAGACAGGTTAAGTTAGCCCCTGGTGACCCTGTCTTTCTAATGACAACCCACGACTGTCGCTAAAGAGCAACCTGGGGAGCCCAGCACAGATGGATGGACCCCAGCCTGGCAGATCTCGGTGCCAAAAAGCCTTCATGACATGCTGGGGTCCCCTGCCTTTAGGGGGATGTCCCTGTTCTGCCCACTCCTCTCCTGCAACTGAAGAGACAGAGAGGGCTCGGCTGTCCAAAGCGGCTCCACACTGCTTACCTCATACTTGTTAGGCGCGATGAAGTTTAAGGTCTCATCAGGGTCATACAGGATGGAGAAGGCCAACTCCAACACCTCCTGAAGGAGAAAGGGTTTCAGTTACGTGGAGCAATGGGATGGCCTGGGCTTAGCACGCCAAGATCGTGGCCAAAGTCCTAGTCACTTGGCCCCGTCACTGAACGTGCTGATCCAGATGTGGTATCGTCAGGCCCCAGGGCATGTGCCCAAGTGTGGCTGAAGACTCCCCGCCTGAGTCACACCTAAGATGTGGATGCTTCTAACAATGGAGAAAAGTCATTTCCCAACACGCAGAACCCCTGAATGTCAGAGTCCATGACTGGAGATCACCTTCAGTTACACGTGTTGGTGATCAAACTGAAAGTCTTTACAGTTTTTTTTAATCTTGATTTTTTTAGGTTTTTTTTTCAATGTTTTTTATTTTTAAGAGGGAGAGAGAGAGAGAGAGACTGTGAGCAGGGGAGGGGCAGAGAGAGGAAGACACAGAATCTGAAGCAGGCTCTAGGCTCTGAGCTGTCAGCACAGAGTCTGACATGAGGCTCAAACTCATGAACCACGAGATCACGACCTGAGCCGGAGTCGGACGCTTAACCGACTGAGCCCCCCAGGCGCCCCAAGTCTTAACGGTTTAAAACCACCATAATGGTAACAAATTGTGGCCAAAGATGGGGGAATTGAAGCATCGACAACATAACTGTAATGGAGTGGAACAAATATCACCTGCTTAAGTCTAAGAGTTCACAGGAACACACCCACAAAACACATACGCAAAGTTGGTCACTGTTGGATGATACCAGAGAACCAACTCATTGTTTTAAAAGTGGGTACTTTTTTTTTTTTTTTAAATTTTTTTTTTCAACATTTTTTATTTATTTTTGGGACAGAGAGAGACAGAGCATGAACAGGGGAGGGGCAGAGAGAGAGGGAGACACAGAATCGGAAACAGGCTCCAGGCTCCGAGCCATCAGCCCAGAGCCCGACGCGGGGCTCGAACTCACGGACCGCGAGATCGTGACCTGGCTGAAGTCGGACGCTTAACCGACTGTGCCACCCAGGCGCCCCCTCAAAAGTGGGTACTTTTATAAAAGGAAAGAATCAGGCGCTTATCCTTTCTTATATAAAGTGGACCACTGGGAAACCAAGAGTAGATGATGGTAAGTTTCTCTTTAGAGAAGTAGTTCAGCTCATAAATGAAAAGGAACAACTGCATTGGAACACTGTTAGTTTGCTAATATTAATTGGCCAGTGGATTGAGGCACTCGGCATTAACAGTCTGCTAACATCACAAAAAGACCATCGCGCATCGTGTGTCTCTTGATAGAACATAATGCCACCTAGGAAGCAGTCTTGCCAAAAAAAAAAGGGTCAAACCTGAACTGGATCAAGCCTCCCCCGAGGTCTCTCCACCAACGTCCAGATCTGGGACGGGGGGACAAGTTAAACTATACCATGGGGAGACAATCAGCAAATTTCAGACTCGGAGAAGCTACCAAACAAGCAACCCGGTTTCTTCCACTGATAAACTGCCAAGAGTGAAACGAACATGGAAAAGCTAGAGGGGAACCTGGTAATCAAGGAACTTAAAAGAATAATCACAATGTGCAGACCCTGTTTGGATTCTGATTTAGCGAACAGAATGGTGTGAGTGTGCATATGTGTGCACACACCGTTTGTGTGTTTTTATACAGAGAAATTACGCTATTCACAAGACGGCGCAAACATCTGTGGGGTATCTGATATTAAATAACAACTTTTTCTTTCTTTTTAGGTGTGATCATGGTATGGTGATTATGGTAAGAGCCCTTATAATTTACAGATCCATTCTACACATTGAAAAGGCAACGGCATAACTTGAGATTTTCTTCAAAGTAACATAGTAAGTGGATAGCTGGGACCTGCCAAGGTTGTTGAGGCCGGGTGATGCGTACGCGGGGGTTCTGCCTGTTCTTGTTCTGTTCCTAACAAGACCTGAAGGAACAGCTTAGCGGGAGAGAGCGGACGGAAGAGCGTGCGCTCGGACAGCGGCCACCGCCGACTGCACTCTCCAGGCGTCACAGTGACGGTGACTCTGCCAGGGCACCCGTTCCACTCACCTTGTTCTGCTTCAGAGCGCTCTTCTCTTTCATGTGTGGGCAATCTTTCCCGGTGACAATGGCCTTAATGTCTGCAACAGGAACTGGTAAATGAAGAGAGTTAGTCTGGAAGATTTATGCTGTAAATGGGTCTCTGCGTCAGTGCTAGAGGGGAAGCCCCAGCCCCCGGACCACAGGGCTTGATCAGCTCAGAGAGAACAGCCTTGTGTTGTTTCCTCCTCCGTGGTCCCTTCCCGTGGGCCACGGCTGGCTGGGCTGTGTCGGATCTGACTGGGGGTCAGTTCAGGGCTTTGGGATGGTCTCCCCGAAGGTCTGGGGCCTCAGAGGCTCACACCCCCTCCACGGCATAGCATAGCGGTTAAGAGAACAATGCCACGAGCAAATAGCTGTGCTCACTTACTACGTGACAGCCAATGTTTTAAGCGATTTACTTACATGACTCACTCAATCCCCTTACAAAGGAAATGTGCCTATTATTCCCATTTTGCACAAGAAACCAAGGCAGAGGTGAGAATTAACTTGCAGTTAATGAGAATTAACAGCAAAGCTAGGATTTGAACGCAGCAATCTGGCTTCTGAGCTTCGGCTCGTTAACACCGCCTTTCAACACAGTCCTGTATCACCCTTGACAGTCTACAAAGCCCATTCACATCAGAATCTCAGGGAATTCTCCAAATAGCCCTGTGAGGTAGGCCAGGTAGAGATGACCTCTGACAGAGGAGGCCAGAGAGACAAGCGGCCCAAGACCAGATAATCGGCCTGAAACGGCCAGGACTAAAACGCAGGTCTCCTGACATGGAGTCCAGCTACTATGACACGTCAACAGAGAAGCGAACCTACTTTTCTCCTGCAGGGACTCAAACGTCACCTCCCCTTGAGGGTTGTCGTCCAAGTCACCATAGTGCAGGACCTTGTGGTTCAGGGCCAAGCGGCAGTACCAGAAACGTTCTGTAACACACGGGAAGACAAACAAGTGACCAAAGACAGGTCCGGGAAGGGCCTGGGCACACGGAGGGCAAAACGATGACCTGTCCCCTGTCCGGCAGGCTCTCTCCCCAGGGCACTGACTCTGAGCGGTAAGGACCGGCCCAGGGGCTCAGGCCCCCTCACCTTGCCTTCGGCGGTTCCCAATCTTCCGGAAGCTGCTGCCCTCACAGAGACGGTTCAGGCGCTGCTGCTTGATCAGCTCAAGGATCTCGGGCTGGATCTTCTCCCTCAGCTCCCTGGGTGGACACGCGCCGGAGCGAGGGGAGGTCACGGGACGGCACGGCTGGTGGCGCCTCCCCCCAGCCCAGCCGGCAGCACTTACACGATCGGCGGGGACTGGAAGTCATCCTGACTCATCCGCTCGGACTGGCGCAGCCGCAGGATCTCAGAGTAGCTCAGGCTACGCAGTTTGCTCTTGAACTGATCCAAGGAGCTGGGTTTGGAGGGCAAAGCTCGAGTGATCTGCTCTCGAACCACTTGCATGACCTGGAAGGGAAGAAAGGAGGATGGTGTCTGCCTGGGCCCCTCCGGTGAGGGGCCAGGCCGGTTCCAGGCCCCACGGCTCTGCCCCCGCCCCGGAGGCCCTACAGACACCCGCTGGGTGAACAGGAGTACTGGCTCTCTAAGGCACACCTTCTTAGATGGCCCCTTAGGACAAGTGCCTCATGGTGACAAATGCACAGGTTTTGAAGTTGGAGAGAAATGGGCTGAGATCCTGACCCCATCTCTTAATCTGCTCCTGGAGCAAGTTGCTTACGGTCCGCAGGCCCCCACCCCCACTCATCTTTTATTTTTTTTAACGTTTATTTATTTTTGAGACAGAGAGAGACAGAGCATGAACAGGGGAGGGTCAGAGAGAGAGGGAGACACAGAAGCTGAAGCAGGCTCCAGGCTCTGAGCTGTCAGTACAGAGGCCAACGCGGGGCTTGAACTCACGGACCGTGAGATCATGACCTGAGCCGAAGTCGGACGCTCAACCGACTGAGCCACCCAGGCGCCCCCCCACTCATCTTTAAAACATGAGAAAGGAAGGCACATTTTCGGGTATATGCTGCCTGGAGGCGCCATATGGATGCTATATGGACGCACAGCGCCTGGCACACTGAGGTGGGTTCAAAAGATGGGGTATTTCCCTAAAACAACAGGTAAAGCAAAAAAGGGCCATCACACCGCACATCCAACAGCTCTGCACTCAGCGGGGCCGAGTCTATAGGGGAAAAGAAGACGAGAGAGAAACAGGGAAATGGTCGTCGCTGGGTGGTGCGATTACAGAGAACGTTCTCCTCTTTATACTTTGCCAGTTTTTTACAATGAGATGAGAAGTTTCTAGATTATTCTAGCTTCGGAGGGCCCAGCGGTGCGCGACAGAGAGCGGGTACGTGGTGTGCCCCGGGAGTCGGTACCGAGCGGGTAGCCGGACCACGCTCACCACGGAGGTCCGCCCCCACTCTCGCCAATGTTTCCCGCCTACAGAGCCACACCAGTGCCTGCCCATAGTGGGTGTTTGGCAGACCACGGCGATTACTGTCAGGCTTGGCTTCCTGTCCTCCATGGAAGGCGGGCGGGGCACGGCCTGGCTCCACTGGGTCAATGAGGGGCCCAGGGCACTGAGGGGGCAGGTCCCAGCTCCAGGCTATCGCAGAAGCACAAGCGGAGGGACCCGAGGCGCTCTCGTGCTCCGTCTCGGGACCCAGTGCCGCTGACCAAGCCGGTTTCCCAGCTCAGGGGGTCACAGACCGTCACGCGCCCACCTCAGCCCGTGGGCATCAGAGCTCTGGGACACTGACCTTGTTGAAGTCCTCGGCTGTCGCCCTCATCTCCTTCCAGGTCTTGTTCAACAGCTGGATGCAGATCCCAAAGAGCTCCTCAAACGCCCGGTCATGGGTAAAGAACATCGGGTGGTAGTCGTTGCGGCCCTCGTTTGCTACAGAGGATGAGAAACAGGAGGGTGGAGCTGGGTCCTCACGCTCAGAAATGTTGGATCGCGTGCACCGAGGCCCCAAGGAACAAAACAGAGCAAGGCCAGGGCAAATGAAGAGTGTGAGACGGGCCTTTCTCGACTTCCTTCGCCAGGACGCTTTCTTGGTCTGGCGCTGCCCTCTCAGAGGCTCAGCCAGCCTCACGCACAGGGGCAAACGGATGCTGGTGTAGCTCCGAACACCTTCAAATTACCCGCTCAAACAAGGCAGCAGCCATGATTCCCTTAGACGAGGATAGGACAGATCACAGCTCACACACCGATTACCAGAACTACGCACAGTAATTGTCCAGTCCTATCGACCGCTGACCTTGTAACCTCGAGTCCCCCAAGGCTCCTGAGTTTGGAACGTCTGATAGAAGAGTGAAGCGGCGGGGACTTACGCAGTTCCCCAACCTGCAGGATCTCACAGAGCATCTTGGTGAGCTCAATGGCGCTGCGGCCGAAGGGGCACTCGTGTTTGTCCTCTCGGCTGCTGTTCTCCAAGACGATCTGTGAGGACAGAGGGAGGGGGGATTAGGGAGGCAAGAGATGTAGCAGGGCTGAGCCAGCTGGCCCCCAGCCTTTACCCGGATGTAGGTGTCCTGATGGACTTTAGCCAAGTACAGCATGTTGTCCAAGGCCAGCATTCCAGGAGGAGTCTGGGTAAAGTCCATCGCTGGGTTGATGTGGTTCTGGGGAAATAAAGAAACCCAATTTGAGACTCGGTAGCCTCACGTGTGCAGAGCCACTGGCGGGGAAGCCCTACTGCCCTCCCCTCGATGACACTAGCTCTTGTGCTCACCTCCTTCCTTCCCGCCATCTCTACGAGACTGGGAGCCCCTGACCCTGACTGTGCGGACTCATCCTGTCTCCCCAGAGCCCAGCACGCCATGCCCCGAGGAGGCAGGTGCACAGTGAGTATTTAATTGAATGAACTTCATCCTCAGGCTTTGTGTCCAATCACAAAATAGCCACTCTTGCATTTCAAAGAACCTAGCTGCTGCGGTGAGAGGTCCTCTCTTTGTCTATGTGACTGACCTCCTGGGCCTTCCAACAGAGAGATTCGTTCCCCGGGGCCAGATGCTGCACAGAAATGTGTAATCTGCCGTCACCAAGGCAAACCAAGCATCAGCCCCCCGCCCCCACCAGCCTCTCGATGTCATCTGTTCCAGGACCTCCATTATGAAGGGGGGCTTCTCAGGGCTCTGTGATGGTGGGCCCTCTGACCTCCTATCAGGGGAGAAGGCCTATCAAGATCCGTGCTTTGGGAAACTTACTGTAAACCCCAGCATTTTGTAGTCCTTGGTGTACATGGCTTTGCGTTTTTCAGTCCCACTCCCGGGGACGTTGCTAGGGTCAGACTCTGCATCAAATGCGATCCTCCTCAGTTCAAATATAATGTCTCTTTGAGCCTGAGAAGTCAAACAGACAGTCAGCAGTTGAATCAGCTAACCCAGGGAAGCAAGGAAAAGAAAGAGCAGGTCGGACTTTTCTGCACGGAACTCGGGCCCCGATCAATCCCCGAGAAGGCATCACCTCTACCTTGGCAGGACAGAGGTGGGCTTGGCCCAGAGAGTCACCCAGAGGGAAGCGATCGCAGGGAGGCAGAGCCAGGTTTCCCAGGGCAACACAAGCCATTTCTGCAGACACAATCAAACACCGTCCCTGGCACACAGTAGGTGCTCAATGCATGGCCTAATGGTGGAATGTACCACATCAAACAATACATGATTTAAGCCAGGAGAGCTCTGTCCCACTGAGCACTTACCTGGTCATTGGGGTCCATCTTGGTCATCATCCTTTCTTCCAGAAGGTTAAAGGTCAGGACTTGCAGGACATACAGCTGATGGGCCATCTCAGTTTTGATTGGGCGGTTCCCTCGGATCACATGCTGTAAAAAGTAAAGGCAGGGGGCAGAGGGCTGAACTGATTTTCTTCTGCGGGAGAGTCACATCCATGCTGGTGAAAAAGAAAGTATGCTGGGCAGGGAACAAGGTTTCCCTCTCACACTCAGAACTTCGAGACTTCGTGTTCTGGAAGGGATGGAGCATGAAAGGGCTTGATTCAGGGTGAGATGATTCACTGCAGGCCCAAAGGGCACAGTCTCTTTCTCTGCATTCCCCTGGGCAGGGAAAGTGGAACCAAGGGTGGAGGCTGTACCCAGCCACGCCAAAGATGAGGGAGGCTACCCGGCTAAGATTACGATGCAGGTCGGGGCGCCTGGGTGGCTCCGTCGGTTAAGCTTCTGACTCCCGGTTTCGGCTCAGGGCATGATCCCACAGTTTGTGAGTTCAAGCCCTTTGCAGGGCTCCGCGCTGACAGTGCGGAGCCTGCATGGGATTCTCTCTCTGCCCCTCCCCCACTCACACAGACATGCTCTCTCCCTCTCTCAAAATAAGTACGTTAAAACTTATTTAAAAAAAGATTATGAAGTAGGGCTCGGCAGTGGGACTTTCCCCCAGTTGGGCACTCAATCCAAGATGAGGGACAGCGTGTAGAGGACCCCACTCTGTCTTTCTTTAGAAAAACACAATGGTGTGGATGGCCTCACCAAGTACAGGCTTTAGGAAAGGTCATTTTCTTCAAATGGTACAGAGACGCCTCCACAAGGAGGGCACCTAATGCTCCTTGTCTACGCCCAACACTCCCACCACCTTCTCTCCTGTCATTCTCTATATGCCCTCCTCCCTATATCCCCTGTGTTCTGTCCTGTCCCCTCTCTTCCCATGACCTCCACCATGCCCTCTCAGTCCATCACTACCTCCCTTCGTCCATCTGACACCCACCCCACTTCTTTCCTCATGCCCCACCTTTTTCTTGCATGGTACCTCTCCCTGTGTCCCTTGGGTTGACCAATGCCTCTCGACGTTCTTGTCTCCTACGGTCCGGCTCTCACTCTCCCAATGGCTGCCCTTTCTCACTCGCTCCCCTGTATTTCTCGCTCCTCCTCTGTCTTACCCGCCATCTTGAATCCAGTTGTTCCTGGTCTCTCCTCACCCAAATGAGACTCTTGCCCAGTTCCCCCCACACGCTACCTCTGTGTCCTCTATGTTCTCTCACTCAGTCTAGCCCTATGTCTCTGGAGCTCTGCTGTCCAATATGGTAGCCCCTCGCCACATGTGTTTCCGTCAGTTAAAATTAATTTGAGGTAAAAATTCGGTCTTTGGTCACACCAGCCCCATTTTAAGCTCGACGGGCGTATGTGGCTAGTGGCTACCACCCAATGAGAAGAGTAGATATAAAACAGTGCCATTAGCACAGAAAGTCCTAGCAGACAGCACTGCTCTAGAGTTCTGTAACTCGAGAGCCTACTCTGGCTCGAGATCAATGTCTTAGGCTTGTGATGTCCATTGAACACTGGAAACACGGCTGGTCCAAACTGAGATGTGCTGTGAATGTAAAATGTACGCTAGATCTCAGCGCCTTAGCGTGAAAAAAGAAAAAAAATATTTCATTAGTCGTTTTCTATCGATTACACGTTGAACGCATAGTATTTTGGATATATTGGGTTAAACCGAATCTACCGTTGAAATTGACTTCCCGTATTCCTTTTTTAATGCTGCGACTACAGCATTTAAAACGAAATCAGTGGCTCTCACTGTCATTTCTACGTGACGGCACTGCTCTAGACTTCCTCTCCCCGGCATGTGACTCCCGGGTGCTCTTCATTCCTCTAGATCTGCCCAGCTCAACGCAGCAGCCACAAGCCACGTGTGGGTGTTTTAACTGAAATTTTAGAAAATGACAAATTTGGCTCCCCAGTCACAACTAGACACGTTGCCGGGGCTCAGTATCCACACGCGGCTAGTGGCCACCATTCCGGACGGCACGTTCATGCTGCGCAAGGTTCTGCGGACGGCGCTGCTCCTGACCTCTCACTGGAGCGAGTGCCGAGGCCCCCACCTCCTCCGAGCAGGGGCTGTCTGCGGCTGTCTCGAGCTCCCAGGCTCTCGGCTCAGGCTCAGTGCTCACCTCTATCCCAAACTGACTGCCGCTCCTCCTTCTCCAACCTTAGCTACCCGCCCACCCCCACCAGTGTCTCATCGCGCAGGGTCCCCTTGGTCCCCTCCACATGTCTTGTTTTGCCCCTCTCCGAGCCTCTTCCCTTCTCTGTGCCCCCTCCCTCTGCCGCTCCAATTCCTCCCTACCCTACCCGGCTCTCCGTCTTCCTTCCTCCTCTCCTCTCTCCATAATTCATAAAACCACTTTGAGAAGAGGCTAAAGATAATGTGATACGGTTCTCATTCACTTTAATCCCCCTTTCTCAAACTTAGAGACATCACAGCAGGAAGGTAATCACTCCAGCCAGCAACGAGCTTACGCAAGTACAGCCCCAGTCTGAGGAGTCAGCTTCAGAGCTTTTACCTGGAGTCTTATTTGACTGCTGAGTAAATTGAGGCTTACGCTCTCTGGCCTGACTCAGTGAGCTCCTTGGACTTCAGTGAGCACGCATTAACTGTTTTGTAGAGAACCACTGAAGTCCTGAGTCTTGACCCTGAATTGTCTTCTATAGTGGAATCTTCGCTTGTCCCAAGGTTTGTCCAGAAATGAGCTGAACTAATCCTACTCTGGCAATTAACAAGCCTCGAGATTCATTAAATTTCCGTCAGAAGGGGACCCTCGCTCCCACGCATGCAGAGGATGGCGTCCAACACAGCTGCTCAGGAATGTGGACAAGCATGCGTGGGACCCGTGCACGCCGCATCCCTCGCAGGCAGCGGGCCGGAGCGTCGTCCCTCCTGCCCGAGTCCCTCCGTGGCGGTGGGGCCACGACCAGGGAAACGGCCAGCAGGCAGGAGCTGGTTCTGCAAGGTGAAGTCTGGCGGGCTGTTCAGAGCAGCCGATCGCTCAACTTTGCAAGTGCTCAGAGCTCACTTCTTGAATTCTCTCACCTTTGGATCCTGTTCACGGGTAAGAGAACCCGCTGTGAGCGGGGTGCTTACCGAGTGCCAGGCACCCTGCTAAGAGCTGTATATATATATATGAGCTCGTTCAGGCCTCACATCCAGATGAGCAAATCAAAGTAAATCGAAGTTAAGTGAATTGCTCAAGATCACAGATTGCTTAATGGTAGAGTGGAGGCTGGGGACTCTGAAGTTCACGCTCAGAATTATCAAGCCTTTCACACCTGACTTCTGATTTCTCATTTTATTCCCTTCACTGTGGTCTGGTTTTCCCTTGGTTTTGACAACTGATAAAATGGCCTCCCCTGCACCCAGATCCTCGGCTCACTTCCCCAGTTCCCACCCCCCAACCCCAGCCAGCTCTCTCTCACCCACATCCCTGCGTGGGAACAGGGAGTCAGCCCTCTTTCCAGATGCCTCCCTCCTCACCACCTCCCCCTCTACTCTCCTCCCTCATATACCCCCACGAAACATACACACCTGCTAGTGTGAGGTTTCTAAATGCCAGCCTGGTTATGTCACCATCCCAATTAAACCCTTCAACTCTGCTTGGGAAAAAGACTAAGGTCCTACTCGATCCGGTCTTTGCTCGCTCTCCACGTGTCTGCTCCTTGCCCCACCCTCTACCCCATGGCACAGTCCTTCTAGGTTCCAGCCAATTCCAGCCACTCCCGGCTGGATTTCCTTTCCTTCCTGGACGAATGATGGAGCCTCAGCCTCAGGACGTCATTCCTCCAGAGGCTTCCTGACACCTCCTGCAAGGCAGGCGGTGCTCCTCCTCCTGAAATCCCCAGACCATGGAGCTCCAAGGAACCACTGGCCACACACTGCTAGAGCACCATCCCTACTGGACCGGAAGATCTCTGGGAGCAAACACACCACACTGTCTCGTTCATCCCTAGCGGTGCCCCACACAACTCAGGTCTGATGGATGTTAGCTGAAAGAATCCCTTTCCTCTTTGGGGCCTATTTTGACACATTCCTTCTGGAAAAAATTTTGGAATTGCAGGGCAACAAACCGTGTAGCTGGCTGGCCTCAGGACCTCCTTAGAGGCTCTGTAATTCCTGGTGGGACAGCCTCCTAGAGACAACTCCGCTTGCAGGGGATTATAAGAAAAAGCTTCCCAGCTTAATATGGGCTTATTCGCACCTACCCGTTGGTTCCCCGAGTGCCATCCCACTCGATAGTAATTTCACTAATGACACCATCACAGTAACAGTAATACTTGCTATCGCTAGTAACAAAACACAGCTTGTTGTGGGAACTTACATTCAGGATTATGGAGCGAAGGTGCTTCTGTGCAAATGCGTTGGCCATATCCTATTGAGAAAAACAAGCAAATGTAAGGCACGATGGCACGCGCCCAGCTGTGACAACTATCGAGAGGAAAGTGGCATCGGAGCTCTGCGGCTTTTTCTCTTAAATTTTTTTCTCCTTTCAAATAAAAAGTGGGCAAATGGAAAGAATCCGTGGACCCACCCAACATCTTTTATACTCTGAAAAAACTCCCTTGTGTTTTTTTTTCCCTCTGGGAATGCAAACGGAGCCACACAGGGTGTCCCTCCCCGATGGCACAATCAACCACATCGTCCTCAAAGAGGAACAAAGACTGCTTCAGGACAAGACACTTGTGTTACGAGGATGCCGGGCAATGGACAATGCGTACGGAGCACAGAGCAGCGTGATGGTTCCCATGCACCGTTCCAGGCAGACACACACCACCGGCCGGATGGGCCTCCTCCAAGCTGAGGAAAGGGCTTCGGTCCCAGCGCCCCCCTCGGGCCCCCCAGCGCCGCACCAGCTGGTGGAGCCGGGGAGCGGATGCTCTGGAACAGTGAGTAGTCTGTGGCTCACTTCTGACTGCTTTGGAGAAGAGCGTGCTGGTGCTTTTGGGTAATTTCTCATAATAGGGTCACCTTTTTTATTATATTTGGTTCAGATTCTGACAGTAACACTTTATTTATTTGGCACGCTCGGGAAATAAAGTATCCCCCATAAATGAGTCTTCCGGGGAGCGAAGCCTTAAGGGTCCTTTCAGGACCTTACTGGGACCGTTCTTAAGCAAATCCTCTGAAAATATATACGTTTCTTTATTTTTGAAGGGACTGCAACGATTATAATTTAATCACTGCCAAGGACTGGGCTCAACAAAAAGAACAGCGTGTTGTGACTCCGTAATAGCCCAAGGAGCTCTTGGATGTGCCGCTCTTTCCCCCTAAACAAAAATGGTCCCAGCTTACTGTGCTTTTAATCTTTCTGACAGCTCTTCATAGTTCTTCTGTCTCCTCCTTCCAATCTCGGCCATCACTTCTTAGCACGTTAATTAGCATGACTTCACTTTCTAAACTGCTGCCTTAATTTAATTTTATGGATAATTCTGAATCACTGGGCCTGAGGGAGCTGTCACGCCTCTCCCACGGAGTGGTGTCTGTGAGGGTCTCATTTGTCTCGGAGCTGAAAGGCCTTTTGCTCTCGCTTCTCCATTTCTAGCCATATTCCAAATGGCTGACGCTGCCAGGGACATTAAGCTGTACTTTGCTTCCCCTGAGCACACACGCTGGCTGGCAGAGAAGAAGGTGGCCTAGAAGCTTCTCTGGTGGCTAGAGGAGGTCGGCTTGAGATTTGGCCTTGCTGTGGACAACTCACAAAGCGGGTAAGTGGCAGTGGTCTGCTCCCAGAATGTAACGGCCTCACACCCAAAGCTCCTCTGCGGTGCTGGGGCAAAGCGCTCATTCTCAGCCTCGTACAGCCGACCTCTAAAGCTCCCTCTAGCCAAGAAGCGAGCAGGCAAATTCCCTTCTGTCAACTGTCTTAAACCCTGTCAGATTCCTACGGTCTAGGACGCATCCAGGGCGACGTGGATTTATCTTCACTCTCTGCTGTACCAAGCTGGAAGGCGACACGTCCATGGGATCATCTCGGCGAAAGTCTCAGGCTATTTCCGAATCTGATCTCCCCGGGCTGACCCACAAACTCACAGAAAGGCAGGTTACAAAGGGAAGACTGGGCAGCATTCCCTAGGGCGGACATCCCCTCACTCCTGCACGTGACGCTAATCTCCAGCACTTCCCGGAGTGTTCTGACGAACGGGATCTACAGCACCCAGAACTCTGGGTCTCACGGTTTCCTGAGCACCTGCACCAGAACGTGAGGTTCTTGCCCAGCTCTGACCTCCCCACCTGGAAGAGGGCTGGGGCCCCTTCCACGAAGCAGCACTACTTACAGTGGCAGGTAGGTCTAGAGGGTTAAGGTGCTTGTCCTGCCGGCAGAAAGCAAAAAGCACAGAGAGAAGCAGATGGGAGAATGAGCTCACATTCAAAACTGGACTAGGAAGGAAGAGATTAACAGAGCAAAGCCATCCGAGAAAGACGAGGACAGACGGAACCATGGACGCTCCGGCTCCTCCCACCGGAACCCACCAGGAGCTCAGTGCCTGAACCCACGTGGATTTCAACTTTATAGAGCCCGTGGTGTTGACGGAGAATTTTAAAGTCTTGTATACACCACTTGGGCTTTTCCCAGCTGTATCTAGAGTGTCAGTGTCGGAAGGGCCCTTAGCGATCACTTAATCTGGCCCTTTCATTTACAGAAAGAGCAACGGAGACCCAGAGGTTAAAGCACCTGCCCGGCCCAGAAGAGCACCTAGCCTCAGGGCCCCGGACTCAGGTCAGTGCTCGTTCCCCGCCCAGCTGATTCCTGGTTTCCTCACTTGTAAGACAGGGGTCTTGTTTCTTCTCCTCACATCCCCGTGAAGTCAACGGGGCAGATGTTGCCGCTCCCAGGTTACAGATGAGGAAACTGGGGTTCAGAGAAGCAGAGTGATTTGCATTATGTCACACAGCTAACGAGCAGGGGAAGAAAGCAGCTTAGAATCTGGGCCAGAGGCCTTCATACATGAAACTTTGTGCGAAGTCCCCCCGCTCCCGCCCCCCCCGCCTTGCTTCCTTAAGTAAGGGTCTCCGTGGACTTGACAGTGATGCCTGGAAGGTCTCCTCCCCCTTCTTCTTGACCCTCTAAGCCAGGGTCAGCAACTAAGACCAAACTGGGCTTGTCCCCTAGTTGTGTATCTAAGGTCTTTCTGGAAGACACCACACCCATTTGCTTTCCTATTGTCTGAGGCTACTTTGGCTATGACGACAAAGTGGGACAGCTGCCACACAGACCATCGGCCCACAGAGCAAGAAATATTTACTCTCGGGCCCTTTAGAGGAGAAAGTTTGCAGGCCCCTGCTCTGATGTGAGACCCGCGGGGTCCCCTTCTAGTTCTTCCCTGGAACTAGGGGGCCTGACACACAGGGACAGGAGCAAGGGACTCTTGGGGGAAATGGCTGCATTTCTGCTCTCCGTGCAGTGAAGGGTAGGTGGGTGACAACTCCTCTCCTGGAAGAGCCCAGATGAAAAGCTTGAAAAGACAGCCACAGACCTGTCGCTTGTCCTCAGGAGCCTTCAGGAAAAGCGCGTTAATCAGTGCAATGGCGTAGGTCTGAATCTCCTGGTTGGAGCTGTGCCGGTGGAGAAAGAAGGCAGAGGGACATTAGAAGACGGACCAGCGAGAGCCCCGTGGGGCGTTTACAGCAGTCGCTCGTAGATGGTCATCAAATAATCGTCTGGGGTGAAGCCTCAAAAGCCTCGAAAGTGGGCATACTCTGTGACCCGGCCACTCCACTAATAGCAATTTATCCAAAGACAGGAATCAGAGAGTTGGGCAAAGTGTTTCATTCAAGTACTGTTAAAAAAAAGAAAGAATGGCAAATAATCCAAATGTTCACAGTCACAACTCTGTTTATACACATTCAAGCCGTAAGTCATCAATAAAAATCACGTCGGGAAGGTTCTTCACCTGGGACTCGGGGATGAGTCTGGAGTGTCTGTAAACCCTAGAAATGGTGCAGAAATTATTCCATGCGGTCGGTTGACTATGTGTTATTTTCTCCAAGGAGGTGAGAGTCTATAACTGTTACTGAATTTTCAAAGGCATATGGCATGCAAAAAAGATTTAGAGCCACCAAGACTCTTTAACATGGGGAAACGCTCAAGAGATATTATTTCATAAGAACGTCAAGGTACACACAGTATGTGTAGTAAGCTCCCAGTTTTGTTAACAAAAACATACACAGAAAAAAAGACGAGCAGGGCAGTTAATTTAACGTGAACAGTGGTTATGTCTGCAGATGGGAAAATGGGAAAAGGATTGACTCTTTGTGTTCCTCCCTATTTTCAAAGTCTTCAACTACAAATTTATTTCATTTTGTTTATTTTTTATTTTGGGGGGAGAGAGAGAGAGGGCGCGCACGAGCCAGGGAGGGGCAGAGGGAGAGAGAGACTCTTAAGCAGGCTCCACGTTCGCACAGAGCCCAAGGCACGGCCCAATCCCATGACCCTGGGATCATGATCTGAGCCAAAACCAAGTCGGATGCTCAACCAGCTGAGCCGCCCAGGCGCCCCCTAAACTTATTTCATTTTAATACGAATGAATTAAAGACAACCGTTCTCTGGAATCTTATAATCCAAGCACTTGGCAAAATGTCTCCAAGGGCCGCACTGGGGATGCATTCCGTGGCTCTCTTCTTAGACGGGCTAACAGACTTCCTGCTCAGGTGGGGTGGGTGGGTGGGGGCATCCTGGAGGTCTCACGGAGGGCACTAAGTATCTCTCAGCCCCAACAGCAGAGGACATAATTTCTGGTAGTAGCTACGGGCTGAAAATATTCACGGACTGACCCCTAAGAAATGCCATTGTCCTCTATCATCCTTGGGTACACAACTGGGTCATTCCTGATTCAGAAACAAACAGGTAAGTCTGACGTCAGGAAAATCAGAACTCTCCATCTGGAGTTTATAATGTTCCCTTCACTTCAAACAACCTTTTGGCTTTGGGGTATGAAAACAGAGACTAAAGAATTCCTTAGAAGTGACAAGGAGAAATCGGGGCTGTTGGCGGGAGGGTGGGGTGGGTACAGGTTGGGAGCACAGCTGAATGAAGACAAGGCTGCTATAAATAAGCAAAGCTGGGAGCTCTGGCTTCCCCGGGCCTGACAGGTCGTTCTGTCGGCACTCTGTCCATGCCCAAAAGGCTAAAAGGGAACAAAGGAGTCAATAGTATCACCACCTTGTTTTGGGGAGTCCAGCCCCCGTAAATAGGGTTAAAGTGAAGTACAAAGAATGGGGAGGAGAGGAACGGGGCTCCAAAGGGCTCATCTGTCTTCTGGTTTTACCATTTGACAAAATGGCCTGGAATGGGATAAGCTTCTTCAAAAACAAACAAGAACAAAAAACTCCTGAATTATATACCCATCCTACGCTGGCCACTATGCTAGAACTTCTAACCCCTTTGAGCCTCACAAGTCTGAGTAATGGAGAAGGTGAACCCAGCCTGGACCTGAGGACATGGAGACCAGATGGGACAAGGTGACATGTGGAAGGCAGAGACCTAGTTAGGACACAGTGGAGCCGGGATCTGAATGGAAAGCCCGAACTCGTGTCCTGTACAATAGTTTTTGCTACCCTCCCCCCGGCCCCACACACACAGCATACTGCTAGTTTGCTAAGTGTTCATTCTCAAGTATGAATTGACTTCTCCTTAAACCAAAGCAAGGGATCCAAAAAGGACCGGTCCCTCTTCCCAGAGAGCTCAAAGCTTAAAACGGGAGGCGGATAACAAAAACAGGGGATTTTCTATACAATTCTCATAGGTGCAAACAGAGACTATTTGGCCCAAAGAGGAGAGAGCATCTAATTCTGTCTGGGAAGCGGCGGTACAGGGAGGCCGGGAAAACTTCCCTTCAGCCTGAGGGACAAGGGGCGCCGCGGAGG
The DNA here is from genome assembly GCF_028749965.1 of Puma concolor. Classification (NCBI taxonomy): domain Eukaryota; kingdom Metazoa; phylum Chordata; class Mammalia; order Carnivora; family Felidae; genus Puma; species Puma concolor. The sequence goes on from NC_141669.1 coordinate 126,707,996, forward strand.
ACTGCGGCAGGAGCGTGACACGATCGGGGCCCGATCCCGGGAGCGTTCCCAGAGTGTGAAAGTGCTGACGAATGAGTGAACAAGCAGGCCAGTGGTTTGGAACACAAGCAAAGGGGTAGGGCTGGGAGACCTACGGAGAATAAGAGGCGAGAAGGGGGCCGGGGCGGGGTCTCTTACTCACACCTGGAGGTGAGAGATGAGCTGTCCCACGGTGATTTCCTCTGCTATCTTCTGGTACAGGCTCTGGCTGTTCAAGACCATGCTCTCCAGGATGGCCAGGGACCTCTGAAGGATTGACACGTCCACCATGGGCTGGCTCACGTACCCTGCAATCTACAGCCAGCGAGGGCCAGATCAGTCAGGGAGCCCGGGGCCCAAGCATGCCGGGCGACTCGAGTCTCTGAGGTCAGCCCACGAAGGCTCTCCTTCCTGGTATGCCATCCATACCGGGCCACTGTCCCCATGTGGACAGCGGTGTCTGGTTTATGGTCCCTAGGCATGGACAATTCAAATTCAAACAACAGCTTCCAGTCAACTGTGTTTCCTCAAAATCTAAGGGCTCGATCCTTTGTTTTCAAAATGAGGGTTCAGGCATGGGAAAGCTGAGTGGAGAAAGCACAGGATCTTACTGAAATCGGGAACTCCTTTCATCGCCATGGGCCCTTCTCCTGACACACACACTGTGCCCCTACACACACACAGGCCGGCAGAGGCTCAAGAGGCAGGAAGCCCGCAAAGTCTTGTAAGCTCATCACTCCCCGTTATTCTCAACCTCCATTATGATGTCCGCGGCACGTGCCCATTTCACTTTTGCCTAACTATCTCCGGCATCAGGAAATTCCCAATGTCCCAAGCCAACGACAGGTGTGATTCTAGGTCAGCAGATACATTACTCATTGGTTTTAGTTCACTTTTTGGAAGTGACGCTGCCCCTCCCTACAGAACAAAGGAAAGCCAAAGCATGCCCTCCCAGGCACCCAGGTCGATCTGACAACCCGAGCAGGTTGCCTTGCAGACCCGCCGGCAGGAGGCAGACTGACATACAAGGCGGACGACATGAACATGTGTCTCCAAAGAGAAGGGAGCGCGCAGGGAGCAGGTCAGAGACGCCGGGCTCGTACTGGCTGACCGGCTGGTGTCGTCCCAGGTCTCACTGACAACCCCGTCCTGCTTTGGCCACCTCCAGTTCTGGGAGCCCCGTTTCCATCTTCGAGGGCAATGAAGGAATTCTCTCAGGAGCCCCAGGAAGGCCCGAGCGTGAGGATAAAAAAAAACGGGCCTCGGGGATAGAGAGCCGACCGCCAGCAGCACGGCGATCTCGCCGGCATCTCTCCGTGAACCTAGAGGACAGCGGCCACTGACGGGGGCGGGGAAGACGGAAAGCCGGAGGCCTCACCTGCTTGATGAAGGTGATGGAAACCATGTCCCAGGAGACAATGCCATGGTCCATGAGCTCTAAGAAGGCGGTCAAGGTGAATGCCAGCATCTCACTGTAGCTGAGACATCAACAACACACACACAAAATAATACAAAGATTCAGAACCAGGGAACACAGTTGTGACGGCAGCCGCAACGGGGACGGATCCCGGCGTCAGCGCCACACCAGGGGTCAGGCGGTGTGGCTGCGAGTGCCTGCATGCGTGCCTCGGCAGGTGTGCAGCAGGTTCCGTCCAGGTGTCCATCCGTCTCTGGGAAGGGCCGCTGCGGGTCAGGCTCTCCTTCCCCGTACTGCCTCATCTCAGGGAAACACAATCACTCATCCATTTCCCAACCCGAGAAAGCTATCAGACCTTTGTCAACCCCAACACTTGGTGGGGGTACCCAAGGGAGCCCACGGCCCGTGTCCAGGGCCAAGGGGGGGCAGAGTGCAGGACAGGGAGTACAAACTTCAGACATGGGTTCAATCCTGGTCAACTATTTACTAACTGTGCACATTTTACCTTTCCAAACTTGAAATTCCTCCTCTGTAAAACCGCACTGGTCTCACAGCGTTAACATCACAGGGCTGTGGCGAGGGCAAGAGGACAAGGTATGCGAAGCCCTTACCGCAGTGCTGGAGGAGGACAGGGATTACAATGTCTTCTCTCCTGTGTCCCTCCTCTTTCTACACACAACCCTTTATACATCTGTACGGTGCTCTCGATTTAACAAATGCTGTTCCCAATGGCGAGGCACGTTCGGACCCATTAATGCCTCGTGACAAGACGGCAATGGAAGCAGCATCTCCGTTTTAAAGAGGAGGAAACCAAGGCCAGCCAAATGCCGTACTCCCGGCAGACTGCGGAAGTCCTGGGCCAGCGCTGATGGCAGCGGAAGGCTTCAGGATTTCAGTGCAGCTGCAAAATCGGAGACTTAAGACAAACACCCATGATTAGCTGCTTGGTTTGGCTGAAAATTTCAATAGCTGATCCATCGGCTGAAAGATTTCTGACTCCCTCTCTGCCAGCTGAGGCACCACAGGCCTAGACGGCTAACTAAACACCTGTTCGTTCACTGCTGCTCACGGCGCGGTTCCCCACCACTCCCGTCCTAGCAGGGAGATGGAAAATTGCGGAGCTTCGTCTCCCCGTGACAATGGGTGGGGGGGAGATGGCGAACACAGAGGAAGGCCTGTGTGTGTGCACGTGTGTGTAAGTGGGGAGGCGACTGGAAAGGGGAGAGAGGAAGCAGGGGGTGATTACGAACAGACCCCTGTTCTGGTCAATAATGGACAGTCTGCTCACTAGCCTCCCCCAGGCCAATCATTTTCCATAAATTAACAGGTTTGTCATGAACCGACTTCTCTCTTCCTGACTCCTGAAGCCCCTGTTCTTGCTCCTTCGCGGCATCTGTGAGAGCCCAGCTAGACTACGAGACTGAGGACCGTGACGGTGCATTCCTCTGTGCAGACCCTAGTGCTTGGCACGCTGCTCTGCACACACAAGGTGCCCAGTAAGTTCGAGAGGCTCGGTGGAGATGAGGGAAGGATGCCCCGCCGAGCATAGAGTCTCTGAAATCCCGAGCAAGAGCCCAGTAATACTCACTGGGACAAGAGCTTGGTTCCACTCTCCACAAGCCGCGTCAGCACCACGATGCCATCCATGTTGATGAACTCGGTGGCGAAGGTCACGTCGGCAGAGAGCTTGGCCAGCTCCTTCATGGCATCCAGCCGGGCCTCCATGTTGGACGACTGGGTCCTCTCCATCAGCTGGCGTGCAGCCCGGGACTACGAGACCAGAGACAAGATGTGTGCCATCTGGTCCTCGCGGCAGGTTACCGCTCTGTGAGTAGCTCATGAAGGCCTTTCTGTGGCCATCCAGCCCGAGGCAGACCCTGTTGTTGACACTGTCTAGGAGTTGCTTACTACATGCTTATTGGATCAATCAGGAAATTACCAGTATGCCAAGACCGATCTGTAGTTACGGGTATCCTTTCTGTAGCACTCTGGTCTATGGATTACAAAAACTTCCCAGTGAAGGACTACAAGAGACACTGAGGAGACAACAGTCGCCACCTCTGGCAGACAGAGAAACAGATATTGGCTCAACAGAGGGAAGTTTTCTACTAATTTAAGCCGTCAGCCAGTAGACGACGTTGTCTCTCGATGTAATGAGCTCTCAGTCACCAAAAGCAATCAAGGAGAATCTGGACAACCGGCTGGCCAAGATGCCGCACAAGGGATTCTTGCATTGATGGAGGATTTAATCTGATGATCCCCTTTAAGGTCCCTTTCAATCTGAAAATGTGGTAAGCCTGACAATTTCTTTTTTTTTTAACCTTCTCGGTAAGTCCGTATCATTGTTCTTCAAAACTGACAGTCCTGGGGAAACTTTAAGAGTATCAAGGAGCTGGAAGCTTTCAAAATAGCTTTTTCAAAGTGATGGCTGGTGACTAAGCTTTCTCCTAGCCCACCAACTTTTCCCAGCAGGTTGCTTGCCTCCTTTCGGACAAGCTTCAGCCATAAGCCCTTCCCCAGTGTTCGCTGGTCCTTCCTCTTGCTGAACTTACTAGCTTTATAGTCAGTGCCTTGCAAGTGACCGACTCATCATTCTTGATTTTTTGTGTGCTAATTCATATTCTCAGCTGGAATGGAAGAGCCTTGAGAGCAAAATGCTCTTGGGGTCTTTACAGTGCTAAGCAAGTGACCGCAGCCCGGCTCCTGCTGCTGGCAAAAGAGTCAGGCCGGTTCACCTCTCTCCCCTCTGCCTTTCCTCTTTTATTCTTACAAAGACAGCCCTAGAGCAGCACACGGCTCTCAAGGACACAGAAATCCTCCACACTCTCCATAGCGGAGAAGGCGCACGCCACGAGAAAAGGTCACAGGATAGAACAATTTGAAGAACACTGGTCTGCATCACACTTAGAAACTTCCAACTCCAAATGTTAACGTTCCTCCTGAGACAGCGTTTCTGGGCCGCTGCCTCCTGCTCCAGAGAGATGTACTCCCGAGAAAGTCAACTAGTCTGCGCAGGAGGTCTGTAAAATGCTTCAGCACGTCTGCGAAAGCAACTCCCGGGCTGTCACGTTAAGCTAGCAGAGCTAAGGGGGGAAATGAAGTCCTTAAGATGAGAAGAGTTCGGGAAGGGGGGGCGGGGGAGCAGGAGAACGTGCTGGTGAGAATACGGGCAGGGAGTCAGAGAGCCCTGGGTTTGAGAGGCATCTCCGCCACGTTTTTATCTGTGTGACAAGCGGCAAGTCGTTTAACCTAAGCCCCAGTTTGCCCATCTGCAAAATGGGGCTGCCAGGAGTACCCGTCTCATCGGGTGTCTGTCGAGGTTAAATGATAGCACGTATGTAAAGCGTTCAGCAGAATGCCGGCATTCCGGAACCCTTAGCTGTTACTACTCCGCATCGCTTTTCTGCGCAGACGGACCAGAGTCGTCCCTCACCAAGAAAACACGTGTCATCATGCCCTTAATTTTCTGGCAGCCCTTCTCCACCTAAGCGACCCCCATGCCTGACTGTCCTCCTTGGGGACTGAGCAGTCGAAAATCCCTCCACCTGGGCTTTGGATTCCTCCTGTCCTGACCCAGTAAGGTCCCGGTCTGTTTGCACCATCGACCTTCCTCTCCCATCTTAGCTTATTCTCGAAGACACATAAAAAAAAATTGCACCAGCAGTTAGCAACTGTAAAGGGTGGAGGAGGTGGGGAACTAGGTAGATGAGGGACAGGGCAGGGAGGGAGACCTTTCACTGCATCTTTGTCAAACTTTTTGATTTTTGAAACACATGAATGTTTTACCCCTTTAAGAAGTTTTTTTTTTTTTAATGTTCATTTATTTTTAAGACAGAGACAGAGCACGAGTGGGGGAGGGGCAGAGACGGAGGGAGACACAGAATCTGAAGCAGGTTCCAGGCTCCGAGCTGTCAGCACAGAGCCCGATGCGGGGCTCAAAGCCACAAACCGTGAGATCATGACCTGAGCTGAAGTCGGACGCTTAACCGACTGAGCCACCCAGCGCCCCTGTCTTACTCCCTTTTCAACAGCATTCTCTTTTGGGCTCCACATCCCCGAGTTCTTGCCTTCTGTGTCTACTTCCTCTTATGACCGAGCTTCCTGACAGCGCGGTAAAGTCACGGACCTCACTCTGCTGCCACTGCAGTCTGTCTGTCACCCATCACCCCACCAAAACTGTCTTCGCAGAGGCCACCAGGGACCAATGGGCTTCCCAGATCAACAAACGGCTTTTCTGTTCCCGGTTTTCTTGCTCTCTGCTCACTGCAGACCATACCTTCCTCTGTCCCGACACTCCCTGCCCTCAGCTCCTAAGCCACTTCCTGCTCCTGGTTTTCTCTCTGCCCTTCTGGTTGCTCCCTTGGTTGCCTTTAAGGGCCACTCTGGCAGGAATCGGGGAGTCACCTCAAATTCTCCCTTTTCCTTCCATATCCGGGATGTCACCACATCCCCTGGTTCACCTCTAAATATTTCTCATGCCTGTCCTTCCGTCTCCACTGTCACTTGCCTTCACGGGCTCATTAGCTTCTTAAAGATTCCTCCTACCACCAACCTTCCTTTTTTAGCCCATCTTTCACACTGTCACTAAAGTGATCTTCCTAAAATATAAATCTAAACATAATGTACCTTCCTGCTGAAAGTCTTTCAATGTCCCCACGTTCCCTTTCTGCATAAAGTCCAAACCCATGAGTAGGCCATCTGAGACCCCTGCCATCCGGGACCCTTCCAGGTCTGGCTCTCCCCTGGCTGCCGCGGGCCCTCTGCCACCCAGCACCCCCGCCTTCCCCAAAGCACATCCCTCTGCTCGGGATACTTTTCATTTCCTTCTTTCTTCAGCCGATTCTTGCTTATCCTTCAACATCTGCGCTAAGCTTCCCCCTTCTCTGGGAAGGTTTTCTGGGAATCCTTAGGCTGAGCCAGGCGGTCCCTTTCTGAGTCCCCCACAGCTCCCTAAGCAACTTTCTGTCAAGATGTTTAAGAGAGGCCTTTGGTTGTTTACTCCCAACAAGGCTGTGAAAGCAAAGATGGACTTTTTTTTTTTTTTTGTTAAAGTAATATCCACCCAATACTGGGCTTGAACTCACAACCCTGAGATTAAGAGTCGGCTGCTCCACTGACTGAGCCAGCCAAGCGCCCCTCAAAGGTTGACTTTTTAAGCTCTGTAGTCTTGGTTGCTGGAAAAGAGTCAGGCCTAAGGTGGGTGATCATCTAATGTGTTAAATAAACGTCCCCGAGGAGAGCCGAATACCTACCGGGGAGATAGCCAGCTGTAAGATGGTCCCATTCTTAATATCACTGCGCGTCTGGGTAGCAAAGAGGAAAAAAGAGTAGCTGAGATACAATATTAAAATTGTGCAAGCCAGCTGAATCAACGAGAACTTGCTGTCATTTTAAAGTAGTCGTAACTGAGCCTCTTTGGTCAGGCCTCCTTCCACGTGCTTCTTGCCTGAGAACTCAGACCCCGTGTGCCCCGAGCCCTCAGGATGTAGAAGCCATGGTTTTCCAGCCACTAGAGGAAGCAGGGGCTGGTGCGTCCCCAATAAACAGAAGCTGCCCACAGGTCGGCCAGGCCGACAGTGCCACCTCCCTGGGTGGCTCGCTTCCGAGTGAGGCCTGACTTGCTGCTTCGGCACTGACCTGCTCCGTGATGTAGAGCTGGGGGCCGTCTGCATAACGGAGGGTGTAATACTCCGGGTTTGGCAAGGACCACCTGTGTAAGAAACACACAGTACAGACACTGGGCCCTCCCTCCAGGCCTGGCTAGAGGCTGCACGTGTTCATTTCCAGCCCAGCCGCTCAAGGGCTCGGGCGGCCTGTTTGGAGGATGGGGGGATCCCACGGGTTCAGGCGGAGATGCAGAAAAAGCAACTTGCATAAAGATGGGCACCGCGAAAAGGTGGTGTGCGCAATTCGGGGCGGGCCTCGCACCCCGCCAGGACCTCGGGCAGGACATTCTTGGGCTTAAAGGAGGAAAAAAGATTTAGGGGAGCTCTTAGGGACATCCTCCTCAGCTACTTCCTTTGTAACACAATGATCCACAAAAGCCCCATTCCGGGGACGCAACTAACTGGAGACTCCTCTCAAGGTCTGGCAGTGTTCCTACTCACCCGTCACAAACTTCCTTGATGATGGATGCCAGAGGCCGTTTCTGAAAGAGAGAGAGAGATCTTTCACCAGCAACCACATGCTATTCACGCCAAGGTTCTGATGAGGGGCTGCTAAGAAGGATCAACCTGGGCCTTCGTGTGGACTGCCTCCCGGAGAGGAAGCCTCTCCCAAGCCGGGACCAACCTTCCACAGGGCAGGGCGGGACAGGCCTTGACGTTCGTGTTGCTGGTTCTTACTCCTGATGCCAACGGCCCCCACCCCCGAAGACACCCTCTGCCATGCGCTTCCCAGATCCTGCTCCCCGCATCTCTGCTTCTCATTTCAGAGCTTACCTGGTCGATTTCAAGGAGCTGAGCATTAGCACCTGGCCATTCAATGGCTACTTTGACAATGTCTGATGGTGGTGGCATTGTTCCCAATGGGCCCTGTTTCTCCAAGAAACACACACAAACACAGCCGCCTGGAGACAAAGAATCAGAAAGAAGGAAAGAGTCAGAGAGCTTGCCTTCGTTTTCCACTCCTTAGATATTTTGGAGAATCAGAAGACAGATAGTGTCCAAAGTGACACGCCGAACTACTTGGTTGGAATTTTTCTATATCACACTGTAACCTCTCCTTGGGCTTTCTGTCTCTTTAGATTAAATCAGCAAGTAGAAACGGGACAAAGCCTATCCATCAACTGCAGATCAGCCGGGAGCAAGATCTGCCGATGTGACACTTTGGTCTAAGGGTCAGGAGGACTGTGTGGTAGGAGGATGAATTTACTGCAAAATGCCGGCCTTGGGACCTTGAGAGGGAGAAGCATAGGCTCTGAGACAGATAGGAATAGGCAGAGCCTGTTCTCGGTCGAGTGGTTAGCTGAGCGGAGCCAGCCCTTCTGTCTGCAGCCATCCTAGGAAGACCCCCGGTGTCGGCACGGCCCGGCCACACACTCTCTCGCCTCGTCTCTAGTTTCTGCTGCCACTCCTTCCCCCTCAAAGGACACAGTGTGGAGCCTCCTCTGTGTGGGATGACGCAGAGTTCAGAAAACGGGGAAGAGAACTGGGACAGGAAATGCTATTTTAGTCCCTACTGCCAAGGGCAAGGGCTGCTGAGAGCCCAAGTGTGGGGCGGCGAGGACAGCCTCACACAAGGGCCCGTCTCTAGGAGGACGAGGCTCCGGAAGTACCTCTGACCCCCCTCCCCCATGTGTCTCCAAAATGAAGGAAAAGGAATCATTTTGAACAGGTCTGGAAGATGGGCCCATGTGACCGGTATCCTAGGCAACTGCCAGCTTAGTGGTGCTCCAAGCAGTAGTTAAAGCATTTTCTCTCCAAGGTCTGATGAAGGGAAGTCACTCGACTGATGGGTTATTTCCACGTATATTTACATTCCTCACCTACAGGTTCAGGACGGGCCTCTCTCTCGCTTAACGAAAAAAACCTTCCTCCTGCATCCACCGGGCTCAGCCTCTCTCCACAATTCATGCTTCGCTAACGAAGACCGCCCGGCCCTCCCGGAACATGCTAGCTGCTGCTAAGCTGTTATTCACTTATGCTGTCAACTGCTAGGCCCCGGCACAGATGTCAGTTCTCGCAGCCTGGGAAGCACACACTCCTTTGGTGAAAGGGGTCACGGTTCCTTCCCCTACACACCCACGAGTCTCAGAAAGAGGGAAGCTTCCACGACCAATGTCCTGATCGGGGCGGGCTGCTCCAGAAGTCAACTGTCGAAAATACCAGCATTTTCAGGACATGGCAATGGAGAGATGGTTTTCAAAGTGCTTCCACCGGTTTTGCTGAGCCCTCCCAGCAGCCTCAGGAAGTAGGCGGAATCAGATTACTACTCCTGTCTGAAGAGGACCCAACTGGCGCTCAGAGGCTGGTTAAACTGCCTCAGTCCCACCAGCCCGTAAGTAGTAAAGGAGACAGAACCCGGGGCTGGCTTTGGCCAGTGCTCTTCCCCTCCCCGCTGAGCGAGCCCGAATTTCGGTTCGCTGGAACGAAATCAAGCCTGAAGGGGTTGCAGGGGGCCGGCCTGATGGCCCCTAAAAGCTTCTCAGCTCCAAGCAGAATTTTCCACATGCAATGTTTATGGGCCTAGATACACAATGAGCCTCTGGCAACTGTTCCCATTAGAATAGCTCCTGGCTGAGAAGCTCTGCTCCAGTGACACAGCACAGCAGGGGCGGTACCATGAATCTCGGGGTGCCTGGGGCAGGTATCCCCATCCTTAGTGGTAAATGTGCCAGAATTAGGAGGAATGACTATACGGTTGTGAGATCATTTTTTAAAACTGAGATATAGGGGCGCCTGGGTGGCACAGTCGGTTAAGCGTCCGGCTTCAGCCAGGTCACGATCTCGCGGTCCGGGAGTTCGAGCCCCGCGTCAGGCTCTGGGCTGATGGCTCAGAGCCTGGAGCCTGTTTCCGATTCTGTGCCTCCCTCTCTCTCTGCCCCTCCCCCGTTCATGCTCTGTCTCTCTCTGTCCCAAAAATAAATAAACGTTGAAAAAAATAAATAAATAAATAAAACTGAGATATAATTTATATATCATGTATATTTATATATGTGAAAGGCAGAGCTCATGTATATGCATGTATATATATATATATATATATATATATATATATATATATATATATGTATATGTATATATAATAGAAACACACGCATCTCGGGGCGCCTGGGTGGCTCAGTCGGTTCAGCATATGACTTTGGCTCAGTCATGATCTCGCAGTCTGTGAGTTCGAGCCCTGCGTCGGGCTCTGTGCGGACAGCTCAGAACCTGGAGCCTGCTTCGGATTCTGCGTGTGTGTGTGTGTGTGTGTGTGTGTGTGTGTGTGTGTGTATGTGTGTGTCTGTCCCTCCCCTGCTTGCACTCTGTCTCTCTCTCTCAAAAATAAACATTTTAAAAAGTTAAAAAAAATACAAAAATCTCTCTATAACCACTGCCCAAAACAAGACTTGAAACATTTTCATCACCCTAGAAAATTCCCTCCTACCTCCTCCTAATCAATCCCCCACCGTCCAGCCCTCCAGGAGGCAACTCCTTTCTGACTTCTCTTGCCATACATGAGTGCTGCCTGTTTTTGTACTGTAAATACATGGGACTGAACAGTACGGCTTTCTTAGACCATCTATTACTTAGTTCAGTTCTTCTCTTTAAAATAAGGAGGCAGTGCAGGTGCAGCAAGATCATTGGGCTGGGATGATTTTGTTGCAGAAGAAGGAACTAGATTTGGATCCAACGGACTCAGGACCTAGTCACAGTCCTGTCCCTAAGTGCTGTGGGGGGAGGGGATGTGTAGGCGTCCCTTTCACCCAAGTCTCTACTGTGAGATGTGAGTGTTGAACTAAACCACGTGTAAAGTGCCTCCTGAGTCTAAAACTCCATGATTCTAAAGTAGAACTTACAAACCCAAATGAAGACTGCCCACTTCAAAGTCCTCGCCCAAAGAAACTACGCCCTTAGTTCAATGTGTTGCTAAGAAACAACCAGTATCTGTTAGAACTCCTTTCTGGATACTGTCTTTGGAGATAGTTCTCAGCAACCCTGCCCTTTCTCATCAAGTGCAGGCAGTCCGTTCATATTGAATGACACCCTCCCCACCGGTGCCCCAGCTAATGGGACCGAGGGGAACACTCAGCCTCAGCTGGACCAATCCAGTTCTTTCTCTTAAATTTAAAGACACGGGTTAAGGAAGTTGGATCACAACGGGCCCTGGATCAGAAATGTTGCAGTCAGCCTCACAGCAGGGACCCTGCCAAGCCAAAGCCACCAGCAAGTCAAAGATACCACGAAGCAAAAACCAAGAGCTTTCAGAGGAAGCTGTTCTGCAGGAAGAATCCGGAAATGTGCAGTAGATAAGCAGAGGCCACAAACTAGAAACCACAAAGTCCCAAAAAGAGATGGAAAAAGCCTGATGATTTCCCAGATTCCACGGCTCCAACTCCTACACTCGGGGTGCCTGAAATTCCCCTGGATCCTGCCAAAAAAACTCCTTTCAATGGAACTGGACTGCTTTTCTGTTCATTGCAATGAAAAAGCCTAAGGCTAAGTTTGACCCCAAGCTTTGAAGGAACTCTAAATGGAGGCCCAAGCAGACAGCAGCATGACAGGCTTAAGCTAACGGCACTGAGGGGCACCTGGGTGGCTCAGTCGGTTAAGCATCTGACTTTGGCTCAGGTCGTGATCTCACGGTTCCTGACTTTATGCCCTACGTCGGGCTCTGTGCCAACAGCTCAGAGCCTGCTTGGGATTCTCCCTCTCCCCATCTCTGTCGGCCCTCCCCCACTCACTCTCTGTCTCTCTCAAAATAAGTAAAGAAACTTAAAAAACAAAACAAAACAGATAATGGCACTGAGCAGGTCCTCAATTAACACTGGCTGAATTAATGAAGAGTGAAACCCACTTAGGTAAGTCTGATGTGTTTAAAAAAGACCAGTGATACGGTGACATGTATGTGACAGTTGTACGTAACAGTTAATAGGTAGACAGCCTCTTTATAGCCGATCACTCAGTTCTATGCCATTTCTACAGCTGATGCTCAAAGAACCCTGTAAATCATCCCTTCTTTACACAGATGAGGCAAGTGAAGTTCAGACCGGTTGAGAAGCTTGTCTTCCACACAGCTCCTTCCCACGCCTCCCTGCCCTCCCAAAAAAGAGAGAAATCGTATTAGAATTGGATCTCACGGCTGAGTCTTATGACTTCAAAGTTAGTTCTTTTCCCTCTACATCGTACTTCTTTGATGCTGATGACGTTAGCTAACAACTGCATGGTGCAAAGGTAGTATTCTGAGGGCTTTACCTGTATTAATTCATTTAATCCACAAAGCCACCCTGTGTGGCGTATTATTATCCCCATTTAAGAGACAATAGAGGCACCGTGAAATTAAGTACCATGCTCAATGTGACACGGCTAACCTTAATAATTAGATCCCAGGTAGTCTGGTGCTGTTTGAAGGCCATGTGAAAAGCAGACAGTGCTGTACGTGGCCCACAGCAGGTGTCTGGAGAATTCTGGTTTTGCTGTACCTGTAGCCTAAGCACACTGAGGCTGAGAGACTTGTATAGCAAGAGCTCACTATTCCAACAGGTAACGGTTCTCCACTGTCTGGAGAAGGAGATCGACACCTCCTCGTGTGGCATTCAGTTCTTCATAATCTAGCCAGATCTTCCCAGCATACTTGGTATTTCTGTGAGGCAGGCCACGTTCTTTCATTTGTTTTCTTTAAAAAAAAAAATTTTTTTTTAATGTTTTATTTATTTTTGGGACAGAGAGAGACAGAGCACGAACGGGGGAGGGGCAGAGAGAGAGGGAGACACAGAATCAGAAGCAGGCTCCAGGCTCTGAGCCGTCAGCCCAGAGCCTGACGCGGGGCTCAAACTCATGAACTGCGAGATCGTGACCCGAGCCAAAGTCGGACGCTCCACCGACTGAGCCGCCCAGGCGCCCCTCGTTTCTTCTGGACCCTTGCATGTCCTCCCCCTTCCATGGACGGTCAAACGAGCTCCTATCCGAACATCAAAGCCCAGCTCACATGTCACTTCCTCTCTACCATTTCCCCACTTTTCCCTAGCAAAATGAGATTGGAGGGGGCCACTCTGTTCTCACAGCATTCTCTCCAGACCTCTACGAAGGCTCTCGTCCTGCTCCGTTACAGGTATTATTATTGTGGTTCTTGTACATACTGTTACAATAGTTGTGTATTTATGTGTCTCTCTTCCTCACTAGCTCCTCCCCCAGGGCAGGTACACCCTGTAGCTCATCAACCTGGCACGGCACCCGGCATACCGATACGGTTCAGAAAGGATCAGTGTCTGCACAGATCCGTCGGCTCTGACCTCCTCAGCTCCTACGAACCAGGCCTGCCTCTGAATGGAGAGGGACTGGCCAGAACTGTGCTGCTTGTCTGGCATTCCCTCCGCGTCCTTCCACCTTCCAACTGCACAGTAGTTCCAGTGTTGAGAGTTTTGCCGTCATCTCTAACGTGAGAACGTGTCTCACCGGAAAACCAGATTTAGCGCCCCTGACGCTACCGACAAGAAAGGGGCGAATAACCCCCCTGGCTTCCCTCTCTGTTGGAGGCACCAGGAGACAGGAGAGTAGAAGCAGTAAATGGTCCGGAGCACGTTCCCGGACGAAGGGTCTCCTTGTGGGGAACTCTCTCAGTGCTGGCTTGCTTACTCTTCTCATTTTCATTTTAGAAAGGAAGTGGAAATTAGGTCGAAGCGATTCGGTAACATTGCAAAACTCTCGGGGTTATAAATAGCCTCTAGGTCGGCCGCTCAGCAGTGCTCCAGAGCTCACCACCAAACAGCCAGGATAAGGGAGCTGCAGTTCACATCCAGGCCCCGGGGGGGGGCAAAGGAGTGATAACACCTCTTCCGGATGAAACAACCCTGCCAGCCCTCACCTCCCATCCCCTTTGAAGTGTTACAGATGTAAAGCCGGCTTGGAAAAACTCAAAATGCCACAGAACGGGAGAGATGAGAGACGCACACACTGATCTGAGGAAGAGAAATCTGTTTAACACAGGAGAATGAAAGCACCGGGTTTCAAAGGCAAAGCTGGGGAAATGAGAAAAATCGTAGCTTCGGTGTCTCCAATGGAGCATTCCCTAAGCGGCTTCTGGAAGGTGTGTTTACAAAATCAACATTGTTACCAAGGGCCCCCGTGGAGCTTTGTCAATGATGGCCCAGACAGTGACGGGGACCCCCCCCCCCTGCCCCCTGCCGCCCCCAGTTCTTTTAAGGATAAGGACTGACATGTGCTTTTTTGTTCTCTTCTTTTGCTTTTGATTCAGTGGGGGCGACATGGGTGAGTCTGGTTTATGTTTCCTGCAACAGAGTCGGCCACACCAGGAAGGGAACTGGAGGTCACACCCTCTTTCTAATCAAAACCACAATCTCACTAGAGGCTTCTCCTTCTGAAATCTTCTCATCTGAGAAGTGACTCAACTTTAGTTCGGGCCACTGAATGAGGATGAGCTCTGAGGTGCAGAAGGGGGGAATTGGGTTGGCAGAGATTCAAGTTCTGCCATGCACTGCTCACTGCTAGAAACACTGAGAAGGACCGTCATGCCAACAGCAGCTGACTTTTTGGTTTTTTTTTTTTTTAAGTTTATTTATATAAAGGGGGGAAGGGCGGGCAGCGGAGGGGCAGAGAGAGAAGGAGAGAGAGAGAAGCCCAAGCAGGCTCAGCGCTGTCAGCACAGAGCCCGATGCGGGGCTCGATCTCACAAACCTGAGATCACGATCTGAACCGAAATCAAGAGCTGGCCGGATGCTAAACCGACTGGGCCACCCAGGCGCCCCTGGAGTTTCTTTTTGTAGAAATTTGCGGGACACCAGACTCACCCAAAAGCCACTAACCTGCAGCCAAAGTGCAGTGAATAAGGGTATGGGAACGGGGTACCTGTCTGGGCTTCTTCTTCCTAACACCTACCCTAAGAATCACCTGGGTCTCCTCTTACCCCGCGGAGAATCACTGTGCAGCGTTCCTATGCTTACAGAGCGGAGTTTAAACTCCTTAGCAGAGCACTTGGCTCACTCTGGGTCCACGTGGCTCTTCAGGCCAGAACTGTCATCGCACTGTCATCATGCTAGTATATCACACCAGACCATCCTGCTCCCTCAAACATCATGCTCTTCTGAACCTGTGCTCTCACTTGAGCTATTATTCCCTCCACCTCGTCCAAGTGGCAAACTTCCGTTCATCCTTCAAGGCCCGCCTCACACAACGACTCGTCTGCATGGCTTTCCTAGTCTTCTCACCTCAGGCAGAATTCACCGCATCCTCACCGGCGCTCCCAGTCTCTTACACAACCCTCCACAATCCCAGTGACTTGCAATTCTCTATGTGCAGCCTCTTCTCTTGCTACTCAAGTGTGAGCTGCACTCCAGCAGCAGCAGCACAGTCGTCTGGGAGCCTGCGGTAACGGACAATCACCCACTCGGTCGGAATCTGCCTTCTAACAAGACCCCCAGGTGGTTTGCATGCACGTTCAAGTCTGAGAAGCAGACTCCAGGCCAGTGGTTCTCAACCCCGGCTGTGCACCATCAATGCCCACCCCACGCCACCGACTCCCCCTCCCCACCCAAGTGTTCCCAACGGCGGTCAGGGTTAGGAGCCACAGCCAACTGGACCGTTAGCCACCCGAGAGCAGGACCCATCCGGCCCATGTCCACTCCCCCGCTTTCTCTTCCCCAAAGTTTTCAGCACAATGCCCAGCACATGGCTGGGCCTGCAGAATTCCACACTAAAAATACCCTCCGGGATGCCCCGACACCTAACTGCCTTTAAAAAGAGAATAAAAACACTAATGACAGAGGACTATTCATTGCCTAGAACTTTATAAATCCTTAATTATAATCATCGACGGATTTAGAAGGGGGTCAGCCTTTGCAGACCACTTACCTTGGTTTTTGGAAACAAGACACTGAGATGGAAAATATGGACGAACTTTAAGAAACTGTTTCCCCTCAACAGACCACTGTGGTTGCAACAGGGCTGCAGAGCTTGTGCAGGGAGGGGGTGTGGTGAGCTGTGAAGAGTCCTGGGTTATGGCTGAAATCCCGGGCTATGGGCCCGACTCCTTCAATACCCACCATAACAACACAGCATTGTTCGTGTTGTAAAATCAGGCCAAGCCCTCTCATTTTATAAATAGGAGAACTGAGGTCCGGAGAAGCTGGCAAGGCCGCACCACCAGTTGGAGACAAAAGAAGGTCTTGGCCCCCCCATGTCTGGGTTAGGTCCCCCCCTGCAGGGCAGGAGACCTGACTGCCCGGATTGGCGAGGAGCACAGGCCTCTCTAGGCCTCTTGTCCTGATCTACGTGAGGGGGTCAGACTAGATGTCTTTGAGGCCTCTTTCCACCAAGACCTGCTAGTGACACGGTGTCACGTAGTGCTTAGGAGCTTATGTTCTGGAGTGGGACAGACTTGGGTTTGGATCCCCCTCCAACAGTTTCTGTATCTGTAAAATGGGGGTTAAAATCAACCTTACTCTACAAAGTGGGTGTGAATATTAAGTGGGATGATCTACGTGAATCATTTTAAGCATAATACCCGATAGGAGTAAGCAGAATCCCAACTGTGTGAACTTGAAGAAGTTACAAAAATGCCTTAACCGCGTTCCCCAGCACGAAGCAGCCTGACCTGCCAGGCTGCAGGACGTTGATGACAAAATGACAACACAGGTGAAGGCAAATGGGGAGGAGAATCAATACAAAAGGCCAGGCACCACTGCTGGAGGTATTCTATACTTTCTTCTAGAAGAAGCACCTTGGAGAGTTTTTTAGTCGCTTCCAAAGCAGGGGCCAGTGCAAGGCCTGGCACATAACAGGTGCTCAGCGAACCTTTCCTGGTGACTCACGTTAAACCAGGATGCCCAGTGGGGTGACAGGTTCAAACGCCTTAACCAGCCGGGCAGATGAGGAAATAAGCCACGCAGCGTCTACGCAGGCACTGTGGCAGACTGCAAAGCACCCACCCACCTAAAGGAACACAAATCCAACATTTTTAAGCACGTGACGCAGCTTGGCCTTGGCAGCAACTTTTCGGGCCCTGCACAACCACTGATTCTCCCTCACTCTTCATTGCATATCATCGTGCAATCATGATATGTCGTGCATATCATCTAATCAATCACCCTGTGATCTGGCCTCGTCTTTCCACAGTAAGCATCCTGAAGACGAAGGCGGTGACTTCTACTGCCCTAGGACAGCGCTGGCCTCACAAGAAGGGAAACCTCACTCAGTGAGCAACTGTGGACCGGAACAGCCACGCTGTTAACCCGAGCGTGGTGCTCCCAGCACCTCTGAAATGCTGCAGGGTGCAAACATTTTCTACCCAGCTCCGGGGACCGGGCCGAGTTGGTGTCCACTGTGCTGAGGTACAGTGACCAGGTCTAAGAAGGACTTGTCTTGCACGCTTTTCCTCCAACTGCATCAAAGATGCTTGTCCCTGAGCCACCCAGACAGGGGGCACCGATGCATGCCGGCACACTACTGTGCATGAAACCAGACAGAATAGGCAATCTACCCACAGGTGCCATTGTTCTCAAGTTTCGTCCCCACTCCCTGCACCCCCAAATGTGCATGGCACCTCCTACAGGCAGCACAGGGTATAGAAAGACCAGACTCCAGACTCCAGACGGGGTACTGGTCCTAATCTTTCCTCCTCCGCTCACAAACTCTAGCATGATCACCAGTAGGCAATGTAACTTTTAGGAGCCGCACGATTTTTATTAGTAAAATGCAGACAATAACTACCTTAGAAGAAAGTAAACGGGATTAAATGCCACAGGTAGGCGAAGCTTCTAGAACTGCACAGCCCAATACGGCAGTTCCTACCACAGTACTGCTCAGGTACTGTGTACCCTGAGCCCTGGAAACGTGGTTTCCACAAACTGAAATGGACTGGCCACAGGCAGAAAACACACACCAGGTTTCAAAGACTTAGCACACCCGCAAAAATGTGAACTATTTCATTAATAGTGTTTTTATATTGGCTATGTGTCAAAATAGTATTATTTTGGAATATATTAAGTAAAATGTGTTCTAAAAATTAATTTCGCCTGTTTCTTTTTACTCATTTTTAATGTGGCTACTAAAAAAATTAAATTACATGCACTACATCGTATTTTTTTCTTCTTTTCTTAATGTTTCTTTCTTTTTGAGAGGGAGAGAGAGACGGAACGCCAGCGGGGGAGGGGCAGAGAGAGAGAGGGAGACCCAGAATCTGAAGCAGGCTCCAGGCTCTGAGCTGTCAGCACAAAGCCCGACGCGGGGCTCGAACTCACAAAAACTTATGAACCGCGAGATCATGAGCGGAGGTGAAGTCGGAAGCTTAACCGACTGAGCCACTCAGGAACCCTAGTGCATTATATTTCTGTTGGACATCGAACATGACTCTAGCACAGAGCTCGCCACACAGGAAGTATTCCAACGTTGGCTTCTTTCTCCCCCTGACAGGCCGGCAGGTACCGTGATTCACGCCCCCTCCCTCCCGTCAAAGCCAAGTCCTCCACTCCCTGATTTAATAAATATTTACGGTGCCTGGTCCTTGTGCAAGATGCGGGAGACACAAGGAACAAAACCAGACACAGCCTTCTGGACCTTACTATCTGGATGGGAGGGACAGACATTAATACTTTCACAAATAAAAGGAAAACTGCAACTGTTCGAGTGTCATGAAGGAGAAGTGCACAGGGTGACAAAAGTGGGGAATTTGCCTGGAGGAGGAGTCAGAGCCCAGGGATGCGACCCAAGGAAGTGATACTTGAGTCCAGGTTTAGAGGACGGAGGACAGTTTACTGGACTAAGCCAGGCCGAGAAGAGAAGCCCAGGCAGAAAGAAGACTAAAGACAAGGACCAACCCCCCCCCCACCCCGCCCCTCCAGGGCTTGGTATGTAGAAGGAATAGGAAAAGGGCCGTGTGAAGAGTACTGAACGGGAGGGAGAGGTCGGAAGGGCCAGATCTCCGGGGCTTGGACGAGGATCTGGGGCCGATCCTGCAAGAGGTGGGCAACTGGCCAGTTTTCCGCAGCAGTGTCCTGATCTGATGTGCACCTTCAAACATCCCACTGGCCACGGTGCAAGGCCCACAGCAGAGCAGCCAGAGCGCGTGGGGGCACCTCAGGTAGGACAATGCCACAGTGCAGGTAGGAGGCGACAGACGCCTGTACAGAGGGGGAGCGGCGGAGAGAAGTAGGTGGACTGGTGGCTGCAGAGCCGGCCGGCTCGACGGGGCGGGGGGGGGGGGGGGACGAGCAGCGTGTGCTTCGGAGGCGGCGATGTCAAGAGAGACTCCAGGACTGCAGACGAGGGCCACCCAGCCCCACACACTCCCCGGGCTCCCAGCGAGCGTTCTCCCATCCCGTCCCTCCCCCATCTGCTCGCCGCGCCCGCAGGCTCCATCCTCCCACCCTCCTCCTCCCCACGCTCCTCAAGGCCCGGCCCTCCTTCTTCCCCACCCGACGCCCCTGCCGGTAGCAAATCTGCGGCCCGGCGGCCCCCGCAGGGCCGCGACCCCCTGCGGAACCTGCGCGCTGCAGCCCGGGCCCGCCCTCCAGCCCCTCTGCCCCTCAGTCCCCGAGGCAGATGCAGGCCGCAGCCTCCGGCCCCCTTCCCGGCCCAGCCTCTCCGCCCCGCGTCCCTCGGGCCAGGCCCCTCTCCGCGGCCCGCGGCGCCCCGGCGCCCGGCGCGCCCCGCACTCACCAGGGCGCCGACCTAGGCCCAGCTCCCGCGCCGGGGTCTCGCCTCCGCCGCTCCACCAGCCTCCGCCCGCTCGGCCTTCCCGGGATCCCGCCCCCGAAAGCCAGCCCGGGCTCCTATTGCTCCGCTCCGCCGTCACGCTGAAGTCTCTTTCTGTAATTGGGTGGTTTGCCTGTCACTCAAGAGGGGGCGGGCCCAGCTGCCGGGGGGAAGTCCCCGCCCCACTAGCAGAGGCCCCTTAAAGAAACAGGCTTCCTTTCTCCCCACCCTCATCGCCCACCCCGCTGGCTGTGGGGTCAGGAGGAACGCGATTCCTCAGCAGATCCAAGAGGTGGCATTTTCTCCCCCAAACTTTTCTTTTGGCACAGCCTGAGAGTGAAGGAAAAGGTTTTGGTTCCTTGTGACAACTCGGAGATTGTGAGGGCTGAGCTGTCCTCTGGTGGCACTCAGCCCCATGCCCAGCGGGCATGTAATGCACACTCAACGGTGGAGATAACTGAGTGGGAGGTGACAGTCGTGTCAGAGGCTGTGAGAAGCCGTGGCTGCTCACCACCGAGATGGAGCTAATTATACCGGTACCCGGGGCTGACCGTGGGCGCTGAGCAGAGGCAGAGGGGTACAGCTCTGCTGTAGGATCAGTGGGGACCCGTGGGAGGTGGCATTTGTCACCGTACCTGCGGATCAGAGCAAGGCCGGGCACCCAGCCAAGACCTCTCTGGGCTATCTCCCTTTATACAACCCTGATGTAAGGTATTATGCCGCTCCCTTCCTTTCAGATGCGAAAACTGAGGTTGCCAGAGGGCCAGAGATCATACAGCTAGTGAAGCTAGTGACCGGACAAGCAAGACGCCAGACTGTGCTGGTTTGATTCTAAAGCTTATGGTTTAACCATCTTGTCTCACAGATCCTTGCAACAATCCTGAGAAGCAGGTATTTTGATGTCCGTTTCACAGATGCGCAGCAGAGACTAAATAATGAAATCGATACTACTCAGAAAGCATGAGATTAGTGACAACCGTTTATATGGCACCTGACAATCTGCAAAGCAGTTTTACATAAGTTGTTTCCTTTGATTGCAGAAACAGCTTGGAACTGAAGGTAACTTTGTTAGTTTTATTTTAACGGTGAATAAACTGGTGCTCAGGGAAGTGGAAACTTAGTGCGAGCTGACATCAATACAGTCCCCGCAGAGATCCTCTTGGAACTTTCCACAAAGGTCCAGATAGTAAATACTGGGCCATACGGTCTCTGACAACTAGTCAACTTTTCTAGGTGGTGACCTGTGGCCACAGTTTGCTCACCCCTGGTCTGTGTCACTTTGCTGGATATCAGAGTCTTTTATGGACCATTGCTTTGTGGGATCCCTCACCACAACTTTGTTATTATTCATACTGTTACTATTTATTGTTACTGTTACTATTTATTGTTACCGTTGTTGATGACGTCATCTCCATCATTTTACAGAGGCGGATATAAGGTTGGCGTGGTTAAGGATTTGCCCAAGGTCAACACGGGAACCGGAAGCCGGATCCAGCTTTCCTCACTCCGAATCCCGCCCTCTGTCTACCACGCTGCACTGTCAGATTCCATTACTTGACCTTGTGATGATGACAAGTCCATGGTGAGAGTCCACGAGGGTTCAAGGTGGGTAGCAGACCTCCTTCCTGCCCCATTGCAAGGTGGCAAGCCGTGTTTACCTTCACTTCCCTGGGCTCTGGGGAAAGGTAACGCCTCTAGTTCTCCTCCTGAGGAACATTCTCCTACTCCTCCGTGCCTTCCCCATTTATTCCAGCCCCTGAATACCTCTCCCTCCCCCAGCCCCCAGGGGGCTTACACTCAGCACCCTTGATTATTAAAGAGACATGGTCTCCATGTGGGCAGTGACTGTCGTGGCTGACCAGCTATCTGCCAAACCCCTCTCCCTGCCTTCTGCAGTCATGTGGCTGCCCAGCTAAACTTCACTGCTCAGCCCCACTTGCAGTTAAGGACGGCTGGGTTACTAAGTTCTTGTCTAAGGAATTGGCGGGTGAAACTTCAGGCAAGGCCTTTACTCAGTAGGCCTGCCTCCTCCCTGCACTTTGTCCTTCTCGCCAGCTGGACCCAGCCTTGACCTTGTCATGATGATGATGTGCTGGGGGATGACAGCACCACAACACCGAAGGTGCCAGTGTCCCCAGAGGAGCACTTGGAGCAGAAAGCTACCTGCTGATGGGGAATACTTCCTCATCACTTCATACTCTGATGTGAAAGCGAATTAATCTTTGCTCTCCATAGGCCATTAACTTTTGGGGAGTGGGGGGAAAGGGGCATCTAGTAAAGTGAGCCCTGCACTTACACAGCCTGGGGTGACACCTCCTTAATCTTGTGCCCTGGTGCCTCACCTGCCTTGCCCTAGTTCTGGCCCTGTTTGGGCCACATTTATCCGAGGAATGTGTCACTCGTTTTAGCTTTATACTACTTCGTCCTTTTCTCCTGATATGCCAGTGCAGCTTCTTTGATTGCAAGTTTCAGGAACCAACCTGGCTAACTTCGGCAGAAAAGGAGTTTATGGGCAGGCTGGTGGCTAACTCACAGGAGTGACAGGAAGCCGAGAGCCACGTGGGGAAAAGACAGAGACTGGAGATGCTGTGGGTGTTGAGGTAGTCAAAATGCATTAGCCTCGTCCTTCCCCGCCCCCTCCGCCCCGCCCCTTTCTAGAACAGATCTTTGTCTGATCAGAATCAGTCTCTAAGGGGCACCTGGATGGCTCAGTCAGTTAAGTGGCCGACTTCGGCTCAGATCAAGATCCGGGGTCGTGGGTTCGAGCCCCACGTTGAGATCTGTGCTGTCAGCACAGAGCCTGGAGCCTGCTTTGGATTCTGTTTCTCCCTCTCTCTCTGCCCCTCCTCCTCCCTCTCTTTCTCTCTCTCTCTCTCAAAAATAAATAAACATTAAAAAAAAAAAAAAGAATCAAAGTCCCTGGTGCCAGAGTTCAGTTGGCTGAGCTCAGTAACGTGTCCTCTCCCCTTAGCTAAGGAGGGCAGGCACCCTGACTGATGGACCCACCAAGGGAAGAATTCCCCATTCCTCCACCTCCACCCCTGCTACCCCTGGGCGGCTGAGGCCAGGTGCTTGTTTACAGGATGGGATCAAGTAGGAGAAGAACCCGAAGCTGAATGTCATGATTACATAAACCCAACACAGTATCTGGCCCATGGTAGAGCATAGTCGTTAAGAGGCCTGTGCCTTGTAACCAGACAGAGCTCTCTATTACTTACCAGCTGGGTGTTCTTGTGTAAATTACTCGATCTCTGTGAGCTCGGTCTCCCCATTTGTACAGTGGGGATAAGAACAGCACTGTCCTTGGGGCGCCTGGGTGGCTCAGTCGGTTAAGCAGCCGACTTCGGCTCAGGTCATGATCTCACGGTCCGTGAGTTCGAGCCCCGTGTCGGGCTCTGTGCTGACAGCTCAGAGCCTGGAGCCTGTTTCAGATTCTGTGTCTCCCTCTCTCTGACCCTCCCCTGTTCATGCTCTGTCTCTCCCTGTCTCAAAAATAAATAAAACATTAAAAAAAAAAAAAAAGAACAGCACTGTCCTTCATGGGCTGTCCTGAGAATTAAATGAGATGAAGTAAATGAACAAAACTTGGCACAGTGCCCGACATAATAAGTGCTCAGTAAATTGTAGGTAGTTTTTTTTTTTTTTAATTTTTCAGTCCCTTTCTCTCTCTCTCTCAAAATAATTAAACAGAGCATGAACATGAGCAGGGGAAGAGCAGAGAGAGAGGGAGAGGGAGGATCCCAAGCAGAGCCCTGATGCAGGGCTCGACCCCACAAACTGTAAGATCATGACCTGAGCTGAAATCAAGAGTCGCACCCTTAACCAACTGAGCCCCCTCAGGGGCCCCAAATTGTAGGTAGTTTTAAAAACTGTAGTAGGCCTTCGATATGTATTTATTGTGTGAGTGAATTATCTATAATGTTTTCAGTTCTTCTTAAACCACGTCTGAAACTGGAGGGTATCGAAACACCCCAGTTCTCTAATCCACACACCGTCCACATTCGGGGAGTCTGGCATCCCCTCGGCGGCCTCACTTCCCAGCTTAGGGCTCTGGTCTCCATACAGTGAGTCCCTGTGTTCACCCTCCTCTTCCGTGCTCCCTTCTCTCTCCATTGACTCATCTGGAAAATCCCAACTCTGCTAAAACTCAGCTCACCACCTGTCCCTCACCTGTGCCCCCCAGCAACTGACGGGGCCAGAGAGAAGTACAGACCCTCTGTGGCCCAGGTGGGTCCTCCCCACTCTGGGGTAACCCCACAGCCCTGTACTTCCATGGCCTGTCCGGTCCCCCTCCCCCAGAGGCTCTCTCGTGTCTTCCTTCTCTCTTCTGCCTTCAGCTCCTCACTCGTAGCTGATGACACACTTGCGTCTCTAACAAAACAAAAAAAAGAAGGAAAGAACCAATAAGGAGAAAACTCACATTTTCTCGCTGCCAAATCCACCGGCCTATCTGCCTCAGCACCAGAGAGCCCCGCCTTCTGTCCTGTTACCATAAAGTCACCTTCTCTGACCCCCATAAGTGCTACCCTGCAGGTGCCCCCAGATGGCGTCTCTTCTCACTCACAGATTTTGCGTCTGCAGGTATCCCGTCATCTCCCCTGCACCATCGGTGCCCTGTCGTGCCCCCCAGCATCCGCCTAAGCTGTAAGGTGGCCCATCTTTAGACTGGCGGGGGCTTCCCTGTGGTCTACAAAACCCCAGATGATCTGGCACTGAAATACTTTGACTTGCTCTATGTCCAGTCTCCCCGTACTCAGGCAGCTGCAGTCTTACAGCCTGATCGCCCGTTCCTTAAACACAGTTTCTTCTTGCCTCTGTGCCTTTGCACGCTCTGTTCCCTCTCCCGGAGTGCTCTTCCCCCTGATCGTCACATGCTTACTTCACTTTATCCAGGTCTGCTCTAAAACCTCCTCAGCCAGATCTTCCCTGACCACCCCATCTTCTTGAATGTACCCCCCACCAACCCCGCTCCGTTTCCTTAACCTGCTCTAATTTCCTTCCAGGTACTCAACGTCACTACTTTTGTATTGTCTGACCTCTGCCTTAGTCGTAAGTTGCCTGAGCAGGAATGGTGACTGCCTTGTTCCTAGCTGGATCCCCAGCACCTGGAACTTATGTGGCACACAATCCGTGGCCCATATTTTCTTTATTGCAGCACTGAATAAACAAAGAAAAACAAACCATGGGTAAATGGAGGGTCTCTACGAATGTGACTCCTGTTATATACAGTCCCTGCAACCATACTGGAACGATTTCTGACATGGTGGCTCATAAATGTCAAAACCTATGTTTATCTGCTTAAAGAAAGAGAGCCAGTATTTACTGTGGGTCTGTGTCTTATGTGGGGGACTGTTACATATATATGATCTCATTCAAAGCTATCAGCTTTCTGTGGAGTGTCTGAGTGCCCATTGTACAGATGAGGAAGACTGAGATTTAGCGGTGCAAAGAAACTTGTTAAGGCCACACAGCCCGTTTGGTACCTAAGTCAGTCCGACTTCAAAGCCCATGTCCTTCCCTTTATACGACCCCCTGAGAACAATATAGTATGTGGGCATTTCATCCTGTAATTTGTTCTGTGTCTCAAGTAATTATGAAGCCTGGATACGTATGAGGTAAGTTCTCTATATGATTTATCTCACTTGCTCCTCTCATTCGTATGAGGTACATATATTGCTACCTCTATTCTACAGAGGGGGAAACTGAGGCCCAGAGAGGTGGGGATATTTGCCGGGGGTTGTTTGATGAAGTGGTGAAGCCAGTATTCAAATCCGTTCTGTCTAATTTCAAGGCCTGAGTCTTTTCTGCAACATTGTGCTATCTCCCTTAAGACAACTCGCTGCCTCAGATAAGAAGAGAAGAAAAATGACTAAAGCAGACGAATAAAGTATCATTACGAAAATTCATGGTGACTTGGATTTTTAAGTGGGAAGCAAAGGGCAGGAGGCAGACAGCCAGTCTAGCCTTGGCTCTTGCAGGTTGGGGGTTCACATAACTCACGATAACTTAATTTGCAAAGATCATTCTTCCAGGAACTGGGTCTTATCGTGTATTTTTGTGAGTGGAAATGAAGAGACCGGAGGGTGTCTTGGAGACTGGGGCGAGCGGTCAGGTGTCAGCCCCAGCAGGAGAGGGCTCCAGCCGCTTGTGTGAGGCCAGCGCCCCCTGCTGGCGTAGGAAGTCATCTTCAACATCTAAAGCTGTGTGTGTGTGTGTGTGTGTGTGTGTGTGTGTGTGTGTGTGTGTGTGTGGTGGGGCAGGAGGTCATTGGGAAGCATATTCAATGAGATTTGAGAAATGTCTAGCACACCCAGTATATAAAAATAATAGCTACTACTTACCAATATAACAGAGTCGTGGGCAGGCACTGTTTTATAGATTTTACATTAATTTTATTTACTCCTGGGACTTTACATACTACATCTAATTGAACGATCACCCCAATCCTCTGAAGTAGAAATTATTGTTTTCACTCCCATTTTTCAGCACAGAAGCCTGAAGCACAGAGAGGGTAAGTCATTTATAATGTGGCTATTAAGTGGAGGATCTCGGACTTGAACAGGTAGACTCTAAGCTTCGTGCCCACGCTCTGGAAACCACTAACTGGCCATTCCTTATGTCTGGGGCACCCCCTGGCAAGCCCCTTGTAAAGAGCCATACTCAGGACTTTCCATGGCTGGATTCCCTGTACTTATACTATTAAATCTGATTTTCTCCTATTAATCTGCCTCGTATTAATTTGATTCTAAGTCCAGCCAGAAGGGCTTTGAAGGGCAGAGGAAATTCTTCCTCCCGAACAGTTGGTGTAGTCAGCAAGATACTTTAACTCCACGGGCACTGATGGGGGAGCATACAGCAAGCTGAGACCCTGCAACCCCCCTCCTCCCCTCGGGCGGGATTCCTGTGACATTCCCCAGGCACTCCTGGCTCCCCGAAAGCTAAGAAAAGGAGAAAGCAAATGGTTAACCGACGGAGAGATCACAGTCATGCAGGACAAGAGTCTCCATGGGTTCACAAACGTCTTCGTAAATCACAAGAAAAAGGCAATCTTGTCACTAGCCTAACCTCCAGAAACCCAGAGACACTGTTTCCTGGAGCCCTAACATCACCTTCCCCTCCATACTGGGGTGGGGAACAAAGGCAAGAAGAAAATGTAAATAAACTCAAATTTCTTTTTTTTTTTTTTTTTTTTTTTTTTTTATTTATTTTTGGGACAGAGAGAGACAGAGCATGAACGGGGGAGGGGCAGAGAGAGAGGGAGACACAGAATCGGAAACAGGCTCCAGGCTCCGAGCCATCAGCCCAGAGCCTGACGCGGGGCTCGAACTCACGGACCGCGAGATCGTGACCTGGCTGAAGTCGGACGCTTAACCGACTGCGCCACCCAGGCGCCCCTCAAATTTCTTTATAACCTGCAGCCCACTGACAAACACTTGAGGCAAATACAGAGTCGAACACTTCTCCAGGACCCCTGCTGTCTTAATGTTAATGCCTTGCTAGAGGGAAAAACAACCTTCCCTTGGTGGTAGCTAGGCCTCCCGGGTCCTTTGAGTCCTCTTTAACATATGAAAGTCCTTTTGGAAACCTTCCTCCTGCCTTTACTCC
The DNA here is from genome assembly GCF_028749965.1 of Puma concolor. Classification (NCBI taxonomy): domain Eukaryota; kingdom Metazoa; phylum Chordata; class Mammalia; order Carnivora; family Felidae; genus Puma; species Puma concolor. The sequence continues at coordinate 126,735,386 of NC_141669.1, forward strand.
ATAGTATAAAACCAGTCACTCCTCACCACCCCAGTGCAGCTCTTCCTGCCCACGGGTCCTGTCCCCGTGCTTTAATAAAGTCACCTTTTTGCATCCAAGATGTCTCAAGAGTTCTTGGTTGGCTGTTGGCTCCGGACCCCCACCACCACTCCGAAACCTCATCAGACACCATTGGCCCCGGACCGCTGAGAGATCCTTGGGAAATGTGACAAACAGCTAGAAGAGTGGATTCATTTGAGAACAAAAACTGCCCTTCCCCCCAAGCCTTGCAAACTAGATGTAAAGGGCCTCGTGTAAACTTCAGGGAAATCACCACAGCAGCTCATATAGAGACGATCTTCAGGCCTGTCGCTGTGTGTGCCAGAGACATTTGAACCACAAACCAGGAAAATCCGTCAGAACGCTGCAGCCGCCTCTCACTCTCTCTGAAGATGCTTCAAGTTGACCTCTAGAAAGGTTCCCTGGCTCTCCTCAGAACCCCCAAACTGACTTCTGTTCCGACCGAATCATTAACCATCGTTTTTCTTGTCTTTCGGTAGAAACGCCTCTTGTCTAGTGTCTGATTTCTTGAACCATGAGCCCAACTCTGAAAATGCATCTGCTTCGCCACCGCCTGAAATGGGTTTAACTGAACTGACCGATTTGTCAGGACCAAGACTGGTTCCGTGAGACAGAACGATTTACAAGATCAATTTTTAATGCATGGAATTTCAAGGAAGTTTTAGAGGAGGGAACTGTAGGGGCCAAGGGCAGGCTGCCCCAAGATGGGCCACTTTGGCAGGGACATTATTTTGAGTTAAAAGCAATCGGAACCTAGCAGATTCAGAGAAAGCTCTTTACCTCTCCAGCAACTGCCTGCTTTACCGGGAAGAGAGCTATTAACAGAGCTTCTATTCGCCTAAGGAACTTCTCTGCATAATAGGGCACCGAGTGTTTTCCAAACATCTCCATTCACCTTCCTGCTAAAGGCCTTTCTGCCCTTTGTATCCTCAGACCCCTACCCCTCTCCTTAGCTCATATAAGTATCATGTTGCCTGAATGTCCTTAGAGTTTCCAAGTCTGTGTGGATTCCCTGTACTTACACTATTAAGTTAGGTTTTCTCCTGGTTAAAAAAAATGAACCTGGGGCGCCTGGGTGGCTCAGTCGGTTAAGGGTCCGACTTCAGCTCAGGTCACAATCTCACGGTCCGTGGGTTCGAGCCCTGCGTCGGGCTCTGGGCTGATGGCTCGGAGCCTGGAGCCTGTTTCCGATTCTGTGTCTCCCTCTCTCTCTGCCCCTCCCCCGTTCATGCTCTGTCTCTGTCTCAAAAATAAATAAACGTTAAAAAAAAAATGAACCTTACGCAGAGCAGACACACAGCAATGGCTCAATAATTTCTTAGAAAATGGCAGACATACTAGGATTTAGTGGTAAGTCTGCTCCTTCTGGACCCCAGCGGAGGCGGGTGGGGGAAGTAGATTCTTCTGGGTGACTGGTCTTGCAAACACTCCATCTGTCTGGATGGGAGATAAGCCCCCAGCCAGGGATAAACGTGGCTCCTTGGATCTGCTTCCCCAGCATCTTGGTAACAGCAGAAGCAGAGAATCCTGAACGATAAATGTAAACTACTTAGCAGCCATTGAGGAATGAGTTCAGGACTGACAGATCTGAACAGACAGCTCCTGGAGAAGATTCCTCGGGGAATTTCTCTGCCGCCCCCCCCCCCCCCCCCCCGCCCCACCTCCTGTGTCCCGGACTGAAAAGTTACTGGAATGTAGGGAGGTGAAGAGGTTAGGGGTGGAGGGAGAGGTCAGGGCTGCTGGCCACTCAGCTGCTGCTGGGAAAACGCTCAGGGGGGTGAGGCAGCTCCTGTGTACCAACGAATATGGAAGAATTTCAACACTCGGACAACAGGTATGACTATGCCGGCTGAATAGTGCCGTCCTTACTGTGGGTCCTGAGGCAACTGGCCCGACCTCTTTGAAAGTCCTTATCTTCATGTGTAAAACAGCGATGGTGGTAGAAAGTGACTCATGAGACTGGTGAGGGAGTCGCATGGGTTAAAATAAGTTAAGTTCCGCTTCTAGCTCACGGTAGGCATTCAGTCAATGGGGTTGTGATTAAAGGCCAACCACTGTGTGTGTGTGTGTGTGGGTGTGTGTGTGTGTGTAAGAGTGAGGTAGCTTTGTTGACCAGAGTCCCTCTGCCACACTGTCCCTTGCCTTCACCCCTCCGCCTCCGACTGTAAGCCCACTCCCAGAGCTCAGAGCCCCAGGAGGGGTGGGGGCCCCATTCCCGGTCGGTATTTCCTTGGCTCCGGTAGACTCCTTCCTATGTTTTACTGACCTGACCTGGTTTGTCCAGAGCAGCTGCCCGTTTGTTGAGAAACTGAGGCAGCCATCATAGAAGAAACGAAGGGCCTACTCTTGCCAGAGGCCCTGGCCTTGGAGCTCTGGCCCGGGAGGAAACTGTGTGGAGAGGCTCATATATGCTGTAGGAAGACCTCCCTGCCCGAGAATTCGTCTGTAGGGAAGATCTTGACTTGGACTGGGTGGTTGGATCATCAAAGATAAGGGAAGAGGAGGGTAGGAAGAAGCCAGCTAATGCAGGCCTGTCATCTCTGCCGTGAAGACTCTAGGTTTTGTTCTATGTGCAGTGGGAATGTATTAGAGGCTTGTAAGCAGGGGAATAGCACTGTCTGATTTGATGTTTTTTTCAAACAAAAAGTCTCACGTATTTATACCAAACCAACCTACTGCTGCAGAGGCATAGTAACCGAGAAAAATAAAACACGTCTATTGGGGCCACCTTGGAGACTCGGTGGGTTAAGTGTCTGACTCTCGATTTCGGTTCAGGTCACTGTCTCACGGTGTGTGAGATCGAGCCCCACATCGGACTCTGCGCTGATAGTGCAGAACCTGCTTGAGATTCTCTCTCTCCCTCTCTCTCTGCCCTTCCCTCTGCCTCTCTCTCTCTCAAATGAATAAACATTACAAACCATGGCTATTGTTGGGGTAGTGATGTCCACAGAGCAACGGGACAGCAGCCCGTGACCTTCATGCAGCATGAACACAGTGCTATCTCATGGGCGATCCCTCATAGGCCCAGCCGGGTTCTCCTTCAACGCCTCCTCTTGGAGTTGAACCTGATTTTCTTACCAGTCTGCGTCCAAATCCACTGGGGAATGGGACCATTCTGCCTTTGTTTCTCCGTCGGGAATCGCTTGATCCTGAAAATCTTGTGAGGAGGCATGGAGAGGGACCGTGAACCGCAGGCACCCGAGGGCGGAGTAAAGGAGAGAGTTGACTTGAATTTTGAAGGAAGATCCCATGGGTCGCTGTGATCAGACTGTGTTGAGAATGGCTTGTGGATACAAAGACGGAGGCAGGAAGACAAAAGAGGTGTGTGTGTGTAAATAGTGAAAAGCCCGCACACGCCTAGGAAAAGAGTGATGGTTTCCTACGGCCCTAGCAACACGTCACTACTGGAGCTGGCCTTTAACTTGCCCCCTAGGTCAATGGCCACTCATCTCGCCAATCTGGCCTCTGATTTATCTCATGTAGTCATCAGAGGGCAGCCCGGTCTCTAAGATTTGGGGAAATCGCATCATTGTGGCCTTCTGTACTTCTTTCTAGTTGCTCCCTGTCTGGTGGGGGGGGCAGAAGCACGGGCAGCTGGCTGACCCCCGGCAGAGTGCGATGCCTTAGGTGAGTGGAGGCCCAGAGGAAGCGGGAGAATGTGGCGGCGTTCAGCCTGAATGGTTCGGCTCCTCGGAAGGGACCACACTGTGTTGGTACTGACCTCGAGGGCCGAGTGATGAGTAGAATTCCAGCAGAGTTGACAAAAAAGACAGTCAGGCCCATTTTACAGAAGAATGAGCTGAGGCTCCGAGAGTCCCTTTCTTGAGTTGGTAAGAACTCTGACTGCCTAGCACAGAGTCCTAAACCACTGTTTGTACTTTCTCGAGGTTTCTCATCCTGTGAAACTGGGATAACGACATCTGCCTTTCAGGGCGGTGGTGAGGGTTTGCTGACTTCATACGTTAAATAGAAGCATAGAGCCATTTTGAGAGACAGATGCTGGACACATTCCCACTCCCACTCACCGGCCTCGCAGCTTACAGTTCAAATTCGTGCCTCAGCAAAGTGACGAAGCAGTCCATGCCCCGGATCTGGGGGTGGGAGGGGCGGTGGTGTTATGACAGAGTCAAAACTAAGAGGGTAGAATCTTGGATGTCACGGTCTCAGCAGATACTATCAATGAGGATAATGATCAGCTGCTTCTTTTACATTTATTATTTTGCTTTGTCTATTCATCAACTCGGTATTTAATGCACTACGTGCCAGGCATCGTTTTATGTTAATTCTAATAATCACCATGAAACTCGGTGGTAGGAATTATTATTCCTGCTTCACAGATGATGGAACTGAGTTAGGAGAGCAAATAGAACCAGATTATAGAATACGGATCATTAATATCTTGGGCAAATGAAAGAGCCTGTTGCATCAATTTTTTTAAAAGCGTACAACAAGGGATGCCTGGCTGGCTCAGTCGGTACAGCGTGTGATTCTTGATGTGGGGTCATGAGTTCAAGCCCCACGTTGGGGGTTGAGTTTACTTTAAAAAAAAAAAGTATTCAAAAAAAATTTTTTTAACGTTTATTTATTTTTGAGACAGGGAGAGACAGCATGAACGGGGAAGGGTCAGAGAGAGAGGGAGACACAGAATCTGAAACAGGCCCCAGGCTCTGAGCTGTCAGCACAGAGCCCGACGCGGGGCTCGAACTCACGGACCGTGAGATCACGACCTGAGCCGAAGTCGGATGCCCAACTGACTGAGCCACCCAGGCACCCCCAAACAAAGTATTCAAAAAGAATACAACAGCTTTATGAATCAAAAAAGTCTGATTCTTCTTAAAATAAAAATAATAATTCTTTTATTCATTTTTATTTTAGAGAGAGTGAGAGTGGGGGAGGGGCAGAGAGGGAATCTTTTTTTTTTTTAACCTTATTTATTTTTGAGAGAGAGAGAGCGAGAGTGAGCGAGCAAGCAGGGTAGGGGCAGAGAGAGAGGGAGAGAGAGGGAGAATCCCAAGCAGGCTCTGCACTGTCAGCACAGAGCCTGATGTGGGGCTCGAACTCATGAACCATGAGATCATGACCTGAGCCGAAATCAAGAGTCGGACACCTAATGGACTGAACCATCCAGGCGCTGTGAGAGAGAATCTTAAGTAGACTCCATGCTGGGCGTGCAGCCTGACATGGGGCTCAATCCCATGACCCTGGGATCATGACCTGAGCCCAAATCAAGAGTCGGGTGCTCAACCAACTGAGCCACCCAGATGTCGCTAAAAATAATAATTCTTTTAAGGATAAAGTCTTGATAGATGGATTGAAGAGCAAAATGGATTTAGAGAGTGAAGTAGTGAACCAGAAGGCTGAGCAAAGGCATTCTCCCAGAATGCAGTGCCAAGGAATAAACAGATGGAAAGTGGGAACAAGCACGGAGGCGTGAAGGGTATTGCAAATGTCGCATTGTCTGCTTCATGTGAGTTACAGAATAAGAGAAGGAAACAGAAGAAGGAAAGTCCCTGAAGCAACGTAATAATTCAAGACTTCTTCTTAGAACTTAAGAGACACATGAGCTCTTATGTCGAGAGGATCTAGTGAATATTTACAGGAAGAATATGGAAAGACTTACACTTAAGTACACCCTCCTGAAATCTCAGGACCCTAAGGATGAAAAGGAAACGCTGAATGTTTCCGGAGTGAAACAAATGATCCAGAAGGGAATGAGGATAAGGTTGACCTTAGTCTTCCTCCTTTGCAACTTTGTGAGCAAGACAACAGCCCAATGATGTCTTCAAAATTCTCTGGTGGAATACGTGTGAGTTTAGGAGCGTTGAGGAGTGTTTACTCAGCTAATCTATCAGGCAAATGTGGGGGCATCACCGACCATTTTAAGACACCGATGGACGAAAAATGTTTACAACTCATAGTCACAGCATTCCTCCGCAGGGTCCTGTTGGCATTTGGGGTGGAACGACTCTTCATCGCATAAGCCTGATCCACACGCTCCCGACAGTGTCCTTGGTGTCCCTGTGACCACCATCCATCAAATGCCAGTGGAATTGCTCCTTAGCCACGGTGACAGTACAAAACACCCCATGTTGGGAAGGGGTGTGGTACCGGCCTCTGCTTGAGAACCCACCGGTGTAGGACTTATATTCCAACGGAGAGAAAGTGGATCCAAGAAGAAAATGTGGGATATACAAAGCACAGGCAAGCAAAAAACAAAACAAAACAAAACAGCAAAATGTCAGACTACATAAAAATCTTTACTTATAACAATTAACTAAAATCTGAGATGACAACCCAGGATGGGGAGGCATGAAGACTGGGAAGGAGGTAGGAGAGAAAAGTAAAAGATCCTCATTTTATTCGGTAGGAAGATACAGATATTAATTAATAGGCTTAACGATTCGTGTCAAAAATAAAGATAATAGGAACAGAATATATACTTTCTTAAGTTTTTTACTATTGTATTAAAAGAATTTTTTTACATTTATTTATTTTTGAGAGGCAGAGAGAGATAGAGCATGAGTGGGGGAGGGGCAGAGAGAGAAGGAGACACAGAATCTGAAGAGGCTCCAGGCTCTGAGTTATCAGCACAGAGCCCGACGCGCGGCTCGAACCCATGAACCGTGAGATAATGACCTGAGCCGAAGTCGTACGCTTAACCGACTGAGTCACCCAGGCGCCACAATTATTATTATATTTTTAATGTTTATTTATTTTGAGAGAGAGAGAGAGAGAGAGAGAGAGAGAGAGAGATGAGTGTGGGGGAGGGGCAGAGAGAGAGAGCATCCCAAGCAGGCTCTAAGATGTCAGCACAGAGCCCAATGTGGGGCTCGAACCCACCAAGTGTGAGATCATGACCTGAGCCCAAATCAAGAGTCATGTGCTTAACCAACTGAGCCATCCAAGTGCCCCTAAAGTTTATTTATTTAAGTAATCTCCGCACCCAACGTTGGGCTTGAACTCACGACCCTGAGATCCAGAACCAATGCTGTACCAACTGAACCAGCCAGGTGCCCCTATACTTTCTAAGTCATTAGAAGAAAGGGTAATGGGCAGCAAATAAATGCTATCAACTAACTGAAAAGCAGAGATGAAAAAGAAACATGAACACAGCATATATAGTAGAAAAAAAACACCAGGTAAATAAATTGGTAGAAACATACAAATCCATCAATAATATATGAAACTCACTGTGAGAGGACAGATACTCTAGAATAAAAAAAAAAAAAGTCAAACCGTATGCTGTTTTATTAGAGACAGCAAAAGCAGGGTAGCACAGAAACACTGGAAACACTGAGTGGGAAAAGTTGTCCCAGGGAAGCCGGGGAGAGGAAAGCAAGTGGACAACAACAGCATTAGGCAAAATGGATTTCACACAACAACGATCAGTGTTATTTGAAAAGACCTATCTATATATATATTTAAATTAAAAAAAAAATGTTTATTTATTTCTGAGATAGAGAGAGAGCATGAGTGGGTTAGGGGCAGAGAGAGAGGGAGACCCAGAATGCAAAGCAGGCTCCAGGCTCCGAGCTGTCAGCACAGAGCCCGACGTGGGGCTCGAACTCACAAACCGTTGAGATCGTGACCTGAGCCGAAGTCGGTCGCCCAGCCGACTGAGCCACCCAGGCGTCCCTAGACCGAAATATATATTGATAAATATCCAATCTACCAATAAGTTTAGCCCTTGTGCTTGTATGCGTCTAGTGACATAGGATTGAAATGTCAAATACTAACACTGATAGAATCCCGAGGAGAAACCACCAATCCACAGCTCGGTGGGAAACGGTTAGAAATCTGCAGAACAAGCAGTCGAAACAGTAAGTAAATCACATGGAAGATTTGAATGCCATGGTTCACGAGCTTTATCGAACACATTTATGTGGAGATACATGTTTGCCCTTTTCAAACACACATGATAACTTCACAGAAATTGTCCTTCCTTGAAATGATAGTTTTTTTCCTTTTAACCTCCCCGCCCCATCGCCCCCCGTGTCTTTTCTCTGTTCTCATATTTTTCTTTCCTGCCTTCCCGTGTTTTTATCTGTACCACCTGCTTCTCCTCCTCCTCCCAGGTAACCTTGTTAGCAGGGCGATTATATCCTTCTAACCCTCTCTTCATGCTCATGAAATCAGATGTAAATATACATGTCTGTGTAGATTTCTCTCCCGATTTCTCTCCCGATCGCTTACAGAAACGGAACCACAGTTCATGCATGTCTCTGCATCTTGCAGAGGTGGAAGATGGTAATTCCCTTGAGTCAAGAGATTCTTTTCTAGTGGTTGCATAACCTGCCATGATACAAATGTATCACACTTTATTCAGCCATTCCTCTGCCTATACTCATGGTCACTGTGGATGGGAACGTCCGTCCTCTCCACATATTCTGGTGCTTTTATTTCCCTGGCGTGGATTCTCGGGCATGGGATTGCTGGTCAAAGAATATGCGGAGTTGTTTTATTTTGATAGGTGTTGCCAGACTGCTCTCCAACAAGGTCATAGCCACTGTGATGTGGTGAGGAGGGTCCCTTCCCAGCCTCCAGTAGGTGTTACCATGCTCCCGATTTGCTAGTCTGATGTGAGTAAAGCAATGTCTCATTATTTAATGTGTATTTTCCTGACTCCCAGGGAAGCTGAATATCTTCTTGGGTTTATTCACCATTTGGGTTTGTTCTGTGAGAACTTCTGACCATTTTTATTCTGATACTGATTTGCCAAAGCTCCTTGTGGATATAGACAGGAACCCCTTATCTGCTACCTGCATTGCAGATGGCTAGAAAGATCTCACAAATGCTAGCTAGGTATAGCGTTGGACGTTTTCTTCTAAGATTTTAATCATTTTATTTTTTAGATTTACATCTTGAGTTCACTTGGAATTTGCTTTCCTTTAAATGATGTGTGAAATAGAGTTCTGATTTTATCTCTACTATCTCTGTGCTATCTAATATAGCCATGAGCCACATGAACCTTTTGGGCACTTGAAATATGACCAGTCCAACTGAAATGAAGTGTAAGTTTAAAATATACACCAATTTCCAAGTCTTAGTGTGAAAAAAGAAGAATATAAAATGTCTCATTACTAACTTTTATATTGATTATATGTTGGATTAAGTATTAAAATTAATTTCACATATTTCTTAAATATGCTTTTTTCTTTAAAGTGTATTTGTTTATTTTGAGAAAGAGAGAGAGAGAGAGGCAGAGAGAGAATCCCAAGCAGACTCCGCACTGTCAGTAGGGAGCCTGATGAGGGGCTCAAACTCATGAACCCTGAGATCGTGACCTGAGCCGAAGCGAATAGGTGCTTAACCAACTGAGCCACACAGGCGCCCCTAACTTCACATATTTATTTTTTAACTCTTTTTCATGTGGCTGCTAGAAAAAAATTAATTATCTACACAGCTTCTATTATATTTCTATCGGACAGCACTATTCCACATAATCCGTTTGCCAGAACCCTCTTTCTCTTTTTTTAAAAGTAGGCTCCATGCCCAATGTGGGGCTTGAACTCACAACCCTGAGTGGGATGCTCTACTCACTGAGCCAGCCAGGGGCCCCTCCAGGACTATTTCTTAAACATGTTTTTGTCTGTTTTACTTATTTCTGATCTGCCTCACGAGGGGTGTATCCGTTTTATTGCTTCTGGTAGACATCCGTCTTCCCACCATCTTTGGAACAACGGTCTTAGATCTGGAGAGATTCACAATCGGGAGTCCTGTCCCTCCAGGCTTGGATTGGAACTCAAGTTCCCAGCCTCTCTCATCGTTAGGATGTAGGCACTGGGCCTTTGTGGGATGACTAAGTGCGCTAGCTACGGGGGGGCGGGGGGGGGTTCAAGTTCTGCATGGAATTGTCTTTTCCGTAGGCCCAGGTGGCATAGGCAATGGGCTTTGCAGGAGGTAGTGCCCTCAGTGGTTCCAAGGTCAAGGTCCTGGCATGGGGGAGGGGCGGTGACAAGAATGGCAGTTTTTCATCAACATACAGAACAGTTGGGGGCATTACTTGACCTTGAGCCTGGCTTTTCAGCCCTCATAACAATAGCGTGAGCTGCTCATTATCTCTTTAACAAACTTGCTTGCTGCTTAATCATCAGAATCGGCTTGTATCCCTGACAACACGGAAACTTGACTGCTGATATACTGGGATTGTTTTCCTCAAAGAAAGCCATTTTGATCCCCCCACCCCTCCACGATTCCTAAAATAGCATCTTCTGTCTTCATGAATTCTCTCTTCTTAATTTTTTTTTTTCAGTTTGTTTTCTTGTTCTTTGTCTATTTCTCAAGGACCACGCTGTCTCAGCCTGGGCTCCCCAGAACGCAGAGCCCTCGGCAAAAGTTTACGTGGTAACACTTCCTGGAGGAAACCAGGCTGAGGGAGAAAGTGAGTCAGGGAGGAGGAGAGCCAGGGTGAGCCGGGGCATTGCTGAGAGTTTTGTAACTAGCATAGCTAGTTGCGTGAACTACTCCGACTTGGAACACCCCGCTGGAGGAGAAGGTGAGCAGAGTTTGTCCACCGGCTCCTTCCTATCCCTGCCCCGGGAGCCCCTGGGACCAATCCAAACAGTTCATGTCGTGGTCGGTCTCTCCCTTTTGGTCAGCACTGCCGTGGGGCTCCTTGACCTGTAGCGTCATCAATGGCAGAGGCCGCCATCAGGCTTAAGGACCAGGCAATCGCCCGCCCCCGTTCCCCGTAGAGCCCCTCCAGCTGGGAATCAAGGCGAGCGGCTGAGGGGTGAGGTGAGTGTGCAGGGTGGTTGCGGGGAGAAGGCCGGAGATCCGTGGTGGTGCATAAACCGAGTCTGGCACATTCCGGCCCTTGCACTAGTCAGATTCTCTTTCGCCCTCCTGTAACATCTGTCGCACATGTAAGAATAAGATGCCTTCGGCCAGTCCTTCAAGGGGGAAGCCTGTGGCAGCTCCTAAACAGTCTGGAAGAGGGTTCACAAGCCAACGTCCGGTGTCTGCAGTGGTAGCTCATTCCAGGGTGGTGATCCATAGTCGTCCTCTTCCTCCTCTGCCACCCGTTCCAGATTTTCCTGCCCCGTGGCCATCACTTCAACTGGCAGGTGCTACTGGCCTGCTGGGGTGACCCAGCCCTTCCTCCCTCGCCTTGCCTTTGTCTAACTGCGGTTGTTACAATCACCTGGAATGTCCGGGAAGCCCCGAGAGATGCCCCGTGATGCCCTGGGCGCCAGGCATAGGCTCAGTCCCACCGGGTAGCAGTTGGTTTAGTTCCCCGTGCAGCGGGTGGACCAGCCCCGCCAGCAGACTCATTTCATTCTTCGCTTCCTACTCCGTTTTTTTGCATGAAGACGCCAACATTGCCAGGAGGTGGTGGGAGGCGAAGCCTCCCTCCCTGCTCGTTCGTTCCTGGGGACACCACGCCCATTGGCTCAGTGCCTACGCCATATTCCGGAGGACAGCGTCCCACCCCCGACGGGCGTGGTAGCTGAGCTGATGCCTTAACTGACCTTGCACAGGCCACCCCGCCATTCTACCAGGCTAATTGCTTTGGGTGAGGGTGTACTTAAATTATGTGTGTGGGGGATGGGATTAGCAGCCTCGGCATCACCTGGGAGCTTGTTAGAAATGCAGAATCCCGGGTCCCGCCCCAGAACTACTGAATCAGAGTCTGCATTTTATTTTTTAATTTGATGTTTTTCAACGTTTATTTATTTTTGAGAGAGAGAGAGAGAGAGAGAGACAGAGAGAATGAACTGGGGAGGGGCAGAGAGACAGGGAGACACAGAATCGGAAGCAGGCTCCAGGCTCCGAGCTGTCAGCCTCTAGCCCGACGCGGGGCTCGAACCCACGAACCACGAGATCATGACCTGACCTGAATTCGGACGCTCCACTGGCTGGGTCACCCAGGCGCCCTGGGAAATTTATTGACTTATTTTATTTAAATTTATTTATTTAATTAATTTTTAAAAATGTTTTTATTTATTTTTGAAGGAGAGAGAGAGAGCATGAGCAGAGGAGGAGGAGACAGAGAGGGAGACACAGAACTGGAAGCAGGCTCCAGGCTCGGAGCTGTCAGCACAGAGCCCGACGCGGGGCTCGAACTCACAGACCGCGAGATCGTGACCCGAGCCAAAGTCGGACGCTTAACCGACTGAGTCACCCAGGCACCCCTAGGCGCCTCGGGGAATTTTAATCTTCAACTTGTCTGGTATGAATGTTGCTACACTGGCCTTTTTTCTTTGCAGATCGAAGCTAGCTTCTGGATCCCGAACACATGGACAGAGCAAGAGCATCAGCGTGGCCCTGAGCCCAGCTGCATTGGCCGGGGTTGTACTTTGCCCCTTTAACCTTCCCCTTGTCAGTGTCCTCCAGGAAAGACGCCCCTTGGCGTCCTGGAGGAGGAGCTCCTGGAACCGAAATGAAGTGGCACTTGGCCACAGGAGGGGAAGGACTTACTCCCACAGCTGCTGGAAGCACAGTCTTCAGTTGCTGGCACTCTTCAGGGCGATCCCCGGGCTGAAGGGAACTGCCTCATCCAAGGTCATGCCCTTTCCCAGGGCAGCCCATGTCCAATCACTGGTTGACAGGGCAGTCTAGAAGGACCCAGCTCCTCTCACGGCAACTCAGGACTAACTCTGAAGAAGCTTCGAAGCTCCTCGAGGAGCTTGCACATGCTTTTATTGAATCTATGTGACACCCCACATCCTCACTCCGCCCAGACCTTCCTTCCCTCTCCTGGACGTCCAGCCCCAGAGCGCTCCGCAGGCGAATCCCTGCTCCAGAGTCCTTCTCCCAAGAAGGCCAGCGATGACAAGAGGACATTTTCTCTCTTCTCCTGGGATGCGTGCGGAAGAGGGAGGGGTCATAATCCTGGTAACTATTGTGGATGAATCAGAAAAAAAAAATGTGCATCCACGTATAACAAGAGAGACTAATGTGGCAAAATCGTAACCAGGGGTGCATCCAGAGATGTTCGTTGTAGTGTTCTTCTGCTCTTCTGGGGGATTTGAAATTCTACAAAATATAAAGGTGGAAATAAAATCTCTCGACTCTATTTTTTTTTTTTTAATTTTTTTTTCAACGTTTTTATTTTTATTTTTGGGACAGAGAGAGACAGAGCATGAACGGGGGAGGGGCAGAGAGAGAGGGAGACACAGAATCGGAAACAGGCTCCAGGCTCTGAGCCATCAGCCCAGAGCCCGACGCAGAGCTCGAACTCACGGACCGCGAGATCGTGACCTGGCTGAAGTCAGACGCTCAACCGACTGCGCCACCCAGGCGCCCCTCTCGACTCTATTTTTAATAGGCATCTCGGTGGAAGCAAAATTAGGCTGGCATACGCAGTGCACGGACTACCCCTGGGGGCTCTGCATTATTTTTAATCTTCTGTTTGTTTTTCTAATACCGTTCTATGAATCTGTATGTCTTCCTTCAAATTCTCCTTTGGTCACATCTCACGGAGGTTTATATTTTCCACTCTCATTGTCGTTCATTAGAAGTGATTTATAATTTCTGTCTTGATTTTCTCTTTAATCCAGTAGACAGTTGAAAAGAGTGAAGTTTGATATTTGGGTCTATTAGGGTTTTGTTGGTGAAGTTTTTTGGGGTTTTTTGGTTAATGATTTCTGGTTTTATTGCACTGTGGTCTGTGAAATGGCCTGTAGTATTTTGGAATGTAGTGAATTTTCCTCTAGGCATTCCAGGGAGATGGTTCTTGAATACATCCTTGCTGCCATCATCCTTCAGCTTAAAGCTAGCTACAGAACATTCTTTGAGGCAAGAAGCCTGTGAGGTTTAGGGTGGACACAAGACCTTGCTTTTCTCTCCAGTCCAGAGGAAGGGAGCTGGCAGAGAACTTTCCGCTTCCGGGTCCAGTGAGGGCCTGGGGACCAGAAGCACGGAGCCCAGGAGTCACGGTCAGAAGGAAACTGGTGAAATCTGGGAACATTTGATCTATAGAAGTCCAAGTGTATCCTGAGGGAGAGGCTGCACCGGCCCACACAAGGGTGCTTTGGGATCACTGCTCTGGGGCACTTAAGAGGCCGTGGGGGAGGGGTGACTGGCTGGCCCAGTCTCTTGATCTCAGGGTTGTGAGTTCAAGCCCCATGTTGGGCATGGAGCCTACTTAAAAAACAAACAAACAAACAAACAAAGCTGTGAGGGTGTAAACAATGTGCTGAATTCCCTCTTCCCCAGGAGAATGAGGAGACTGGAGAGCAGAGGACGTCCTTCTGGGAACCATGGCTTGCCAGCTGGAGGGCCAGTGACAGAAGGGCCAAAACCACTGGGCCATCCACAACTCGAGGGACTGATCCTGCTGAAGATCCCCAGCAGCTGACCATGTGCCCCGATGAGCCAGCAAAGGACAATACCAACATACCAGATGGGGACCTAGAAGTGAGCAAGAGAAAGAACTAGAACATCACACAGAACAGCAGGCACAGACCTCCTGGAGGAGAGAGAAGGCCCCCTGAACAGAAATCAACGACGAAAGCAACACCCAAAGAGGTACAAATACAGGGCAGTACACTCACTGACATAACGCGCCTTCTGGGCGGAAGGACACTCTCACGTCCAGACTAAACACCTCGGGAGAGGAGTCTGAGGAGGGACGGTCACTGTTGGAGCCTGACCCATGGGATAAATATCAATGGAGAAATAAGACAGCACACAAATCGAAGAGTCAAAGAGATGGCAATCGTAAGGTGAAACGGAAGAGGGTTGAGGGGACAACGCAGGCAACCAAATACTCAGATACCGGAATCATTATTATCGGTATAATGAAATTCATAAGATGGAGGAAATGGAAAATAATTAACGAGCAATAATTAAAGAGCATAAAGGAGGGAATTTGCCTTGAAAGTTTTCCAATAAATACTTGATCTGAAGATTTGAATTCCAAACAGAACTTAGAAAAAAAAATAAAGCTCACCTTGAGGCATGTCCCGAAAAGCCGACTGAAGGCCAAACATAAATACAAAACTTCCCAGCTTCCAGGGGCGCCTGGGTGGCTCAGTCGGTGAAGCGTCTGACTTCACCTCAGGTTCGAGCCTCGCGTCTGGCTCTGTACTGACAGCTTGGAGCCTGCTTTGGATTCTGTGTCTTCCTCTCTCTCTGCCCTTCCCCTGCTCACACACTGTCTGTCTCTCTCTCTCTAAAAAAGTAAATAAACATTAAAAATTAAAAAAAAAAAAAGCCTCCCAGCTTCCAGAAAGAGAAAATAAGCAGCTTACAAAGAAAACCAATGAGGCAGGCATTGGACTTCTTTCCTGCCACACTGAAAGCAAACGATAATCTGCAGGGTTTTGAGAGAAAATGAAAGATTAATAATAGTACCTGGAGGACCTCCCCCCCTCTGTAAACCACCCCCCATGTTTGGGGGAGGGGCAGATGGAGAATAAAAGCATTTTTTTTTGAAATTTTTAATGTATTTATTATTTCATAATATCTTTTTGCTTTTATTTTCTTTAATTTTCTTTTTTAAAATTTACATCCAAATTAGGTAGCATATAGTGTAACAATGATTTCAGGAGTAGATTCCTTAGTGCCCCTGACCCATTTAGCCCATCCCCCCTCCCACAACCCCTCCAGTAACCCTCAGTTTGTTCTCCATATTTAAGAGTCTCTTCTGTTTTGTCCCCCTCCCTGTTTTTATATTATTTTTGTTTCCCTTCCCTTATGTTCATCTGGTTTGTCTCTTAAAGTCCTCATATGAGTGAAGTCATATGATTTTTGTCTTTCTCTGACTAATTTCACTTAGCCTAATACCCTCCAGTTCCATCCACGTAGCTGCAAATGGCAAGATATCACTTTTTGATTGCCGAGTAATACTCCATTGTATATATGCACCACATCCTCTTTATCCATTCATCCATCGATGGACATTTGGGCTCTTTCCATACTTTGGCTATTGTTGATAGTGCTGCTATAACATGGGGGTGCATGTGTCCCTTTGAAACAGCACACCTGTATCCCTCGGATAAATGCCTAGTAGTGCAATTGCTGGGTCGTAGGGCAGTTCTATTTTTAGCTTTTTGCGGAACCTCCATACTGCTTTCCAGAGTGGCTGCACCACCCTGCCTTCCCACCAGCGGTGCCAATAGGGTCCTCTTTCTCGAAATCCTCACCAACATCCGTTGTTGCCTGAGTTGCAATGTTATAGAATAAAAGCATTTAAATCTCTACAGGGGTTGGGAGCATGGGGATTTAAAAGTGTTATAAGTGGGTCATCTTAAAAGTATTATAAGTGGGAAATAGATGGTATTTTTTCATATAATGGAAGATTATATAATTGTGATTATGTATTTTACTCTAAATGTGAAAAGGGGAAGGTAACTGCTGTTGGAATGGAAAAGTATCGAACACTAAAATCTAAGAGAAAAAAAGATAATCAATGGCCATGTTATCAAGCCAGCAAACACATGAAAAAGGAGAGAAATAACATAGAAAAATAAATAGTAAGGCTGAATTAAAACAGCAGGAATAAAGTATATTCATTTCTACACTAATCTCACATGGGTTCTTGGGCATAAATGCCAGTGCAGACCCTGTGTGATGGGTTTTTTTAAATGCTTGCATATTCCCCCTTTCCCCGGCATGTTGTTATCTGTCATGGTTTTACAGGGTCCTTCTGAGGATCCAGTCTTTGCTTCAGTCCATGTGTTTGGGATCCCAACACTGGCTCAGGTCTGGAGACTGAGTGAGGGACGGTGGCTTTTTAAAGGGGTGATTAACTACCTGGTCAGGAGAGTTAAGTTGTGAAAGATGTATCTCAGTGGAGAAGAGACACAGGGTCATACATTTCTATGTACACTATGTTTAGGAAAAGACTAGAACAGTCCATGTTTAGTGGACTGTGGGCCATTCTTACCTCTCACTGGTGGTATTGCAAGCCTTTTAATCTTTGCATTTTTCTATGTTTTCCACCAATTTTCCAAGTTTAGTTTTACTTGTTTTGAGGCAGGGGAGGGGCAGAGAGAGAGGAGAGAGAGAGAGAATCCCAAGCTGGTTCTGTGCTGTCAGCACGGAGCCCAACGTGGGCCTTGAACCCACAAACCGTGAGATCCTGACCTGAGCGGAAACCAAGAACTGGCCGCCTACCCGACTGAGCCACCCGGGCGCCCCACATTTTTGTGCTGTAGCAGATGTACTTTGCCACACCAGTGATGATACGGGTGTAGGTGAGTTTTCTCTCCTCTGGAAGGAGGTTCCAGAAAATCACCTCCTTGTAGTGAGAGCAGTAGTCAACTTGCTGCTCTCTGAGGGTGTGGCTCTCAGGGATCACGTGAGGCTCCCCAGGAAAGACTCCTTTTGAATTAGACAAGGTGGCTTCTCCCAGAGGAGTGGCAAGGGGGTCCCATAGCCTGGGCAGAGAGACTTTAATCAGTCCCTTTGTTGCCAAGTTAAAGGCACACCTGTCATACAGGCCAGTAGCACTCTCCTAGGTATTTACTCAAGAGCCACGAAAACCCATGACCTACACAAAGACTTGGACGTGAATACGCACACCTTTATTCACGACAGCCTTGAACTGGACACAAACCAAACATCCACGAACAAGTGAGCGAATGAACAAATTGTGATACAGCATCGCAATGGAACAGTACTCAGCAGTAAAAAGAAATGGACTATGAATATACTCGGGGCACCTGGGTGGCTCAGGCAGTTAAATGTCCGACTTCGGCTCAGGTCATGATCTCATGGTTCATGAGTCTGAACCGGCGTTGGGCTCTGTGCTGACCATGCAGAGCCTGTTTCGGATTCTGTGTCTCCCCCCCTCTCTCTGCCCCCTCCCCACTCACGCTCTGTCTGTCTGTCTGTCTCTCTCTCTCTCTCTCAAAAGTAAAGAAAACATTTAAAAAATTAAAAAATATATGCCCAACAACACGGAGGAATGTCAAAATAATTACGCTGAGTGAAAGAAGCAAAAAAAGAGTGTGCAACACAAAGCAGATCGATGGTTGTTTCGGGATGGACTGGACCTGAAGGGGGGGAGTAGGGAGAAACTTTCGGGAATGATTATAATGGATTATAATGGAATTTAAATTTTCCCTGGAGGAGTGCCTTCTGAACAATAACAAGATCTTTAGTTAGGAGCTCTTGATGTTGGACAGGATTGTGGCCTACCCCAAGTTCTAGGAGAAAGGACTGCCCTAACTTCAATTTTTTAAAAAAGTGTAATCAGAGACAGAGAGAGAGCGAGCAAGCAGGGAGGGGCAGAGGGAGAGAGAGAGAGAGAGGGAGAGGGAGACAGAAAGGGAGAGAGGGAGAATTCCAAGCAGGCTTTGGGCTGCCAGTGCTGAGCCAGACATAGGGCTTGAACCCATGAACCATGAGATCATGACCTGAGCTGAAATCAAGAGTCGTATGCTCAACCAACAGCCACCCAGGCGCCCCTGGATTGTCCTACCTTCAGATGTGGGCCAATGATGGGGCGTTCTCTTGAGTCATCTTTCCTTATTGCAGTGTTTCTCAACCTTTATTTTTTATTTATTTATTTTTTTAATTTTTTTTCGACGTTTATTTATTTTTGGGACAGAGAGAGACAGAGCATGAACGGGGGAGGGGCAGAGAGAGAGGGAGACACAGAATCGGAAACAGGCTCCAGGCTCCGAGCCATCAGCCCAGAGCCCGACGCGGGGCTCGAACCCACGGACCGCGAGATCGTGACCTGGCTGAAGTCGGACGCTTAACCGACTGTGCCACCCAGGCGCCCCACAACCTTTATTTTTTAAGTTACAGCTCCCCTCCGCCCCGAAAAGCCCTTTTAGATATTTTTTCCCCTAATTGTCCCCTTCCCCATGAAATTTTAATACCATAGATATACTGTATATCTGTTTATGTACTATGGTCCTTTGAAGGCCACAAGCCATTACAATATCTGAGATTTTGGGTTGGACCCAAGAACCAATTTTCACCCCCTTGGGGGCAATATTGTTCCCGTGGAGTATGCATGCCTATTCCTGTATGAAAATAATTAAAGTAAGCAAGGAAAAGGAGGTATAATTACAATTATCGATTTGATTCTTTGAAAGAAACATAGTGTGTCACTATGGGAAAAATGTTTCCCCAGCACTGTGCATTAATGTGGGTTTATGAAAATGGGTGCCTGAAATGCCAAGGTGGGATTTGCAAGGCAGACAAGCTTTGAGGAAGTTATGGTCTTTCGTGTGCGATTAGCGCCCTCTGCTGGCCATTCCGGGAACATCCCCCCAGTAAATTAAATGGAGCCCATTCATTCACCTGCTATTTTTTCAGTATCCGTAAGATGTCGTTGATGAGCTCCAGGCTTGGGTTCGAGGTTTAGTGAGGTTTAATGAGTCATAATCACTCAGTGGTAAGGAGCAAAACTAGAATTAAAAGTCAGGTTTGCCTGAATCTAAAGCCCATACTCTCCTCCTTTGGAAGTCGAGGTTCATTTCTTCATCTATAGATGTCTAATTGGTCAAAAGTCTCCTCTTCCTTCATTGCTTTTGCACGTTTATAAAAAATCAATTGGGGATATTTGTATGGGTCTGTTTCTGGGTTCTCCATTTTGTTCCATTGATCTACGCATCTATCTGTTCACTGATATCACAAGTCTTGATTATCCTAGCTTTATCATAAATTGTCAGTAGGCAGCCTTCCATTTTATTATTCTTTTTCAAAATTGTTTTAGCTCTTCTCATTCCTTTCTCTTTCCATATAAACTTTAGAATAATCTTGCCCATATCTACAAAAAAACTATTAGGATTTTTTTTTAATTAAAAAAATGTTTATTTATTTTTGAGAGAGAGACACACACACCAAGCAAAAGCAGGGGAGAGACAGAGAGACAGGGAGACACAGAATCCGCTCCAGGCTCTGAGCTGTCAGCCCAGAACCTGACACAGGGGCTTGAACTCATGAACTGAGAGATTATGACCTGAGCTGGAGGTGGTCGCTTAACTGACTGGGCCACCCAGGCACCCCTCCTGTTAGGATTTTAATAGCAACGGCATTAAACATATGTATCAGTATGGGGAGAATTGACATCTTTACTGTGGTTGAGTTTTCCAATCCATGAACAAGGTATGTTTATCCATTTTTTTATTTAGATCATCTTTGATTAGCCGTTTGTACTTTTCAGCATGCAAGTTCCACACGTTTCGTTAGATTTACACCTAACCATATATTTTTGGGGGGAGCAATTTAAAATGGTATTGTATTTTAAATTTTGGTGGCCATGTGTTCATTGTTGGAGTATTGAATTTCATATGTTTACCTTATATCCTGTGACCTTACTGAACTCACTAGTCCTAGGAGGGTTTCTTTTCCTTTCCTTTTCTTTTCTGGAAGATTCCTTGGGTCTTCTACTTAGACAATCATGTCATCTGCAAGTAAGGACAGTTTTAATTCCTTCTTTTCTGATCTGTTTTTAAATTTCCTTTTGTTGCCTTATTAGACAGGCTAGAACTTCCAGCACTGTGTTGAATAAGGGTGGTGAGAGCAGATATCCTTGCCTTGTTCCTGATCTTGGGAGGGAAGCATCCAGTCTTTCACTATTAAGTCTCAACACTGGCTGTGGGTTTTATTAGATGCTCTTTACCAAGCTACCAACTATTCTTATTTTTCTGAGAGTTTTTGTCATGAATTTAAAATACTTTTTGTCAAATAATTTTCCTTCATTGGTCAATACAATGTGATTTTTCTTTCTTAGTTTATTAAGATAATGGATTACACTGATTGATTTTGAATATTAAACCAGCCTTGCATCCTTGAAATAAACCCCATAGTATATAATTCTTTCATATATTCACATGTCTTTTCATATAATTAATGAATAATTCTATTTACTATTATTTTGTTAAGGACTAGTGTGCTTATAGCCAAAGGAATATTGGTCTGTAATTTTTTTGTATTGTATATATTTTTATTTTTTGGTTTTGGCATCAGTGAATATTAGCTTCACAAACTAAACTGGGAAGTGTTTTCTTTTCTTTGGTTTTCTGGAATAAAGTGTATAGAATTGGTGTCAGTTCTTCCTTAAACACATGGTAGGATTCTCTGGTGAAATCATTTGGGCCTGGAGATTTCCTTTTGGGGAATTTTTATATTTCATTTCATTTCATTTCATTTCATTTCATTTCATTTCATTATTTCACTTCATTTTTATTTATTTTTTTTTAAATTTTTTTTAATGTTTATTTATTTTTGAGACAGAGAGAGACAAAGCATGAACGGGGGAGGGGCAGAGAGAGAGGGAGACACAGAATCGGAAGCAGGCTCCAGGCTCTGAGCCATCAGCCCAGAGCCCGACGCGGGGCTCGAACTCACGGACCGTGAGATCGTGACCTGAGCTGAACTCAGACGCTTAACCGACTGAGCCACCCAGGCGCCCCTCACTTCATTTTTAGAGAAAGAGTGAGTTTGAGCTGGGGAGAGGCAGAGGGAGAGGAGAGAATCCTAAGCAGACTCCACACTTAAGTGCACACCTCGACACTGGGCTCCATTCTACAACCCTCTGAGCCAAAATCAAGAGTCAGAAGCTCAAACAACTGAGCCACCCAGGCACCCCCTTTTGGGGAGGTTTTATATTACAAATTCAATCTCTTTAATTCTATTTCATATTGCGTGAGTTGTGGTGGTTTGTAGGTTTTTTTTTTTTTTCTTTTTTTTCAGAGTGGGTTAAGTTGTCACATTTATGGGTATAAAGCTGTTCATTGATTGCTCTATTAGTTTGATGTCTGTAGGGTCTGTCATGCTATCACATTTCATTACTGATACTGGTAACTTGTGTCTTCTCTCTTTTTCTGTATCAATCTTTCTACAGACATCAATTTTATCCATTTTTAAAGAACCAACTCTTACCTTTGTTGCTTTTTTTTCCCTATTATTTTTCTGTTTTCAGTGTCATTGGTATCTTCTATTATTCCTTTCCTTGCTTGCTTTGGGTTTATTTTGTTCTTCTTTTTCCAGATTCTTGGATTGTGATCTTAGATTATGTCTCTCTTTTATTTATTTATTTTTTTACGTTTTATTTGTTTAAGTAATCTCTGCACCCAACATGGGGCTCCAACTCACAACTCCCAAGATCAAGAGTTGCTTGCTCTTCCGACTGAGCTAGCCAGGCCCCCCCCCTATGTTTCTCTTTTAAAATGTTTTTAGTACATCCCAAATATTTTGGTGTATCATATTTTCATTTTCATTTAGTTCAATGTACTTCTATTAATTCTCTTGAGACTTCCTCTTTGATTTGTGGATTATTTAGAAGTGTGCTGCTTAGTTACCAAGTGTTAGGAGATGTTCAGGTTATTTTTTTTCTACTGATTTGATTCTACTGTGGTCAGAGAAAACAGCCTATATGATTTTTTAAATTTGAGGTTTATATTATGGTGCGCTGTCAAGTAGACCCTGTTGTTTGACGGTGTTAATTAAATTCTGTATCTTTAAAAATTTTTTTTAAATGTTTATTTATTTATTTATTTATTTTTATTTATTTATTTTTTTTCTCCAACGTTTATTCATTTTTGGGACAGAGAGAGACAGAGCATGAATGGGGGAGGGGCAGAGAGAGAGGGAGACACAGAATCGGAAACAGGCTCCAGGCTCTGAGCCATCAGCCCAGAGCCCGACGCGGGGCTCGAACTCACGGACCGCGAGATCGTGACCTGGATGAAGTCGGACGCTTAACTGACTGCGCCACCCAGGCGCCCCTAAAATGTTTATTTATTTTTGAGAGAGACAGAGACAGAATGTGAGTGGGTTGGGGCAGAGAGAGAGGGAGACACAGAATCCGAAGCAGGCTCCCGGCTCTGAGCTGTCAGCACAGAGCCCCACACGGGGCTCACACTCACGAGCTGCAAGATCATGACCTCAGCCGAAGTTGGATGCTCAACCGACTGAGCTGCCCAGGTGCCCCAAATTCTATATCTTTTTAAAAAATGTTTATTTTGAGAAGGAGAGAGAGCGCATGAGTGGGGAGGGGTAAAGAGAGAGGAAGAGAGAGAATCCCAAGCAGACTCTACACTGTCAACACAGAGCCCTACATGGGGCTCAAACCCACGAATCGTGAGATCATGACCTGAGCCAAAATTAAGAGCGGGACACTCAACCGACTGAGCCAGCCAGGCACCCCTGAATTATATATCTTTGATAATTTTCTGTCTCTTTCTATCAATTATTAAGACGGGGTGTTGACGTCTCCAACTATTAATTGTGGATTTGTTTCTTTCTCCTTTTAGTTCCATCCATTTCTGCTTTACATATTTGGCAGATCTGGTTATTGTTGTTTTGGTACATACACATTAGGATTGCTGTGTTTACTTTTATTATCATGTAATGTCTCTTTGTGTCTCTGGTAACTTTTTTCTTAGATGTTTAACTTTATTTGATATTAATGTAACCACTCTTGGCTCTTTCTCGACTCTGTCTTCTCAGTTGCAGCTCCAGTGGCCACAGTTCAGGTGCTGACATGCAGCTCTTTGTCTGTTCCCAGGAGATACACACCCTCGAGGTGACTGGTGAGGAGACTGTTGCCCAGACCAAGGCTCATGTAGTCCCTCTGGAGGGCATCGCTCCAGAAGATCAAGTTGTGCTCCTGGCAGGCACACCCCTAGAGAATGAGGCTACCCTAGGTCAGTTTGGAGTGGAGGCTCTGAACACCCTGGAAGTAGCCAGCTCCATGCTTGGAGGTAAAATCCATCATTCCCTGGCCCGTGCTGGGAAAGTAAGAGGGCAGACTCCCAAGGTGGCCAAACAGGAGAAAAAGAAGGCAGGCTGAGCCAAGAGGCAGAGGTAGTACAACCATTACTTTGCCAATGTTGTGCCCACCTTTGGCAAGAAGAAGGGCACCATGCCAACTCTTAAGTTCGTTGTAATCTTGGCTTTCCCCAATAAAACCACTTAGTCCAGTAAAAAAAAAAAAAAAAAAAAAAAAAAAAAAAAATATATATATATATATATATATATATATAGCCACTTTTTTTCAATGCATGTTTGTATGGTATATCTTTTCCCATCCTTTTATTTTTTCAACTTTTTTTTTTTTTTTTTAATTTTTGGGACAGAGAGAGACAGAGCATGAACGGGGGAGGGGCAGAGAGAGAGGGAGACACAGAATCGGAAACAGCCTCCAGGCTCTGAGCCATCAGCCCAGAGCCTGACGCGGGGCTCGAACTCACGGACCGCGAGATCGTGACCTGGCTGAAGTCGGACGCTTAACCGACTGCGCCACCCAGGCGCCCCTCATCCTTTTACTTTTAACTAGCCTATATAATTTTATTTCAGGTGAGTTTCCTGTAGACGGTATATAGTGGGGGCATGTTTTTTAATTTGCACGGTCAACCTTTTAGTTGAGGTGTTTAGACCACTTATATTTAATGTAATAATTGACAAGTTAGAGCTTAAGTCTGCCATTTGGTTTTTTGTTTATTTCTATTATCACTGTTCTTCATTTTTCTCTATTTTCTTCTTCCTGTCTTCTTGTGTTACTGGGAACTTTTCAGAATTCTATTTTTATCTACCTATAGTGTTTTTGAGTTAGAGAGTGAGCAAGGGTGGAATGGGCTAGGTTTGCATTTGTTTCTTCTCTTGAGCAGGGTGCTGGGTAGGAGCCCAGGACATGAATCAAAGAGCACAAGAAGATTCTGGAAACTGTGCTTTTGCAAGTGTGGCCTAGCCAACATACAGGCTGGTACTCTAAGAAGTAATTTCCTTGAGAGGTGCCTGGGTGGCTCAGTTGGTTAAGTGTCCAGCTGCAGCTCAGGTCATGATCTCGCAGTTCATGAGTTCGAGCCCCATGTCAGGCTCTGTGCTGATGGCTCAGAGCCTGGAGCCTGCTTCAGATTCTGTGTCTCTCTCTCTGCCACTCCCCTGCTTATGCTCTGTCTCTCTCTCTCTCTCTCTCTCAAAAATAAACATTAAAAAAAAAAGTTTCTTGAGAGCATCAAGGAAGAGAATGAATATTATGCGCTGATCTGAAAAAAGCAACAATAGTGCAAATTCACATTAAAAAAAGGCAATAATATTGGAGCCAGAGAGACCTGGGTTCAACTCCAGGGTCTTGGCTTCCCTATAATACCAGTAATCTTAAGTGACATTTATAACGCTTGTTTTCCTCGTCTCTAAAATAGTCTTGGAAAGAGAACTTACTTCATAAGCCTGTTTTATTTTATTTATCTTAAAATAATTTTTAATGTTGATATTTGAGCGACACAGAGAGAGTGAAAGTGGGGCAGGGGCAGAGAGAGGGAGACACGGAATCTGAAGCAGGCTCCAGGCTCTGAGCTGTCAGCACAGAGCCCGACGCGGGGCTTGGATTCACAGACTGCGAGATCATAACGTGGGCTGAAGTCAGATGCTCAACCGACTGAGCCACCCAGGCGCCCCCCACCCCCACCCGTAAGCCTGTTTTAAAGCTTAAACGCAAAACGGCGTATACATACTGGCTTCATTGCTTGTTGCATAACAAAATCCTATTAAAAGCCATTACCAGGGGCGCCTGGGTGGCGCAGTTGGTTAAGCGTCCGACTTCAGCCAGGTCACGATCTCGCGGTCCGTGAGTTCGAGCCCCGCATCGGGCTCTGGGCTGATGGCTCAGAGCCTGGAGCCTGTTTCCGATTCTGTGTCTCCCTCTCTCTCTGCCCCTCCCCTGTTCATGCTCTGTCTCTCTCTGTCCCAAAAATAAATAAACGTTGAAAAAAAAAATTAAAAAAAAAAAAAAAAAAGCCATTACCACCACCACCACCACCACTCACTACGGGCACTTTGCTAGGTTCTTTTAATTAAGCAGCTCCACGAACTCTACTCTACAGCTGGTGTTGCCGTTCTTATTTTGACAAATAAATTGATGCGCAGAGAAGTGAAGTAAGTCCTCCAGTCTAGTGGAGGTTCTGGGATCAAATCCTAGAACACCTTGACTTCAAATTTCACGTTTTCCCAATACACCACGCTGCTTAAAACCCAGACTTGGACTTTGATCATCTTTGAATTCTTCAGAGCACTCAGCCCAATAAAAATGCCCTCAAGTGACTCCAGGAAACACACGTTGAATTAAAATTGACTCCTGCCTTCTAGTCCTTGAATTTCTTGATGTTTCTTCAGAGTTTGAGGCCAAATTGAATGTCTGGGGCTTCAGGATGGCTCCTGGACTCTCTAGACTGCCAGTTCTCTTAGTGGCCCTGCTTTGAGTTTACCAGAAGCCAGGTTTGGGATTCCAGGGGGCAGCAGGTGCCATCAGAGATAGATACCGGTCCCTGGGGTGGAGGTTCCATTTGAAGTGAATTTGTGCTTGGGGCCCGGATGCTGACTCCCTGTAAATACACCAGCTCTTGTGTGTTAGGAGGAGGCTCAAGGAATAATTCTAGTAAGGGGACCCACACTGAAATGAGACTTCTTACCAAGGCTCTGGGAAGAGGCGGGAGGGCCTCAGACAGGAAGCCAGGTCAGATATAATTCTTGGTCTTCCTATTCTGAGCATGCAAAATTTGCAGTGTTACCCCCTGCAGAGACTGTCAGGACTGAGTGACAACTTGGGGCAACTTCCAGAGAGGTGAACTGAGGGGCGCTTGGGTGGCTCAGTCGTTTAAGCCTCCGACTCTTGATTTCAGCGCAGGTCATGATCTCGCAGTTTGTGAGTTCAAGCCCCACATCAGGCTCTGCACTGACAGTGCAGAGTCTGCTTGGGATTTGCTGCCTCCCTCTCTCTCTGCCCTTCCTGTGTGTGCTCTCACTCTCTCTCTCAAAAATAAATAAATAAACATTAAAAAAAAAAGGAGGTGAACTGAACTGGGGGACTGGCAGGAAAAGATTTTACCAGAAAAAGACTCTTACTGGGTGTCTGCAAGGGTGCGATCTAGGTAGGAGGGCATCATCGGGCTCAGCTGAGGACATGCGCATTCCATGCTTTCTTTATTCTCCACTCGTTCTTTCCAGATCATCACCTGTGGCCTCTAAGGATGTGTGGATTGCTCTGTACATTGACATGCAAAGTTCAGAATGACAATACTGGAAGCACATAATAGCTCTCTTGGCCTGTTTGTATCCCTCCAAAATTCATATATTGAAATTCTAACCGCCCAGCTGTGATGGTGTTAGGAGGTGGAGGCTTCGAGAAGTGCTTAGGTCATGAGGTCGAGCTCTTTTAATGGGATTACTGCCCTTATAAGAGACCCTACAGAGCTCTCTCACCCCTCCCACCATGTGAAGCGACAGTGCACCAGGAAGTGAGCCCTCAGCAGACCCTGCCATGGTCTCAGACTTCCCAGCCACCAGCACTAGGAGAAATAAATTTCTGTTCTTTATTAGACCCTCAGTCTGTGGGATTATTATAGCAGCCCAAACAGACGAAGACAATAAAGTTGTCTCAATCTGCTCTTTGTTTTAAAGATTAATAAAATTGGGCTGGAGGCCATGCCAAGATTAGAAGTCAAGGTGCCCACCCCCAGGGCCCTGTCCGTCATTCCAAATGAAGTCAAAACACGCATCTCAAAAAGTTTCTTACTAGAAAGGACAACCAAGGGAGCGCCATCAGTCCAAAAGACACACGTTTGAAAGCCCATTCCCTTCTCTGCTCTTTCCAGACCTTCCTGTGGATCCTCACGTTACGGAGGGTTAAAAACATTAGTTTAAAAAACAAAACATGGGGCGCCTGGGTGGCACAGTCGGTTAAGCGTCCGACTTCAGCCAGGTCACGATCTCGCGGTCCGTGAGTTTGAGCCCCGCGTCGGGCTCTGGGCTGATGGCTCAGAGCCTGGAGCCTGTTTCCGATTCTGTGTCTCCCTCTCTCTCTGCCCCTCGCCCGTTCATGCTCTGTCTCTCTCTGTCCCAAAAATAAATAAACGTTGAAAAAAATTTTTTTAAAAAAACAAAACATTAGTTTACGACAGAAAAGCAGCATAACCTGGATATATATATACATATTAATGACCACTTCCCTATGAGATCATTTTTGATGAGACGCTGAAGAACTTAAAGGTTAAGAGCATATTTGGATCGGGGCGCCTGAGTGGCTCAGTTGGTTAAATGTCCGACTTCGGCTTAGGTCACGATCTCACGGTTCATGAGTTTGAGGCCTGTATTGGGATCCACGCTGACAGTGCAGAGCCTGTTTGAGATTCTCTGTCTCTCTCTCTCTCTGTCTCTACCCCTTCCCTGTTCTCTCTCTCAAAATAAATAAGTAAACATTTTTTTTTTTAAAGAAAAAGTCATGGGGCGCCTGGGTGGCTCAGTCGGTTAAGCGGCCGACTTCGGCTCAGGTCATGATCTCGCGGTCCGTGAGTTCGAGCCCCGCGTCGGGCTCTGTGCTGACAGCTCAGAGCCTGGAGCTTGTTTCAGATTCTGTGTCTCCCTCTCTCTCTCTGACCCTCCCCCATTCATGCTCTGTCTCTCTCTGTCTCAAAAATAAATAAATGTTGAAAAAAAATTTTTTTAAAAATAAATAAAAGAAAAAGTCATTATGGAAATTTTGGATATAGAAAAATAGATGAATGAAAAATATCTTAACTATGATCCTTATGCCAAAACACCACTTTTGTTAACATTCTAATGCAATGATCTTGAAGCCTGTTTCTTGAAAATCAAAGTCTATAAACAGAAATAGTTATGTATGCATAGATATGATACAGCATATTAAAAGCAACACCTGTATACTCGTGACCCCTTTAAGAAACATGAAGCTTTCTCTCTCTGTAAATGTAAGTCCCTTTTTCCTGCACAAGTGTAATAGCTATCCTAGATTTTGTTAATCATCCACTTTCTTTCCTTTGTAGTTTTATGGCTCACATATATATTTCTATGTGTATATTTACACAAAGATCTATCTATATTCCCAAACAATGTACTCCTGCATTCTTTTTTTTTTTTAATTTTAATGTTTATTTTTGAGAAAGAGAGAAACAGAGCATGGGCAGGGGAAGGGCAGAGAGAGAGGGAGACACAGAATCCGAAGCAGGCTCCAGGCTCCGAGCTGTCAGCACAGAGCCTGATGGCGGGGCTCAAACCCACAAACCGTGAGATCATGACCTGAGCTGAACTCAGACACTCAACTGACTGAGCCATCCAGGCACCCATGAATTCTTTGCGTTTTGAACTTTGTTTTTGAAATGCAGTAACATGATGGCTATATATATATTTTTCCATTCAACAGTATTGCTTTAAGGTATAATAATCTCGAGGTGTCTAACTCATTAATTCATTTTCATTGTTATATATTATCTCCATGGTATGACCATCACCAACATCTATTTATCTAGTCTGTCACTAACGGACATTTTTTACTTTCCGTTTTTTTAAAACTGTTATTAAAAAAATTATTGCAGTGATGCGGTGAACATTCTTGTACACGTCTGTGGCTGCAGCTGTGCAAGAGTTTCTCCAGGGCAGCGTTGTTCTGTGATGGAGCCACGTCTTCGTGGATGAACCTCTTCTTCCTGTCCTTTTCCTGACACATTGTAGGACGTTTGGGATCTGCGGCCCTCCCACACGCTAACTGCCTGTAGCACCCTGTCACAGTGACAGCCAAGCCATCCCAGTGTTTCCAAATACCCCTTTGGGAGGCGCAGTTGAGAACTATTGTTTTCGGGTACGTCTCTAGAAGTGGAATTGTTGGGTCACAGGTTAGGGGATGGCTCCATTTCCACTTAGTCTCTATGTGCTCTACTGTTGAGATTCAGGAACAGCGGTGGGTTCCTGCACACAAATCGACCATACACGTGAGTCATGTCGTATGGCACACTCATGTACTATATGCTTACAGTCCAAAATGCCTCAGTCTTCACACATACATTTCAGGCTGTTGCATCAATGACTTAAATTATTTACGCTTTTAGAAAAGCTCCACGCTTACAATCTATTAACAGAATATCTTCTGTTGTCTTTTCTATAATAAGTTTGGTATCACATCTGAAATAGGACTTCTGGTTAACATTTCCGCAAGAACATTTTTATCCATATTCCTTAAACTGATACATTTCCCCTCAATTTCCTTGAATATTTGTCGAAAGATTTCACATGTTCAAAGCATTCATGAGGTTTCACTCCCATATGAATCCTCTAGTTCCAATAAGCTATAACCGACTGATGAAGACTTTCCTACACGTGTTGACATCTTAGCTTTTCAGCCCTGTGATTTTGCTGACGTTCAACGAGTCTGACTTGTAGACACAGGCTTCCGCACGCAGGCAGCGTTGATGGGAGTTTTCTTCTTGTGTGTTTTTCTCTGACGTTCGGTGAGGGCTGACCTCTGGCCGAAGGTTTTCCTACATTCATTACATTCATAGGGTTTTTTCCCCCGTGTGAATTCTCTGATGTTTCGTGAGGGCTGATTTTTCATGGAAGGTTTTCCCACATTCAGGGCATTTGTAGGGTTTCTCTCCTGTGTGGGTCCTTTGATGCTGAGTAAGGTTTGATTTCACACAGAAGGTTTTCCCACATTCATTACATTTGTATGGTTTCTCTCCTGTGTGAGTTCTCTGATGCACTGTGAGGGCTGACTTCTGGCAGAAGGACTTTCCACATTCATTACATTCATAAGGCTTCTCTCCTGTGTGAGTTCTCTGATGTTCAGTGAGGTTGGACTTCACAAAGAAGGACTTCCCACACTCATTACACTCAAAGGGCTTTTTTTCCTGTGTGTGTGCTCTGAGGTTGAGCAAGGTCTGTTTTCTTACGAAAGCTTTTCCTACATCTATTACAGTCATAGGCTTTCTTTCCCTTATGAGCGCTCTGATGTTGAGTGAGTTTTGGCTTCTCACAGGAGGACTTCTCACATTTTTTACCTTTAAAGCTGTTCTCTCTTGTGTTAATTCTCTGATTTAGAGTGAGCTGTGACTCCTTCTTTACAGTGCTCTCACTATCATTACCCTCACTAAGTTTTTCTGTTGTATGAGTTCTCTGATGTTGAGTGAGGCATGGCTTTGCGTGGAAGGATTTCCCACATTTATCACCGTCATAGATTTTCTTTCCAAGAGTTCTCTCACTTTGAATGTGGTATGACTTCCACAAGGTTTCCTCACTTTCATTATACTCCTTGGGTTTTCCTCCTCCGTACCCTCTCTGATGTTGAGTTCGGTTGGACTTTCTGCTAAAGTGTTTCTCTAGTTTATTACAATCATAGTATTTCTCCCCTAGGTGAGCTCTCTGATGTGCATGTTTTGACTTCATGCATGAAGATTTCCTGTTTTTATTGATTCTTGCGATTTCCTTTCCCTAAGGGTTCTTGGATGAGCATTGAGCTTTAACTTTTGGGTGATGGCTTGTCTGCATTCATTACCTTCAGAGGATTTCTCTCCTTTGTGAGCTCTCTTACGTGTAACAAAGGCTGCCTTTTTGTGAAAGGCTTTCCCACAATTATTATATTCAAGAATCTTCTTCAAAACAGAATTCTTCTGATGTTGTATAAACTCCTCATTATGTCTGTGGGATTTCTTTTGATCATTTTCACAGGGCTTGTTCCCTGGGTGAGTCTTCTCATGTATCGTATCAAGGAATCCACATCCATTGAGATCATTAGACTTTTTTTCTTATCTGGTTTCTATTAATCATAATTAATTCTGAAACACTTTCCAAGCTTGTTCCAGAGGAGTCACATTTATGGGATATTTTTCTTGAGGGCACTGGATTTGTGGCCATATTAAATGCTTCTCTCAACATCTTGCCTCTCTCCATAGTCAATATTCTGCTGTTGAAGAATAAAGCTTGCCTCAAGTATTTATCTACCTTTTCTTGGCTTCTTTCTTTCATGTTATTGGCTTTCTGGCATTCTAGAAATATGAAAAATTGATACACATTATAAATCTTCACACATTTCTTGAGATACGGCATGTGCACAAGTGGACTATGTAGAGTTGATTCTTAAGTTTTTAGACATAGTCTTCTGGGATGAAAGAAGTCCTGAGCAAATATTTATTCTACTCTTTTGGTTTGGTAGCATGATAACAAAGAAAAAAACACATTGTGGTAGGAAAAGTAGAAAGAGGAGAGAAAGCTGAAAATTAATACAAGTGACTATGGTTTGTTATGAATATGCTGTCAGAATGGACAGAGAGGCTGAGCCAGCATGGTGGCGTCCTTGTAACACAATCTGTGCTGCAAAAGGGAAGGTGGCTGTGGTGCTGGCCCCTTGGGGTCACAGGTCAGCATGCTG
This sequence comes from Puma concolor, assembly GCF_028749965.1. Classification (NCBI taxonomy): domain Eukaryota; kingdom Metazoa; phylum Chordata; class Mammalia; order Carnivora; family Felidae; genus Puma; species Puma concolor. The sequence goes on from NC_141669.1 coordinate 126,767,511, forward strand.
AGAACGGCGTGGAGCGCGCTGAGGTCGCTTCAGACCCAGGCAGCGGCCCAGGCTCCAGTCCGTGGGCTGCCAGGCGGTGCGCGCACTAGGCCTCCCCGCCACCAGTGGGGCCTTCCCTCCCCTCCTGGGGGTGTCACCCTCCTGGCTGCTTGTGGATATGCCACCCAGAAACCAGTCCAGCCCAGCCAAGAAGATGACCCACCCACCCCCTTCCACAACTGCTCAAAGACTACCAGAACATTCCTGGAACTGAGAAGTTTGATGACGTTGTAAGAAGACTCTTGTCTTTGGAAATGGCCAACCAGAAGGAGAAACTAAAAGTCAAGCAAGATCAGTTGATGAAGAAGATTGTGGCAAACCCTGAGAGTAGCAGCTTCCTGGAGGCTCGAATTGTTGCCTTGACCATCAAGATCTGCAATTACGAAGCACACACGCGGAGCCACCGAAAGGACGAGACGCACAAGCGCTGTCTGCTGATGAGCATCCACCAGAGGAGCAAGATACTCACAAGATCGACCTCCATAAGACCAACCATGTGCCTTTGAGAAGGTATGCAAGGACCTGGGGACGGAATACACCTTTCCCCCTCCGTTCCACTGGAAAGCCCACCACCGCTGGGCGACCAAGAAGGCCCTGTGCATTCGGGTTTTCCGGGAAGTACAAAGGCTGAAGAAGCAAAAAAGGGCCTTAAAACCTGCAGCAGCGGCAGCCCGGAAGGCCAGAAGAGCCCAGAAAGCCCTTCCAAAGCTGGACCAGAGGCAATCAAAGAAAACCAATAAATCATATTAGAGTTCTGTCAAAAAGAATGGCTAGAGGGCTTGAAATATGACATAAGGAATGGTGAACTGAGCAAAAAGGATGGTCAGGAAAACAAGGAGGGAGGATATTCAGAGGGCGGGCAAAGACAAGGGACAGTGAGGAGGGAGACAAAAGAGACTGGTGGGGGGGGGGGGGGGTAAGAAGGAAGTACCAGAGCCCAGATCAGGTTTACAGCAGGTCAGAGACTAGAGCCATATCCTCCCCGTGCCCATATTTTAACACCTGCAGTGGAATCCTTACTCCATTCCATTCTCCATGTTCCCAATCTCTTCCTCCTCTTTCCCATTCTGTACACCAACTCCCAATTAAACCTATGAAATTACTAAGTTCCTTGGGTCTAAAGGTCAGTCTTATAGTTCATCCCCATCTCTTCACAGAGCTGTGATATGGTGAAACAACGTCCAAAGAGAGTGTTAAAACATAGGCGAGAACCAGCCATTCACCTCTGCATTCTGGTTGGTGGGGCTTCATTTGATTCTATCAGAATTGGTCACCAGTTATCTGTCCTGACTGACACCTCTACTTTTCCCTCTTTCGATCTGCTGATTTACTTTGCCAACCCATTGTGTCCTGTCACAATACTAATTTTTAATTCCACCTTTATATCATGTTTTCTTCCTCTCTGATTTCTCTTTTCTGTGAAAACTCAAGCAGCTGGCTATCAACTTGGTCCAAGGACCTTTATTAATCTTTGTCTTAAAAATTTTTTTTTAGCTATGGGTGATTATTATTATCCTCTGCTATTATCATTTTATGCAATAAAATCCACGGTATGCCTAAAAATATATGACTTTTCCGTAGCAGATAAAACAAATAGAAGCCAATACGTGAACAAGGAAAATCTGATATTGGATTTTTATACCTAGAGTTTACGCTAGGTTCTTATACCCAAAATCACAATACAATTTTGAGTGACCAGTCCAGTCCTGTCAGATCATATTGGACCAGGGCATTTAATTCTGTGAACTGGAAATCTCTAGATACAAACCCACTCTCATGTTCTTACTCGGGTAGCACACAGTCTATCTTTCGCTCTACTCAGAACCTATACATCCTTCAGGGCAATGCTACCATCCAATTGCTTTTTTAAACAAGAATCTCATCACTTCAAGTTCCATTTACGGCAAGGTTTGCAAGTAAGTACTATCTGCACAATGTGTTCTGACACTACTTTCCACGGCTGGTTTGTATGGTGTTCTTTTCTACTTCTACTTCCGTGACCAAGCCTGATTTCCGTTGCTTTCAGTTTGGGATTTCAGCCGCCTCCAACCACTAATGAAAATGGGGCTGACATGTTGCTCTTATTTTCCTTGTGGCCTTTGAATAACTTGCAGGAAAAGAGGAGGCGATTCTGACTTCACGCATCCACCTGCAATGCTGGAATTCACTCCTTCCTTCTCAAAACCCTTTGTTCATGTGGCTTCTGGGACACCACTGTCTTCTGGTTCTCTTCCCTCCATACTGGGTGCTTCTCAGTCTCCCTTGCTAGAGCCGCGTGCCTTCCTGACCTCCAAACGTAGTGCTTACAGGTGCAGTCCTTGACCCCCTCTCTAATGTCTCACTCGGAGTACAAGTCAGTCTTACGAGGACCAGAAAGCTTTGCTCCTGCTGACTCTCTGACATGAGCTGAGACTTTCTTCTGACCCTGCTCTGATCCCACTGACTGCTTGCTGTTCCCTGATTACACCCAGGAGACTCGCATCTCAGAGGCTCTTGTACCTGCTGCTCCCTCAATCTGGAAATCTCTCAGATAACCTGTGGCTTACTCTATCCTGTTTGAAACTGTATTCTACTGTTCTGACCAATGTCCACCTTTGCAAAGAGGCCTTCCCCGACTTCCTTTCCAGAACAGCACTCCATGTCATTCCCATGCCCTTCATCTGATTTCAGTTTTTCATACTGCTGATCACTACCAGACATATATATATATATATATATATATATATATATATACATATAAATGTATATATGTATACATGTAAATATGTATATATACATATATGTGTGTATATATACATATATATGCGTATATATACATTTTTTGCTAATTTTTTTAGCAATACACATTTTTGCTAATTGTAATATATACAATTACAATACAATATACAATATAAAATTTTTTGCTAATATTTTTAGCAATATACATTTTTGCTAATTGTAATATATACAATTTTTGCTAATTGCCAATTTTTGGTATATATACATATATATATATACACATATATACATATATGGATATATATGTGTATATATATACAAAAAATTGGCAATTAGCAAAAAATATATATATACATATATATGCATATATACACACACATATATATGCCTATATATACATATATATGTATATATATATTTTTTGCTAATTGCCTATTTTTGGTATACATATACATATATATGCATATATATACACACATATATATACACATATATGTATATGTATATACACATACACATATGTATATGTATATATATATACACATATATGTATATATGTGTGTGTGTATATATATATATGTATATATATATATTTTTTGCTAATTGCCAATTTTTTGCTAAATTTGCCAATTTGCTAATTGGGTCTACTGATAGGAGTAAAGACTTTGTAACCCCTCTGCTTGGAGTGTGACTGGTGCACAGCAGGTGCTTAATAAATATTTGTTGAGGGGCGCCTGGGTGGCTCAGTTAAGCATCTGACTCTTGATTTTGGCTCAGGTCATGATCTCATGGTTCGTGAGATCAAGCCCCACATTGGGCCGTGTGCTGACAGTGTGGAGCCTGCTTGGGATTCCCTCTCTCTCCCAGCCTCAGAATAAATAAATAAACATGAAAAAAAATGAATATCTGTTGAACATAAGAGTGCACCAACAACTGTATATTTACAGAGTGTTTGGCACAGAAGGGAAGGTGAATGGCCATTGCTGAAGAGAAAGACAGGGAAATGAAGGTCTCGGGTGAGGAAGGCAGCAATTGGGTTCTACGAAAACCCAGCCAATCTCTCTGTATGTAAAAGTCAAACAGAACACGAAGAGCATTTACTCATGAGAGTGCTATTTGGAGGTTTGGTATCTAAGGCATGGTGATCATCTGTCTTTAGTCACTTCTAGAAGCCCATAAAAGAAATTTCTGGGGCACCTGGGTGGTTCAGTTGGCTAATGTCCAACTCTTGATTTCAGCTCAGGTCACGATCTCACGGTTGGCAGGTTTGAGCCCCACATCGGGCTCTGTGCTGACAGTATGGAGCCTGCTTGGGATTCTCTCTCTCCCCTCTCTCTCTGCCCCTACCCCGCTTGCTCTCTCTCTCAAAAGAAACATATAAACTTAAAAAAATAAAAGAGATTTCTAAAACATTTTGAAAAATACCCTGAACTGGCCATTTGGGATCCAATGTCCACCAGCTGCCTTCTGTCTACCTTCGTTAACTCGCCTGGGGGGCTCTGACTTGGGAGTTCCCTCCTTGGTACCCATGGCTCTTCTCCTTGCTCCAACTTGAATATCAGCTCAGGTCTGGCGACACAGCGCCCTGTTGTGGGAAATGACACGGGGCTTGGCAAAGTTGCTGAAGGTTCAGGGCCTTTGAAGAATCAGAAGAGAGAAGGTTTAGAAGCTGTACGATGACAGAGCCTTCATCAAAGGAGACCTCTGCACCAGGGAGGCGAGGATACAACATACTTTCAAGTCCCGAAAAGGGTCTTTAAATCCCACATCTCAAGTCTGATACTCGCTACATCCTACAATGATTTGGTTCCTAAGATAGGAAATGGATGCTGTTGGTAGTTGAGCGGGGAGCTGTGCTTACCCAGGGACACCAGGTGCCCGTAGTTCTCCAGTATCACATCCCTGCACAGGAGCCTCTGGGCCGGGTCCAGCAGCCGCCACTCCTTCAGGGTGAAGTCCACAGATACATCTTCGAACAACACTGATCCCTGTAACAGACCCATCCTGCTCTCTGTGAAGTGCTCAAGACCAGACGACGTGGGAAATGCGCATGGGAATGAATTCCTACTGTGTTCAATGTTAAGAATTTACCAGAAAACATTACAAAGGATGTCAGCCATTAACCTTCCTTCATGCTATACTTTGTGGGAGAAAGACATCATAATAGAAATACTGTCTCCCATTTACTTATTAATTCATAAAATGATAAAAATGGGAGTCCCTTTATGTGCCTAGAACTGTTCTAGTTGTAGAGGATGGTAAGGCAAAGGAGACACTGGTCCCTTTTTTAAGGTGTTTATAGACCATCGAGGAGACTTTCTACAAAACACATACATGCACAATAATAAATTATGGGGGCCGCGAAAAAATGTGTATATAAGGTGGAGTGAAATCACAAAGGGAGGGGTGTTCAATCTCCTTGTTTTCTCAGGTTATGTTCATCAGGGAGATCAATATTTGATTGCACACCAATCAGTGTGAGTTTCGTGTGGACATGGGCAACAGCTAAGCAAAGGTGTAGAAACGTTAAAAACACATTAAATTAGGGGCGCCTGGGTGGCGCAGTCGGTTAAGCGTCCTACTTCAGCCAGGTCACGATCTCGCGGTCCGGGAGTTCGAGCCCCGCGTCGGGCTCTGGGCTGATGGCTCGGAGCCTGGAGCCTGTTTCCGATTCTGTGTCTCCCTCTCTCTCTGCTCCTCCCCCGTTCATGCTCTGTCTCTCTCTGTCCCAAAAATAAATAAACGTTGAAAAAAAAATTTAAAAAAAAACACATTAAATTAAGAGAGCTGTAAGCAGTGCAGTGTGACAGGATAAGGCTGGGGGCTTTGATGAGACTCAGAGCAGTAGAGGTACTTAGTGGTCAGACACAGAGAAATTTTGGACTTTCTCCTGGAGACCACTGGCCTCCAGGTATTTATCAACCCCGTCAGTAAGAGTTCCTAAGCCTCCCTCGGTGCATTAACTTGTAAATGATGTACCTCTACGACTCTCCAGCTACCCACCAAAGGGAAAGCTTCCTTTCTTAATTTTTGTAGGCACGAAAGACACACAAAAGGGTATTCTAATACTTTCTTTGCATACCATACACTACTTGATTGTCTCACGCAGTTTTCCGGGGTGGACACCTGGCTTTGGGGATGACTTCCGTGGACAATGGGGATATATACATAAGTAACATGACCAGATTCATATTTGGAAAGCAAGGCCCTAGGAGCAGAGCGGGGGGAGTGTGTGAAAGCAGCGGTTTCTCAAGCGACATGTTTTTGCCTGCTGGGGGGGGGGGGGGGCACCTGGCAATGTCTGGAGACCCTTGTCGTTGTCCCAGCTGAGGAAAAGGTGCTTCTGGTATATAGTGGGGGGAGTCCAGGGATGCTGTGGAATGTTCTGTGATGCCCAGGACAGCCTCTACAACAAAGGATTATCTGGCCCCAAATACTGATAGCGTTGAGGTTGAGAAAGCTTATTTTAAAGGGAAAAGAGAAGATTTTAATGTAGTAACAGGGGCATTTAAAAGTGCAGCAGATTCTGGGGTGCCTGGGTGGCTCGGCGGGTTAAGCGTCTAGCTTCGGCCCAGGTCATGAACTCGAAGTTCGTGGGGTTCAAGCCCTACGTCAGGCTCTGTGTTGTGCTGACTACTCAGAGCCTGGAGCCTGCTTTGGATTCTGTGTCTCCCTCTCTCTCTGCCCCTCCCCCACTGGCACTCTGTCTCTCTCTCTCTCAAAAATAAAGATTAGAGGGGCGCCTGGGTGGCGCAGTCGGTTAAGCGTCTGACTTCAGCCAGGTCACGATCTTGCGGTCGGTGAGTTCGAGCCCCGCATCAGGCTCTGGGCTGATGGCTCAGAGCCTGGAGCCTGTTCCCGATTCTGTGTCTCCCTCTCTCTCTGCTCCTCCCCCGTTCATGCTCTGTCTCTCTCTGTCCCAAAAATAAATAAACGTTGAAAAAAAAATTTAAATAAAAAAAAATAAATAAAGATTAGAAAAATGAAAAAAAAGATATTAAAAAAAAAAAAAAAGGTGCGGCGGAGGGGCACCTGGGTGGCTCAGTCTGTTAAGTGTCCAACTTCAGCTCAGGTTATGATCTCACTGCGCGTGAGTTTGAGCCCCACGTGGGGCTCTGTGCTGACAGCGTGGAGCCTGGAGCCCGCTTCTCCTTCTGTGCCTCCCTCTCTCTCTGCCCCTCCCCCACTCATGCTCGGTCTCTGTCTCTCAAAAATACATAAAAGTGAAAAAAATTAATAATAAAAAAAAAGTACAGCAGATTCTAAATGGAATTAATCAGCGATTGGTTAGGGAAAGCAGGGAAATGGAACACTACTTACTCCGAGGTTATATCCAAGAGCAGCTGGGTCGATGCTGGTGGCATATACGAAACTAACCACTCAGGAGAGAGACAGAGAGCGGGGTAGATCTTGGACATGTTCTGTGTAAGGCGTCTGTGACACATACGGGTGGAGAGGTCGGGTTGGCAGTTGAAGTAGGCTCCGCACTGCCAGCATGGAGCCCGACACGGGGCTCGAACCCACAAAACGTGAGATCATGACCCGAGCCAAAGGAATCAAGAGTCAGACGCTTCACCAACTGAGCCCCCCAGGTGCCCAGTATCTGCAGCATCTAGAGCAGAGGAGGTCCACAGTGGTGCTCACTAAACAGCCATCAAATGAATGAAGCCACCGGCGGTGACAATTTCAAGAATAAGTGATGCTTTCAATACCACAAGATGGGCTGGACTCATCTCCAGATTTCTCTCTTTTGCCTCCAAAACCATAGCAGGGAGAGACATAAAAACACCAATACATTATCAGGGCAGAGGAGTACAGGGAAGGGGGCTGTCGGCAAGTGACAAATTCTGACTGGCTTCTGTAAGATACAGAGTAGGAGGCACGTACTGGAGGCGGTGTGCTCAACCCCCTAATACAAACACGGAATGTGCAAGAGTCTTCGGTTCTGTCCAGAGCCAGGCGGGATCTCCCAACTCAGAACCGGCCACAGCAGGACGTGGGCTCCGGGCTGAAGAACCAGGAGAGTGAGTCGGGGCTTTGAGAAAAGACAGCCACACTTCTGGGTTGTTCTTACACCCCGAGGGGTTGCCTAAGGGTTGACGCTCAGGATTGTGTTTCCTGTAAAAGGTAGGAGAACCACCTCCAGGAGTCTGCATGAACTTTGCAACCCAAGAGGGAAGCAAGTACTATGCGGAGGGCCCTGAACTGGCCACAGCCTTTCTTTTAAGGCAACTCTAGGGAAACAGACCAACGTGCTCTGCCATCAGGTAAGGCAGTGCCGGCTTTGGCAGGGGAAGGGAGGTTCCCCTCGAGCTCTGTCCCCCTCTATTGAGCCTACAGAGAGGCCTGTCTGTACACATCTCCCAACAATCCACATGAAAGGCCCCCAAGTCCGCCCTTTCATTCAAGGGAAAAGCTCGCCAAAGACACGGACTCCTGTGTTGCCGAGTGAACACACATCAGCTGCCTGGATCTAATGAGGTTTTTGCCTTTCCATTTACACAGAAAACTAAAAAGGGCCCAGATGCGGGAGTAAAAACAACCATTGGAAAAATAAGCATTCACAAGTAAAACTGCTTAACAAATTATTTATTTTCTGTAAATAGAAACCAACATCTTAAAAAATAAGCACCAAGATGAATAGATTGAAGCGTAGGGAAACAAAATCAATTTAGATATTGAAGACAAATATTTTTAAGACTTCAAATTGGTGTCCCTAGATTGATGTAAGAGCCTTACTTCCATAAAATGAGAAAAGTTGATCGCTTGCATTTCTATACACCAATAATCGAGCAGCAGAAAGAGAAATCAAGGAATACCTAGGAATAAACCTAACCAAACAGGTGAAAAAATCTATACATTGAAAATGATAGAAAGCTTATGAAAGAAATTGGAGAAGGCCCCAAAAGGCGGAAAAAACATTCCATGCTCATGGATAGGAAGAACAAATATTGTTAAAATGTCGATACTGCCCAAAGCCATCTACATATTCAATGCAATCCCATCAAAATAACACCAGCATTCTTCACAGAGCTAGAACAAACAATCCTAAACTTTGTATGGAACCAGAAAAGACCCCGAATAGCCAAAGGAATCTTGGAAAAGAAAACCAAAGCGGGAGGCATCACAATCCCGGACTTCAAGCTGTATTACAAAGCTGTAATCATCAAGACAGTATGGTATTGGCACAAAACAGACACTCAGATCAATGGAACAGAATAGAGAACCCAGAAATGGACCCACAAACGTATGGCCAACTAATCTTTGACAAAGAAGGAAAGAATATCCAATGGAATAAAGACGGTCTCTTCAGCAAATGGTGCTGGGAAAACTGGATAGAAACATGCAGAAAAATGAACCTGGACCACTTTCTTACACCATACACAAAAATAAACTCAAAATGGATGAAAGACCTAAACATGAGACAGGAAGCCATCAAAATCACAGAGAAGAAAGCAGGCAAAAACCTCTTTGACCTCAGCCCCAGCAACTTCTTACTCAACATGTCTCCGGAGGCAAGGGAAACAAAAGCAAAAATGAACTACTGGGACCTCATCAAGATAAAAAGCTTCTGCACAACGAAGGAAACAATCAGCAAAAGGCAACCGACAGAATGGGAGAAGATATTTGCAAACGACATATCAGATAAAGGGTTAGGATCCAAAATCTATAAAGAACTATCAAACTCAACACCCAAAAAACAAATAATCCAGTGAATAAATGGGCCAAAGACATGAATAGACACTTCTCCAAAGAAGACATCCAGATGGCCAAACGACACATGAAAAAATGCTCAACATCACTCATCATCAGGGAAATACAAATCAAAACCACAATGAGATACCACCTCACACCTGTCAGAATGGCTAAAATTAACAACCCAGGCAACAATAGGCACTGGCGAGGATGGGAAGAAAGAGGAACCCTTTTGTACTGCCAGTAGGGATGCAAACTGGTGCAGCCCCTCTGGAAAACAGTATGGAGGTTCATCAAAAAACCAAAAATAGATCAACCTTATGACCCAGCAGTTGCTACTAGGTGTTTATCCTAAGGATACAGGAGTGCTGTTTTGAAGGGGCACATGCACCCCAATGTTTATAGAAGCACTATTGGCAATAGCCAGAGTATGGAAAGAGCCCAAATGTCCACTGACTGGTGAAGGGATAAGGAAGAAGTGATGTATATATACGATGGAATATTACTCAGCAATCAAAAAGAATGAAATCTTGCCATTTGCAACAACGTGGATGGAACTAGAGTGTATCATGCTAAGTGAAATAAGTCAGTCAGATAGACAAACATCATATGACTTCGCTCATAGGTGGAATTTAAGATACAAAACAGATGAACATAGGAGAAGGGAAGCAAAAATTATATAAAAACAGAGAGGGAGACAAACCATAAGAGACTCTTAAATACTGAGAACAAACTTAGGGTTGCTGGAGGGGAGATGGGGGGTGGGCTAAATGGATGAGGGGCTTTAAGGAGGCCATTTGCTGGGATGAGCACTGGGTGTTATATGTAAGTGACGAATCACTAAATTCTATTTCTGAAATTATTATTACACTATATGTTAACTAACTTGAATTTAAATTTTAAAAAAATGAGAAAAGTGGACTATGGGCAAAAAAAAGAGGGGGGACCCAGATAGTGAATATATCTTTTTTTAAAGATTTATTTATTTATTTATTTAGACAGAGACACCATGAACAGGGGAGGAACAGAGAGAGAGAGAGAGAGAGAGAGAGAGACAGAGAGACAGAGAATCCCAAGTAGGCTCTGCATGGTCAGCACAGAGCCACACACAGGGCTCGAACTCATGAAACCATGAGATCATGACCTGGGCCGAAACCAAGAGTCAGACACTTACTTAACCGACTGAGCCACCCAGGCGCCTCCCCAGATAGTAAGTATTTTGGTGTCCACTTGGGGCGGGGGGAAGCCAACCCTAAAACTCTCTAAAGAAGGCTTGAAAACAAAATGGCACGGGTGACAAAAATGAGCTGATCTTTCAACGCACAGAACAAAAGCCCAGGAAAATGGAAAAGGTGACAGAAAAATAAAGGTGACAAAAATGAGCTGATCTTTCAACGCACAGAACAAAAGCCCAGGAAAATGGAAAAGGTGACAGAAAAATAAAGGAGCCCAGACGAACCGCAGGGGAGAGGCGCCCACAGCCTCGCAGGAGGTCTGGGTGGTGAGAACGAAGAGGAGGAAGGGAGGGAAATAACCCCCAAACCACTGAAAGTGTCCGGGTGCACGTGGGTCTTCATGGGCAGGAACCATCCGGCCGGCAAGTGGGCATCCTGGCGAAAGAGTTCAAACCCCCCCGAGAAAGAAAAACTTGCAAGAAAGAACAGAATGGGTCGCCTGCACGGGCGTGAGGACCAAACTGGCACATGACTTCTCAGCCTGTCCAGATGCTGGGAGGTGAGGGAGACCCTGCTTTCCCAGAGCACCCTGAAGGAGAAGGGAGTCCGAACCCCGGTTCTGTAGCCGGTCACTCACGTAACAGGGCAGAATAAAGTACTTTCGCATATTCAGACTCAGCGGGTCGTATCACCACACAGCCGTTGTGCAAAACACTCCAGAGCCTTCCATGAGGACTCAGCAGTCGGAGAAGGAAGACAACTACTGGGACAGTGTGGTGAACAGACAGAAGAAGAACAGGCAGGAAGAACTGCTTCCTGATGAAGCCAGCAAAGTGAGGGAGACTTACCGACTGTGCAAGGGAAGAGGCAGTTGATTACCCAAAAGGAGGGGCGCCCGGGTGGCTCAGTCGGTTAAGCGACCGACTTCGGCTCGGGTCTTGATCTCATGGTTCATGGGTTTGAGCCTCGTGTCAGGCTCTGTGCCTGGAGCCTGCTTTGGATTCTGTGCCTCCCTCACTCACACTCTGTCTCTCTCTCTGAAAAATACATGTTAAAAATTAAAAAAAAAAAAAAGATACTCAAAAAGAAACTTTAAAAAATATCTATAAAGTATAAGTAGGCAAAATTTTCATCTTTGGACAAGGCTACACATTGTGGGTGTGAAGCCCAAGAATTCTTGAAACTTTGGGAGAGGGACGGCCACTTGAAACTTTGGGAGAGGGACGGAGAGTGATTGACAGAGAAACTGAGGCAGGCTGGTCCTGTCCAGCAACAGGCCACCTGGAATATGGTGATAAAGTCAGGCACTGAAAATAGAGACTGACTGGTCCTCTGGATGGGCTAGGACTGTCAGAGCTAAGGGTCAGCAAAGGGTACATCACACCCTCTTTCTACCGAAGTATCGTTCCCAGATTTAGTAAATAAAAACACAGGGCACCCAGTTAAACACCAAATAGATTTTTAGTATAAGTATATCCCATGCATACTTTACTTTAGTATAAGTGTGTCCCTTTACGTGCCCCGTGTCTTATCTGGCAATGCCATGCCTAAGAGATGTCCCATTCCAAGTTTTTGGACAGGGTGGGATGGAAACAGATGGTATCTTCCTCCCCGGAATGGGTGGAAACCTTGCGGATTTGGGCTCTAGGACAAACTTGATCTATCTAGCCAAATTCCTTTTATTTATTTTTAGTAATCGCTACACCCAATGTGGGGCTTGAACTCACGACCCTGAGATCAAGAGGTGCATCTTCCACCAACTGAGTCAGCCAGCTGCCCCCTATCTGGCCAAATTTCTAATGATGTATCCTTAGAACCATACCAGCTACAGGCACTTAAATCTTTTATTTATACTTTCAGTAAAAAGGGCATAATAAATGTTTTTATGTTTAATGTTTTAATGTTGTTGTTGTAATTCCAAGAGCCAAGCCAGGTAAGGAATTTAATAGAGACTGGAATATTTTTTTTTATTAATTTTTTTCATGTTTATTTATTTATTCTGAAAGAGAGAATGTGTGAGCCTGGGAGGGGCAGAGAGAGAGGGAGAGAGAGAAAAACCTAAGCAGGCTCCACACTGTCAGTACAGAGCCCGATGTGGGGCTTGAAACTATGAACCTGTGAGATCATGACCTGAGCTGAAACCAAGAGTTGGATGCTCAACTGACTGAGCCACCCTGATGTCCCAACAGTGACTGGAATATTATAAGCCATCCTAAATTATAGATAACATTATAACTATTATAACTTCATCTCTTTATCTTCAAACTTGGGACCACAAAAATAACAAGAAAACGTATACTAGAATTGCAATAATTATTGGGGCGCCTGGGTGGCTCAGTTGGTTAAGCATCCAACTCTTGATTTTGGCTCGGGTCATGATCTCATGGTTGTAGGATCGAGTCCTGCATCAGGCTCTGTGCTGAGAGCGTGGAGCCTGCTTGGGATTCTCTCTCTCCTGTCTCTCTGCCCCTCCCCAACTCGCTCGCATGATCTCTCTCTCAAATCCCCATTAAAAAAGAAAGAAAGCACGGTTACTAAACACGTAAAATTAATTCTTAGATTTCTTTGAAAATTTTGAGTAATAAGTAAACGACTCACCTGGGATGTGTTCATTTTCTCCTGCTCCAGGAAAAGTTTCAAGAAGTGTGGGGGCAGAGCTGGAGGAAGCGGAAGCAGCAGAGAAATCACGAGAAAAGCGGTCGGTCCTGACAGTCCTCATAGCACTTGCCTAGAAATCCACACGTCATAGCTGGCAAACAGCCACGTGGTGGGAGAAAGTCTCTGACCCTTCAGAGGGGGCAGGTGTGCCGAGGGGACTCTCGTGACCCTGGTGTAACCGCGGGGAGCCAAGAGAAGCATACTTTTCACCGGGGAGAGTAAATATTTTTATCATATTGGTTTCTTACAATTGGTTTCTTACAGCTTTCTTTGATTTATAACAGACAAATATAAAACCAGACAAAGACCTGGTTAAACAAATCTTAGCAAGGATGACAGCTGTGTCTCTGGCCATTATTAAACATGGCACATTCTGAAGTCTTTGCTGTCTGGGACGTCCTTTACAGTAATCTGGTCGCAGAAAGTGGAAGGGAGAACACGTACATGTGTGTAACTGGGGCAGGGACAGATGAAACAGAATGATCATATGTTGATAATGGCTGAAGCTGTGACAAATATATGGCAGTCATTACACTATTTTCTTTGCTTCCGTATGTCTTGAATATTTCCACCAGAAAAAGTGTAAAAAAGGACGCAGCAAACAACAAAAACCTGACAGAGATCTGCTCATTTACTCTCCTACTTGTATTTTCAACTCCTTCAAGTTAAAGAATTAATAGGAACCTCTGACAAGAGGGACAGCTGTGCTTCAAGGGAGTCCATTTTTTCTAAAAGGGATTTATTCTCCTTTGGTTTCAGTGTCTCCAAAGGATTTTTTTTTTTAATGTGTATTTATTTAATGAGAGAGAGAGAGAGCATGCACGTGGGTGGGGAGGGGCCGAGAGGGAGAGAATCCCAAGCAGGTTCCATGCTCAGCGGGACATGGGGCTGGATCCCACAACTGTGAGTTCACGACTTGAGCCTAAATCAAGAGTTGGACGCTCAACTGACTGAGCCACCCAGGTGCCCCTCCAAAGGATTTTTTTTTTTTATTTAAAATTTTTTTTTCCAACGTTTATTTATTTTTGGGACAGAGAGAGACAGAGCATGAACGGGGGAGGGGCAGAGAGAGAGGGAGACACAGAATCGGAAACAGGCTCCAGGCTCCGAGCCATCAGCCCAGAGCCTGACGCGGGGCTCGAACTCACAGACCGCGAGATCGTGACCTGGCTGAAGTCGGACGCCTAACTGACTGCGCCACCCAGGCGCCCCTAGGATTTTTTATTAAGAAACTAATTTTGCTTTAATTGAGACATAGTAGACAGGACGGGACTTGGGAGTCAGGGGGCCCCAATGCCCCTTTAGGTGCTAGGACTAACAAATAATGTAAACTGAGATTATAATAATATTGATGATACTGAAAATACTTGGGTCGTGCTTCCTGTGTAACAGGCACTATTCTAAGTCCTTCACATATATTACCTCATTTATTCCTTAAAATAAAGCAGAATGTAGGTAGTGTTATTACTCCCAGTTTACAGATGAGGAAATTGAGGGAAAGAAGTGAAAGTAACAGGGTAGAGCCATGCTTTGAACCCTGGTAGTCTCCAGAAACCTTGAACTTAACCCTATGCTAATGACTCGCTCAGAGTTCATACTGTTCACTTCTAAAATGAGGCAGGATTAGGGCGCCTGGGTGGCGCAGTCGGTTAAGCGTCCGACTTCAACCAGGTCACGATCTCGCGGTCCATGAGTTCGAGCCCCGCGTCGGGCTCTGGGCTGATGGCTCAGAGCCTGGAGCCTGTTTCCGATTCTGTGTCTCCCTCTCTCTCTGCCCCTCCCCCGTTCATGCTCTGTCTCTCTCTGTCCCAAAAATAAATAAACGTTGAAAAATAAAATAAAATGAGGCAGGATTATAGAACTCCTGAAGACCCCCTTTCTGTACTCCTACAAAGGCAGGAATGGGGGGGGGGTAGCATATCTCTAAATTCCAGATGAGGTGATGGCCAGGGTCTGTGGGCTGTGTAGATCCCAGAAGAGGGACTGGAGAATAAAAATTGCGGGGAGGAGTCTCTGGGAGGAGTGGAGAGAGTGTCTCCCCCGCCTTCCTCCCAGACCACAGCCTCACCAACCATCCACAGGATTTCCTCATCCCAGGGAGCCTGCCTCTTGCCCAGCACCCTCAGCTCAGCTGACCTCTCTCTTTTGAAAGTTGGCTCACATCTTCACCGATTGACAGCTCTCGACAACCTCTGGTGTGGTGATGCTCTTCAGGGCGGAAGGATCAGGAATTGCCCCAGAGGAAGTCAAGATAGAACGTGCTTGTTCCTGGGATCTGTGCCCCCACATCGGAGGTGAGCTGTATCCGGGTAGGATGGGGATCTCCCCTCCCAGGTGGAAGTCCTGCTTCTGGTGGCCCCACCTTCTTTCCTCACAAGAGCTGTGTGATCCAAGGAAATAGGAACCTGGCTGGAGGGGGTAAATTCAAATAATCTCCAGCCCAGGTCCCAACTCTCTCTTGGCCTTCACCACCCCTGTACAACTTTCGTGGCTCCCAGACCAGCAGTATTAGCATCACTGGGGAACTTGATAGAAATGCCGATTTGGGGGCCCTTCTGAACCAGAGATGCTGGAGGTGGGGCCCAGACAGCTCTTGGGTTTTAACAAGCCCTCAAGGGGCTTGAAGCCCCTTGACGTCTAGAAGCCTCCATTACGCGGTAACCCGAGGGTTCTGAACAGATGCCAAGAAATCTCCAAGAACTCTAGAGACGTCAGCCTGGTCCACTCCAGGTTGTTCCTCGTGGCGCTTGGGGGCTTGCCACTCTGCTAAGTGCTGTAAAGGATGTGCTGCTGGACGAACCCCGGCATGGGATTTAGAAATAAAACTGAGACATGCATCCCAGCTCCCTCAGTTACTGTCCATCAGGCTTCACCTCCAGAGCCTTGGTTTTCTTCTCGGTTAAAATGGGATTAATACCAAATTTACAGGGGGTCTTTGGAAATAAATATTCTTAATGAAAAGAACGGTGATAAAGGTAATTAACATTTCCCAGTTACTCAGTGAGGACCCATGATGAGTGCTTCATAGGTGCTCTCTTATTCAATCCGCAGAGCAACCTTGAGGCAGGTTTTAGGAATGAGTTCATTTTAGGATGGGGAAACTGAGTCTTAGAGGCTCATCATGTTGCCCATGGAGACTCAGTGGCCGAGCTAGAATTTAAACTCGTCTGAGTTCAAACTGAGGCTCCTGTATCAGTCTGCTATAATGCAGACCCGCCACCTGCCCTTAGCTTGCAGGCATATAATAAATACAAGAATTCACTTTCATCCCCGCTGCTGTCCTGGATTTGACTCGCTAATGAATACGTGACCAGGGCACGGGCAAATTCAAAGAGCTTCTGGAAACAGCTCTTTAACAGTCAGATGCCTTTTCTCGGAGCACTTTATTCTGACCAAGAAACCCGCGCCCTTATCCTTGTCGTGGAACCTGCGGGTCTGCAGCCAAACTACTGTGTCTCTGGTTTTCGTTAGGGTCTCGGGCCGCGTGGGATTCGCCCAAGTTTTCGCTTCCACCTCGAGTGGGCACAGACCTATCCCACACCCGGCAAAGCAACCCTCCAAACTAGGTGCTCACCTGGGGTGCGCATTCTTCCGGCAGGACTCGGTCACGGAGCAGCGCGTCGACCGGGACGCTTGTCGATTACTTGCGCTGCGAAGCTGGAGACGAGGGAGCGGGCGAACAAGGAGGAAGAGCTGCACATGCGCAGAAGGAGCTGCGAGGGATCCCGTTCCCTGGGCTCTGCTCCGGTCATCCATCAAATTCGGGACGCCGTTTCCCGTAAGTCTCTGCGCCCCCTCAGGGAATGTCAGAAGAGCCCTTGCCTATTGGGTGAGTTGGGTTATTTGTCCAAAATCATCTTTACTCTTGTTTAGAGCCCTGGTTCCTCCATAACCCCCTGGATTAGGCATCTGAACCCGGCTCCGCCTACAACCAGGGTCCCCTTAGACTCAAAGCTACCTTGAGAAATGTACCTTGAGTATGTCAACTGCACACATGAAAACAAGAATTTAACTAAAGTTCTAGAAAATAAAGCCCAGCAATATAGCAAAAGATTGATGCCCACCACCAGCAAGTCTCCCCCCAGGAATGCAACACCACCTCCGCTCAAAATGAGATTTCAGGGGCGCCTGAGTGGCTCAGTTGGTTAAACGTCTGACTTCGGCTCAGGTCATGATCTCATGGTTCATGGGTTCCAGCCCCGCGTTGGGCTCTGTGCTGGCAGCTCGGAGCCTGGAGCCTGCTTTGGATTCTGTGTCTCCCTCTCTCTCCCCCCCTCCCCTGCTTGTGCTCCCTCCCCCCCCCCCAAAGGTAAATAAACATTAAGAAAATTAAAAAAGAGATTTCAAAATGCACTAAAATTGTAGATAAAACGGCAGATACACTAAAAGTCAAAGGAAGATTTGATCAAGGGCATCCCTTATAATCTCCCCTCCCAGAGAGACCATGTTAGGCGACACCTTTGCTAAAACAGGACCCTAAGAGTTCAATGTGGTAGTTTGATCTTTTCATTAACGTGCGGTTAATAATTTTCTGGCCCTTTTAACCTTTTTATTTGGAAAAATTTCAAACTTACAGGAAGATTGCAGGAGTGATTCATTCTGCATGAACACCTGGAAACCATTTACTTAGATTCACCAATTGTTAACATTTGCACTTTCAATTTCTCTCTTCTCATCCTCCTCACTATTTGAGAGTAAGTTGCAAACGTGAACTGTCACCCCTAAAACTTTAGCCTATATTTCCTAAGAACAAGGGCATTCGTTTATGTAATACCAAAGATCAAATCCAAGGAATTGAACACTGAAATGTTACCTAATATGTAGGCCATATTCACATGTTACCCACTGTCTCAATAATCGCCTAACATTTTTTTTTCCTGATCCAGGATCCAATTCAGAATCATTCATTAGACCCATTTGTCGCACTGCCCAGACTCCTTTAATCTAGTTCCTCAGTCTTCCTCGGTCTTTCATGGCACTGTCAGTTTTCAAGCAGACAGACCAGTTGTTTTGAAGAATATTCCTTCATTTGGGTTTGTTTCCTCACAGTTAGATTCAGGTTATACATTTCTTGGCAGAAATTCTACATAAGGGATGTTATGTTCTTAGTAAATCACATCAGATCAGTTTCATGTACATGATGTTAGTTTGTTCCAGTTTTGGTAATATCACCTTTGATCCCATGATTAAGATGGTGTGAAGGTCAATATACTCTTATATCAATTGTATCTCTTATGCCAATGATAGTAATAGGAAGTGAGATCCATTGACAGAGGCATTCAGTATCTAGCACTAGGTTAATAAGAATTTAGCTGCACTTGTGGTTAGCATAGCATAATGTGTTAACCTGTGGAATCACTGTGTTGTACACGTCAAACTAATATAGCATTGTGTGTCAACTATACTCAAATAAAAAACCCCCAAGAATTTGGCAGAATTACACAAAAGAAACTATTACCTTCTACCATGTGACATTAATGATATGACACATATTGTATTGTAAAGACACATATTGTTTTCCTAGATGGGAAAGCTCAACGTTCTTTGATAAAAGTCCAGTCAAAATCTCAATAACTTGAGTGATGCAGTTTTTCTTTCCTTTTCTTTCTTTCTTTCTTTCTTTCTTTCTTTCTTTCTTTCTTTCTTTCTTTCTTTCTTTTTCTTTCTCTCCTTTCTCTTTCTTTCTTTCTTTCTTTCTTTCTTTCTTTCTTTCTTTCTTTCTTTCTTTCTTTCTTCTTTCTTTCTTTCTTTCTCCCCTTCCTTCCTTCCTTCCTTCCTTCCTTCCTTCCTTTCATTCTTTTGTTCTTTCTTTGTTATTTTACTTAACAGAACACATCTAAATTTCATCTGGAACAAACAAACAAAAAAGCCCTGGGAAAAAAGCCAAGACTTGAGAAAAATTGTAGTATTTCCTATCAGACATGTATATGTATGATATAAATGTGATAGTCAAATGGTTGTCTCTGGCTTCTTAGAAGAGCAGGTACCCAAGAGCTCATAGGAATTGAGAGCAGGTAGAATTTCCAAGTTGGGCACTGTGGGAGGAGGGGACAAATGAGGCAGTTGAGAAATCATGTTAGGAAACTAAAGGGCAGTGGGAGGAGAAGACAAGCTTATGTCTCTAGTACAGACACATTATAAGACATACATTTTGTATGGACTCTTAATTTGACATTTTAACAGGAAGCCACCAAGTACCTTGAGAAAATATAAAAGAACTTTCTCACTAATTTCTGGGCAGGGATGGCCAGCTGTCAGACTTGAAATGAGTGCTGAATTTTACTCTAGAAAAATTTGAAACCTTACTTTCAGGAAAAAAAAAAAATCAAGTAAAAACACACTTGGACAACACATTTGTTAAATATATGAAAGAAATGGTTTATGGACTTCATTTAATTATCTCTTACACATTTATAAGAAGATCGCACTACCATAAAAGTGATATATGGATATGAAGGGGAAAGTAATAAAAGGGAAAATGCAAATGAGGAATAAATATGTGAAAGCAGCCGATAAACTACAAATAAAAAATGCAAATGTTTAAATACATTTTTTGGCCTTTACAGTTGGCAAAGATTATAAAGAAAAAATGATATCCACGGTGGGCATAAGTTTGGGGAAATGTTCATTCTCATAAATTTCTATTTGGAATATAATTTATAGAACAATTTGGAAGCTACTCTGTACCAAGATTTAAAGAAGCATGTACTTTAATGTAGCAATTCTATTATTAGAGATACAACCTAAGGAAATAATTGTCTAAAGATACACATATAAGTACATTTCTTACGATTTATGTTAACAGCGCCACATTGTCAAAAATCTAAATCTAGGGGCGTTTGGGTGGCTTAGTCGGTTAAGCATCTGACTTTGGCTCAGGTCGTGATCCCACGGTTTGTGAGTTTGAGCCCTGCATCTGTGCTGACAGCAGAGAGCCCTTTTCGGATCCTCTGTCTCCCTCTCTCTCTCTCTGAAAAATAAACATTAAAAGAGAATCTAAATCTAAAAACAAAACAAAACAGAAAAACAGGGGGGAAAAAAAGAAAACAGGTTGTAGGAATCCATAAGGTGGGAAATATATCAGGTAACCATGAAAGTTCATAAGGCCGAGATATATAAACTGACATGGGGAGAATTTACAATATTTAAAAAATAATATACTTTTCAGAACACCTGTGTGGCTCAGTCGGTTAAGCATCTGACTTTGGCTCAGGTCATGATCTCGCAGTTTGTGAGTTCAAGGCCTGCATCAGGCTCTGTGCTGACAGCTCAGAGCCTGGAGCCTGCTTCGGATTCTGTGTCTCCCTCTCTCTCTGCCCCTCCCCTGCTCACACTCCTTCTGTCTCTCAAAAAATAGATAGATGCTAAAAATTTTTTTTAAATAATACGCATTTTACACAAAAATATAAGGTGTTGATCTTTTTTTGTATGAAAATAATAAATGGTGTAAGCATATAAAAGCAAATGTAAAAACCGAATACAGGAACAAAATTGGAACAAAAAAATTTAAAATTACTCTATTTCATACGTAACAATGGAGCAGTCTATGCAAGGATTTTGTTCATAAGACCTGGAAAAATTCAAAGCCTGCATTATTCAATTCTCATATCCCCGTAGGAAGAGATGTAGAATAGGAAGAAAACATTCTCAGGGAGCATAAATTCGCACCCACCGTGGAATGTATCTGCTTTAATACTGCCTCGTTTTATTTTCTCGGCATTAGCTCTGATGTTGTATTGAGCGTTCTCTGCTAAATTAACTGCACAGTGCATTATGGTGTTTGTTTAAGTGTCTTTGTAGTATATTGTAACATCTAATTTTCACTTCAAAGTAATTGGTCTTCATGAATTTTTAAGCCCCCTAAGAGCACTACCATTTAATGAATATTTGGATGAGACTGGTGTAGTAATTAAAATATTTAAAATTTTAATAACGGTGAATGTTAAAATAACTGCCAAAGTAACAAAATCACTCAAAATATCCTAAAGCATTAGTAACAGTGTACTTATTCAAGGACATTAACAATCCTGAGCTTGATTGTTAAATGGGTGAATTTTAGTTTATTTGCTAAAATGACATAGCCAAATCTCAGTAACATAAACAAAACTCACAATTAGCGCTCTTTACTGCTTATAATTTATGTGGTTCCTTACAATTTTGGAAACTCCAAAAGGCTTGTATTATATTGAAATTTGTACCTAATATGAAGCATTAGTATACTTGCTGTTGGTTTCTTATAAATGTCCATTATCAATCATATTTAGGAAACTTCCTTCCTTCCTAGTTTGCTAAGGATCTTTGAAATTATGAATTTAAAAAATTATGACTAGACTGAATTTTAACAAATGCACTTTCCATATTATTGCTATGACCTGTATGTTGCTAATATATTTTTGATTCACTGATTAATTTTTAGAGTTGAACAAATACTGTATTCCTGGACTAAATTCAGCTTGATCATGAATCTCACCTTTTAAAAATATTGCTTTTTTTTGTATCTAAGTGAGGTAATGGATATTAACTAAATTCACTGTGGTAACCATTTCATAAAATGTGAGAGTCAAGTCAGGGTGCCTCACTGGCTCAGTCAGTGGAATGTATGACTCTTGATCTCAGGGTTGTGAATTTGAGCCCTATATTGGGTGTAAAGATTACTTAAAAAAAATAAAATCTTTAAAAAAAAAGTCAAGTCATGCTTTACATCTTAAAAAAAATTTTCTTTAACATTTATTCATTTTTTTAGAGACAGAGAGCACAAGCAGGGGAGAGGCAAAGAGAGGGGGAGACACAGAATCCATAGCAGGCTTCACACAGAGCCCGACACGGGGCTTGAACCCATTAACCGTGAGATCATGACCTGAGCTGAAGTCGGATGCTTAACCGACTGAGCCACCAAGCTATGCTGTACATCTTAAACTTACACAGTACCGTATGTCAGTACAGTATCTCAACAGAACTGGAAATTATATCTCAATAGAACTGGAAGAAATATTGTCCAATTTGCTAATATTTTTTTTAGAATTCTTCTACTTCATGAATGAGATTGACTTTTAATGTTTCATTCTTATAATATCCTTAATTTGGTTTTGATATCAAGATTATGTTGGCCAATAAAATAAGTTGAGGAATACTTCTTCTTGTTCTATTCTCTAGAACAATTCCTACAGGATTGTATTACTTCCTCATTATATATTTGGTACAATTAATTGGTGATAATATCTGGGTCCTCAAATTTTAAGTTATGGAATGAATTTTTAAAAGAATTTTAAATAGTGAAAGAATTATGTAGATTTTCTATTTCTTCTGTTGTCAGTTTTAGTAATTGATGTTTTCCTAGACATTCATCCATTTCAATTAAAAACAATAGCAGGAGGCTCCTCTCAATTTCTAGTCTTAATTCTGTTGCTAACGATATATGTGATCCCAGGCGAGTTACTCATTCTATCCTAATATTATTGCTATTTTAAACAAGGAGCAAGATTTAGATAACTTGCGAAGTTCACTCCTGTACTACCTTTCAGTGCTTCTCTAGCTAAGAGGAAAAGCTTTTCTTCACCTTGGCCAGGATCGAGGGGAAAAAAAAAATCAATCAGTTACCATAAGTATGGTAACGCATATGGTATAAAACCAGCCCAGAATCTGGAAAGAGGAAGCAGAAAATAAAATTGGTGTGTAGTTTAGGGGAGAGTGGAGAACACTTCATCTGCTGGGGTTGGGGAGCTCTTATTCCAGTGCCAACCCCTCCAACACCCTACAGTAATGTTTATTTTCCCCTCAGACCCTGTCCCTTACCAGTCCCTTTTGCCCTGGCTTACTGCTCCTCTCTCCAAGTTTGCTCATAGCTTCCACTGTCACACTGTGACACACTGCCTTAAGAGGTCTCAGGTTAGGAAGGGTACTCTCCAAGGTACTCCTAGAACCATCCCCTTCTTCCTAATTTTTTTTTTTTAATTTTTTTTTCAACTTTTTTTATTTATTTTTGGGACAGAGAGAGACAGAGCATGAACGGGGGAGGGGCAGAGAAAGAGGGAGACACAGAATCGGAAACAGGCTCCAGGCTCCGAGCCATCAGCCCAGAGCCTGACGCGGGGCTCGAACTCACGGACCGTGAGATCGTGACCTGGCTGAAGTCGGACGCTTAACTGACTGCGCCACCTAGGCGCCCCCCTTCTTCCTTCTTTTGAGCTCGTTTGTGTTCCTCTGGAGCTTGGACGTGTGCCTGGGTGTCAAATGAACGCAATCTAGAACCTCAGACTTGGCTGTAAACTCTAAACTGGGTGACTGAGGACAGAGGCAGACTAGAGAGGCTTTCTCACTGTCTGACCCTTTGAAATGCAATCACCAGAATAGTAAGATTAATTCAATATTTTCTCCACAATTATTTGGCATGTGGGACACAGGATATTACAGATACTTTATATCCTTTTAATATTAAGGATAAAATGGAGCATACATTTTTAATTTTAGGCATAAACATGTATTGAAAAGATAATTAAATTTAGAGTTAAGTATCTGTTTGAATCCCAGCAACTCCATCCACTAGCTATATGACCTCTACTTCACCTCTGAGCCTTACTTTACTTATTTATCAAAATGAGGATTTAAACCCTAACCTTGGGGAGCCTGGGTGGCTCATCCCATTAAGTGTCCAACTTTGGCTCAGGTCATGATCTCACGGTTCGTGGGTTCAAGTCCTGCGTCAGGCTCTGTGCTGACAGCTCAGAGCCTGGAGTCTGTTTTGGCTTCTGTGTCTCCTTCTCTCTCTGCCCCACCCCCGCTTGCACTCTGTCTCACTCTCTCTCTCTCTCTCTCTCTCTCTCCAAAATCAATAAATATTTTTAAAAATTAAAAAAAAATCCTAACTTCGGGACTGTGAAGGTGGAGATAGTTAAGAACCTAAATAAAGAGGCTTGTAATAACAACACTGATCGGATGCCTATGTGCCTATTAGATACTAGGTGATGTGCATAGAATCACTTTGGAACCTTGTTAAAATGCAGATGTCCTATTCAGCCAGTGTGGGGTAGGGCACAAGATCCTGCATTCCTGACAGTCCCCAGTGATGCCCATGCTGCTGGCCCCCATCCCATTTTTTTTAAGAGTACTTACTTGAGGCAGGGAGGGGCAGAGAGAGAGAGAGAGAGGGAGAGAGAGAGAGAATCCCAACCAAGCTCGTGCACTGTGAGCATGGAGTCCAGTGCAGGGCTCAGTCTCATGACAGATCATGACCTGAGCTGAAACCAAGAGTCAGACACTCAATCGACTGTGCTACCCAGGTGCCCCCATCCCCATCACATTTTGAGTAGCAAGGTGCTAAAACTTTTCCTTTCTAATCTCATTCAATCCTCATAATAGCACCTTCATTTTTCAAAAGAGGAAACAGAATAACACAGATTAAATAGCTTGCTCAAGGTCAGAGAGCCTCTCAGGGGCAGATCTGGGATTTGAAGCCAGGCATGTTTGGTTCTACAAAGCACACAAGCACTGCGGATGATCCCTTATCAGGGAAACTAAACAGCAGCAGCAGCAACAACAACAACAACAACAACAACAACAACAACGTCAGTGATCTTACCAGCTGCCCTCAAGTACTTCATTATCAAGCACTTGCATTTATGGAATCAATTCTGGTAACTCGTTTTTTTCTTTACTTTTTAAATTTGTGAAATATAAAACACTTATGGAGAAGTATGCAAAACAAATGTACTGCTTACCAAATTACTGTAATGGGAAACCAGTGTAACCACACCCACGTCAAGGAAGAGAATTCTTGTACATTTCCATGGCCATAACTAACACACAGAGTGCACTTACTGAGAAAGAAATCAGCTTTCTCCAGCCCTGGAAAGGAGCTCTCCGGCTGGGGTCCACCTTGGTCTCCTTGTCTCTGGGGTGACTTTAGAGTAGGCTGAGAAACAAAGAATTTAGGGGGTCCTTGCTGGCATGGATGGAGTGATCTCAAAGCTTTGCCTCCAGCCCACCGGGGCCAATCCTGCTACCACTTTTTCCCACAAACTGCCTTGGAAAGAAGAAAAAAAGTAAAAAGAGAAAGAAAAAAACAAATGTGAAGAAGCCGCATGAAGAAAACTGCACACAAGAAAGCTTGTCCTGGTTTAACAAACCCAACCAAAATCAGATTTATTTTTGCTGTTTTATTTGACAGTCTTTTTTTAAATTTTTTAGTGTTTATTTTAGAGAGTGAGAGACAGAACGTGAGCCGGGGAGGGGCGGAGAGAGAGAGGGAGACACAGAATCCAAAGCAGGCTCCAGGCTCTGAGCTGTCAGCACAGAGCCTGACGCGGGGCTCGAACTCAAGAACTGTGATCATGATCTGAGCTGCAATCAGATGCTTAACTGATTGAGCCACCCAGGTGCCCTGACAGCCGGTTCTAAAAGTTCATCTGAAAGGAAATTAATTAGGAAACCAGCAGGACTTTTTTTTTTTTTTTAAGAACAGCAGAGTAATACTTTTAATAATCAGAATGGCTTAGGACGGGCTCCATATAGTTTTCCTGTTGAAAGACAAGCAGAGGGGAGCGTTGGCACACTGGGGGTCCCCACCGACCTCCCAGAGCAGGAAAGGGTGGAGGAGAAGGGGCAGCTTGAGGGACTGAGGTCACTCAGCTCCCCAGGGACTGCAATAGGCACCTGGTCTAGGAATGCATCTGGAAACAGATAGAAGGGAATGGATTTGAGAAATATGTTGGCAATCAGATGCAAACTAATTGGTAATTGATGGGTGTGAAGTATTAAGTAGAAGCTATTTCTGGGGCCTTATTTACCATTATTGAGCTTGTGAAAGCCATATAATCTACATACATATTCTTACATAGCAATATTCTTCTGCATAATCTGTATCTTTAAAGAAAGACTGAGATCCCCACTCAACAGATTATGCAAATCAGTCACAAAATACCCAGCACTTCCCTACCCAGTATGCAAACATACTCCACTCATTCCAAAATACCGATTCCCACGTGCTATGAATGCAGTAGTAACTCTCGGTGCAGTAGAACGCTGTTGCACAAAAATCAAGTACATGATCCAATCATATCCCAAAAGTTCCATACATAGCTGTCTATATAATTACAATGTGCAGAGACAGGCATATTTTTTCTTATCTAACCCAGCCTGAAGTGGCGGGATTGGTGACACTTATCTCTCTCTCTTTTTTAAAGTAATCTCTACACCCAGTGTGGGGCTCAAATTCACAACCCTGAGATCAAGAGCTATGTGCTCTACTGACTGAGCCAGCCAAGGGCCCCTTGTTTCGTTTTCTTAGTGCTATTATAACAACGTCTCAGAAAAGTTTACTCCTAGACCAGTCACAAAGGAAAAAGTGAAGGAGATGAGCAAGCCAAATCACAGAGATCTTCCTGAAGGGGGCTTCTTATAGAAAAATGGGAAGGGTCACCCGTTGTTAGGAAATCCTGCGGCTTTGTCATTTTTCTTTGATTTGACCATGGCTGTTACTGGACCTTCAAATTTGTGTGTACATATTACAGTCAACTTGACATATTAAGAGTCAACTTGAGGTGTTCAACAGTAAAATCTGCTGGGATTTTTTTTTTTTACTGAGAATGCATTAAATCTACAGACCAATTAGGGAAAATTGCAATCTTTATAATATGGGGGTCTTCAGGCCTAAGAGCATGGTACATTCTTTCTTTCATTCAGAACCTTTTAAATTTCTCTCCTTATTATTTGTTGTTTTCAGCATTGAAAACCTAATATAGCTTCCGCTAGATTTATTCCTCTATATGAAATGACTCTGATACTATGCAAATGAATATTTTAATATTTTAAAATTTTCATTTATTATCTGTTTGTTGGCATGTAGAAAAACCACTGACTTAAAAGATATTTACTTCATATCTAGGCACCTGCTAAATTCATTTACCTGAAATAATTTCTAGATCTATTTATTTATTTATTTATTTATTTATTTATTTATTTATTTATTTAGAGAGAGCACGCACAAGTGGGGAAGGGGGGAAGAGAGAGAGAGAGAGAGAGAGAGAGAGAGAGAGAAAGAAAGAGAGAGAATCCCAAGCAGGCTCCACACTGTCAGCATAGAGCCCAAAACGGGGCTTGAACTCACGAACCGTGAGATCATGACCTGAGTTGAAACCGAGAGTCACACGGTTAACCAACTGAGCCACCCAAGTGCCCCTATAGACATAATCATGTCTTCTGCAAATAGTTTCATTCCCAATCCTTTTGTCTTGATTTCTTTTTCTTTCCTTTTGCACTAAGGTCATTGCAATGTTGAGGAGACGTGGTGGTAGCAGGCATGCTTCTAACTCACTCCTGATGAGACGAAATAAAAATTCATCTTTTGATCCCATTCAAGGGGACAGCTCCTGATATTGAACCATTTCTTGACTAAGGAATTTTTTCCTTTCCTATTTCAAAAGTGATATTCAGCACGTTCTTCCTCAAGAGTTCTCCACTTCTCCCTCTTGGGCCTCAGTATCAGTCTCTCCCTCTTGGGCCTCAGTATCAGTCTTTATGCAGAGGGCTCTTAGTCCCGGGACTGGGACAAGATGTCTGGTCTGGGTGTTGTCTGCTGGGTCCTGCTTGCTTCTGACACGGTCATCCGATCCTTCTTGGTCTTCGATTTTGGCTTCTGTTCTGCCCCATCTAATGATGGTGTCACTTGTCTTTGGGTACAAGTGTATCTGGATCTGGTGCCCCCTTCTGTGGCCTTTGGTCTAGGTATTCACACTGGGGCCGCTTCATCCCTCACCCAGGCCACGCTTAGGGGGACAGCATGTGCTGCTTGCCCGAGGGCACCTTGTCAGTGTTGGCCCATGGGATGGGGAGGTGTCTCTGCCTAAGGTGCCAAGTTACTTCTCCTCCTCCACTGTGGCTACCTTGTGAAGTTAAGGATGGCCGGGTGAGACCCTTTAGTCTCAAAGTGTCAAGGGGGAAATGGGTCACAAGGCCTGCGGGGTCTGTGTACTACAGACTGAGGCACATAGCAGGCATTGCTAAAGAACGCTCATAAGTTTTCAGCCTAAGCCTTGTTTATTCCTCAGTCCACTGGTTTTCAAAGCATGGTCCTCCACCAGCAGCACCCAGAAGCTTATGAGACATACAGACTCTTGGGCCCCACACCAGACTTACTGATTCAGAGAGCCTGGGGTGGGGATTGGCAATGGATGTTTTGACAAGTGCCTGTGGTACAAGCTCAGGTTAAGGATGACTGCTCTAATCCTCTCATTACACTATGGGCCCGAAGCGCTGGGCAATGTGTAGGCAGGTGACTGGCCCTGACTGAGAAACCAGAAGGTCCCGGGTGTGTTTATCTGAGCCCCATATAAGTGGGTTCCGGTGTAGGCCGGGTCTGCCCTAGTAGTGGGATTTCCTTCTTGCAGAAAGGGAGTTCACTCCCTGTCTGCTGGATGCTAGAGGCAGTTTCATTTTCCAGGACAGATTTGGTGAGGGAGGGCAGTTTCGGACTATTTATTTATTTATAGTAAACGGCAGTTTCGGGGGGGGCTGTGGGATTCCTGGTCTCTCATGCTCCTGTTTTCAGTTCCAAGGTATGGCTTCTCAGAGTCTGTTCTTCTCTAGTGACGGAACGAAGAAGAGGAGAAGGGGGAGGAGAAAATGATTCTTTCATGAAAAAAAAAATCCTGTCCCAGACGCATTAGCTTCTCGTCTCTTCTTCTGAGATGCCGACAGGCAGTTCCTAACACGTCAGCTGCTGTGGTGTCCCGGCAGATTCTCATACTCTCATGTCCAGTGGCAAGTTTTCCACGTCTGTCTCTCCAGATGAAACTAGTCAGAGAGCAGAAGTTCTCTTCCAAAACTCACATAGTCACTCAACAAACGACTCAAGGAGGTACTGACCAAAGGGTATCAGAAGACGGTCTACTATGAGCAGTGCCAGGGGATTTGCTAGGAATTTCACTGTGGGGGTGCAGCAGAGACCAACTGAGTTGGGGATGGAGCTAGAGAGCAGGTATTGGACAGCAGCATCAGGACCACCTGGGAACTTGCTGGAATTGCTAGGACTTGTTAAGAGTTGCAAAATCTCCGGCTGGAGTTGCATCTGTTGTTCTGAAACCTCCTGTTGATCAGGGGTAAAGCGAACGGTCAGTTAGGACAGACTGGTGTGAACCTGTTGCAATGCCAGGATACATCTGGATAAGAAAAGAAATTTAGGGATTATGCACACTACCAAATTCTTTTTTTTTTAAATGCTTATTTATTTCTTGAGAGAGAGAGAGAGTGGGAGCAGGGGAGGGGCAGAGAGAGAGGGAGACACAGAATCTGAAGCAGGATCCAAGCTCTGAGCTGTCAGCACAGAGCCTGACGGGGGGCTTGAACTCATGAGCTGTGAGATCATGACCCGAGCCGAAGTCGGATGCTTAACTGACTGAGCCACCCAGGCACCCTTACCAAATTCTTTTATTAATCTCACCAAGGTACAATGAAATTGGCCTTAATGTTGAGAGGTTAAATGCAATGATGGTGAACATTCAGAAACAAATCAATGTAGACAGAAAGGTTAGGTGACTGATGAATTTTTGCAGAATTTAACATAAGAGGACAAAGCTTAGTCAATGCATGACATCAAAGAATTGGCAACAAGCCAAACACCCACATATAGAAAATACGACTTTTAAGTACATTTAATTCAATTATACTTAATTTGATCAAAATATTTCTTAAAATGTTTAAGGAATTTTCATGAATATAATATACATGATGTCACTGAGTAGAGTGTAGTGGTTATTAAGCTGGACCCTGAGAATCAAACAAAGCTAAACTGACTTCTGTGTTTGTCCTGGCATATCACACTTCTCTTCTTTCAAACTATAAACATACTTACAGATTCTCATGTTTAAACAAATTTTTTTAAAGGTTTATTTTTGAGAGATGGAGCGCAAGCAGGGGAGGGGCAGAGAGAGAGGGAGACACAGAATCTGAAGCAGGCTGCAGGCTTTGAGCCGTTGGCACAGAGCCCGATGTGGGGCTTGAACTTACAGACTGCAAGATCATGACCTGAGCTGAAGTCAGACACTTAACTGACAGAGCCACCCAGGCACCCCTGCAGATTCTCGTATTAATGAAAAAAATGCAGAATAAAAAGTGAAATCCTTCATTGATCCCCATTGATCCCCAACCCTATCTCATTTCCTCCAGTTTTTATAGACTGTGACTCTTTAGGCATTTATATGTGTGCATATACATAATTATACATATAATTAACATTTTTAGATTTTTGTATAAAAATGGGAAAACCTATGTAATATCCTGTAAACACTTTTTTAAAACTTCACAGTATTCTGTGTGTGTGTGTGTGTGTGTGTGTGTGTTTGAGAGAGAGAGAGAGAGAGAGAGAGAGAGCGCACACAAGATGGAGAGAGGATCCCAAGCAGGCTCCACACTTAGCGTGGAGCCCGACGCAGGGCTCAATCCCACGACCCTGGGATCATGACCTGAGCCGAAATAAGAATCAGACCCTCAACCAACTGAGCTGCCCAGGTGCCCCCTCTAGAGATATGTCTATGGCTATCCATAGAGAGCGCTCTAATTCCTACAACTTCTGCATGCAATTCCACAGTCTGATCATCCCATAAACTACTCCTCTAATTATATATCCATACAGTCCCTGCGTATTTTACTGTTGCAATAATCTGCTGTAAATGTACTGTGGATGTGCAAATATTTTTCTACTAAAACGTAGTTCATTAAAAGATATGAGCTATTTTTGTTTTCAGAAGTATTACCAAGTTGTACTTTGAAAAGACACGGACCAATTTTTAAACCCATCTCCAGTGTTGGGGAGTTCTTTGTTCCCAGAGCTCGACCACAGTAGATATTATCTGTGTTTGGGTATTGGGACTTTCTTGCCAAGAAATTAGAGCTCATGAGTAATTTAATTGCATTTCCCTGATTCCTACTGGATCTGACCATCTTTCACCTTTATTGGCCCTTTGTCTTCATTTGAACAATGAATTTTCACAGAATCTTATTCACTACCAAGAGCTTCTCCTTTTCTTAGTTATTAAGCTGCATATAGATTCTGAATATTAATTTTGGCTATGCCCTAGGCAAAGGTCTCCAGATATGTTGCCTATCACTTTGCTTCCGGTAGATTTTCTATCTTTAATATAGGGTCATTGACTGTATTAGTCATTTCCATTTTGTTTCTTGAACCTTAAGTTTTGCTTAAGACCTCCTCTCCCCTCTGACTCCGAACTATTGTAATTTATTGTAACATTGGTATGCCATTTTCATGTTAGTGTCTGTCTCATCTGGAATTTACTTCTGTGGACAACTCCAGATACAGACTTTCTTCTTCTCTTCTTCCTCCCCCAGAGGATGTTCATTTATTTACTTGTTCATTCAATCATTTTACAATTGATATGTGGATTTCTGGGCTTGTTACTCGATTCCATTGATCCACCTGTTCCTATGCCAATTATTATTCTATAATTACTACAGCTTTATATTCTGTGGATGTGGGAACCCCTTCCTTATTCTCTTAAAAAAATGGATTCATCTCCCACACTCCCCTCCATTTGAATGTTAGCATCTATTTACGAAGTTCCATTAAAAAAAAAAAAAACCTGCTGAGGGGAGCCTGGGTGGCTCAGTCGGTTGAGCGTCCGTCTTTGTCTCAGGTCATGATCTCATGGTTCATGGGTTCAAGCCCTGCATTGGGCTCCATGCTGACAGTGTAGAGCCTGCTTGGGATTCTCTCTGTCCCTCTCTCTGTCCCTTTCCCACTCCCACTTTCTCTCTCTCAAAAATAAATAAACTTAAAAAAAACCATTGCTATTTTTATTGGTACTTCATTAAATTTATGGATCAACTTTCGAGAACTAATGTTTCTGGTATTAATATTTCCTTCCAAGAATTTTTGATGGTTAATATATTCGGAGCTTCCAGCATTCCCTTCAGACTTTACTTTTGCTCTCTCCATAGGTTTTACACAGTTCTTTTTGAATTACCAGCTGTTTAATTACGGGTGCTTTGCCATTGAGAATGCAATGCTTTTTTTTCTTCTCTAATGTTTCATTTTCCTGGATGGGAAATCTCCTGACTTATAAACTTGTTCACATTTTGTTTTTCATTTTTGTTGATTATTTGTTTATATATTTATATATAGTTTGACACGCATATATGTGTTTTATTGCCCTTGTCAATTTTTTTTTCAAAGAAAGTTAAATGACAATAGGAGCATCCTAGACATTTTTGTTGTAATGAAAATGTTCCCACTGTTTCATTATTTCAGATGTTTATGTGCAATGGGTTTTGAGTAGCAATGCTTGTTATCTAAGTGATTTTCTTTTCTTCCTTGGTTTCAAAGAGTATTTTTTTCAGTTTTTGCATTAAAAAAGCTATCATTGAAGTATAGTTGACATACAATGTCATAGGAGTTTCAGGTGTACAACATAGTGATTTGACAATAATTCTATTACTCAGTTCTCACAATGATAAGTGTTGTCACCATACATTACCTTATTGACTACATTCTCTATGCTGTATTTTTCATCTGTGACTTATTTGCATACAGTATTATTTTTTTAATTGGCTGAATATTATCAAATTCATAATTTGGTGCCCATTGGAAGCTTTTCTTTCCTCTCTTAATGTAACAAATTTAAACAACAGGATCTTTGTAATCAATAATCAACATTTATGTTCATCCCAGAAACAAAATTTATTAACTATATAGCAGAATAATTTTGCTATTTTATATTTAGAATTTGTATCTGTTTAAAATAGAAATTATTTATTCTTTTGTGACTACACGTATGTACTATGCTTGCCCTGTTTATTTGGGGGGTGTCTTTGTCTCCTAGAATAAGGTGGTTAAGTTTCCCATATCTATTTTCTTTCTTCTGCTTTGTATAAGGAGATGTGTTCTTTGAAGTTTGATTTATTGATTTTTTTATTTAAAAAAATTTTAAGTTAACTCTACCCCCAACGTGGGGCTCAAACTCACGACCCCAAGATCAAGAGTCACACACTCTACTGATCGAGCCAGCTAGGCATTCCTACCCTTTGAAGTTTTTTTTTTTTTTTAACGTTTTTTAAATTTATTTTTGAGACAGGGAGAGACAGAGCATGAACAGGGGAGGGTCAGAGAGAGGGAGACACAGAATCTGAAACAGGCTCCAGGCTCTGAGCTGTCAGCACAGAGACCAATGCGGGGCTCGAACTCACGGACCGCGAGATCATGACCTGAGCCAAAGTCGGCCGCTTAACCGACTGAGCCACCCAGGCCCCCCTGAAGTTGTTTTTTTTTTTTTTTTTTTAAGTTTATTTGAGAGAGAGAAAGAGAGGAGAGGCAGAGAGAGAGAACCCCAAGCAGTCTGCACTGTTAGCGCAGAGCCTGACGCAGGGCTCAAACCCACAAACCACAAGATCATGACCTGAGCCAAAACCAAGAGTTGGACACTTAACTGACTGAGCCACCCAGGCTCCTTTGAAGTTTTGATTGGCTTTCTGCATAAAATGGTCAAGGCCATATCCCTTTTTAAGAAATGATTTTGTTTAAAGAATCATAGGTTTTTTACAGACATGTCACTTTTCTTTATGGTAGAAAGGGGCTGGTCTGGCAATCGCTGGTTTTGGCTTCATGTCCCGTTCCCACTAGCATCTTTCACTGAGTTGTACTTATTTAAGAATAAGTACAGGTAAGGCTATAGCTCACATTTAGCCTCAATTTCTAAATAGCTGTATTTTCTAAATAGCTCAAAATCTGAATTAATAATTCTTTTGCTGTAGTGTTTCATAATTAAAAATTTTTTAGGGTAGGGGCACCAGGGTGGCTCAGTGAGTAAAGCATTCGACTCTTGATCTCAGCTCAGGTCATGATCTTGAGGTCATGAGACTGAACCTCGTGTCAGGCTCCATGCTATGCATGGAGCCTGCTTAAGATTCTCTCTCCCTCTGCCCTTCTCCTCTGCTTGTGCTACAAAATTTAAAAAAAAATTTTTTCAGGGGAACCCTCTTACCCTGTTGGTGGGATGCAAACTGGTGCAGTCACTCTGGAAAGCAGTATGGAGGTTCCTCAAAAACTTAAAAATAGAACTACTCTATGACCCAGCAATTGCACTACTAAGTACTTGCCAGAAGGATACAAAAATACAGATTCAAAGGGGCACATGCACCCCAATGTTTATAGCAGCACTATCAACAATAGCCAGAGTATGGAAAGAGTCCAAATGTCCACTGACTGATGAATGGATCAAGAAGGTGTGTGTGTGTGTGTGTGTGTGTGTGTGTGTGTAAAATGGAATATTACTCAACCATCAAAAAGAATGAAATCTTGCCATTTGCAATGGCATGGATGGATCTAGAGCGTATTATGCTAGGTAAAATAAATCAGAGAAAGACAAATACCATATGATTTCACTCATATGTAGAACTAAAGAAACAAAACAGATGAACATAGGGGAAGGGAAGGTAAAATAAAATAAGATAAAAACAGAGAGGGAGGCAAACTGTAAGAATCTTAATGATAGAGAACAATCTGGGGGTTGATGGAGGGAGGCTGGTGCGGGATGGGCTAAATGGGTGATTGTTGTGTTGAGCACTGTTATATGTAAGTGATGAATCACTAAATTCTACTCCTAAAACTAATATTATACTATATGTTAACTAACTTGAATTTAAATAAAAATTTGGAGGAAAAAAATTTTTCAGACAATATTTTATTATTTTGTTCTGTTTGGCTTTTTAATAAATACAATCACAGTTTGGGCAGAAAATCAGACATACAATTTTTTTTAATTAAAAAGATTTTTAATATTTGAGAGAGAGAGAGAGAATGAGCAGGGGGGAGGGGCAGAGGGGGAGACACCGAATCCAAAGAAGGCTTCAGGCTCTGAGCTGTCAGCACAGAGCCAGACACGGGGCTCGAACCCACAAACCACGAGATCATGACCTGAGCCGAAGTCAGACGCTTAACCGACTGAGCCACCCAGGTGACCCAGACATAGAATTTCTGCTTTTAGAATGTGTGGAGATTTTCTTTGTTCCTAATACATTGCAAAACTCAAAGGGCTGGCTATTAAATAAATGTTGGGTATATAGTAACTTTGTAACATTTATGTCAAGTTTAACTGTGACACTCTTCTTCTGTACTCAATTTGCCCATGTAAGCAGTTTTCTGAGACAGACGTAAAACAAAAAATTCTTTTTATTTCTATTAAGTTTTACTTGATTTAAAGCATACAGCTTTGGTGCATAAAGACTAATACAGAATCTGAAGGCTAATATTTATCAATGTACAATTCTCCTTTTCTCTTTGATACAGAACATTTGGACATTAAGTTTATGTGGTCGGGCGCCTGGGTGGCTCAGTCAGTTAAGCGTCCGACTTCTGCTCAGGTCATGATCTCACAGTTTGTGGGTTCGAGCCCCGCGTCAGGCTCCGTGCTGACAGCTCAGAGCCTGGAGCCTGCTTCGGATTCTGTCTCCCTCTCTCTCTGCCCCTCCCCTGCTCACACTCTGTCTCTCTCTCAAAAATAAATAAACATTAAAAAACTTAAAAAAAAACCTTTCTGTTCTCTTCCTATCACTACATAGGCATTGAAAGGTGGCGGGGACTCTGAGAGCGTAGGATTTAATGGGTGCCAAAGGAATATTTTGGCACAAACACATCTATTGTTTCCAAATTAAATGTAATAGAGAAAAGTCGGTCCTTGAGCATAAGGAGTTCCTACTATATGCACTGTGACTTATTTACATTATTTACTCTGCATGGGCCATCTAACCTTTTAGTGATTTTTCTGGTCTGTCGATTTTATTTATTTAATTAATTAATGTATTAATTTTTTTAACGTCTATTTTTATTTTTGAGACAGAGAGAGACAGCATGAACAGGGGAGGGGCAGAGAGGAAAACATAGAATCTGAAACAGGCTCCAGGCTCTGAGCTGTCAGCACAGAGCCCGACGCGGGGCTCGAACTCACGGACCGTGAGATCATGACCTGAGCCGAAGTCGGACACTCAACTGACTGAGCCATCCAGGCGCCCCAAGGTCTGGCGATTTTAAACGTGAGTATTCCGAGTATTCTGAGTCCTGGATACTTCATCTGCCCCAAAAGGAATGTTCACAAAGATGTATTTCTAGGATAACCTTCTTTCCATGACACAATTCTGTCAGTTACTCCAGGCTCAAGAATGAGATTCATTCCTCAGTCAACCCAAAAGTCCTGGACAACCTTCCTGCTATTATAATAATACTTTAAAGAAAAAAAAAAACCATACCCATTCAGTGGAAAAGTTGAAAGTATGGGTTACAAAGAAAATACATGTATATGGCCACATCTCAGACTTCCACTATTAGTCATCCTTCCTAGGAACTGTATATTTCTTTCAAAGGCACAGTATAAAAAATTTATAATATATCAGTTTAACGTAAATTCTACAAGTCATTAGATATTATCAATGGCAGATTATAATTTAAACTTGACTTTAATATTTAATAGCTTCTTTGTGGTATATCCCATAAATAGGTATCATCTGACTAATCCCTCAATGTAAACAATTTTTTCCTTTTTTCGCTATGATAAAACAGTACTATGGACGTATTTCTAGTTAACTCTTGTATATTTCTCTTAGGATGCATTTCTGGGAGTTCTTCTGTTTAACCCTGCTTTTTCATTTATGACATAATCCAAATTTACCTTCTTTTTGAAGGCAACATTTCTATACAAATAGTGATCTCACTTTTTGATATCCCTTGGCCAATGTAACACATTTAGCACTACCTGTTGTAATAATTTTATTTTTATTTATTTTTTTAATTTACATCCAGGTTAGTTAGCATATAGTGTAACAGTGATTTCTGGAGTAGATTCCTTAATGCCCCTTACCCATTTAGCCCATCCCCCCTCCCACAACCCCTCCAGTAACCCTCTGTTTATTCTCCATGTTTAAGAGTCTCTTATGTGTTGTTCCCCTTCCTGTTTTTATATTATTTTTGTTTCCCTTCCCTTATGTTCAGCTGTTTTGTCTCTTAAAGTCCTCATATGAGTGAAGTCATATGACATTTGTCTTTCTCTGACTAATTTAACTCATCATAATACCTCCAGTTCCAACCATGTAGTTGCAAATGGCAAGATTTCATTCTTTTTGATTGCCGAGTAATGCTCCATTGTATACATATACTACATCTTCTTTATCCATTCATCCATCGATGGACTTTTGGGCTCTTTCCATACTTTGGCTATTGTCAATAGTACTGCTATAAACATCGGGGTGCATGTGCCCCCTTTGAAACAGCACACCTGTATCCCTTGGATAAATGCCTAGTAGTGCAATTGCTGGGTCGTAGGGTAGTTCTATTTTTAATTTTTTGAGGAACCTCCATACTGTTTCCCAGAGTGGCTGCACCAGTTTGCATTCCCACCAGCAGTGCAAAAGAGAGCCTCTCTCTCCCCACATCCTCGCCAACATCTGTTGTTGCCTGAGTTGTTAATGTGAGCCATTCTGACAGGTGTGAGGTGGTATCTCCCTGATGTATTTCCCTGATGAGTGATGTTGAGCATTTTTTCATATCTGTTGGCCATCTGGATGCCTTTGGAGAAATGTCTATTCATTTCTTTTGCCCATTTCTTCATTGGATTATTTGTTTTTTGGGTGTTGACTTTGATAAGTTCTTTATAGATTTTGGATACTCACCCTTTATCTGATATGTCATTTGCAAATATCTTCTCCCATTCTGTCAGTTGCCTTTTAGTTTTGCTGATTGTTTCCTTCGTTGTGCAGAAGCTTTTTATTTTGATGAGGTCCCAACAGTTCATTTTTGCTTTTGTTTCCCTTGCCTCCAGAGACATGTTGAGTAAGCAGTTGCTGTGGCCAAGATCAAAGAGGTTTTTGCCTGCTTTCTCCTCTACGGTTTTGATGGCTTCCTGTCTTACATTGAGGTCTTTCATCCATTTCGAGTTTATTTTTGGGTATGGTATAAGAAAGTGGTCCAGGTTCACTTTTCTGCATGTCTCTGTCCAGTTTTCCCAGCACCACTTGCTGAAGAGACTGTCATTATTCCATTGGATATTCTTTCCTTCTTTGTCAAAGATTAGTTGGCCATACGTTTGTGGGTCCATTTCTGGGTTCTCTATTCTGTTCCATTGATCTGAGGGTCTGTTCTTGTGCCAGTGCCATACTGTCTTGATGATTCCAGCTTTGTAATACAGCTTGAAGTCTGGGATTATGATGCCTCTTGCTTTGGTTTTCTCTTTCAAGATTGCTTTGGCTATTCGGGGTCTTTTCTGGTTCCCTACAGAGTTTAGGATTGTTTGTTCCAGCTCTGTGAAGAATGCTGGTATTATTTTGAAAGGTATTGCATTGAATATGTAGATTGCTTTGGGTAGTACTGACATTTTAACAACGTAATAATTTTTTAATGAATATAAGTAATTCACCTTCCCCAAACCTTAAATTCTATGAGGGCAAAATGCTCCACAGTATTCAGTCTGTGTCACAATTTGACAAGCAAGGGGTGTATGTGCTCCCCAATAACCCGATGTGGAGGACTCAAGATTCCTCCCACTGTATGTTCGTTAGGCCTTTATTTTGAATTACAGATTTATGGGAGTTAGAACGACAATATAGAAGGGCTCTCTGTACCCTTCACCCAGTTTCTACCATTGGTTATAACTCATATGACCAGAGTACAATATAAAAATCACAAAACTGACATTGGTATAATGTGTGTAAATCATCCTATGTCATAGGTATAGATTAGTAGAACCACCATGGCATTCAGGACTCAGAACTACTCCATCAGTGTAAAAACTTCATCTACCCCTTTACTGGCATACACAGCCCCTCCCTGCTTCATCCCTAACTTTGGGCAACCACTAATCTGCTCTCCATTTCTATAATTTTTAAAAATCATGAATTCAGTTTCCTTATTAGTTTGGGGGATATTTGTTTCATATTGGGTGGGTTATAATAGTTTATGCTTTTTGAGGAGCCCTTTACGTTGCCAAAATGTGTGTACAGAGTTGTTCATAATATTCCCTTATTATCTTTTTGATGTCTGGAGGGTTTGCAGCGATGGCTAACTACTATCTCATTCCTGATATTGTTAATTTGTGTCTTCTCTTTCTTCTTAGTCCACCTTGCTATCCAAGTTTATGCTTAGACTCAGACTCCCACTTTTTATGACCCATCCTTCTAGGACTATTTGACTATATGGGCAGTTGGAGAATCATGAAGTATTTGTTGTTTCAGGAGTCAATAAAATTTGGAGATGTGCTCATTGACTTAGTTTGGAAGCAGTGGGAATATCCAGATGCTACACAAGAAGGTGATGTTGGAAAATCACAAACATCTGATGACTTTGGGTAAGAGTATCTTTCCCATTTGTTGATAAGCTGCCTACTTTGAGATTTTTCTTCCTATTGTACAAATGTCTACAGAACTCTTGAAATGCTTACCTAAATTTCAGCTATCTCTAAATAATCCGTGGGGGCTTTTGAAGGAAGGGATGGGCACATTCATGCTATGAACACCCAAGCTTCAATATCACAGACTGCTCCAATCTTAATGCCTTTCTCAAAGACAGTGGTGCAAACGCTAAATTCTCTGATACTCAATGCATTGAAAAAAGAGCATTGTATTTCCCTCTGTGCAGGGCAACAGGCTTTTAAAGCAGAGGTGAGGTCTCTTTGAAGCAAGACGGTGACCCCTGGATGATGGTGAGAGAGGGGCAAATACGCCATGCTCAGGTAGTTGACACAGGGAGCAGAGGTGAAAGCCATCACAACTCACACCTTAACTGGTCAGAGTAACCTGGGTCCCTGAGGTGAGGAGACATGAGCTCTTTGTACTGGGCTTCCCTACAGTGGAGAAGAGAATACGAAAATGGATCTTTTTACCCATCATTATTCTTCTAGAGTCCCTCTTGCCACATCCCTCTTCTTAAAGATGTAAATACTCTTTTTAAAAAAATTTTTTTCAATTTTTTTTTCTTGAGAGAGACAGAACATGAGCAGGGGAGGAGCATAGAGAGAGGGGGAGACACAGAATCCGAAGCAGGCTCCAGGTTCTGAGCTGTCAGCACAGAGCCTGACGTGGGACTCGAACTCATGAAACATGAGATTACAACCTGAGCCAAAGTTGGACACTCAACCACTGAGCCACCCAGGTGCCCCAAAGAGGTAGATACTCTTGCCTGTCTTTGTGGTGGGGCGCCTGGGTGACTTGGCCGGTCAAGTGTCAGACTCTTGATTTTGGCTCAGGTCATGATCTCAAGGTTCGTGGGTTTGAGCCTTGCGTGGGGCTCTGTGCTAACAGTGCCCAGCCTACTAGAGATTCTCTCCCTCCTCTCTCTCTGTCCTTCCTCTGCTCGTGTGCATGCTCTCTCAAAATAAAGAAACTTAAAAAAGAAAATTTAAAAAAATAAAAAATGTTTATGGTAAAGCAACAATCAAACCAGGAAAGAAAACAAACCTCAAATAATCAAGAAGTTTTTATCTACCTGGGGAGAGATGCTGTGACCTTAAATATCAATATAGAAACCACCAGGATTTCAAATCACATAGAACATAAGTTCAATACAGAGTTCAGACATAGTAAAATACAATTTTCTCTGAAGTTTTATAATAGCATTTTGAAAGAAGTCACTGCCCATTAGCTGATGTCTAAAAATTTAGGGGATTATTATTTCTGCTTTGGGTCATAATTAAACTCAAAGAATAGGGAATAGATCAAATGTAGATAAGCTGTAATCAGTTTTTAATGTGCACTGGAAGCCCAGAAGTTTAAAATATATATTTCTGAGACTCAGTCCTAGGAATCACAAGTGATATCTCGGTATTGAGCTTCCTGAGTTAAAAATTGCTCCTTCGAGGTGACCTTAATACGCTTCCATTTAGAATAGTCAAAGTATGAACTTGACTGCAGGATAGCATAACCTGAGTTATGATCACTCACGTTAAATGTAAGAAAATGTTCTTTCCTTAAATTACATTTTCAAAAATATAAACTGATATATAATCAAATGCCAATCTATAAAGTTTCAGGAAACATAAGAAATGACCCCCATCTACCACTCTGTGAGAACTGAATTAACATTTATTTCTAATCTTAAAATTATCAACTGAACATTTACTAAGATCTAACCATTATCAGACCACTCCCATGTTAGTTTATGGTAGTCACACACCAATGCCCTCAGTTCATTTAGCTAGCTTCCAGTACTTTTTTTTTAATGTTTATTTATTTTTGAGGGGGGGGGGCAGAGAGAGAGGGTGACAGAGGATCCAAAGCGGGCTCTGCAATGACAGCAGAGAGCCCAACGCGAGGCTCGAATTCACAAACCGTGAGATCATGATCTGAGCTGGGGGTCAGACACTTAACCCTTTGAACCACCCAGGCACCCTGGTTATATATACATTTCAATGCTAGCTTCCAGTACGTGGTACTTAAGCTACCTCCTAGGACATGTAGAACAGTAGAATGAGAAGCTTAGCACATCCTCTCTCCAAAAGCACTGATAAAACTGAACAGGACTCTGGTAGTGGACGAAGAGCATACAACAAATTGAGAAGTATTTCTCCAAGGAAACTACTGAACTAGGGGTACGAACAATGAGATTCTTGGGGTTTTACCCCAGCTTTGTCAGGCCAGTAGCCTCATGGCAAGCTAGAAAACTAGACGCTTTGCTTTAAGAGAAGACTGACTTAATTTGGAAACCTAGAAGCTAGGAAAAATCCCACGTTTGGGTAGTTTTGGAAATGGTAGTGAGCTTGGTGCAAATGAACGACAAAGGTCAAGGTTGTGGTTAGCCTGAGGTTGTGATCCTCACCGGGGCCAGCAACAAAGTGGCAAACTAGCCAGAACTTTTTTTTTTTTTTTTTTTTTTTTTTTCAACATTTATTTATTTTTGGGACAGAGAGAGACAGAGCATGAACGGGGGAGGGGCAGAGAGAGAGGGAGACACAGAATCGGAAACAGGCTCCAGGCTCTGAGCCATCAG
This sequence comes from Puma concolor, assembly GCF_028749965.1. Lineage (NCBI taxonomy): Eukaryota > Metazoa > Chordata > Mammalia > Carnivora > Felidae > Puma > Puma concolor. The sequence continues at coordinate 126,809,763 of NC_141669.1, forward strand.
CCCAGAGCCTGACGCGGGGCTCGAACCCACGGACCGCGAGATCGTGACCTGGCTGAAGTCGGACGCTTAACCGACTGCGCCACCCAGGCGCCCCCAGAACTTTTGATCAGAAATCCAAGAAATGAGATAGGTATAGTTAGCCCTGATGAGTTCCCCATATCCCTGGTGATCTGGAATTCTGAGAAAGGGTGGGCACAGGCTTAGGATAGGAGAGAGGACCTTATCTACCCTTTCCTGGCTAAATGGGAGGCCATGCTCAGGAGAGACACGAGAGTGTACCATGGAAAATAAAACCTGGAGCAGACTTGTAAACAGACTCAACTTTGAATTCAATACCCAACATTCACATAGGTTTGTTGGCAAAGGGTAGAAGCCTTATTGGCTCAAGATGTTGGAGCACAATCTTCAGCCAATCAGTGGCTACCTATGAACCTATGCTAAACAGGATTAAAATCAGGCTTATGAAGGAAATCAAGAATTTTTAGGGATGCCTGGGTGGCTTAGTCGGTTAAACGTCCGACTCTTGATTTCGGTTCAGGTTATGATCTCACAGTCTGTGGGATCAAGCCCCACATTGGGCTTGCTGCTGTTGGCGCAGAGCATGCTTTGGATCCTCTGTCCCCCTCTCTGCCCTCCTCCATGTATGTGCTCTCTCTCAAAAATAAATAAAACATTTAAAATATGGGGCAGAGACAACAGTAGTTGTATACCACAGGGGAGACAGACTCCAAAGGATTAGTTCAGACAAGTCACCAAAAAAACTGCAACAATAATGCCCTCCTGTGGTAGAAATCAGAATCCAGAGTCACTACAATATTATCCAAAATGTCCTGTGTTTAAGAAAAAAAAAAAATTACAAGCCATGTAAAGAAACTGGAAACTGTGACCCACACAGAAAAAAGCAGCCAACAGAAATTTTGAAATTTTGAAATTTTGGGGTGGGGGGGGTTGGGGGGCAGATGCTGGACTTAGACTTCAAAAACCATTATTGTAAATATGTTCGAAGAACTAAAGGAAACCACTGCAGGTATGACAATGATTCAAATAAATATCACTAGAAAGACAGAATTTATGAAAACTGGAGATCGGGGTTTAAAAGTACCGTAACTGAAATGAGTATTTCTTTTTTTTTTTTTTTTTAATTTTTTTTTTCAACGTTTATTTATTTTTGCGACAGAGAGAGACAGAGCATGAACCGGGGAGGGGCAGAGAGAGAGGGAGACACAGAATCGGAAACAGGCTCCAGGCTCCGAGCCATCAGCCCAGAGCCCGACGCGGGGCTCGAACTCACGGACCGCGAGATCGCGAGATCCCGCGAGATCGCGAGATCGCGACCTGGCTGAAGTCGGAAGCTTAACCGACTGCGCCACCCAGGCGCCCCATAAAATGAGTATTTCACTGGAGGGCTCAAAGGTAGATTTGAGCTGGCAGAAATATGAAGATATATTATATGAAATATGAATATGAATATGAATAAAATATGAATATAAAATATGAATATATATTTGAAGATATATTAATAGATATTACCTAATCCGAAGAACAGAAAGAACAAGAATAAAAATGAACAGAGCATCAAAGACCAGTGGAATGCCCTCAAGCATACCAATATATGCATAGCAGAAGTCTCAGAAGAAGAGAGAGAGAGAAAGAAAAAATATTTGAATATTGACCAGAAAGATCTCAAATTTGGTGAAAAACAGTAATCTGCCTAGCGTAGAAGGTCAACAAACTCCACACAGGGAAAATAAAGAATTCCACAACTCCCTCCATCATGATCAAACTGTTACAAGCCAAAGACAAAGAGAAAATCTTGAAACTGGCAAGAGAAAACTGACCCATCATGTACAAGAAAACAACAGTATAATTCGCAGCTGGCTTTTCAAAAATGGTGGAGGGTAGAGGCAGGGAGAAGAAACTTTCACGGTGCTGAAGGCAAGAGACCAAACCTGTCCACCAAGACTCCTATCATTTCTGGGGGAGTATTCAGATATTCTGGATTATTTTTCTCCTCCAAATTTAATTTTTCTTTTATTCTGAGGCTTCTAGTTAGCAACAGTTCTTTATTTTATATTTGCCTTAATTTTAATATTCTTTTAAATCCAATCTGGATTTTTCTGAATTCTCCATAAACTTCCCATTTTACTATTTTGTCTTTGCCTGTATTATTCTTCTATTTATACCATCTATTGTATTCATTCCCAATAGTTCTACTTTGTTTTTAAAATTACTTTCTGATCCTGTTTCACATTAATGATAATTTAGCCATCATTTTGAGACCAGAGTAGCACTACCCACAGTTCGGACGCAGGCAAGTAATAGGATGTTCTGCTTAATTACACTTTTTGTCAGTGGTGGAGAGTCTTATATTTACCCCTTCATATTTTTGTAATTTATTTTGTTTTATCTCATGAAGCAAAAACCAACCATTTTCTAGCAACTGAATAAATCCAAATAAAAAGATCAGTGATAAAACTTCATATCTGATGGGCAAAAATATAAAACTTTGGTAGAACCTGGGTTTGTAGAAACTGTGATAACAATGATATACACACACATTAGCCTTTAAGTGCCAACTGACCAGAACTTCACTTTTGTGCTTTAAAGTATACAATGGAGATTCCTCTTTGAAAAAGTCTAATTCTAGAACTTTAAATATAATATACTGGTGATTAAATCCATAAAGGTCTATCTACGATTTAGTGGACCACTCTTTGTATTAACAAATGGACACAATGTAAATTCTATGTAATAAATCAATGGGAAGTCTAGTGTGGCACTCTAATTGTTAGTGTTGAAGTAGCATTAAAATCAATGTACTGTATTTATATTTAGTCACATATTAACTCATTAAAATCTGCGGCTAAAAGAAAAACTTGAGAGTAAAATCCAATTAACACTCTACTAAGTGTAAAATTTTTGAGTGTAAAATTTTTAATAGGTAATTCTTACAGAAAAAGACTTTCAGTTTAAAGAATAATGTCTGTGCCTCTTTATTGTTTAAAAAATATTGGTGTTGCTTTTTTTTTTTTAATTTGAGAGAGAGAGAGAACAAACACACAAGTGACGGAGAAGGGCAAAGGGGCCGAGAGAGAGTCTCAAGCAGGCTCCATGCTCGGTGCAGAGCCTTATGTGGGACTTGATCCCATGACTCTGGAATCATGACCTGAGCCAAAATCAAGAGTTGGACGCCCAACTGAGCCACCCAGACACTCCTGGTGCTGCTTTTAAATGAGACCTTCAAATTGTATGGCTACACCCCTCATTCTTCACCCTCACACACTGCCCCTTCGTAACCTGCAGTCACGGTATCCTTGCAGCCTCCACACAACAATAACTCATTGTGACTTATATTGTGATGTGAGAGTCTAGTCTTATTTTCTTCTCTTATTGGCCCCCCCATCAGCGTGCCAACCAACTTTGGATTTTTCTCCATCCCTAATGCAGCCATGAGTGCCTTCAGACAGAGCTCACCCTTGAATGCACAACAAAGACTTTACACTGCAATGCAGAGGCAGGAGTGTGAGGGCTTTGGAAGAACATTCAGTCATGTCTGTCCCTTTACTCGACATAAGAAAATTCATACAGTAGAGAAACCAGACAAATACAACGCGCACGCTAAGAGGCCTTTGAAGGTATCTATCATTCATCATTTTCTACTCACCAAAATACCCATGCATTCGAGCAACTCTTTGAATGTAATGATTGTAGAAATCCTTTTTATCAGAGCTTCAAACTTTATACAGTATCAGAAAAAGCAGACAGGA